>NC_135232.1:1059423642-1060156172 GCF_051348905.1 Ranitomeya variabilis | reverse complement strand
AGTGTCTTCTGATTTAATCCCACTGGGGGCCTGGGATCCATGGACATGCGCAGTGCATATCTGAACCTCCACCTCTCACTCATTTCCCTATGGCTTCTTCAGACTGTTCGGTGTCAGCTGGTCCCTAATAGCATGCCACGGCCGTGACACCGCACAGTCTTAAGAAGCCGTAGGGAGGGGAGTGAGAGGCGAGGATATGCACTGCGCATGTCCATGGATCCCAGGCCCCCAGTGGGATTAAATCAGAAGACACTGCGAGGCGGGCTCTCTGCCAGCGCGGCCGCACAGGCGCAGCCATCCTGACACCAAATGATGCCAGAAGACGGGCAGCGCTAAGTGTGCCTGGCCACGGGATAACATAACAGCGCAGGCTCCGGGACGGAATAAAACAACGCTGAGGAGCCGGTGCGCGGCGCCGGGGGGGTAGGAATGACGGCTGTGCTGCGTCACATTACGAAGGAAAGTCCCACCTCCGGGACGGTTTTACGGTTGCAGGGGACACATTTTATAAGTGTTTAGTTCTGTGTTTGCAAGGAGCATGATGAAAAGAGCCACCTTTTCCTTTTGCATCTTTTGTGCTGCACAAGCTGGCTCTTTCAGCTACAAACGCCTTGGGGGGGGTTAAAGGTTCCCTTTCGACTTTCTCAGGCTTCGGCCTACATTGTGTTCCTCTGCTTTTCCACCTGTCCCTGGGCTCCAACACTGCCAGTTGCCGTCCAGAAGTGCTGTACGCACAGTCAACAGTCCCTCCTCTGTTATTGGGGTTCAGTAACGTCAGCTGTTCCCCTGCTGTGTGTGTGGCAATCCCTCCTACCTCCTCCAACCTCCTCCTCCTCCACCTGCCCCTGGGCTTCAACACCGCCAGTTGCCGTCTAGAAGTGCTGTACGCACAGTCAACAGTCCCTCCTCTGTTATTGGGGTTCAGTAACGTCAGCTGTTCCCCTGCTGTGTGTGTGGCAATCCCTCCTACCTCCTCCAACCTCCTCCTCCTCCACCTGTCCCTGGGCTCCAACACCGCCAGTTGCCGTCCAGAAGTGCTGTACGCACAGTCAACAGTCCCTCCTCTGTTATTGGGGTTCAGTAACGTCAGCTGTTCCCCTGCTGTGTGTGTGGCAATCCCTCCTACCTCCTCCAACCTCCTCCTCCTCCACCTGTCCCTGGGCTCCAACACCGCCAGTTGCCGTCCAGAAGTGCTGTACGCACAGTCAACAGTCCCTCCTCTGTTATTGGGGTTCAGTAACGTCAGCTGTTCCCCTGCTGTGTGTGTGGCAATCCCTCCTACCTCCTCCAACCTCCTCCTCCTCCATCTGTCCCTGGGCTCCAACACCGCCAGTTGCCGTCCAGAAGTGCTGTACGCACAGTCAACAGTCCCTCCTCTGTTATTGGGGTTCAGTAACGTCAGCTGTTCCCCTGCTGTGTGTGTGGCAATCCCTCCTACCTCCTCCAACCTCCTCCTCCTCCACCTGCCCCTGGGCTTCAACACCGCCAGTTGCCGTCCAGAAGTGCTGTACGCACAGTCAACAGTCCCTCCTCTGTTATTGGGGTTCAGTAACGTCAGCTGTTCCCCTGCTGTGTGTGTGGCAATCCCTCCTACCTCCTCCAACCTCCTCCTCCTCCACCTGTCCCTGGGCTCCAACACCGCCAGTTGCCGTCCAGAAGTGCTGTACGCACAGTCAACAGTCCCTCCTCTGTTATTGGGGTTCAGTAACGTCAGCTGTTCCCCTGCTGTGTGTGTGGCAATCCCTCCTACCTCCTCCAACCTCCTCCTCCTCCACCTGTCCCTGGGCTCCAACACTGCCAGTTGCCGTCCAGAAGTGCTGTACGCACAGTCAACAGTCCCTCCTCTGTTATTGGGGTTCAGTAACGTCAGCTGTTCCCCTGCTGTGTGTGTGGCAATCCCTCCTACCTCCTCCAACCTCCTCCTCCTCCACCTGCCCCTGGGCTTCAACACCGCCAGTTGCCGTCCAGAAGTGCTGTACGCACAGTCAACAGTCCCTCCTCTGTTATTGGGGTTCAGTAACGTCAGCTGTTCCCCTGCTGTGTGTGTGGCAATCCCTCCTACCTCCTCCAACCTCCTCCTCCTCCACCTGTCCCTGGGCTCCAACACCGCCAGTTGCCGTCCAGAAGTGCTGTACGCACAGTCAACAGTCCCTCCTCTGTTATTGGGGTTCAGTAACGTCAGCTGTTCCCCTGCTGTGTGTGTGGCAATCCCTCCTACCTCCTCCAACCTCCTCCTCCTCCACCTGTCCCTGGGCTCCAACACCGCCAGTTGCCGTCCAGAAGTGCTGTACGCACAGTCAACAGTCCCTCCTCTGTTATTGGGGTTCAGTAACGTCAGCTGTTCCCCTGCTGTGTGTGTGGCAATCCCTCCTACCTCCTCCAACCTCCTCCTCCTCCATCTGTCCCTGGGCTCCAACACCGCCAGTTGCCGTCCAGAAGTGCTGTACGCACAGTCAACAGTCCCTCCTCTGTTATTGGGGTTCAGTAACGTCAGCTGTTCCCCTGCTGTGTGTGTGGCAATCCCTCCTACCTCCTCCAACCTCCTCCTCCTCCACCTGCCCCTGGGCTTCAACACCGCCAGTTGCCGTCCAGAAGTGCTGTACGCACAGTCAACAGTCCCTCCTCTGTTATTGGGGTTCAGTAACGTCAGCTGTTCCCCTGCTGTGTGTGTGGCAATCCCTCCTACCTCCTCCAACCTCCTCCTCCTCCACCTGTCCCTGGGCTCCAACACCGCCAGTTGCCGTCCAGAAGTGCTGTACGCACAGAGCCAAACACCTCGCCAATGTGTTAGTGGGGTTCAGCACCGCCAGCTGTTCCCCTGCTGTGTATACGGCAACGTGTACTGCGACCGCCACGCAGGCACAACAAGTTAAATTTAAGGGAACCTGTCCCCCCCCCCCCAGGCGTTTGTTACTGAAGGAGCCACCTTGTGCAGCAGTAATGATGCAAAGGGAAAAAGTGCCTCTTTTCGTGGTGCTCCTTGCAGATGCTGAACCTAACACTTATGAAATGTGTCCCCTCACAGCGTTCAACCGTCCGGTAGGTGGAACTTTCCTTTGTCATGTGACGCAGCACAGCCGTCATTTTTACCCCCTTGTCGCCGTGCGCCGCCTCCTCAGCGTTGTTTGAATCTGTCCCGGAGCCTGCGCTGTTAGGTTACCCCTTGGCCATGCACACATTTTGCGCTGCCCGTCTTCTGACATCATTTGCTGTCAGGCTGGCTGCGCCTGTGCGGGTGCGCTGTCCGAGATTCAGCCTCGCGGTGTCGTCTAATGTAATCCCACCGCGGGCCTGGGATCCGTGTCCATGCGCAGTGCATATCCTCGCCTCTCACTCCCCTCCCTATGGCTTCTAAAGACTGTTCGGTGTCAGCTGATCCCTAATAGCATGCCACGGCCGTGACACCGCACAGTCTTAAGAAGCCGTAGGGAGGGGAGTGAGAGGCGAGGATATGCACTGCGCATGGACACGGATCCCAGGCCCGAGGTGGGATTACATTAGACGACACCGCGAGGCTGAATCTCGGACAGCGCACCCGCACAGGCGCAGCCAGCCTGACAGCAAATGATGTCAGAAGACGGGCAGCGCAAAATGTGTGCATGGTCAAGGGGTAACCTAACAGCGCAGGCTCCGGGACAGATTCAAACAGCGCTGAGGAGGCGGCGCACGGCGACAAGGGGGTAAAAATGACGGCTGTGCTGCGTCACATGACAAAGGAAAGTTCCACCTACCGGATGGTTGAACGCTGTGAGGGGACACATTTCATAAGTGTTAGGTTCAGCATCTGCAAGGACCATAATTAAAAGAGCTAAGTTTACCTTTTCCAGCATTAGTGCTGTACACGATGGCTCTTCCAGCTACAAACGCCTGGGGGGGGGGTTAAAGGTTTCCTTTCAACTTGCTCCAGTGCAGGCTTCGGCCTACACTCCGCTCCCCCTGCTCCTCCTGCTGACCCTGGGCTCTATAGAGCATGTGAAAAACTAATAAGTACAAAAGGGAAATCAACAACGTGTGACATAAATTCCCCTTAAAATCTATAAACTTTAATCGAATATCTTAAAAATACCACTTCCCAGTGAAAACAGAAAAACTAAAAAATGGGATACAGAGATACTAGGTGCACCTACCCTAGTAGATGGCCCTCCACTATCCTGCTGTCCCTGCCTAGCAGTGGAGGTTGGCACCCTGATAGAGTATTTGGCGCCCCCACTCCGCGGCGGCTGTAACCTGCTGGCCCTGTTAAATACCTATCCAGCTATAGGTGAGAAAACAATGAGCGGTTTAAAGATATGAAGAAAGCAGGAGTAGAAAAACTAAGGTGCACACTAGGTATAAGCAATGTCAACCTCCTTTTATGAAAAACCCACTAGAGGCAATGTTCTGGGGACATATAGCCAATTGGGCTGTTTGAAATATTGATATAATCGTCCTCAGTACGGTTCTAAAAACACAAGATAAGACATACAAACTTTGTGCATAGCTAGTGGGAAAAAGAAGATAATCATCTTTTCATTTTACGGACAATAGGAGGAAAAACATAAAATGTAAATGACCTGGTTCAGTCCAGACAATAGACTGTGCATACCCACACCATCTAGCAAAGGTTACACATAATTTCTGATGACTGAAAAAGAGGGGGTGTATAAACACTATTGCATAAGTACCTACAGTCAAACAGAACACATTATAGGTGCCAATAAACGAACTTAGCAGGTGACAATAAATTACACCTGACGCACAGTATAGCGGACTAAAGACATAGATGATAAAAAAAAACAGCCAAAAGCAAAAAGATGGGAAGTGTTCCCCAAAAATTAGAGCACTTAGCTGTAAGTAGAACGCCCCAACACCTCTAACACCGCCAGTTGGGGCCCAGATGTGCTAGCTGCACAGAGAAAAACACCTCGCCAATGTGTCAGTGGGGTTCAGCACCGCCAGCTGTTCCCCTGCTGTGCAGCCGGCAACGTGTCCTGCAACAGCCACGCAGGCACAACAGACCCAAAGCTGCCGCCAGTGCAGGCTTCGGCCTACACTCTGCTCCCTCTCCTCCTCCTGCTGACCCCGGGCTCCAACACCGCCAGTTGGGGCCCGGTACTGCTAGCTGCACAGAGAAAAACACCTCGCCAATGTGTCAGTGGGGTTCAGCACCGCCAGCTGTTCCCCTGCTGTGCAGCCGGCAACGTGTCCTGCAACAGCCACGCAGGCACAACAGACCCAAAGCTGCCGCCAGTGCAGGCTTCGGCCTACACTCTGCTCCCTCTCCTCCTCCTGCTGACCCCGGGCTCCAACACCGCCAGTTGGGGCCCGGTACTGCTAGCTGCACAGAGAAAAACACCTCGCCAATGTGTCAGTGGGGTTCAGCACCGCCAGCTGTTCCCCTGCTGTGCAGCCGGCATCGTGTCCTGCAAAAGCCACGCAGACACCAGAACTGAAATTGAAGGGAACCTGTCCCCCCTCCCCCAGGCGTTTGTACGTTTTTAAGGCCACCTTGTACAGCGGTAATGCTGCATGTGTGCAAGGTGGCTCATAAACGTATTCTCCTCGCACATGTGGAACGGAAAACACGTCTAAAATGTGTCCTCTGTGTGACCATTTAACCGTCCCGGTGGTGTGACTTTCCTTTGTAATGACACGCTGCAACCCCCTTGGTAGCGCTGCCCGTCTTCTGGCATCATTGTTTGGCTGCCTGCGCCTCTGCGGCCGCCCTGACCCACACAACGCCCCTCGGTGTCTTATTTCTTGGGACTGCGAGGGTGTGTTTGATGGGCATGAGCAGTGCATCAGTTCGCCTGTCCCTCATCTCCTTCCGCCTTCTTCAGACTGTGCGGCTTCATGGCCGTGGCATGCGATAAGGGATCAGCTGACGCCACATAGTCTGAAGCAGGTGTAAGAACCCAAGCGAGAGGCGAACATATGTACTGCGCCAGGCCATGAATCCCAGCCCCGCAGTGTTTTAACTATGTCAATACACTGCGGGGCTGTGATTCATGGGCATCGCGAACCGCACCAGCCAACATTAAATGAGGTCAGAAGATGGGCAGCGCTAACAGCGCTAGGCCAGGGGATAACACGACAGCGCAGACTCCTGTACAGCAAATAACAACGCTCAGGAGGCTGCACCCAGCACCAAGGTGGGATTCTTGACATCTGTGCTGCGTCTCATTACAAAGGGAACTCGCGCCTCCAACACAGTTTGACTGTATAAAGGGCTAAATGTTATACGTGTTCCATTCAGCGTGTGCAAGGAGCCAAATTAAAAGAGCAACCTTTGACTTGTGCACCACTACTGCTGCATAAGCTGTGGCTCTTCTACTTTGTAACCCCTGAGGGGGGGTTAAAGGTTACCTTTTAAATTGGTTCGATTAGGCTTCGGCCTACACTCTGCTCCCCCTGCAGAGCCCGGGCTCCAACACCGCCAGTTGGGGCCCGGTACTGCTAGCTGCACAGAGAAAAACACCTCGCCAATGTGTCAGTGGGGTTCAGCACCGCCAGCTGTTCCCCTGCTGTGCAGCCGGCAACGTGTCCTGCAACAGCCACGCAGGCACAACAGACCCAAAGCTGCCGCCAGTGCAGGCTTCGGCCTACACTCTGCTCCCTCTCCTCCTCCTGCTGACCCCGGGCTCCAACACCGCCAGTTGGGGCCCGGTACTGCTAGCTGCACAGAGAAAAACACCTCGCCAATGTGTCAGTGGGGTTCAGCACCGCCAGCTGTTCCCCTGCTGTGCAGCCGGCATCGTGTCCTGCAAAAGCCACGCAGACACTTGCTCTTGTACCTTCTGCTCCCCATCCTGGTTCCAGTACCGTCAGCTGGTTCCGGGCAGAGCCTTTGGCTTAGGTGCCTCCCTCTGGGTATCCGAGTTCCACCAACGTCAGGTGGTCCTTGGTAGTGCTTTCAGGCACGGGTACCTCCTGCTTAGTAACCGGGTTCCAGTAACGTCAGCTGGTCCTCGGTAGTTCCATTGGCTCTTGGACCTTCGGCTACCCATCCGGGTTCCAGCACCATCAGCTGGTTCTCGGCACTGTCTTTTGCTCTTGTACCTTCTGCTCCCCATCCTGGTTCCAGTACCGTCAGCTGGTTCCGGGCAGAGCCTTTGGCTTAGGTGCCTCCCTCTGGGTATCCGAGTTCCACCAACGTCAGGTGGTCCTTGGTAGTGCTTTCAGGCACGGGTACCTCCTGCTTAGTAACCGGGTTCCAGTAACGTCAGCTGGTCCTCGGTAGTTCCATTGGCTCTTGGACCTTTGGGTAGCCATCCGAGTTCCAGTTCCATCAGCTGGTTCTCGGCATTTTCTCAGCCTTCTTGTACCTTCTGCTACATTTCCAAGTTCAAGAGACTAAACACGATGACCCGGAAGAACACCCCTAAGATGACGACGACACCAGAGACGACAACCACCGTGATGACGACGACCCTGGAGACGATGACCCTGAAGACCACCGTGATGACGACGACCCCGGAGACGACGACCCTGAAGACCACCCCGATGACGACGACCCGGGAGACAACGACCCTGGAGACGACGACCCTGGAGACGACGACGACCTGGAAGACCGAGAAGCAGAAGAACAAGAGGCTGCAGAACAAAGAGCAGAAGAACATTAAGCATAACACTAAATATCAGAGCAAAAAATATTATCTAAATTATAAGCAGAAGAAGACTAAGCAGTGTATGGGGGTGAGTCCGTTCCTCCTCGTGGTGCCCCTGGATAAAGCCTGATGCTGCAGGCCAAACTGAACGCGGACAAATGTAACTGTTTTGTGACAGGCAGAACGGAAGGTGTAATCTTCAAACTTTTATAGATAACAACTACAGGAATGCCTGTCACAAATAAGAATATGATGAAGAAGTAGAATATGATGAAGATAATAGTAAAATAAAAAGAATATGAACAATGTAACCCAGAAAATAATAGGTAGAAGATGAAGAAGAAGATGAATAAGGTGAAGAAGTTGATGTCAAAGAAGCTGATGATGAGGATAATGAAGAAGAAAGCGTGGGAGAAGAAAAAAAGAAGGTGAAGGGCGTTGAAGTAGTGAAACATCAATATGTGGCATAAAAAAAAAAAAAAAATTAACATAGTCAAATTCTTTCTAACGCCAAACGTCATCCAAAAAAAAAAAATCCTGCTATTCTATTACATTGGGCTAAACCTCTGTGCCTTTAATGTCTCCGCCACGTCCCCCAATACATCCTACATTATTCTTAGTTGTTTTCCTTCATGTAGAATGAACCTACAAGTGTATAAAGGGTTTATTTTAATTCCGATATTTTCGTCCCATTGACTTGCATTGGGATCGGGTATCGGTATCGGATTGGATCCGATATTTTGACGGTATCGGCCGATACTTTCCGATACCGATACTTTCCGATATCGGAAAGTATCGCTCAACACTAGTGATGACCGATGCATATTACACCCGCACCTATTTTTGGCAAAACCCCCTTACAAAAGAAGCCTGTTTAGGGGATGCAGCCTCCAATCTTGATGTAAACAAATTAAAGTCTGCATTGTGATCAGTCAGGTCTGTGTGCACCGGCGCCGATGTTTGTCTGTTTGCATGAAATAGGAATCTATCACCTGCAGCAAATTCCACATATTCTGACCTCATCTTTGTCAGTATGACAGCGTAGAGAAAACCTTATCTGTGTCTTTTCTCAGCTTCTGTTAGGCCGCTATGTGTCTACATATAGTATATTTAACTGTATAGGAAAACACAGCAGACAGCTCTCTCTTATACAGGCAACCTTTGGTGTACTATGATAACACTGCCTGGCACATTTTCACACTCAAGCTTAATAACTACTTATCAGTGTACTATGGTGACACTTTTACACCCATTCTCAATTAATGACGATCGCCATGAGTGAAGTGATTACAGACCATGAGCTGGTAAATTGACTGGTTATTGGATCACATCGGAACAATGGGACTGGGCTCTCATACACTGCTGGCCAATCATTGGAAGTATTTGTGTCACTTCTGAAAGCACATGTACAGCTCAGGGGCATACATCAGAAGACAGGGCCAGGAGACAGCGCACCCATTAGGGCATGGGGACAAGGAACCCATCAGTGCACACATTAGGACAGGGCGCACATCAGGGCAGGTAGACAGGGCACATATCAGGGCATGAAGATGACACACATCAGGGCACACATCAGAGCATGGGGATAGGACACACATCCGGGTATTGGGACAGAACACATATCAGGGCACGAAGGCAGGGCACATATCAGGGTACGGGTATAAAACACACACCGGGGCATGAAGACAGGGTACGGGACAGGGCACACAATAGAGCATGGAGACAGGGCATACATCAGGGTACGGGGACAAGACACGCATCAAGGCATGGAAACGGGGCACACATCAGGGCACGGGGACAGAGCACACATCAGGGCACGGGGACAGAGCACACATCAGGGCACAGAGACAGGGTACACATCAGGGAACAGAGACAGGGTACACATCGGAACGGAGGCAGGGTACACATCAGGGCACAGAGACAGGGTATATATCAGGGAACAGAGACAGGGTACACATCAGGGAACAGAGGCAGGGTATATATCAGGGCACAGAGACAGGGTACACATCACGGCATGGTGACGTGACACACACCAGGACACGCTTTAGGGCAGGGGTGTAAAACACACACCTGGGCACTCACTTGCTATGACAAGCCTTCAGAGCGTCGATCTTCTGCTGCTGAAGGCTGGTCAGAGGAGGTAGAAGTCTGGGGCTATTAGATAAGAGCCAGCTTATGGTGCGAGTGATCCCGGGCAGGAGGCGGAGGATGGTGCAGCTGTTGTTGTGGAGACTTGGAATGATGAGAATTATCCACTCAGAAGACACGATAACACGCTCAGGTCACACAGGCGGTACTGCAGACACACACACCAGGAGCGGTATGGCACCGGACATGTATGGGCTCGAGGCTATACGGACCCAAGTACCGGCGTGCTGTGTATAACATTATACAAGTTCTGGGTTCTCTATTGCTTTCTACAGGTTGCAACTTGTGACAATTCCGTGGTGACTCACATCACATGGACAACCTCTTTAAGTCAGTAGTGTGTAATTTACCGGTGTTAACTACCCCGGATTTAATTACACTGGTGTCACGAATCACGATCCATTTTTGGATTCGTGGCAGCTCTGGTTCCACTATGTTTAAAATATAGCTTTTTTTCCTTTCAGGCCAGGGAGCTAATGTCAGTTTTCACTCGCTGGCAATCTGCAGCAACTGTAAAGTTGCTGGGTCAGCTGATGTGGGTGGGGACCACTCCCATTATTCTTTAAATGGTAACCTGATGCATCAGCTGACTGTTGGTGATAGAGTTTCTCTGGAGACCAGCCGATGTGTGAGGAGCTCTCTGGTGCCAGCGTGTATCAGCTGTTTGTGGTCCTGCTTTTGTATCCTATGCTGAGTGGAGTTTGCAGCAGCAGCTTGGAAGCTAAGTTTTTTTCATACCTCGTCTGTGTCGTGTTTGTCACTGTGCCCTGTATTGTACCATCTGCAGTGGTGAGGTTAGTGCTCTTGCCGGCCAGTGCACTAGCCAGGGTAGTGTGAGGTGACAGTGAGGGATGAGGTTCCTGACAACGGTGGGGGTAAGGTTCCACTTAGGGCATTACGGGAGTGCAGGGACAGGCTCAGGTTTGAGCTCAGGTGGTGACCATCCCTCATTTCCCTATCAGTAGGGCCTTCCTCTCCCCTTTACCATCCTGTTGTGTGGGGGCTGTGCCATCCGCTGACTGACCCCCCCTGTTGAGTTGTTGTACATATTGTGACAACCGGGTTGGGAACCATCTTGTCTCAAATTATAAATGAAGACAAACACCCAGTGCTATATTTGAGCAGGAAGTTGACTCTGGCAGACATACAATTATGCCATCAGACAGTGCGAATTCTTAGCTGTAAGGTGGGCATTAAAATCTTTGAAGTATTACCTCTTGGGTTGGAGATTTAAGCTTGTGTCAGATCATGCCCCTCTGACATGGATGAAACATAATAAGGAAAAAAATGTTAGTTTGACAAGGTGGTTTCTCTCGTTGCATCATTTAATTTCTCCATAGAACATAAAAAAGGGAAATCATAGGGGAATGCAGACATTATCAAAAATTCATTGTATAATGTCCAAAAATGCCCAGACCTCTGGTCTGGAGAATAGGGGGATATGTAGGCGGCTGACGGAGGATACTAGACATGCTGTATATCTCTCCCAGACAGTTAAGCTGGGCGAGATATTAATAGCTGGGTAGCACTGGTTGGTGCAGCAGCTTAGGTGCTGAGCCGTCTTATTCATGGTAATCCTGGGCCCGGTTTTATTGGAGTGATCAGGAGGATTAGTAGTGGGACTCATCCCTCCCACTCCCGCTTCAGGTAGTACTGCAGGCTTAGCCAGCTCAGCTGAAAGAGGTCGCCTCAGTACAGATACAGAAAAGGCTGAAAGAAAAGCTTCAGAGAACACAACCTCTGGACTGATATGGTGTATTTCTGAGAAGGATATGCACAGTGGTAAAATGTGCTAAACGCTCAGTTACTGGAAAGCCAAACCCCGCAAACATCCCTGGTAGCGCGAGTCAGAGAAATGATTTGTTAGCGCATAGCCGGGGAAGTCTTGTTGCTTTTTCAGTTGCTTTATTGTTTGCTTCATTTTGGCTAAAAAATAAATGCCCCATGTTTCCTTTACATGGACTGTTTCCGTCATGGTCATGCCGCCCTACAACACCCCTAACGTGTTACAATTGTTACTGCCCCTTCACCATATGTGACATTATACTAATATCTTCTATGGATCAGGATCTCCCACATAAAAAATTCGTAAGGCTTCTTATTAAATACTTTATCATATTCTACAAGAGATTAATGTCCCTACTTGAAGCTGGATGCATTTCCATTATGCCATTAACAATCGGTCAATCATCTACTTGAATTGCTTGTTAAGCACTGGCACGTCAACAAAAATAATTTAGTAAATGGGTTAGTTGGCAGGAAACCTCTTAAACGTATAGTGAGGCCAAATCTTGCTGCAATTCTCCCTTCTAGATGGAAGGCCTGTTAATTACATTCTGACAAACACAGAAAGTAACATAAAAAACCTTTCCAAATGTTGCTACATAAAGGCGTTTTCTGCTCACAGATTTCAGGCCTATGATGGCCAGTGTTAGGTAATATACTAAAATCAGATGTTATTCATCCCGTCCTCTTATTGTCCAGCCCTGCAATTTCTGTTCATTGGCAGAACTGTCCCAACTACAGTGGAAATCACTGCTGCGGCCAATCAGTGATCTCTATCTACAGCTCTGGCAAAAATTAAGAGACCACTGCAAAATTTTTAGTTTGTCAAATTTTTCTCTTTATATGTATAATTTTGTGCAAAATGTAAATTGTTCTTTTATTCTATAAACTTCTGACCACATGTCTCCGAAGTTCCAATGGTCAAAATAACAAAGAAATCCATTGCTTGCAGACCTCAAATAATGCAAAAAAACCCCAAGTTTATAAAAAATATAAAATATACCTATAAAGAGAAAAATCAGACAAACTGAACATTTTGCAGTGGTCTCTTAATTTTTGCCAGAGGCTGTATCTATCTATCTATCTATCTATCTATCTATCTATCTATCTATCTATCTATCTATCTATCTATCTATCTATCTCATATCTATCTATCTCATATTTATCTATCTACCTCTCTATCTATCTCTCTATATCTATATATCTATCTATCTATCTATCTATCTATCTCATATCTATCTATCTCATATTTATCTATCTACCTCTCTATCTATCTATCTATCTATCTATCTATCTATCTATCTATCTATCTATCTATCTCATTTCTATCTATCTATCTCGTATCTATCTACAGTATCTCTATCTATCTATCTATCTATCTATCTATCTATCTCATATCTATCTATCTCATATCTATCTATCTATCTATCTCATATCTATCTATCTTCACAAAAATAAAAAAATAGCAATATGGAAAAAGCGGGTGCAGGCGCCTTGGGCTATGACTAAAAGCCCACCGAATTGACAAAAGTTAAAGAAGGCAATTCAGCATACAAGGATGTGAGGGTACTGTAGTACTGTACCGTATTGACCTATATATTGGCGACGTTTTTGGCTTCAGACAAGTTAATGAGCCTTTCAGAAAGGTGCCAAAATGTTGCACATATACTATGTAAGGCAGTTTGGTACCTCCATGATTTTACATTCTGAATTGGTGCACTATCTGCTATTGACGTTGATTAGTTTACTATTATTTTACGTATTTTTATACATTTGCCAGTATTATTGATGCATCCTTGAAACATGAAAAACAAAGAACCCCAGGAATGCCAACATTCCCTGACAGGAGCGAAGATATTATTGAATAATAGCAATAGCAAAATGGAATAGAATTGAGTAATAAAAGTTATATAACAATATTCCATAGAAGAATCGTGAACTTTCCCACAGTCTTTAAGTATTCTTCCATTCATTCTTGTAGAGACAAAGGCATTTAGATGTGCTGCCAAATTCTGTGTGAATACTGCAATAAAGAACTTATCGATATCTCCATGACGACTGCATCTAGTGTACAATAAAGAACTTATCGATATCTCCATGACGACTGCATCTAGTGTACAATAAAGAACTTATCGATATCTCCATGACGACTGCATCTAGTGTACAATAAAGAACTTATCGATATCTCCATGACGACTGCATCTAGTGTACAATAAAGAACTTATCGATATCTCCATGACGACTGCATCTAGTGTACAATAAAGAACTTATCGATATCTCCATGATGACTGCATCCAGTGTCACCAGCACAGAAAACATCACCTCAACTGAACCATAACTTGTGGAAGTCCCCCGCGTACCAAAAATGCTTAAAGCTGGATGCAAAGTGCTGAATAATATATCTTGTTATTCCATCGTATTAATGCAGTAGGTTGAAATAGATTTTGACAACCGGCTGTTACTTATTTCTGTATCATAATGTAGATGAGATACAGAATCGCTGCTTAAAGGGGCATTCCCATCTCCAAGATCCAATCCCAATATGTAGTAGGTGTAGTAATAATATTAGCAAATACCTGCAATTAGTAATGTAGTATAGTTCTTCTGATTCCCCATGTTGCTTACCGCATGTGCAGGGCATTATAGTAGCATAGGTATCCATAGTTACGACCACTAAGAACTATCTGCCACTATATGAGTGTTCGTCCCACTACTACATTTCTAATTGGAAGAATTATCTAATATTATTATTATTATTACACCTACTACATATTGGGATAGGATCTTGGAGATGGGAATACCCATTTGACGCAGTCCACTAGTGAAGAAGCTCAAAGGAATGTATGTACAGTACTGTGAAAAAGACTTAGGCCCCTTTCACACATCAGTTTTTTGCTATCAGTCGCAATCCGTCAAATTTTGAAAAAAACGGATCTGTCGACTGATGCTGCCAGATCAGTTTTTTCTCATAGAATTGTATTAGCGACGGATTGCGATGGATGGCCTCACGTTTCATCCGACGTTCGCCGGATCCATAAAAAAAGGTTTGTTCGGCAGCCGTAGTCGACGGACAAAGTAACGTTTTTTGTCTACGTCGAAAAAACTGTCGCTATCTGTCGTTTGCTAGAATGGAAGCCTATGGCGCCGGAGCCATCAAATAACGGAATCTGGCGACGGATTCCGTTTTTTTTAACTGAGCATGCTCCGATTTTTTTAGGATCCTTTAGCCAGCCTACCTAGTTGGATCTGTTGAAAAAACGGATCTGTCGCATCAGTTTTTCACAATCTGTGACAGATCCGTCGATCTGTCGAGCCAACAGATTGTGACTAACGGCAAAAAACTGATGTGTGAAAGGGGCCTTAGGCAGGTGGGTATGAAAAAATGCTGCAAAGTAAAAATACTTTAAAAAACAGAAGTGATAATAGTTTATTTTTATTCATTTACAAAATACAAAGTGAATGAACAAAAGAGAAACGTAAATCAAATCAATATTTGTGGTGCCCCCCTTTACTGTCAAAACAGCTTAACTTCTAGGTGCAATTGTGCTTGCACAGTTTTGAAGAAATTCGGCAGGGAAGTTGTTCCAATCATCTTGGAGGATTAACCGCCGATCTTCTGTGGATGTCGCTTGTGCAAATCATTTTGTCTCTTCATGTAACCCCAGACAGAGTGGATGATGTTGAGATCAGGGCTCAGAAGATAGTTTATAATTACATTGGCTATATGTTTTAGGATTGAAAATTGAATGGATGTGCTGGGTCCTCTCACAGTTACAGCAGATCAGATCCTGTTTAGAGTGAAGCTGACACATGCTGCCCAATCCACGGACAGCACTCATCAGATATTGTCTGTTGTGAGGAAGTGACCGCTGTCACATGTAGGGGTCGCTGTGTGGACGGAGGCGTATTGAGGTAATCGGAGTACATTGCAGTCATAGGCATAGCTGTGATTGCAATGCAGAATAAAAAGTGTTAGTCTTGGGCAAGCTATTTGTCCAAGGTAAATTTAAGAAAACCTGCTCTGGACTTTTGTGTTTTGAAATGGACTATAGGATAGTAGTGGTGCAGTCTGTTTAATTCCTGGCCAGGTTTTCCATGTGGCTGAAGGCCACAGATTCCTGTTAAAACCCCTGCAGTATAGGGTTTGGGTGTGTCATGTTCAAAGTCAGTGTCAGTGTGGTGTTTGAGGGGTACGGAGCAGAAGGCTTTGCAGAGCTCCACCTGTGTGAGGCAACACAGGCCAGTGGAGCCAAACAGCCAAGGCAGCTCGAAGACCTGGCACCCCCCAGCAGAAGTGTCAAACTGCATTCCTCGAGGGCCACCAACAGGTCATGTTTTCAGGATTTCCTTAGCATTCCACAAGGTGCTGGAATCATTCTGTGCTGGTGATTAAATTATCACCTGTGCAATACAAGGAAATCCTGAAAACATGACCTGTTGGCGGCCCTCGAGGAATGCAGTTTGACACCTCTGCCCCACAGCGTACATGGAGGTGGAATGGTGTGTTTATCGGCTGCGATCCGGAAAATATTGTGTGCTGTGTACTTTATTTGTGTTGAGCATTAAAGAGACTTTTGTTTTTAACTTTTGCTGGGTCACTGCCTCATCACTGCACAGCGAGGATACCGCTGCACTGCATTGTATTATCTCAGCCCCAGGAATGTTTTTTTCTGAAACGCTGCAGTGTAAAACATACTTTAATAAGGAACCAAGGCCATGCTGTAGGCTAGTGGGACAGGCAGGTCTGCGGTGGCTTCTTCCCGCCCACTGCTTTGGATTGACAGGTCTCTGCCTATATGGGCTTCTTTTGCTGCACAACATAACCATTGGGGAGGCCACATATAGAAACATACTATGTAACAGATATATTGTAAAAGAGCATCTCAAAATCATGTGTTTTTAAAAGCTGGAAATCTTGCTCTTAAAGGGAGCTAGCCTCAGATTATAAGCAAAACAAGCCTCCATTTCTGTGCCTGTCAGATCCAGATTCCTTATTAAAGTAAAAGCAGAGGAAGTTAGAGATAATTAGCATGCAGAGTGTGTGTCTGTCTCCGGTAGCATTCATCTGTGAAAGGAAGAAACAAAATGACAATCATGCTGCGCACTACTCCTTTCCAGTCATTGGGGCAGTCGCGGCTGATTTCCAGTTCATGCCCGCTGATAAGCTGATAAACATCGTACTCGGCACAATCCCAGGCTAAGCAGACATTGTGACTGCGCTGTGCTGCACACTGCCCTGATGAGTGGTAAAAAGCAAGGCACAGGGCGATTATAATAATGTTTTCTCCTTTCACCCTACCTGTGACAGACACACGCCCTGGATGCTAATTATCCTTTATGGAGGGATCACATCACTGACACAGAGGCAGGGTGATCTCTCTTCTGGGTCAAAACCAATGTAAAGTTTTGTTGACCGGACATCTTCACATTGCTCAGCTTTCCTAATTATAAGTTTCATCTTTCTTCTATTGAAGCACATTTTCATTTCTTTTCTTACCTAGCTGTCAGTTTTTCTTTCAGAAGATAATTGAATTGTAAAGTTTTGACTGTAGGAAATCGCAGACTGCTTATTACCTATAGCTACGATTCTTGGTGGAATAAAAGGCTCTGCTGTTATACTGCTCAGCTGTTTTATGCCGGTAATAAGTCCATGGATGCAATTTAGTCAAGTTGCACAACCAGACTACAGTGCATCAAATTGGACATTAGGAAGAAAAGTTATTTCGGCAGATGAGAACGCACATTCAATCTGAACATCATACTGGGTAATTAAATTCTACAATAATCTGAGAAGCTTCGGCTGTGGAAATAGCTACAAAACAATTTATGGGAGCCAAGGACAGCTAAGAGATACTGCATCTAAAGTGTTTAATGGGGACAAACACTGATCAGCCATATTATTAAAACTACTGATAGGGAAACTGAATAGCATTGATTGTCTCATGACGATGGCACCTGACAAGGTGGTGTCACATATACAGTATATTGTCAAAAATACAGCTACTTCATCAACACAGCTTTATCTGGGGATTAGGGGAAATTCAGTTGATGGCCTCTTAAACTGTCCACAATGCCTGGTCTTGTTCTGGATGCCCGCTGACTGCTATGTGTGGCCATATCCTGAAGAGGGGGGATATTATAGGAAACAAGTGAACAGTCGGTTCTTGTGTTGATGTTTCGGAAGCTAGGGCAGCTCGGTGGCTCAGTGGTTAGCACTGCAGCCTTGCAGTGTTGGGGTCCTGGGTTCAAATACCACCAAGGACAACATCTACAAGGAGTTTGTATGTTCTCCCTGTTTTTGCGTGGGTTTCCTCCAGGTTCTTCAGCTTCCTACCACACTCCAAAGACAGAGTGATAGGGAATTTAGATTGTGAGCCCCAATAGGGACAGTGATGATTATGTCTGTAAAGATGTGGCATTAACGGTGCCACATAAGTGAGTAAAATAACGAAACAGAACAATTGGTGAGAATCTAAGCAACTTTGACAAGGGCTAAATCGGGGCACTTGGGACTCACATCAGTGATTTATAAAAGAGTAATCTCTAGAACTATCAAAATTCCTTAAACTTTATTCATTATTCCCTTATTCTTTATTCATTATAATTAACATTTATAGTATTAATTATTATAATTATTATTTATTATTGTTATTTATTCATAATATTTAAAAATTGTGCCCTATAGACAAATGAGCAAAAGCATTTACAAGATTGCACATCTTATGGGGTGTTCCCAGAATTAATTTGTTTGTAAATACCAAAACTGGTTCAAGGAAGGACAACTGGGTAACGGGAGAGAGAATTCTTGACTTATTAATGGTCATGGACTCATCTGATGCGATTTAACAGAGGATCTACTGTAGCATGAATTGCAGAAAGATAGAAATCTAGCACCCTGGCTACTGCAATTTTTTACTCCTTCTTGTTCTGTACAGATGACTTTTCAGAAGGCTCATTATCATCACAGACAGGATTACTATGAAGGATAATATCTGTATACACACCTGAAAGCACAGAATACGCCATTCACAATAAGTGATGTCAGAGAGCTTATGTCATTGTGAAGAGACTTGCTCCTCGTTCCTTCTTATTGACCTTTGGACATGCTTATTAGATGCTTCAGTACAAAAGATAGGGTCTGAGTCAGTCTATTACTTCTAACATACATGTGAGTTTCCTAAAAGAACAAGAAGTATGAGCCTACAGTGGTCTCAGTGGCCATTGTAAACATTTTAAGATTTAATTTTTTAACACAGATTATGATGTGAATAATAAAAAAAATCCAAAAATTTTAAAAAAATACATTTAACATAGAAGCCAGATTTAAGCAGTATATTACTTTCTGATGACAAGTTCCCTTTAATGTCTCATATTTCATGGAAAATGTGCATGGAATTTTTTACCCTGGAACGTCTGTTGTGTTGCATATGTAATAATGTAAACTACATAAACAATATAAGATTAAAGGGGTTCTCTGGGGCCTTCATAATTTAGTAAGGATCTAATATGTAGAGTGGTAAACGTGTATAATGTTCTCCTTGTTAGGATTGTGCTTTCTCTACGCTCTCGTTACCGTACTGCTCATATTTGATTCACATGTTTTCAATCAAATCAATGTCTTTTATAAACATTTGGGGCCTACAACACTAAGAAGGTAAATCTTAGTGGCAAAGAGGAGCATCAAATTGCACCAAAATGTTAGTGTCAAGAAAACGTATCTGATAAGGAGCCATATTTTTCATCCGGCATGAGCCGCTGTGATATCTTTGGCACATTGAGTCTTATTGTAAGATGTCTAATATCCAGACAGTTTCAGTAACTCTGCCTCTGTATCTCATATTGCTAGATACCCATAGTGCTACTGTATACAGTACAGGTCCTTCTCAAAAAATTAGTATATAGTGTTAAATTTCATTATTTACTATAATGTAATGATTACAATTAAACTTTCATATATTATAGATTCATTATCCACCAACTGAAATTTGTCAGGTCCTTTATTGTTTTAATACTGATGATTTTGGCCTACAACTCCTGATAACCCAAAAAACCTGTCTCAATAAATTAGCATATCAAGAAAAGGTTCTCTAAACGACCTATTACCCTAATCTTCTGAATCAACTAATTAACTCTAAACACATGCAAAAGATACCTGAGGCTTTTAAAAACTCCCTGCCTGGTTCATTACTCAAAACCCCCATCATGGGTAAGACTAGCGACCTGACAGATGTCAAGAAGGCCATCATTGACACCCTCAAGCAAGAGGGTAAGACCCAGAAAGAAATTTCTCAACAAATAGGCTGTTCCCAGAGTGCTGTATCAAGGCACCTCAATGGTAAGTCTGTTGGAAGGAAACAATGTGGCAGAAAACGCTGTACAACAAGAAGAGGTGACCGGACCCTGAGGAAGATTGTGGAGAAGGACCGATTCCAGACCTTGGGGAACCTGAGGAAGCAGTGGACTGAGTCTGGTGTGGAAACATCCAGAGCCACTGTGCACAGGCGTGTGCAGGAAATGGGCTACAGGTGCCGCATTCCCCAGGTAAAGCCACTTTTGAACCAGAAACAGCGGCAGAAGCGCCTGACCTGGGCTACAGAGAAGCAGCACTGGACTGTTGCTAAGTGGTCCCAAGTACTTTTTTCTGATGAAAGCAAATTTTGCATGTCATTCGGAAATCAAGGTGCCAGAGTCTGGAGGAAGACTGGGGAGAAGGAAATGCCAAAATGCCTGAAGTCCAGTGTCAAGTACCCACAGTCAGTGATGGTGTGGGGTGCCATGTCAGCTGCTGGTGTTGGTCCACTGTGTTTCATCAAGGGCAGGGTCAATGCAGCTAGCTATCAGGAGATTTTGGAGCACTTCATGCTTCCATCGGCTGAAATGCTTTATGGAGATGAAGATTTCATTTTTCAGCACGACCTGGCACCTGCTCACAGTGCCAAAACCACTGGTAAATGGTTTACTGACCATGGTATTACTGTGCTCAATTGGCCTGCCAACTCTCCTGACCTGAACCCCATAGAGAATCTGTGGGATATTGTGAAGAGAAAGTTGAGAGACGCAAGACCCAACACTCTGGATGAGCTTAAGGCCGCTATTGAAGCATCCTGGGCCTCCATAACATCTCAGCAGTGTCACAGGCTGATTGCCTCCATGCCACGCCGCATTGAAGCAGTCATTTCTGCCAAAGGATTCCCGACCAAGTATTGAGTGCATAACTGAACATTATTATTTGATGGTTTTTTTGTTTGTTATTAAAAAACACTTTTATTTGATTGGACGGGTGAAATATGCTAATTTATTGAGACAGGTTTTTTGGGTTATCAGGAGTTGTAGGCCAAAATCATCAGTATTAAAACAATAAAAGACCTGACAAATTTCAGTTGGTGGATAATGAATCTATAATATATGAAAGTTTAATTGTAATCATTACATTATGGTAAATAATGAAATTTAACACTATATGCTAATTTTTTGAGAAGGACCTGTATATACTATATGGACTAAAATACTCAAACAACTACACATTAGACCTACAGGACCATTTATAACATCCCACTCTGAAGCCATATACATGGAGTTGGTCCGTCCTTTGCATCTATGACAGCTTCCACTCTTCTGGGAAGGCTTTCTACAAGATTTGAGAGTGTGTATGTGGGAATTATTGCCCATTCATCGTGAAGAGAATTTGTGAGTTCAAACATTTATGTCAGATAAGAGGATTGAGCTCACAATCACTATTTCCAAAGGTCTTCATTGGGGTTGAAATCAGGTCTCTGTGCATCCAGTCAAGTTCTCCCGCCCCAAACTCACCCAACCATGCCATTATGGACCTTGCTTTGTTCACTGGGGCACAGTCATGGGGAACAGAAAAGACCTTTCTAAAATTATTCGCAAAAAGATGAAAGCTATATTTGTCTCAAACTGTAAACTTTGTGAACCTAGTGACTTTATTTCCCTTTTTGACCTAACAGAGGGTCGGATGAAGTATGCTGCAGATCTTTTGACTTCTCTATTTTAACAGTGAAACCTTGTCTATTTTGGTAAAGGATTCACTAGACGTATGCTCTTTTCACACCTTTGAAAGCCAAAACTTTGCTAAAGTTCATAGTATAATAAAACAAAATGGCACCCAACAATCTCTATGGAATAATATCTTAACATCAAAATTAGCATAGTGTGCATAATGGTTTTGCCAATATAATCCCAAAATAGCAGTGCAATGATAGACTTATAGGCCCAGTCCTGATATTTATCTCCAAGGAAGTGCCATACTGGTTACCACTACTGGTTACCACTGTGCAGGCCAATGAGCTGAAGAAGAGAGGAGCACAAGTATTGTCCACTCCTCACACATTGCAGGTGGGCAAGTGCAAGTTTTTTTTTTTTTTAATTCGTTTATTAACAGCAAAATAAACTGTGTTACAAACATATTGGCATCCAAAATTATCAAACATATTATGCAGTACATATAAACTATGTATTATTAGTCATGTAATAAAATGCAGTTTTCATCTATAGCCAATGTTATCTTGTAATTATTATTATACTTGTTTTCCAATAGTAACATATGAGTCATTTAAGTGAATAAAGCATAAAGAAAAACAGAACTCTTGAGTTACAACTGTATCTACTCTAACCTTTAATACGCAAGTGCAAGATTTGATCAAAAATTTCTGAGAAATAAATTTTCCTTCTTTTCAGATCCATTCTTGTGTTTGAAAACTACTGCATAAACTGGATGTATAATGCCAGCTTAATTGCCGTTTCAACTGACATCCACTGAAATATGAAAAAATGCCAACAATTAATTAATAGGAATGCCTCATGTAACTCATCTCGATGTCAAATATGTGTATATTTTATTAAAACCGAGATGTCCATTTGATATGTTCCTGATCTTCGGGCTCATTTCTTGATAGCTATTATCTGCTCACATAAAATGGTAAACAAACACATAAATCAAATAACTACCTGCCAGAAGATTATTCTTTTCCAAAGCTCAATGCATCTATTTTATAAGAGAAAAAAAAAAATGAAGGCTTTTTTTTTCACAGCCTCTGACAAACAGCATGTTTCTCCAGTATTATGGAAAGAAAGAAAATCAATCTCTCGAAAAAGAAAGGTGTGCATACAGTAAAATCCATTTTGCTGGTAATATTTTCATTTTTTATACAGAATGGATGTTTACTTATTTTCGTTCACATAAAGTACAGTCAACTATACTCCAGACTAGTGTAACGCTGGGTATATGAATATCAGTTGCATTCAGCTTCTTTCAGAGATCCATTATTTTTCACATATGTAAAAAACAGTCCTAGTGTAATCAGTGTTTTGGATTTGAATTTTATCAACGTTTCTTCAGTATGTCAGATTTTGCCATCAGTATTTTATCAGAAAATGTCACATACAGATAAATAAATAAATTAGCTCATCATCTCCTATCCATTAAAATGATAAAGGGAACCTGGGAGCAGGATTGTGCACAGTAACCTACAGACAGTGTCAGGTCGGCACCGTTATACTGAATAAAATGATACCTAGGTGATGAAATCTGTCTTGTGGTTCTTGTTTAATCTTTATTTTCAGTTTTGAGTTAATGATATGCCCGTTCTCCGGAGCGGCCTGTGGAGGGGTCTTCATGTGGTGCTCTGATTAGATATTCATAATGCAGCCTGCTGACAGGTCACTGATCCCTCACTGACCTGCCCACTAGTTTACATAATGAATATCTGTACATACTGAAGAAAAAAAACAAAAACGCTTCTTCAGGCAGGGGCATAATTGCATGTTTAGTGTCCAGTTAATAAGTATTCTTAATGTTGTTGAGTGAGTGTAAAAAAAAAAATCAATTTGAAAATGGCGCCCGCAGAAGTGGTATATTGTTTTAAACAAACTTCAACCAGGGCAAAGCATTGAAGACACAAAAGAGCACAGGTGAGGTCAAAAATACTCTGTTGTAAAAAAATCACAGTAATCAGCAAGTGCTAGTCAAAAGATGTAAAGAAAACAGGGTATTTAGTTGATACGTTTTTTTGCAAAAAAATGTATACTAAGCTGCTCCACCAAATCGTCAAGGTATACCCTTATAGAGCAGTCCTAACTAATGTATAGAATCCCTATCTGATGTATTTAAAACCTGATCATCTGTATAGTACCTGTATAAGCAGGGTTCAGAGAAGGACTATCCATGTGGACATGCAGGATGGAACAGCTTAAATGCAAATGACCCACAGAGGAGTGGCGGACTC
Source organism: Ranitomeya variabilis (assembly GCF_051348905.1). Taxonomy (NCBI): domain Eukaryota; kingdom Metazoa; phylum Chordata; class Amphibia; order Anura; family Dendrobatidae; genus Ranitomeya; species Ranitomeya variabilis. The sequence continues at coordinate 1,060,132,405 of NC_135232.1, read as the reverse complement.
CCCAGTCTTGTAGAAACAAGAGAACAATTATAGAACCAGAAACACATGGGCCACTTGCACATTGAACAAGTCTGTAGGAACAAAGCATTGTCTGAAAGGGACAACCCCTTTAAATATTGCTGGTAGGCGGCAACAACTGAATAATAGCAGCACACCATCTTATGTACCAAATATATGCAAATAGTGAGTATCTAGCCTCAAACGGGCCTCAAAAGGGCATAGAGAATGTGGTGCTGTGGGCCAAGCGGAAAAAGAACTGGACTGTTGCTCAGTGGCCCAAGGTGTTGTTTTCAGATGAAAGTAAATTTTGCATTTCATTTGGAAATCAAGGTCCCAGAGTCTGGAGGAAGAGTGGAGAGGCCACAATCCAAGCTGCTGCAGGTCTAGTGTGAAGTTTCCACAATCAGTGATGGCTTGAGGAGCCATGTCATCTGCTGGTGTAGGTCCACTGTGTTTTATCAAGACCAAAGTCAGTGCAGTCGTCTACCAGGAAATTTTAGAGCACTTCATGCTTCCCTCTGCCAACAAGCTTTTTGGAGATGGAAATTTCATTCTCCAGCAGGACTTGGCACCTGTCCACACTGCCAACAGTACCAATACCTGGTTTACAGACAAGACTATCACTGTGCTTGATTGGCAGCAAACTCGCCTGACCATAACCCCTTAGAGAATCTATAGGGTACTGTCAAGAGGAAGATGAGACACCAGACCCAACAATGCAGACGAGCTGAAGGCTGCTATCAAAGCAACCTGGGCTTCCATAACACCTCAGCAGTGCCACAGGCTGATCTCCTCCATGCCATGCCACATTGATGAATTAATTTATGCAAAAGGAGCCCCGACCAAGTATTGAGTGCATTTACTGACCATACATTTCAGTAGGACAACATTTCAGATTTAAAAATCATTTTTCAAACTGATCAATATAGAATATTAAATACCGCACTACAGGGGTGAAAAAACTAGTTTGGACCAAACTGCAAGTTGGTTGCCAGTACACCTTAGCAACACCAACTAACACAATATAGTGAATGATCAGTACTAGTGTCCGATCAATCGTCGATTGCCAGTATTCCTACCTATATTAATATAGATCGTAATTGTGTGCGCTGTATTGAACTGAGGTAAACAAATCGTAAACACTGGTAACCCTGAGGAAGGAGTGCGTTACACTCCGAAACGCGTTGGTTTGCTTTTTGCCCTAGTGGGACTCCATAGGCCTGTGACGTCACACGCTGCCTGGCAGCGCCGGCCATTCATTCCAGTACAACCAGGTTCGTCTCCGGCCGGGGCGGTTCCTGGCTCTGTACTGTGTACTGGCACCCGGTACTCCGTCTGGACACCTGTACAACTATTGATCGGTGCTTATCTGGTTGCCATCGTTCTGAGGACCACCCTAACTAGCAGACCCCTGTTCACCGGTAAGGAGTACCGCGTGCATCTGATATTACACACAACATAAGCCATCAGCAGCACCATCGTGGTATGTGATTTACGATTTGTTTACCTCAGTTCAATACAGCGCACACAATTACGATCTATATTAATATAGGTAGGAATACTGGCAATCGACGATTGATCGGACACTAGTACTGATCATTCACTATATTGTGTTAGTTGGTGTTGCTAAGGTGTACTGGCAACCAACTTGCAGTTTGGTCGAAACTAGTTTTTTCACCCCTGTAGCGCGGTATTTAATATTCTATATTGATCTACTTGCTTCTTTTGGCAGAGTGTGCACGGATCTGCTTAAATACCCGCAGCACTTGGGTTGTTTCCCTAGTAGCGCCAGTGTGTTTTATTGTTTCATTTTTCAAACTGGTGTTATAAGTATTCTAATTTACTGAGATAATGGCTTTTGGGTCTTCATTGGTTGTAAGCCATAATCATCAACATTAACAGAAATAAACACTTGAAATAGATCACTCGGCTTCAAATTACTCTATATAATATACGAGCTTCACTTTTTGTATTGAAGGACTGAAATACCATATTTTCCGGCGTATAAGACGACTTTTTAACACCTAAAAATTGTCCCAAAAGTCGGGGGTCGTCTTCTACGCCGGGTATGGGTGCACAGAGCGATCCTGGATGGTTCCCAGGGTCTGGAGGAGAGGAGACTCTCCTTCAGGCCCTGGGATCCATATTCATGTAAAAAATAAAGAATTAAAAAAAAAAAAAAAAATGGATATACTCACCCCTCCGACGGACCCTGGACCTCAGCGGTGCAAGCGTCTGCCTCCGTTCCTAAGAATGCAGTGAGTGAAGGACCTTCGATGACGTCCCGGTCACATGAGCGGTCACATGAGCGGTCGCGTGACCGCGACGTCATCGCAGGTCCTTCGCTCACTGCATTCTTAGGAACGGAGGCAGAAGCTTGCACCGCTGAGAGCCGGGGTCCGTCGGAGGGGTGAGTATATCCATATTTTTTATTTTTATTCTTTATTTTTTACATGAATATGGATCCCAGGGCCTGAAGGAGTCTCCTCTCCTCCAGACCCTGGGAACCACACGCCGTATAAGATGACCCCCATCTTATACGGCGGGTATATCCCAAATTCCATATTTTATATGGAAAAGTTGGGGGTTGTCTTATACGCCCAGTCGTCTTATACAACAGAAAATACGGTAAATTACCTTTTTCATGATATTCTAATTTAGTGAGAAGCACCTGTAGTGATATAAAGCAGAAGACAAGTGGCATACCAGTCAAAATGTGGAATTTGTTGCTTGATTGCCTGTTTGATAGACAATTCCTGCATGTGTTGTGGTTGTCGAACAGCCGCGAGACATGCGTCCGTGGAGACTAGAACATATTATTCAATTACGCTAAAGTCACTCAGTTAGCACACAAGTATGCTCAGATAACACCTCATATGAGAACGTTCTCTCATCACCAATAACAATTCATAAATATATATGAGTATCCAAGATGTTGGGGCAGGCACCATCACAGAGGGAACAGACATTTCTTAGCTATTATCTGCCTTTTCTCCTAACATATTCTTTTTGCCTGGTGGTCAGTTATGTTAACATTCTAGTTATGAAATCATATTATGTATTTATTCAGGTATCCGGTTGCCGAATGCTATTATTGTGAATGAGTAATAGAATTTATGCTCCCTGATTCCATCTTTGCTTATTGGCTCCAGACTTTATATTCATTGTACTTACAGTCTTATTTATCTAAATCTTGTTTCATACTACAGCATTGCTGGTATCCCTTGGATTTTCTTTATTCCATTATTACATATATTGTGTTTGTGCCCCAATCTACTTATTCCAATCATTGTATTATTTAATCCAATCATGGTCTTATACCACAGCACTTGATATAAGAATTATATAAGGTTTTCATGTCAAGGTCTATACTTTTTGCATCCCGGCTGTCACATCTCCACCAGGTCCTGCACCTGTGACATCTACTTCTGTCCCCAGTTGCCACTTTATTCATTCTGTAGGTAGCCCTGATGATATTAGAGATGCCGGAACCAGAAGCTCTGGATGGCACATGCTTTGTCAGGCCACTAAGATTAGGGTGGCTGTGACTTGCTGTACTGTTCAGTCTGCAGTGTGCTGTCCAGCTGGAGTTATCAGCTCCCTGCTCCAGTCAATTGAAGAGCACCACATCCTACTTAAGCTTCCAGCTTACTTCTGGAAGCTGCCAGATATAGCTTTGTGGTCCTCTGGTTTAGTTCCAATAGTTCAACTCCCAGATAGTGTATTTGTTTCATGTTTTTGATATTGGCTTGTTTTATTGATTTATCTAAATTTCTGATTTTGTACTTTTCCTGTCCACTTGGTTCTGACATTGCTACCTGACCATTCCTGCCAGCCTACACTACCATTCAGCATCTTATTCCATGACCATAGTCCAGGGAACCTGTCACACAACATGTAGGAAAGGCTAAGTGCAATATGAAGGGATAAGGGAAAGGGAACCAAAAACTAGGGAACGGGGGAGTGGAGACTCCTAGGAATATCTAACATCACCCTGTATGCCCATATCATCCCTATATAGGTTCTACACCTATCACTGAGCAGGGTACCTAATCCCTGCCTGATCCTGGCGATAAGCCCTGCACTGGGACAGACTGGATGAGCGCTAGTCAATCCCCAATACCACTAAAGATAGATGGGATAAACAAACAAGGTAAATACTTAGCCTGAGTAGACTCAGAGAGAAACTCGGACGTCCTCAAAACACCAAGGAGGAAGATAGCTGACTGCTATAGCTCCAAGACTCAACAGGGAAATGGAAATAGCAATATCACCCGCAACTTCCAGCAGCAAGCTGGGAGTTATAAACACCCCGGTCCAGGTGTATCAACTAGAGCCAGGGGAACGTTGCCACTGGTTCCTAGAGTCAGAAGAACCAGGAAGAAGTCTGCAAAGCAAAATGCCGAGACCTTCTGCAGTCAGATGCAGAGTGATGGTCTGCAGCCTCTGACACACCCATGACAGTACCCTTTTAAGCAGAGTGGCTTGCCTTTCCATGGTAGCCATTTTAGAGCTGCCAGGCGACCTCAGGCGACCAAAGACAGGGCCTTGTTACACTGACATTCTTATACACATCTGTGCTTATGTTACATAAGGTAGTTTATACTTTCAGATGCCGTTAAATACATATTGATACATATTAACATTACATTAATTCCAAATGCATCAGACATATCAAGTGTCTTGCACCTTTTAATAAATAAGGCTCTATTCTCTCCAATTCCAGTTTCATTTTCATTGGTTAAAAATCTAACTTTATGGAGATTTATGTGTAATCAAAAGTTGCTGATATTTTCATTATATTATGCTTTAGTATTAATGCTTTATTTAATAACTCAAAAATCAAAAAGCCCTTTATGAAAGAGCTTTTTCTTTTTTAATTTTTCTTACATCGTAGACTGATAAAAAAAAAATTAACAGCTTCTATGAACGCTCTCCGAGTCCAGAGATGGCTCTCCGCTACTGCTTCAGTATTTGTTGATTGGCTGCAGTGGTAAAATAAACAGTGCTGCAGCTAATCACTGGGCTCAGCGGCTCTGGCTGTATACATCAGCAGGGCCACTGAACACAGTGATTGGCTGCAGCAGTTTTTACAAGTGCTATCAGTGTGACGTTACAGTCGCAGCTGTTCAACAAAGACCAGAACAATGGAGGTGCATTGCTGGATTCAGGGAGGGCGAGTGAAATCTGAGTTTGTGATCTTATCAGTCTCTGCATCTTTGAAGCAATAAAAGTAAAAAAAGACAGCCCCTTTAAGTACACAGACAACAATTTTTTTCATTTTTGCTTTTTTATCTCCTTCCAGCAGCTAAATTCTTTTTTCGTTAATGTAAACATTTTTACACAATTTTGGGGTACCATACATATAGTCGAATTGAATATTTCTAAAAAAAAATTGGGTAGGTTTGATGTCCCAAATGTTGTCACTTTTTTATTGGTAGCTATGATTTTTTATGTACATTGATTGTGCATGTACGAAGAATATAGGAGGACGCTGCTAATAGTATCTAGCTAATTTGTATGGGGAAGAGCTCCCGATGTATACTATAGAATAGGCGCACCAACATAGTGTGCACATGGCTTAAAAAATCTACTAAATTTATAGTTTTGTTACAAGCCAAAGATACAAAAAAAATAAAAAATATATGTGGAGGCTTTGTAAAAACATTTGTTTTTACTTGTGCTTTTTTAGTGTACTTGCAAAATTAATGGTATGAAATATTGCCAACTATGTGTTAGGTTGTAGGGCAGGAGGAAGGGGATGACAAAAGAAAATCGCCCACATTTCAAAAAATATATTTTATATATCGTTCTGAAATGTTATAGGAAAAAATATATAAAAACTACTATTAATGTACTGTGTAAATACAACTTCAATTTACATTGTTCTTCATCTTCACTTCTTTAGTGTTCCTCTGTCTCAGAAAACAAACAGTTCTGCTCTATGACAAATATCCAGACTGAAAAGGAATGTATGAAGAACTGAACAAACAGCAGTAGAAACATAAGACTTTTTTGTAAGCTCCATAGGCAATGGAGAAGGTGAGCAAATATTTGACCCGAGAAGAGATATTGTTAGAAAGCCAGTTTTGTTTGCACTGATTTTCTTTTTTTAAGGAAACATTTTGAATTAAAGTGAACTTATCAGGTCCCCTGTGCCCCTATAACCACCAGCAGTTGTGTCTATCTATATAAATCCCCTGCCTAACAGTCCCTGTATTGCATTACACAGAAACAGATCTTTAGAAACAGTATTAGTCCATTTATGATATGTAAATGAGGCTTTTGACCACTTGAACCACATAGAACCACATAGGCATAACCACAGTGGCTTTGGCAGTGGTTATGTCTAAATCACATTTTGTGGGATTTAGACAGAAACTCTGACTTAAGTGCTCAGCGTAGAATGCAGACTGAAAATTGCAAATTTTAAAAAGAATTCTCCGACCCAAAAAGAATAGTCGTCTAATCACTTATACTGCAGGAGGAACAGCGTAAAAAATAAATAAAACCAATTCTTCACCTGCTGTTGATTTTCTCATTCTGCCTCCCAAAGATCGCAGTAAGACTCGGCTCACATTTTTCCTGCGCTCTATGCTGAGCGTTTAAACCAGGATTTCCATGTAATACTCTGAAATATATGATTCAGATGAAACCCCCTGTGGAAGATTCCCTATAGCGAGGCAGATGGAGCCATTGTGGACACTGTCTGACCTGTGATCTGGCAGTGTCCGTCTTTTTAGGCGTGCATAAAAGCATCGTCTGCCACAGATTGGGAACTTCTGAAAAGAGGCTAGACGGAGTCCAGAGTAACTCTGCTGCCTCATTGTAGTGAGTGGCTCCCTTTTGGTTTCATCTGAATCATTTCACTCAGAGATTTAGATGGCAACCCCAATATCAGCAAAGAACAGTGGATAAATGTGATCCCACCATGTAAAATGTTCCCAATAAAAGCGTCAACTCAATCCACAAAAAAGCAAGTCCCCACTCAGGTCCGTCATCTGTTAATGAAAAAGTAGCGGGCTTCCACGTTACTAGTAGTATGAAGGCTCTGAAAAATTGTTATGACTCCTTGCCCCCCAAAAGAAATCAAGTAAATTCTGCACTCACAAATCCAAATTCCCCACAGTGTGACTAAACCACATTTTGTGCCCACACGTTTGGCATTTCTGTAGCGATAAGAGCCTGCCTAATTTACAGATGCATGTCTCCAGAAGCATGATGTGGGAACTACAATGTTCTGGGCACTACCACATACTCGTGAGTACAATGTACTGGGCACTGCAATGTCAGCTTGCAATTTTCACTCAGCAACATCCACTACTGCTTGTTTCTGGAAAACACACATGGAGTCAAAATCATCACTACACATGTAGATACATTCTCAAAGGGGTATAATTTCCAAAATGATGTCACTTAATGGGGGATTCTGCTCTTCTAGCACTTAGGGGTTCTGTATATGGAGTCCACAAACTATTCTAGGAAAATCTGCACTGCAGGAGGCAAATAGCGCTCTGTACCTACTGAATCTCGCCATGTGGCTAAGCAGTACTGTACAGCCACATATTGCCTATTTCTACATTCAGCAGAAATTGTGGGACAAATTTTGGTGCAATTTTTATCCATTTTCCAGTGCGAAAATGTAAAATCTTGGGCTAAAACTAAATTTTGGTGGTGAAAATGTAGTTATTTCTCCATTGCCCAATAGTATAAAATTCTGTGACACACCCATGGTGTCAATATGATATCTGCACCCTTAGATAAATTAATTGAGAGGTGTAGTTTTGTAAAATGGGTCACTTATGGGGGTTCTGCTGTTCTGGCAACTCATGTGCTCTACTAATATAACATCTTATAATTGAAAAAAAAGTGCCACTGTAATGATGCACACCACGCAGTATGTACACAATACCAAACAAGAGGTTTTTATTAGTACACCACACACATCATGGGCGGACATACCGCCGGTGCAACCGTATCGGGGCCCAGAGCGGGAGGGGGCCCCCGGTGGACATACAAGGCATTGTTGTGAATGACATCTGGCAGCAGTATTACTGCTAACAGGAGAAGCAGGGGAGCCCGCTCTGCTGCACGCATGTGATATGACAGTCAAACGGGCCCCCCTTCCTCACCTGTTAGCATTCATTATGCTGCTGTCCGGCCGGCTGTCACTTGTGCGGTCTGCGGTGAGGTGACGGGTGGCAGACGCTGAAACAGGAAGAGAGGACGGAGTGGGGGAGGGGGAGGGCCTCTCAGTGAGTCACTGAAGCAGGCTCTGCTTGTGACTCACTGCTTTGCTGTGCGCGTGCGCACTCTTCCCAGAGCCTCAGTGATCCGTGGGACTGGGTCCTTACATTACACATGAAAATAGGGGGGGGTGAGGGGAGGTATGAATGAAACGAATCACTGGTCTAGGTAGGGGAAGGGCCGGACCGCCTGGAATAAATGTATTAAAATGATTGAGCATGCACTGTATAGAGGGATGGGATATAAATCTACAGAGCACCCCCTGGTACATATATGTAAGGTAATATGGAGTGCACAGTGACATTTGTGCATGGTTACCTCTCAGCCAATCACAGACTTTGCCTTACAAGCACATCTGTGATTGGCTGACAGGGGATGATCTGCACGTGTCTTCTGCGCACTGGAGCCGCAGCTTGGAGCGGGAAGCTGCTGCAGAGGACGAGTGTGGACCAGCCTGACAGGATCTTTGCTGCCTTGTGGACATTCTGTAAACATACAATACAGTATTGTTTTGAAAAATAAAGAAACAACAATTTATATATGAACCACCATGTTGGGAGTAGTGGTTATAGATAGAGCATCTTCAGCGTTCTCCAATAATATGTTTGAGTCCCTGGTGCGCCATGTTTCGTGGCTATTTGACAGCCACAACACGTGGGGATAGCCTGTTTATTAGGCAACCACTGCATGTGTTGCAGCTGTCGAACAGCCGCGAGACATGAAGCGGTGGGGAGTCAAAAATATTATTCGAGTTCGCCGAAGACACTCAGCACACAAGCATGCTCAGATAATGCCTTATATGAGCACGTTAGCTCATCACTAATGCCCTGTGACCTAAGGAAAAAGAGAGTGACATATCCTCAAATTCTGTGCACAGTGGCCTGCTAGTGACATGCACCAGCCAGGTCTTTGTCCAGCTGCGATATCTTTCACTTAGACCATAAGCAGCACAGCTTACTGCTGCATATCCACTTGGTATATGGGGATATCTCTTCCCTGTCAGTACCAAACAACGGGTAATTTTTCCTTTTGTACTCCCTGGGGTTTGCTTTATGGGCTTTTTTCTGATATTTGTTCATAAATGTTTCCCAGCTAAGGGCATATAAGCCCTGGGATATAAGTGTTTGCTCTATACATCCTTTTTAGGATACTCCTTGTGGGTCATTTTTTGGCAGGGTATGAGGCTGATTATCAGCAGTCCCATGAGCCAGTAAATGTACAGGTCATTGTTCGGACATTGTACTATAAATGGATTGTTTCTGTGGATATTATCTTTAATGGACTAGGTTCTTTGTTGGTGTTGTATTTTAAATATGTTTTATATGTGTGTGGTGTACTAATAAAACCTCTTGTTTGGTATTGTGTACATATTGTGTGGTGTGCATCATTACAGTGGTTACAGTGGCACTTTTTTTTTTTTTTTTCAATTATAGGATTCGGTATTTATTTACCACTGTTTTGCACCCCGTATGACACATATTTACGCTATGGTGGTGCACTTGGTGCTTTTTTCTTTTTATAGCTACTAATATAACATGGCACCCTCAAACAAGTCCAGAAAAGTCTGTCTCCAATATGGCGCTTCTTCTGAGCTTTGTACTGTGCCTCAAAAGTAGTTTTAACTCACATATAGGGTATCTGCGTAATCAGGAGAAACTTCACAACAAATTTTGGGATCCATTTTCTTGTGTTACCCTTGCGAAAATAAGAAAATTATGGATGAAAGAACATTTTTGTAGGAAAAATGTGATTTTTTTATTTTCACGGCTATACATTATAAACATCTGTGAAGCACCTGGGGGTTCAAGATGATCAGCACACATCTAGATAAGTTCCTTCAGGAGACTAGTTTAAAAAATGGGATCACGTAATGGTTTCCACTGTTAAAGGGAACCTGTCACCCCCAAAATCGAAGATGAGCTAAGCCCACCGGCATCAGGGGCTTATCTATAGCATTCTGTAATGCTGTAGATAAGCCCCCGATGTATCCTGAAAGATGAGAAAAATAGGTTAGATTATACTCACCTGGGCGGGCGGTCCGATCCAATGGGCGTCGCGGTCTGGTCCGGGGCCTCCCATCTTCTTACGATGACGTCCTCTTCTTGTCATCATGCTGCGGCTCTGGAGCAGGCGTACTTTGTCTGCCCTGTTGAGGGCAGAGCAAAGTACTGCAGTGCGCAGGCGCCGGGCCTCTCTGACCTTTCCCAGCGCTATTTCAACTGAGCTTTACATATGACCCATACAGCCCGATCAGTTGTAGAGGTCATATGAGACGAAACTATTTTTTCCGGATTTTTTTAAAGGAACATAAGTTGCTGAGGGTCTGATGGCCAATGCTGCTACTGTTCCAAAGGGCAGGCTCTGACAGAGGTCACTCTACATACTTTACAGAGAGGTAAAAATACTCCTCTTACCAATTTTTGAGGAGTATATTTAGCCAAAGAGAAGGACATAATTTGCAGTAGCTCAAATTTAAAATTCATACAGTTGTGTGAAAAACTGTTTGCCCCCTTCCTGATTTCCTATTCTTTTGCATGTTTCTCACACTTAAATGTTTCAGATCACCAAACAAACCTAAATATTAGACAAAAGATGACACAAGTAAAGACAAAATGCAGTTTTAAATGAAAGTCTTTATTATGAAGGGAAAAACACATCCAAACCTACAGGGACCTGTGTGACAAAGTGATTACTCGCTAAACCTAATAACTGGTTGGGCCACCCTTAGCAGCAACAACTGCAGTCAAGCATTTGCAATAACTGTCAATGATTCTTTTACAACGCTGTGGAGGAATTTTGGCCCACTTATCTTTGGAGAATTGTTGTAAATTAACCATATTGGACAGTTTCCAAGCATGAATCACTTTTTAAGGTAATGCCACAGCATCTCAATTGGATTATGGTCAGGACTTTGACTAGGCCACTCCAAAGTTTTAATTTTGTTTTTCTTAAGCCATTCAGAGGTGTACTTGTCAGTGTGTTTTGGATCATTGTCCTGCTGCATAACCCAAGTGTGCTTTAACTTGAGGTCACAAACAGATGGCTGGACATTCTCCTTCAGAATTTTTTTGTAGACAGCAGAATTAATGGTTCTATTTACCACAGCAAGGCTTCCAGGTCCTGAAGCAGCAAAAAACCCCACACCATCACACTACCACCGTCATATTTTATTGTTGGTATGATGTTCCTTTTCTGACATGCTGTGTTACTTTTACACCAGATGCAATGAGACATACACCCTCCAAAAAGTTCAACTTTTGTCTCGTCAGTCCACAGAGTATTCTGCAAAAAAAGTCTAGGGGATCATCAACATGTTTTCTGGCAAAACTGAGATGAGCCTTTATGTTTTTATTGCTCAGCAGTGTTTTTTGTCTTGGAACTGTGCCATGCAGACCATTTTTCCCAGTCTCTTTCTTATGGCAGAGTCATGAACACTGGCTTAATTGAGGCAAGTGAGGCCTGCAGTTCTTTGGCTGTTGTTATGGGGTCCTTTGAGAATTAGAAAAAAAAATCAAATTTTTATTTTTTTCATCGAATCTGCAGTGAAGTCACTGAGCTTGAACTATGGTGACCTCATCACTGACTTTTTCGCATGGGGCTGTCACGGCAGTTCAGCCCTGCTGGGAACGCAGCCTCAGTGACCTGAGGTAACCTCGATGATTTCACCGCTGGTCACCAACGCTGCGCTCACAGCAGCTCAGTCACCAATGGTTCTCAGCCTGGACAGTCGCATCTTGACACCATCCAGGTTGAAACCTATTCATTCCCACGACATGGATTACGGTGTGGGACAGAATGACCGACAGGTGAGGGATATTGTTGTTTTTTTATTTTAGTTTTATTACAGGAGAACAAGGGCTTCGGTGGAATTAGGCGTTAGGTGAGCATACCTCTGTTTGTTATTTTTAAATATAATGGAAAACTGTTTAGTCTTATTTCTTATAAAGGACTTTATTCTGGCTGTGTCTTTATTTACCATTTAACTATAGGATTAGTGTATTGGATAGGTGTCTTATAGATGCCTCTCCATTAGTAATCCATGGGCTTGATGTCACCTGACAATACAAAGGTGACATCAACCCCCCAACTATCACCCACTTGCCACTGCTACAGGGCCACGCAAAGTGCCAGAATTGATGCATCTAATAGATGTGCCTTTTCTGGGTGGCTCGGGCTATTTTTAGGCTGAGGGGGCAATATCCATGGCCCCTTACCAGCCTGAGAATACCAGCCCCCAGCTGTCTGCTTTAGCAAGGCTGGTTGTCAAAAATGGGGGGACCTCATGCCGATTGTTTTCTCAGCCGTATTCGGTGTGCATATAAAATCGCAGCATGCTACGATTATCACCGAGGCTCACCAATGCAAGACTATGGATGCGAGAAAAAAAAAATCGCACAGCACTCAGACCATGCGAGTGCTGTCTGATTTTTACGCACCAATGTTTTTTTGAAAAGCCCGCAATTCATGTGCCGCCTACAGTAAAATCACACTGACAGGATAGAATAGAATAGATAGAATAGATATATACACATACAATACATATATATGTGTATATATATATATATATATATATATATATATATATATATATATATATATAGATGTCAGTGACACATGAGTCACCCTACCAGGGCCTGGTGTGCTCGGCACCGGGTCCGGTCGCTTAAGGGGGATGTCACGGTGGCTGCGACCCGGTCCATGCCCTGGGCGCTCACTGTAAATGGAAATGGTCTATAAAGGGGAATTGTGAATGAGTCTGTCGTGACGCCACCTGTGGTGTTCGGTTAATAGGGGGACCGATGCTGCTTTAAAGGGGTCCTCTGGGGGATGTTGTTGCAGCAATGATGGTGACACTTCCAACAGGTGAAGCGGGGTCCCCAGGGGTACTAAAGTGTATGGTGATGATGGTGTTTGCTGGTCAATGAGTAAAGGACATAAGTTGTAAAGTCTTTACCTGGTTTACTGTAGTTGGCAGGCCACAGTCCAGGGTACCAGCAACAGGTACATTAGGAGTCCAGGCAGCCTGGAAACAAGTGAAATCCCCTTGGCAAGTCAGGTTGGGAGCCTTCCACTGCACGCTTGCTATAGTCCCTTGCTGTCTGTAATGTCCTAACAAGGTCCTGGTTCTTTCCCCTGTCCTGGGACAGGTACTTGCATGGTAGGCAGCTTGAGCCGTTCCTTCTGGGGTCTCTGCACTGTGACTCCAGGCTCCAGGGTACTGTTGTACCACAGGCTTAATTTGGGCAGTACATGTGTAGTTCTGCTAGGTGTCCTACAGTTCCACTCTAGCCTCGGGCTCCCGGTACCTGGTTTCTGCGCTTTGGCTCCTCGGAGGCCCACTTGCAGCCTCCTTGAGCCCTAAAATATCTCCTCTTCTCCTTTCCTGTCTGCTTTCCAAACTCAACTGCACTCACTGGTCTCTCTGGACCAACTGTCTAACTCCTCTTCCAGACCAGGATATATATCCATATTTGAGGGAAGCTCCCCTGAATCCGGGACTTGAGCTCCCCCTCCTTGCCTGGATTCAGAATGTGTTGCATGCGGGTGCCTTACCTGGTGAAGAGAACTCCATTGCCTCTGAGCATGATATTACCCTCCCTGAAGGGAAAGCAACATCACTGTAACAACCGGTCACCTGGGGTGGTACACACACATATATATACAGTATGTATATATTGCATAGGTAGATAGAAGAAAAACCAGTAATTACACGGTAGTGTAAAATCATTGCAGGAGCCAACAGGATAGAAGAGATGGATTACATAGAGTAAATACAAATGGAATAGGTAGTGTAAAGCTGCAGTAGCATCGTACGCAGTAAAGAATCAGTGACCCACAAATTCAAACACAAAAGTATTTTTTAATGTGTTTCTTCACAGCATTAAAGTCCAATTCACATAAATGCATATAACTTCAGTGGATATTATCAGTGACCAGTTTACACCAGTTCAAAGCAATACATATCACATGGCTTTAGATTTGCGGTCCCTAAACAGGCCAGACTTCCCTTGTCCAGTTTCCCTGGGCGACCGCACGCCATCTCACAGTCTCTATACGTATCCATACACACAGCCTCATATGTTGCAGACACTACACACGCCAGCCCTCCTCTGACTAGTTCTCGTGGGTGTCCTGCATTGCTGTATCACAGTCTCTTTACAGACTCTTTACTCACACAGTCGTACACAGTTCAGGATACCCTCCAGATAGCAGCCGGGCACCATATCCACCTGTTTGCAATTGTTGCACATGCTAGTCCTCGTTCGGGCACAGGACATCCACCTCCGGGCACAGGACTGTCCACATCCGACTCCTTCGGGCACAGGACATCCACCTCCGGGCACAGGACTGTCCACATCTGAGACCAGTACCATGGACGACTTGCATCTCTGTGTACGCTGCGGGTGCCAGGCTATTCAGCTGCCCTGGGTGCTGGCTCTGCTGGCCTGTGCCTCCATGCACTCTGCAGACAGCACACATGAGACACTGATGTGCACCTTGCACACCTGACCTGACACACCCATACCCCTTACTGCAGGGTTTTTAAACACACACAAAAACCTGTGGCCTTCAGCCACATGGAAAACCCGGACCGGAAATCCGTGACTCTCATGCACACCTATGGACTTCATCCGTCTGCATGCACATTCTGGGGAGAACAAACAGCGCCCCCTAGCTGTATCAGAGGCCACAGCCTCACAGTAGATATACAGATGTCTGTGACAAATACAATTAGTACAGTGTGTGTGTAGCTTACTGTACATGTATTTAATTAATAAAAGATTATTTTTTGGAAAAAAATGACGTGGGCTCCTGTGCAATTATCTTCATATCATAATGTTTATTAAAAATAGAAATCGTCACCCCAGGCTGCTGGGGCTTTTTTAGACACTAATATCCTAATCATATGCTAAATGTCAAATTTATTTATGACATAGCCAAGATGATTGTCTATAAAATGATGGTAGTTAGCTAGCGAACGTGTTTGGATAAGGTGTTTTGAGAGCATGCTCTGATGTTTTCTGAGTATCTAGGGCGTGCTCAGATAATATATTCAAGACCCTGCACCTGCATGTCACACCGCTGTTAGACAACTGCAACACATGTGGAGATTGCCTGTTTGTTAGGGAATCCCCTCATGTGTTGTGGCTGTCTAACAGCAGCGAGACATGTGCTGCGCCCCAGGGTTCTGGTCGTCGCAGTGGTATTGCTTTCCTCTCGGGTAGAGTGATGCTACGTTTGGAGGCAAAGAAGGATAACTGCATCCAGGTACCACAAACATGCAACGTGTTCACACTCCAGACCAGAAGGGGGAGCTCTAAGCCTGTTTAAGGTGAACTCCCCTATAAGAACATCCTGATCTGGAGGGAAAGGTTTCAGTTCCTGTTGGAGAGACAGAGGGAAAGGAAGGAGAGGAGCCCTGTGGCCTAAAGTGCTGCAGCTCCTAGGAAACAGACAGATAGAAAGCCGAACATATTGCAGTGAGCGTGAAGGAAGTCAGAGCAAAGGAGAGGATACCAGAAAGGGGACCAGCCCTGCACAGGCTGCCTCCTTCTGAGGCGCAGAATCACGGTAGCCGGAAGACCGAGGGAATAAAGACCTTTATGCTTTACTTCAGAGACCGGCAGGACAGCTAATTACAAGTTACCTGTCCGCACCTACACCCAGGAGGCACGGTGACACCTACAGAGCCGGGTTATCTAAAAGACCCTATAAACAGGCTCAAGTCACCAGTCATATGGGTATTGTCCTATCCTATATGGACAGAGAGAGAATGAGACACACACAGAATTCATCATCTTTCCCCCATCTCACACGATTCCCACCCATCGAACCTATCCATTACAGTAAATGGCTGCCCACTCTCCCCAGTCCCACAAGTTCGCTGCCTCGGCTTAATCCTTGATGCTGATCTCTCCTTCAAACCACATATCCAAGCCCTTTCCACTTCCTGACGACTTCAACTCAAAAATATTTCACAAATCCGTACATTCCTCAACCAAGAATCTGCAAAAACCCTAGTCCATGCCCTCATCATCTCTCGCCTTGACTACTGCAACCTCCTGCTCTGTGGCCTCCCCTCTAACACACTCGCACCCCTCCAATCTATTCTAAACTCTGCTGCCCGACTAATCCACCTGTCCCCCCGCTATTCCCTGGCCTCTCCCCTCTGTCAATCCCTTCACTGGCTCCCCATTGCCCAGAGACTCCAGTACAAAACCCTTACCATGACGTACAAAGCCATCCACAACCTGTTTCCTCCTTACATCTGTGACCTCGTCTCCCGTTACTTTCCTGCACGCAACCTCCGAGCCTCACAAGATCTCCTTCTCTACTCCTCTCTTATCGCCTCTTCCCACAATCGTATACAAGATTTCTCTCGCGTATCACCCCTACTCTGGAACCCTCTACCACAACACATCAGACTCTCGCCTACCATCAAAACCTTCAAAAAGAGCCTGAAGACCCACCTCTTCCGACAAGCCTACAACCTGCAGTAACCACCGATCGACCAAACCACTGCATGACCAGCTCTATCCTCGCCTACTGTATTCTCACCCATCCCTTGTAGATTGTGAGCCTTCGTGGGCAGGGTCCTCTCTCCTCCTGTACCAGTTATGACTTGTATTGTTTAAGATTATTGTACCTGTTTTTATTATGTATACCCCTCCTCACATGTAAAGCGCCATGGAATAAATGGCGCTATAACAATAAATAATAATAATAATAATAATAATAATCTGTGAGACCCTTATGTGAAGCCATAGTCAGTAAGGGACTACACCACCGCAGTGCAAGGGAAGGCTACTGATTTCCACCTGGACAAGTGAACTCTGGACTTGCCTCCAAACCGGCCGGACTCTGCCTACCCTGTGATCTGGTGCCCTGGACTGTGGATGCTGAAGTCTTCAGTAAAGGTAAAGAGACTGCAACCTTGTGTCCTCGTTCTTCTCTGCGCCTCTCACCATACCACCATCTACACACCATGAAGCCCTGGGGACCTACTTCACCTGTGGGAAGGTATACCATCTAGCTGCCATAACATCACCCCAGCGAACCCCTTAACCCCTTTACTCCCAAGGGTGGTTTGCACGTTAATGACCGGGCCAATTTTTACAATTCTGACCACTGTCCCTTTATGAGGTTATAACTCTGGAACGCTTCAACGGATCTTGGCGATTCTGACATTGTTTTCTCGTGACATATTGTACTTCATGATAGTGGTAAAATTTCTTCGATATAACTTGCGTTTATTTGTGAAAAAAATGGAAATTTGGCGAAAATTTTGAAAATTTCACAATTTTCCAACTTTGAATTTTTATGCCCTTAAATCACAGAGATATGTCACACAAAATACTTAATAGGTAACATTTCCCACATGTCTACTTTACATCAGCACAATTTAGGAACCAAAATTTTTTTTTGTTAGGGAGTTATAAGGGTTAAAAGTTGACCAGCAATTTCTCATTTTTGCAACACCATTTTTTTTTAGGGACCACATCTCATTTTAAGTCATTTTGAGGGGTCAATATGATGGAAAATACCCGTGTGCCACCATTCTAAAAACTGCACCCCTCAAGGTGCTCAAAACCACATTCAAGAAATGTATTAACCCTTCAGGTGTTTCACAGGAATTTTTGGAATGTTTAAATAAAAATTAACATTTAAATTTTTTTTACACAAAATTTATTTCAGCTCCAATTTGTTTTATTTTACCAAGGGTAACAGGAGAAAATGGACCCCAAATGTTGTTGTACAATTTGTGCTGAGTACGCTGATACCCCATATGTGGGGGTAAACCACTGTTTGGGCGCACCGCAGAGCTTGGAAGGGAAGGAATGCCATTTGACTTTTCAATGCAAAATTGACTGGAATTGAGATGGAACGCCATGTTGCGTTTGGAGAGCCCCTGATGTGCCTAAACATTGAAACCCCCCCACAAGTGACACCAATTTGGAAAGTAGACCCCCTAAGGAACTTATCTAGATGTGTGGTGAGCACTTTGACCCACCAAGTGCTTTACAGAAGTTTATAATGCAGAGCCGTAAAAATAAAAAATCATATTTTTTCACAAAAATTATCTTTTCGCCCCCAATTTTTTATTTTCCCAAGGGTAAGAGAAGAAATTGGACCCCAAAAGTTGTTGTGCAATTTGTCCTGAGTATGCCGATACCCCATATGTGGGGTTAAACCACTGTTTGGGCGCATAGCAGAGCTCGGAAGGGAAGGAGCGCCATTTGACTTTTCAATGCAAAATTGACTGGAATTAAGATGGGACGCCATGTCGCGTTTGGAGAGCCACTGATGTGCCTAAACATTAAACCCCCCCACAAATGACACCATTTTGGAAATTAGACCCCCTAAGGAACTTATCTAGATGTGTTTTGAGAGCTTTGATCCCCCAAGTGTTTCACTATAGTTTGTAACGCAGAGCCGTGAAAATAAAAATTCATATTTTTTTTTTCACAACAATGATTTTTTAGCCCCCAGTTTTGTATTTTCACAAGGGTGACAGGATAAATTGGACCCCAAAAGTTGTTGTCCAATTTGTCCTGAGTAAGCTGATACCCCATATGTGGGGGGAACCACTGTTTGGGCGCATGGCAGAGCTTGGGAGGGAAGGAGCGCCATTTGGAATGCAGACTTAGATGGATTGGTTTGCAGGCGTCACGTTGCATTTGCAGAGCCCCTGATGTACCCAAACAGTAGAAACCCCCCACAAGTGACCCCATATTGGAAACTAGACCTCCCAAGGAACTTATCTAGATGTGTTGTGAGAACTTTGAACCCCCAAGTGTTTCACTACAGTTTATAACGCAGAGCCGTGAAAATAAAAAATATTTTTTTTTCCACAAAAATTGTTTTTTAGCCCCCAGTTTTGTATTTTTCTAAGGGTAACAGGAGAAATTGGACCGCAAAAGTTGTTGTCCAATTTGTCCTGAGTATGCTGATACCCCATATGTGGGAGGGAACCACTGTTTGGGCGCATGGCAGAGCTCGGAAGGGAAGGAGCGCCATTTGGAATGCAGACTTAGATGGATTGGTCTGCAGGCATCACGTTGCATTTGCAGAGCCCCTGATGTACCCAAACAGTAGAAACCCCCAAAAGTGACCCCATATTGGAAACTAGACCTCCCAAGGAACTTATCTAGATGTGTTGTGAGAACTTTGAACCCCCAAGTGTTTTTCACTACAGCTTACAACGCAGAGCCGTGAAAATAAAAAATCCTTTTTTTCCCACAAAAATGATTTTTAGCCCCCCAAATTTATATTTTCCCAAGGGTAACAAGAGAACTCGGACCCCAAAAGTTGTTGTCCAATTTGTCCCGAGTACGCTGATGCCCCATATGTTGGGGTAAAGCCCTGTTTGGGCACACGGGAAAGCTCGGAAGGGAAGGAGCACTGTTTTACTTTTTCAATGCAGAATTGGCTGGAATTGAGATCGGACGCCATGTCGCGTTTGGAGAGCCCCTGATGTGCCTAAACAAAGGAAACTCCCCAATTCTAACTGAAACCCTAATCCAAACACACTCCTAACCCTAATCCCAACGGTAACCCTAACCACACCCCTAACCCTGACACACCCCTAACTCTAATCCCAACCCTAATCCCAACCGTAAATGTAATCCAAACCCTAACCCTAACTTTAGCCCCAACCCTAACCCTAACTTTAGCTCCAACCCTAGCCCCAACCCTAACCCTAGCCCTAACCCTAGCCCTAACCCTAGCCCTAATGGGAAAATGGAAATAAATACATTTTTTTAATTTTATTATTTTTCCCTAACTAAGGGGGTGATGAAGGGGGGTTTGATTTACTTTTATAGCATTTTTTATAGTGGATTTTTATGATTGGCAGCCGTCACACACTAAAAGACGCTTTTTATAGCAAAAAAGTTTTTGCGTCTCCACATTTTGAGAGCTATAATTTTTCCATATTTTGGTCCACAGAGTAATGTGCAGTCTTGTTTTTTGCAGGACGAGTTGACGTTTTTATTGGTAACATTTTTGGACACGTGACAGTTTTTGATCGCTTTTTATTCCGATTTTTGTGAGGCAGAATGACAAAAAAACAGCTATTCATGAATTTCTTTTGGGGGAGGCGTTTATACCGTTCCACGTTTGGTAAAATTGATAAAGCAGTTTTATTCTTCGGGTCAGTACGATTACAGTGATACCTCATATCATTTTTTTATGCTTTGGCGCTTTTATACGATAAAAATTATTTTATAGAATAAATAATTATTTTGGCATCGCTTTATTCTGAGGACTATAACTTTTTTAGTTTTTCTTTGATGATGCTGTATGGTGGCTCGTTTTTTGCAGGACAAGATGACGTTTTCAGCGGTACCATGGTTATTTATATCCGTCTTTTTGATCGCGTGTTATTCCACTTTTTGTTTGGCAGTATGAGAATAAAGCGTTGTTTTTTGCCTCGTTTTTTTTTTTCCCTACGGTGTTCACTGAAGGGGTTAACTAGTGATATAGTTTTATAGGTGGGGTCGTTACTGACGCGGCGATACTAAATATGTGTACTTTTATTTTTATTTTTTTTATTTAGATAAAGAAATGTATTTATGGGAATAATATATATATATTTTTTTTCTTTATTTAGGAATTTTTTTTTTTTTTTTTAACACATGTGGAAATTTTTTTTTTTACTTTTTTACTTTGTTCCAGGGGGGGACATCACAGATCGCTGATCTGACAGTTTGCACAGCACTCTGTCAGATCACCGATCTGCCTCACAGCACTGCAAGCTTACCAAGCCCCTGCTCTGAGCAGGCACTCGGTAAGCCACCTCCCTCCCTGCAGGACCCGGGTGCCGCGGCCATCTTGGATCCGGGCACCTGCAGGGATAGGAGGTAAGAGACCCTCACAGCAACGCGATCACATCGCGTTGCTCCGGGGGTCTCATGGAAGCCCGCAGGGAGCCCCCTCCCTGCGCGATGCTTCCCTGTACCGCCGGTACACCGCGATCATGTTTGATCGCGGTGTGCCGGGGGTTAATGTGCCGGGGGCGGTCCGTGACCGCTCCTGGCACATAGTGCCGGATGTCAGCTGCGATAGTCAGATGACACCCGGCCGCGATCGGCCTCGTTCCCCCCGTGAGCGACGCCGATCCAATGTCAGAAAAGGGTTAAAGCAGCATCGGTCATCCTGACCAAATACCACAGGTGGCGTCACGAACATAAACTCTATCCCTTTAAAGACCTTTCCCCTTTTACACGGACGTCCCAGGGCCACAGACCGGGTCAGCCACCGTGACATCCCCCTTTGAACCGCAGGACCCGGTACCGAGGACCCCATGGCCCCATGGGGGTGATCCACATGCAGCTGCAGAGTCTCGAATATATTATCTGAGCATGCCCAAGATACTCAGATAACACCTGACCATGCTCAGATAACACCTTATCTGAGCACATTCATTCATCACTAATGATAGTCTCACGTTCGAAGCAGTAGTGGATGTTGAGAGATGGAGCCTGAAAGTCAAAAGTTCAAGACATTTTTGCCCTTTTGCTCATCAGTGGAAACAATAAGTTATTTATTATGACATGTTCCCTTTAACGGGCATATGATGGAAATAGAGGGAGATCCAGTGAGAGGACAGATCATTAATTTTCATGGGACTTTAGTGGAAAATAAGCTGACACAGCCGGTTATTGAGCCAAGATTATTACCGAATCCTCTCTTCAGTGTAACATTGCAGCTTACCTGTAGTCACTTCTTGGCTGGAGAATTATGACTGTCCTTCGGTATAATGGGTTCTTCTCTGCTACATCAGCACACACACACACGTGAGTGAGCCATCTCTCATTCACTTACATAATGAGCTGTTCTAGATATGAAGTGAGCATTAGCCAGTCATTGTGTGCCTGTAACAAACACTGAATGGCTCTATAAAAGTACTACATTACTGCCAAAAATAGGAATAGATCCTGCCATGAGCAACCAAGAAATCGAGTGTGTTTTTTTTTGGGGAAAAAAGGGCTTTTCTGATTACACAAGGCAGATCCATATGTGCATAAGCCCTTGCACAACAATTACATTACTGATGCCATTCTACTAAGTCCTAGATAATTGTGGACTTCCCTTTCATTATGTATTCCTTTTTCCGCCTCATTTCTATAAAACAGAAATAAGCTGCCATGGAAATCAACTGATGGTCTATCTCTTCTCATGGTCACAGACATCCAGACATGTCCTGCAGGGGAAAAGTGTTATTCTATAGTGGACATTTAAACAAATGATTATCTACGAATTACAGCAATAAGAATTAACTGCTACCGCAGAGTGGCCTCCATTCATTTCCATAGCGGAGAGCCCTGAGCAGCAACTTCCCACTAGATGAGCTCATGGCCTGATAGATCATATAGTAGGGGATTGTCTTTATGAGAACACACATTTAATGTATAGGTCTTTCAAGATCCTGTATTTAAGCATCATATTAGTTTAAAAAAAAATGTCACCTGAATTAGGTTGCCCCAACTGAGAATAATATAAAGAAAGGGCAAAGCCCCTGATTCTAGTAGTATGTCATTTACTGTGCTCTTTACTGTAGTTTTGATAAAACACACCTTTATCAGCTGCATCTCTGCTAGTCTTCTCAATAAAGATCTTCTGCTATGTAGTCCTCTATATTCATGAGCTCTGTATAACACTTCCAACACCATTCATTTGCAGCTTACTGCCAAAGCACAGCATAATAGAACAGATGGCTGGATGTTCTAAAGACAGAAAAGTCCAAGAAGGATGGGAGATTTTCCTAAATGAAATTCTCAGTGCACAATCAGTAACAATCCCAAAAAGAACGAAGAATTAGAAACATTTAAAGAGACCAGAATGGATGAACACAGAGCTTAAACACTTGGTAAAAAGCAAAAAACAATGTATATTAAATGGAAAGAGGGGGCATATCTAAAGAATAATATAATGCTGTCTGCAGGGAATGCAGGGCAAGTGTTAGAAGAGCTAAATCCAGTAATGAAGTGAGGCTTGCAAGGGAGACCAAAAGCAATAAGAAAGGATTTTGGTGGTATGTCAAAGGCAAAACAAAAGTCACAGATACTACAGGATCAAAAGCGTGAAGTGGTCAAAAATGATGTTGAGAAGGCCGAATTTTTAAATTCCTATTTTGCACCTGTGTTCTCTTGGAAAGCAATTGTAACATCAATTGATCTTCACAGTGCTATCAAAGGAATAAAGGAATCCACACTGTCTATAAACAGAGAGCTGGTGAGGGAACACTAAGATAATTTAATTAATGAATTTAAATCTGCTGGTCCAGATGAATTACACACTAGGGTACTCAAAGAGTTAGCAGAGGAAATTGCTGAACCTCTAGCCAGAAACTTTGAAAAATCCTGGAGAACAGGACAAGTCCCAGAAGATTGGAGAATTGAAAATGCTGTCCCTATTTTCAAAAAAGGAAACAAGAATGAAGCAAGGAAATTACAGGCCAGTGAGCCTTACTTCTATACCAGGAAAGATCTTTGGACAAATTATTAAACAACATATAAGTACTTGGAGAAGAATAAATTAATTAACCAGATCCAGCATGGGTTTGTAGCAAACAAGTCAAGCCACACTAATCTAATTTCCTTCTATGATGTAATCACTGACTGGGTGGATCAGGAAAATGTGGTATAGTATTTCTCGACTTCAGCAAAGCATTTGATAAAGTATTTAATGCAATCCTTATTGAAAAAATGACCAAGTATGGGATTGACAAGGCTACAGTTAGGTGGATTTATAACTGGCTCAGTGATCATACTCAAAGAGTGGTGATAAATGGTTGCACATCCAATTGGAAGAGCATATCATGTGGAAGCGCTGGAGCTCTATCCTGGCCCCAGTATTGTCCAACAGTTTTATAAATGATTTAGATAAGGGAACTGAAGGTAAAATAATCAAATTTGCAGACAATGCAAAGCTAGGAGGGATAGCTAACACTAGAGAAGACAGAGATAGAATTCTGAAGGATTTAGATAAGCTTGAACAATGGGCAGTGACTAATAGCATAGCATTTAACAGGAAGAAAAGCAAGATTCTACATCTGGGCAAGAAAAACGATAATTACATTTACAGAATAGGAGGAATAGAACAAAGCCAGGGGCGTAACTACCGCGGTCGCAGCGGTCGCCATTGCGACCGGGCCCCGCAGGTCAGGGGCCCCGGGCCGGCAGGTCTGAGCAGGGCCAGGCTGGCCATCGGGCACTTCTGGCAAATGCCAGAAGAGCCGATGCCAGTAGTGGGCCGCTGCACTGTTCCTCCCCCGGAACCCCCCCCAGTGCCGCCGCCGCCGCCGCATTTAACTATACCGGCGTCTATGACACCGGTATAGTTCAATG
This sequence comes from Ranitomeya variabilis, assembly GCF_051348905.1. Taxonomy (NCBI): domain Eukaryota; kingdom Metazoa; phylum Chordata; class Amphibia; order Anura; family Dendrobatidae; genus Ranitomeya; species Ranitomeya variabilis. Next base: position 1,060,107,806 of record NC_135232.1, on the reverse strand, counting down.
CAATGATGGGAGGAGAGAGCGTCATCTGACGCTTCCTCTCCCATCATTCCCCGCTCTGCCTCTGACAGTACACTGCGGGTGCGCGATGACGTCATATCATCGCGCACCTGCAGTGTCCTGCGCAGACTGCAGCCGCCAGGAGCAGCGCGGGCAAAAGGAAAGGTGAGGAGAGTTTTTTTTTTTTTTCTTTTTAACCGGACTGTGGGGCCATTATCGGGGGGGGGGGGGGAGATGAGATGAGATGTGGGCTGTGCTCTATATATCCCTGTGCGGGCTCTGCTGTATATACCCCTGTGGGGGCTGTGCTGTATATATCCCTGTGCGGGCTCTGCTGTATATATCCCTGTGCGGGCTCTGCTGTATATACCACTGTGCGGGCTGTGCTGTATATACCCCTGTGCGGGCTGTGCTGTATATACCCCTGTGCGGGCTGTGCTGTATATACCCCTGTGCGGGCTGTGCTGTATATACCCCTGTGCGGGCTGTGCTGGATATACCACTGTGAGGGCTGTGCTGGATATACCACTGTGCGGTCTGTGCTGGATATACCACTGTGCGGTCTGTGCTGGATATACCACTGTGCGGTCTGTGCTGGATATACCACTGTGCGGGCTCTGCTGTATATACCACTGTGCGGGCTGTGCTCTATATACCACTGTGCGGGCTCTGCTGTATATAACACTGTGCGGGCTGTGCTGGATATACCACTGTGCGGGCTGTGCTCTATATACCACTGTGCGGGCTGTGCTGGATATACCACTGTGCGGGCTGTGCTGGATATACCACTGTGCGGGCTGTGCTGGATATACCACTGTGCGGGCTGTGCTCTATATACCACTGTGCGGGCTGTGCTGGCACCCAACACCATGTTGCAGTGCAGGAGATTCCTGCAACAGTCCGAGGCGTATCTAGGGGAAGCGGGGCGGGGGAAGGTGGGGGGGTTGCGGAGGCGGGGGAAGGTGGGGGGGTATGGGGGGTAGGGGGGGGTAGGGGGGGGGCCCCATTTGGAAGTTCGCACCGGGGCCCATAACTTTGTAGTTACGCCACTGAACAAAGCAACAGTATGTTTGAAAAAGACTTGGTTATACTAATAGATCACAGAGTGCACATGAGTCAACAGTGTGATGCAGCAGCAAAAAAAAGAAAACTGAGTTCTAGGATGTATTAAGAGTAGCATAGAGTCTAGATCACGTGAAGTAATTATCTCCCTCTACTACTCCTTGGTCAGGCCTCACCTGGAATACTGTGTCCAGTTCTGGGCACCACATTTTAAAAAACACATTAAAAAACTGGAGCAACTTCAAGGAAGAGCTACCAGGATGCTACCAGGATGGTGAGCGTACTGAAAAGTATGTCCTACGAGGAACGGTTAAAGGATCTGGGAATGTTTAGCTTGCAAAAAAGAAGGCCAAGAGGAGACTTAATAGCTGTCTACAAATATCTGAAGGGATGTCACAGTATAGCGGGATCATCCTTAATCTCATTTGCACATGGAAACATGAGAAGCAATGCAATGAAACTGAAACGGAGAAGATACAGATTAGATATTAGAAAAAACTTTTTTGACAGTGTGGGTGATCAATGAGTGGAACAGGCTGCCACGAGAGGTTGTGTGTTCTCCTTGAATGGAAGTCTTCAAACAGAGGCTGTCTGAGAAGGTTTAGTGAATCTTGCATTGAGCAGGGGGTTGGACATGATGACCCTGTAAGTCCCTTCTAACTCTACCATTCTACGATTTTTTGAAATGCTTAGCGTAGAGCACTAGAGAAATATGATAGCAAACGTTATGTAAAATGTTCCCAATAAAAGCTTCAACTCAATCCACAAAAAAACAAGTCCAAACTCTGCTAGGTCTGTCATCTGTTAACGGAAATATAGGGGGCTTCCATGTTACTGGTAGTACAAAGGTTCTGGAAAAGTGCTATGGTTCATTGCCCCCGAAGGAAATCCAGCACTCCCAAATTCAAATGCCCCCTCCCTTTTGAGCCCCACAGTGTGCATAAACCACATTTAACATTCACATGTTTGGCATTCCTGTAGCAATGATGGCCTGCCTAAATTACAGGCGCTTGTCTCCAGAAGCATGAGCTGGGCACTACAATGTACTGGTGACTACAGCGTACTGGGCACTACAATGGCAGTTTGCAATTTTTGCTCCGCAACATCCACTACTGCTTGTTTCTGAAAAACACCAATGGAGTTGCTACTACACCTGTAGATAAATTTCCAAAAGAGTATAGTTTTCAAAATGTAGTCATTTGAGGGGGGGAGGATCTGCTGTTCTAGCAGTCTATGTTTGGAGTCCATGAAATATTCTGCGCTCCAGGAGGCAAATAGTGCTTCGTCCACCCCAAGTCTCACCTTGTGGCTAAGCAGTACTGTACATCTGCAACGCCCCCACTGTCGCAGGGCCGAGGGGTACCCGGTACCGGGCCTCTGAGTCTCTGCTCTGGGATTGTCACGGTGGCTAGACCCGGTCCGTGACCCTGCTGAGGGGCGCCCAATAATAGGTGTGGATGGTGGTGGTGCGGTGCAGTGCCGGTCGCAGTAAATAACGAGGACACCAGGTTGCAGTCTCTTTACCTCTTTACTGAAGGCTTCAGGGTCGTCAGTCCGGAATACGGTTAACCAGGCTGCGCAAGTCCGGCCGGTCCGATGGCACCTCCAGAGTTCCCTTTGCAGGTGGAAATCTGTGCCTACCTTCTAGCGCTTGTGTGTTGCGGTCCTCCCCTGCTGTGCTTACGGGATAGTCCCCACAACTGTTGTGTCTGTTTCTCGTGTTCCCTCACAACTCGATGATGATGTTCTTCTTCGTCCCCCAGATGATATGGCTAGGATGCACCCGTATGACGGGTAGGCTCGGAGCTCTTCCTGGACCCTAGTGAGGCCCTTCTCCTATTGTTGCCCCCTGTGTCTTCATAGGTGATATGTGTGAGATAGCCCGCCTATAGCTGACTGTCCTGCCGTAGGTTTGAAGCATTTGCTTGGAGCTTAGTACTTCCTCGGCGTTCCGGCTACCGGCTACGCGCCTCAGTAGGATGTTGCCTCGTCTTACAGCACGACTCCTACTGGTATTTCTCCTAGTTGCGTGATCTCGTTTCTCACTCAGCACAATATACCTCGCTTCTTGTCCTTTCTTAGGGTACCGCCGCGATCAAGTGCAGGCGCGGTCCCGTAACGTTCTCTCTGTTCGCTAGGCCTCTGTCAGGATCCCACCCCTGACAGGGACCCCTCTGAGTCTCTCCCTGCAACACCCTCTGCCACAGGGTGCTGCCTGTTCGATCCCCAGTCAGCTTTCTGTCTAACTTCCTATCCAACCCCCAGTTTTACCAGATTGTGAGGAGTGGCCTAATACATAGCACCCTTAGCTCCCCCTGGAGGCCAGACTGTGAAGTGTATTGGTGTCTGTGATACCTGGTCAGATGAACTCCTTCAGTGCCATCAGACGTACCATAGCCCCCCTCAGTGGCGGAGCATCAGTACTGCAACGACCAGGACTCTGGGGCGCTGCACATCCATATATGGCGTATTTCTACATTCAGCAGTTGTGGGACAAATTTTGGTGCCATTTTAACCATTTCCCAGTGTAAGAATGTAAAATATGAGGCTGAAATTAAATTTTGTTGGTAAAAATGCAATTATTTATTTTTCACTGCCCAACGGTATAAAATTCCGTGACACACCTTTGGTGTCAATATGATCACTGTACCGCTAGATGAATTCATTGAGAGGTGTAGTTTGTGAAATGTGGTCACTTATGGGGAGTTCTGCTGTTCTGACACGTCAGGGGCTCTATGTATGTGACATGGCACCCTCAAATCAGTCCAGAAAAATGCAGTATGGCGCTTCTTCCCTTCCGTACTTTGCACTGTGCCTCAAAATTAGTTTTCACAAACAGGATGTCATCAGAGTTCCAGGGACTGAGGTCACTGTCACAGCTGCATTCCAGCCCGAAATGAGGAAACATCCATTTCAGGGGATTGGCTAGTCCCTGCACTGCTGAACATATGCTGACTGTCAATTTCAACACATGCTCAGTATCCACTCCCCTGCTCACAGCGCCATGCTCCTTGGAATGTGCCACTACAGTTCGCTCCCCTGCCATCTCTAATTAGGAATGACAAACCGGCCCTGTGAGCAGGGAGAATAGAGATCAGCCCCCAGGATAGACATCACTGATGATAGGGCTGTGACATTTGTTTTGGGCGCAGCGTAGCATTTTCTCCTTTTCAGTGCACACTTAAAGTGCACTCTCTTACTTTGAATGTCACTAAGTTCGATTCTATAAACATATTAATCACAAATAATTTTTTACTCGATGAGTCTACGCCATCTGTAAAGGTACCGTCACATTAAGCGACGCTGCAGCGATATAGACAACGATGCCGATCGCTGCAGCGTCGCTGTTTCGTCGTTGTGTGGTCGCTGGAGAGCTGTCACACAGACAGCTCTCCAGCGACCAACGATGCCGAAGTCCCCGGGTAACCAGGGTAAACATCGGGTTACTAAGTGCAGGGCCGCACTTAGTAACCAGATGTTTACCCTGGTTACCAGTGTAAATGTAAAAAAAACAAACACTACATACTTACATTCCGGTGTCTGTCGCGTCCCCCGGCGTCCGCTTCCCTGCACTGTGTAAGCACCGGCCCTAAAGCAGAGCGGTGACGTCTCCGCTGTGCTCTGCTTTATGGCCGGCCAGCGCTGACACAGTGCAGGGAAGCGGACGCCGGGGGACCCGACAGACACCGGAATGTAAGTATGTAGTGTTTGTTTTTTTTACATTTACAATGGTAACCAGGGTAAATATCGGGTTACTAAGCACAGCCCTGCGCTTAGTAACCCGATGTTTACCCTGGTTACCAGTGAAGACATCGCTGAATCCACGTCACACACACCGATCCAGCAATGTCAGCGGGTGATCCAGCGACGAAATAAGGTGCTGGCCTTCTAGCTCCGACCAACGATGTCACAGCAGGTTCCTGATCGCTGCTGCGTGTCAAACACAACGATATCGCTATCCAGGACGCTGCAACGTCACAGATCGCTATCGTTATCGTTGTTAAGTTGTTCAGTGTGAAGGTACCTTAAGTTTATGGATACACCTGGTATATGTCTTGTTCCTTTTATTCTGTTTATTATTGTTTATTGTTTTACATTCCCCTTGTTGTTTGTACAAGCTCACGTGTATATCTATGTTTATACAGGAGACAATGTTCATTGTGATCTATCGAGCTGCGAGTTTACCTTCATGTTTAAAATTTATAAATAAAGAATTTAAAAAAAAAAGAAAATCCCTAAGCAAAAGTTTTACACAGATTCTGATAGCGATGTGCAATACTGATCATAGCACAGCGGCCTCAGGATGCACCACTGAAAAAAGGGAAAAAAATTGTACCAAAGATTGAGCATGGATGCTCATCAAGGGAGAGGAGAGACGGTGGGCCTAGAACAAGGTGTCACAAGGAGGTTTCTGCAAACATCACCGACTGTGATGGAGGTGTGAGGATCTGTGGAATCTCTAGGTTCTAGCACTCTTCCTTTAATTTTTCTACAGTAATAGCTGTTATTAGCACAGGGAGATTCGGGTGTGGACACAAAAGACATATAGGTACTATACAGGTTACCAAGGGTTAAATCTCTGCTGGGCTAGGTTGCTAATACTCCTTAGTCACATGCTGTGAGGGAACCAGTCATATCTTTTGTTCCCCTATACTATATACACTCACCGGCCACTTTATTAGGTACACCATGCTAGTAACGGGTTGGACCCCCTTTTGCCTTCAGAACTGCCTCAATTCTTCGTGGCATAGATTCAACAAGGTGCTGGAAGCATTCCTCAGAGATTTTGGTCCATATTGACATGATGGGAAGTAATCGTAGGCACTACTATTAGAGGTGGTGCTCAAGTAGGTGCCCAAACCTTATAGTATTGTAAAGTAACTTGGCACACACGTGATCAAATGCTTGTGAGATTTAATAAAGAGAGTACATACAGACGTTTCGGTCAAAGACCTTCTTCAATGTACTAAACAAAATGTAACAAAGTAGAGACAATAGTAGAAACAATAAATAAAGTATATACAATAAATAAAATAAATGGCGGTCAGATACAGTAAATAGTATAGTAGTGATAACTGCTTAGGTAATGGCATCCTCATAGGTATGCTAATATCATATGTGATGCAGTTTAGTGAAGAAACATACTATACATCATGCACTAATCGTATATATAGGGTTTATATAAAGTGGCACCCAGACTAGGGATCTAAGGTGATGGGAAAATGAAAAAAATAAAGAGATGAGGAAGAAGGACCTACCCTCTCTCAGAGAGTCTGGTGAGCAGATTAATGGGGTGAAATAACCTGTAAATATACGTATGATATTTCCTTTTAATATCCCCATATGTATCATAGCTTGTATTGGGAACATAATAGTAGAGAACATACCCCTTTATGTGTCAGTAGGTGGTGACTACCGTAGTTGCGGTCTGAACAAAAATCCGGTGCTGTGGGATAAAGTAATATGGCTGTGAGTATATCTGACTCACAGACATCAGGAGTGGTTCGTGAGTGGACAGTTGCCCGGCTTACCTAGCGTGTCACGATACTTGACGCGGCATCCACCGCTTGTCCTTGGTGTAGTGATGTGCGCTGGTAATCGCCATTAAATAGCCGCGTTTGGAGACGCGCTTACCGGAAGTGCTGGGCCGGAAGTGACCTAGCAGGGTGGGTATGGCTCTATAGCGTTCCACTAGTGCTGCTGTGGGAGGGGCCGTGCATTCCAATGCGATCATGCGTGGTGGGGTGGTGCCCTGTAGTTCTAAGTTACGTGAGCTGCTATTCCAGATAGATAAGACAAAGCTCTCATTGTGAGGTGGTGACCGGTGGCCCTTCATGGTGATTAGTGACATTGAAGTAGCAGGAGTGACATTCGGTCCAGATAACATTAATATAATCGATTCTGTGGAGAAACATATGGGTGTTAGAATTTGTTATCAGCAATAAGGGCAACATTATACTGACAAAGATGGCACTTATAAAGGTTACAATGTAACTTAGAACTACAGGGCACCACCCCACCACGCATGATCGCATTGGAATGCACGGCCCCTCCCACAGCAGCACTAGTGGAACGCTATAGAGCCATACCCACCCTGCTAGGTCACTTCCGGCCCAGCACTTCCGGTAAGCGCGTCTCCAAACGCGGCTATTTAATGGCGATTACCAGCGCACATCACTACACCAAGGACAAGCGGTGGATGCCGCGTCAAGTATCGTGACACGCTAGGTAAGCCGGGCAACTGTCCACTCACGAACCACTCCTGATGTCTGTGAGTCAGATATACTCACAGCCATATTACTTTATCCCACAGCACCGGATTTTTGTTCAGACCGCAACTACGGTAGTCACCACCTACTGACACATAAAGGGGTATGTTCTCTACTATTATGTTCCCAATACAAGCTATGATACATATGGGGATATTAAAAGGAAATATCATACGTATATTTACAGGTTATTTCACCCCATTAATCTGCTCACCAGACTCTCTGAGAGAGGGTAGGTCCTTCTTCCTCATCTCTTTATTTTTTTCATTTTCCCATCACCTTAGATCCCTAGTCTGGGTGCCACTTTATATAAACCCTATATATACGATTAGTGCATGATGTATAGTATGTTTCTTCACTAAACTGCATCACATATGATATTAGCATACCTATGAGGATGCCATTACCTAAGCAGTTATCACTACTATACTATTTACTGTATCTGACCGCCATTTATTTTATTTATTGTATATACTTTATTTATTGTTTCTACTATTGTCTCTACTTTGTTACATTTTGTTTAGTACATTGAAGAAGGTCTTTGACCGAAACGTCTGTATGTACTCTCTTTATTAAATCTCACAAGCATTTGATCACGTGTGTGCCAAGTTACTTTACATATTGACATGATGGCATCACACAGTTGCCGCAGATTTGTCGGCTGCACATCCCAAAGATGCTCCATACAAGGCAGGATGGATCCATGCTTTCATGTTGTTTACGCCAAATTCTGACCCTACCATCCAAATGTCGCAGCAGAAATCGAGACTCATCAGACCAAGCAACGTTTTTCCAATCTTCTACTGTCCAATTTCGATGAGCTTGTACAAATTGTAGCCTCAGTTTCCTGTTCTTAGCTGAAAGGAGTGGTACCCGGTGTGGTCTTCTGCTGCTGTAGCCCATCTGCCTCAAAGTTCGACGCACTGTGCGTTCAGAGATGCTCTTAGGCCTACCTTGGTTGTAACGGGTGGCGATTTGAGTCACTGTTGCCTTTCTATCAGCTCGAACCAGTCTGCCCATTCTCCTCTGACCTCTGGCATCAACAAGGCATTTCCGCCCACAGAACTGCCGCTCACTGGATTTTTTTTCTTTTTCGGACCATTCTCTGTAAACCCTAGAGATGGTTGTGCGTGAAAATCCCAGTAGATCAGCAGTTTCTGAAATACTCAGACCAGCCCTTCTGGCACCAACAACCATGCCACGTTCAAAGGCACTCAAATCACCTTTCTTCCCCATACTGATGCTCGGTTTGAACTGCAGGAGATTGTCTTGACCATGTCTACATGCCTAAATGCACTGAGTTGCCGCCATGTGATTGGCTGATTAGAAATTAAGTGTTAACAAGAAGTTGGACAGGTGTACCTAATAAAGTGGCCAGTGAGTGTATGTGTGCTAGAATATTCAGGTAGTGTCAGCTATAGCTTGTCTAAACCTGGTCTGGAGAGATGGAGATATCCAGGCATTTCTTGTGATTGCACCGTGATAGCTGTGCAAACTTTTTGGTGAAAACTTTTTCCTTAACCTTTGCTGTTTAATTTAGTTTCTTGGCCTTATTGGATTCTTACTCTTGTTACCTAGTGTTTATTCCTGTATAAGTTCTGAGCGACTGAACTTCTGTTTTTCCCTGCCTGTCTTTTCTGTGTTAACCCTTTCACTTCTGCCCCCTTCTTCCCTGGTGGGAGAGGAGATCAGATTAGTTTGCTGCAGAAGAATAGTGAGCTACGAGACCCAGGCATCCCTACCATCAGTGGTACTCTTGAGGACATGGATAGCCTAGGGTCCCTTAGAGCCCACAGTCCTTGCTATCCTACAGTCACATTGTGACACAAGAATTGGTAACTTTGGCTGCTGCTACTGCTGTAACTACAGATGGGTCACACAGAGCAGACAGGAAATCGCACAACCGGTGAACATCAGAAAATCTAAAGCTTTGCATCAAGGAGTAGTGCAGTCACTGGCCACCAATTATTTTTTCAGGTTCACAAAGAATGGTTATCCATCGCTCTGTATGGAAATTTCTGAGTGAAATATGGCGTTCAATATTGACTGACCAATTGGTCCCAAAAGGGTTAATAAACAATGGTGACATCATGACCATTGACGTCTTTTTTGATTGGCAGCTTTCTGTTTATTCGCAGTGTACACAGAAAGATACCGATCAGTGGTTTGTGTGGTGGTTATACAGAGCTCATCAATCAAAATGGTATATCTGCAGCAGATAAAAAAGTCATGTTATCAAAACTGCAGCACTCGGTAAAGAAAGTGATACATCGCTGGATTCAAGAACTCTACCCCTGCATTATGCTGCTCTCAGATGGGGCACCTGCGGACACATTCCCTTTAAAATTAGTCAGATTTAACAATCAGCATGAACTACTATGACAGATCTGAAGCATATTAAGACTGGTGTAAATTTGCACTTTTTAAGAATTCAACAGTGAGGATAAATACTGTGCTTTACAGTTTAACAGTTTCAAACACAACAGTCATAAGTAACAACGTTAACAAAAGAATAAAGTAAATAAAGTACAGGTGTGTATTTACAATGATGTATTGAAGCCATGTGCACACGTTCAGTATTTTTCGCGTTTTTTTCGTGTTTTTTTCGCTATAAAAACGTGATAAAACACGAAAAAAACGCTTACATATGCCTCCCATTATTTTAAGTGTATTCCGCATTTCTTGTGCAAATGTTGCATTTTTTTCTGCGAAAAAATCGCATCGCGGAAAAAAAAGCAACATGTTCATTAAATTTGCGGAATTGCGGGGATTCCGCACACCTAAGAATGCATTGATCTGCTTACTTTCCGCATGTGGCTGTGCCCACCATGTGGGAAGTAAGCAGATCATGTGCGGTTGGTACCCAGGGTGGAGGAGAGGAGACTCTCCTCCACGGACTGGGCACCGTATAATTGGTAAAAAAAAAAAGAATTAAAATAAAAAATAGTCATATACTCACCTTCGATGGCCCCCGGAGTCTTCCTGCCTCTCAGGTGCATGCTGCCGCTTCCGTTCCTATAGATGGTGTGGTGAAGGACATGCGATGACGTCGCGGTCACGTGACCGCGACGTCATCGAAGGTCCTGCACCACACCATCTATAGGAACGGACGCTGCTGAGGAGATCGGCTGTCTGCAGGTGAGTATAACCATTTTTTTATTTTTTTATTATTTTTAACATGATATCTTTTTACTATTGATGCTGCATAAGCAGCATCTATAGTAAAAAGTTGGTCACACTTGTCAAACAGTATGTTTGACAAGTGTGACCAACCTGTCAGTCAGTTTTCCAAGCGCTGCTACAGATCGCTTGGAAAACTTTAGCATTATGTAAGCTAATTTCGCTTGCAAAATGCTTAAAAAAACGCGAAAAAAACGGGAAAAAAACGCAAAAAAAAATGCGGATTTCTTGCAGAAAATTTCCGGTTTTCTTCAGGAAATTTCTGCAAGAAATCCTGATGTGTGCACATACCCTTACAGTGATGGTCCAGCCATCTTCAGGGGGTGGGGGATAGGTGGAGATAGTGAATGGGCTACACACACACTTACACATAAAATGATTTTGATTAGGGAACGTGATAGGCCGCTCTGAACAAATGTGTTTTTAGGGAGCGCCTAAAACTGTACAAGTTGTGGCTGGTCCTTATTTCTTGGGAGAGAGCATTCCAGAGGATTGGCGCAGAGTGGGAGATGTCTTGGAGTCGGGAGTGGGAGGTACTGATTAGTGCAGAGGTTAGTTGAAAGTCGTTTGCAGAGCGCAGCGATCAGCTAGGCTGATAGACAGAAATGAAGGAGGAGATGTAAGGGGGTGCCGCACTGTGGAGAGCTTTGTGGGTGAGAACAAGTATTTTGATTTGGATCCTGTAGTAAATGGGCAGCCAGTGTAACGAGGAGGTTGTCACTCAGGATTTTACGGTACATGACTCCATCCATTCTCCCATTAATGAGGTGAAGTATTCCTGTGCCCAGATAAACACCCCCAAAACTTAATGTTTCCACCTCCATGCTTGACAGTGGGGACAGTGTTCTTTGGGTCATATGCAGCATTTCTCTTCCTCCAAACACGGCAAATTGAGTTGAAGCCAAAGACCTCAATTTTTGTCTCATCTGACAACAACACCTTCTCCCAATAACTCACAGAATCATCCAGGTGTTCATTGTCAAACTTCAGGCATGCCTGCACATGTGCATTCTTGAGCAGGGGGACCTTGCGGGCACTGCAGGATTTTAAACCTTCACGGTTTAATGTGTTACCAATAGTGATGAGCGAGTATACTCGCTTGGTTTCCCAGAGCATGGCCGGGTGGTCTGAGTATTTTGTTTGCTCGGACATTTAGTTTTCGTCGCCTCAGCTGCATGATTTACGGCTGCTAGCCAGTCTGAATACATGTGAGGAATGCCTGTTTGTTAGGCTATTCTCACATGTATTCAGGCTGTCCAGCATCCATAAATCATTCAGCTGAGGTGAGGAAAACTAAATGTCTGAGCACTACAAAATACTCAAAGATCACCCGAGTATGCTCAGGGAGACCCGAGCAAGAATGCTATTCGCTCATCACTAGTTACCAATGGTTTTCTTGGTAACTGTGGTCCCAGCTGCCTTGAGATCATTAACAATTTCCCCCATGTACATTTAGGCTGATGTCAGGACATTTTTTACCTTTTGTGCATTACTGCCCTTTTCCAACATGGCGTCTTTGGTCTCATGTGCACTTGTCTTCCTGCTATAAAAATCCACCCCAGCCTTCAGTCTGTGCTAGATTATTCTGCTTTGCATCCAGTTCCTGATTACTCCCTGGCCTTGCACCTGCACCTGCTCCTGTGAACCTGTGTTGGAGATCCTGCCACTCTGCTCTGAGTTCCTGCTGCATACACCAGTGTTCAGTAATCCTCCTTCATATGCTGCTCGTGTTACTTCCATCTGCATTTGTTGGACATGTAATCTGTTTCTGCTCTGCAAAACCTGAGACTATTAACCAGGCCTCCCTGGTTGAGCTAAAATATGATTTGAACTGCCTAATAGCATATCTATCTGTGTCTGGATTAAGTCAAGGATCTATTTGTGTCAAGTTTCCTCAAGAATAACTGTGCTTCATAGACTTTCGGTTTGTTTGCATCTACCTCTGAAGTTTCCTATTGACTGCTAAGCTGCGTTTATTATTTGCACCAAGTGTTGTGGACTTGAGTTTCTCTCTGCACCTGTTTGAATCACCGTGTGATAATATAAACTTTACCACTTATAAAACTGTGTCCTGTTGTCTTGTTCCACGCAAAGAGTCTCCTGAATTATCCCCTATAATTATTACAGCTGATCTTTCACCTTCCTCATGATCAAGGATACCCCATGAGGTGAGATTTTGCATGGCGCTTCAGATCGATGTCGATTGACAGTCACTTTGTATTTCTTCCATTTTCTTACTATTGCACCAACAGTTGTCTCCTTCTCACCCAGCGTCTTACGTATGGTTTTGTAGCCCATTCCAGCTTTGTACAGGTCTATGATCTTGTCACTGACATCCTTATAAAGCTCTTTGGTCTTGCCCATGTTGTAGAGGTTAGAGTCTGACTAATTGAGTCTGTGGACAGGAGTCTTTTATAAAGGAGCCTATGTAAGACAGCTGTCTTTAATGCAGGTAATGAGTTGATTAGGAGCATCTAACTGGTCTCTAGGAGCCAGAACACTTAATGGTTGGTAGGGGATCAAATACTTATTTCTCACTGCAAAATGCAAATAAATTTATATAATTTATATAATGTGATTTTCTGGATTTTATTTTTGATATTCTATCTCTCACTGTTAAAATTAACCTAGCCTTAAAATTATAGACTTTTCCTGTCTTTGTCAGTGGGCAAACTTACAAAATCAGCAAGGGATCAAATACTTATTTCCCCCACTGTATATGTTGTGCCTTGTAAGGGCTTAAGAGTTAAAGGGAATCTGTCATGTCCCGGAGGTCACATAGACTGGCCGGTGTCTGCAGAAGATCCCTGAGTGCTGTGCCCATAGAAGGGAGGATGAGGCATGTATTTCTGAGGGAGTGCAGAACGCAGGCGTGGGATTCCGGGGCCAAAACTGACACTGAGGGGAGGGGTAAGTATTACAATGAGGACAGTAGGCAGGGATTTCTTACAAGCACCGCACGCCCCGGAGCCTGGAAAAAATCAGTAGCATAAAGACAGAATATAACGTTTCTTAGCAACAACACCATTAATATGAGGAATACAGGTAAGGCTAGTGTAACATTTCTATTACCTGAATGCCCATATTAATAGGTCAGATTCCCTTTAATTTATGACACTGTGAGTCTTTCTTTTTTGAAACCCTGCGTCCTGCTCTGTTATCTCCGCTCTACGATAGGCATATTTTCTTTTTTGCCCAGAATGTTTCTTTGGGAAAGAAATTACGATGTTATTAAGAAATATATTAGGGAATTCCTGTATATGTAGTGTGCTAATATATATATACTTTATGACACTCTTCATTATTCTACATTGGGAATATCAGTTTTATGTAAAGTCTTGCACATTTGGGAAATTCAGTGTGAATGGCAATTAGAGCTGTTGACCTCAATGTCACTTTTTGGATTTTTTGCCAAGGATAAATCAGCACTTATCTAATTGCATTCAGTGCTGCATTACTGCATCAAATGCTCAGAGATGTGAAATGAACACCAAATAGGAGTCACCTATTTTTAGTCTTCTGTCTGATAATGTGAGATACTACTCACGATTGCTAACAATAGAGGCGTTCGTACAAAGTGTTGATGAGAATAAGGGAAGGTGTACATGTTTATTAACTTTTAAAGACTTGTCTGTATTTCCTAAAGACAAGACAAAAGTTTTGAATGGTGGGGATTTAGATCTAGGAGAGGAAAACCCCACTATTCTCTAGAATGAAGCATAAAGTACTGTGTCCATCCAGCTCCCATTGGCATTTGTTGGCTGGTATAGCTGGCAGTAGCAGCTCGCACTATGGGATAGCATTAATGGTCTGACAAGGGATATCAGACAGGGGCGTGTATAGAAATCATTGGGGCCCCATAGCAGAAGCTTTAATTGCCCCCCATCAACAAAAAGAAATAATTAACATTTGGCGGGGTCAAAAAACGCATATCTCACTGCAGCGCCCCAGAGTCCTGGTCGTTGCAGTAACGTCGCTCTGCCACTAAGGGGAGTGATGTTACGTCTGATTGCACTAAAGGAGTTCACCTGATCAGGTAACACACACACTACACTTCACACTCCGGCCACCAGGGGGAGTGGTTCTATCTAGTAGGCCACTCCTCACACTCTGGTAAAACTGGGGGTTGGACAGGAAGACGGGGAGAAGTAACTGGGAAGAGCTAGAGAGAGGACCTGTCAGGGATGGGGTCCTGATAGATTCCTCAGAAAGGACAAAAAGTGAGAAAACGGGAATACAGCAAAGAGGCGATAGGACCAGAAGGAGTCGTGCTGTAAGATCGAGGCAACATCCTTCTGAGGCGCAAACAGTCGGTGGCCGGAACGCCGAGCAAGTAAGAGACTCTAAGCATTACTTCAAACCACGGCAGGACAGTCAGTTATAGGCGGGCTGTCTCACTCAAATCACCTAAGAAGACATAGGGGGCAACATTTGGAGAGGGGCGACTCTAGGGTCCCGGAAGAGCTCCGAGCCTACCCGTCATATGGGTGCGTCCTATCCATATCATCTGGGGAGACGAAGAAGAACTTCATAATCGAGTTGTGAGGGAACTTCAGAAACAGACACAACAGTTGTGGGGACTCTCCCGTAAGCACAGCAGGGAAGGACCACAACACACAAGCGCTAGAAGGTAGGCACAGATTTCCACCTGCAAAGGGAACTCTGGAGGTGCCATCGGACCGGCCAGAGTCAGGTAGCCCGGTTAACCGCATTCCGGACTGAGGATCCTGAAGCCTTCAGTAAAGAGGTAAAGAGACTGCAACCTGGTGTCCTCGTTATTCACCGCGACCTGCACCACACCACAACATCATCACATCCTCAACTTTCACTGGACGCCCCTCAGCAGGGTCACGGACCGGGCCTAGCCACCGTGACAACCCCAGAACCGAGACACAGAGGCCCGGTACCGGGTGCCCCTCGGCCCTGCGGCAGTGGGGGCGCTCAAACTTGGCATCACGAACAGGATCTACTTAAGCCTGAAGAATCAGGTCATGTGTGCCTTGGAACAGTGATTTATTGTGCTTGGACTGTGACTTATTGCAAAGACTGTGCGTTGCCACTTGCTGCCAAAAACCGCCGCCATTACAGCGCTGAGGAGAGCGCAGGAGGAGAAGAGGGGCGTGGAGTAGGTGTGGACCAGCTGAAGAGCGCGAAAGACAATGGCCGCCCAGTCTAAACATTTTTGCATCCTGAGGACGTGTCCGTCAGCAGCCGAGGTCCGCCTTCTCATCCTCTTTGGAGGGTGGAGACCATGGAGATGGGGCCGCCCACGAAAGAGACCACGGGAAGAAGACACTGGAGAGGAAGAAAAGATGGCGACACCGGGAGCACCGCGTGGGGACGACCCGAACCATCATGAGGCTGCACCACCTGGCACAGCCCCAGATGCGCCATCGTTGCAGGAACTGGCCCTTACGGAGCTACCGATGGGCAGACCCAACTGTCCACCATCTGAGGAGTGTGTGGCCGCAGCCGAGGCCCGGCAGATAGCACGCCGCCGGGAGGCCGACGCCTGTGTGACCGCTCGGCTGGGCCAGCCTATGGAGGTCCGCCTAACTCCGGTGTCCCCTGCTTCCTCCGTCCCGGCCGCGGCAGAGTGCGAGCTGCAGGCACAGGTGTTATAGACTGGTGGTTTAGGAGCAACATGGGACGTGATCTGGAGGAGGTGGTACCTTTACTGACCGCAGACCCTGAACTTAACACAACAACTAGAAGTAGCCGTGGGATGTTCCTGTCACTCCCTAGACACCTCGTCACAGCCGGAGGACTAAATACCCCTAAAGATAGAAACAGGAAAGCTATCTTGCCTCAGAGAAAATCCCCAAAGGATAGACAGCCCCCCACAAATATTGACTGTGAGTGGAGAGGGAAATGACATACACAGAATGAAACCAGGATTTAGAAAAGGAGGCCACTTCTAGCTAGATAGATAGAACAGGACTGAATACTGTGCGGTCAGTATTAAAATACTAGAAAAATCCACCACAGAGTTTACAAAAATCTCCACCACCTGACTAAAGGTGTCGAGGGAAAATCTGCTTCTCCAGAGCTTCCAGCTTAACTGAATAAATCCATACTGACAAGCTGGACTAGAAAAAACAAAGAATGTACTGAACTATTAAGTCCACAACATATGGACTGCAAAGAACCAAGCCAGGACTTATCTTTGATGATCTGGTCAGAATAGCAGAGAAATCCAAGCAGAGATGTGAATCCAACCAGGAACATTGACAACTGGCACTAACTGAAGGACAGAGCCAGGCTAAATAGCCGAGCCCGAATAGACAATCAGTGGAAGCAGCTGCAGACTGCTAAATCCAAGGAGCAGCCGTACCACTTATAACCACCGGAGGGAGCCCAAGAACAGAGCTCACAATAGTGCCACTTACAGCCACCGGAGGGAGCCCAAGAGCGGAATTCACAACAGTACCCCCCCCTTGAGGAGGGGTCACCGAACCCTCACCAGAGCCCCCAAGGCGATCAGGACGAGCCAAATGAAAGGCACGAACCAAATCGGCAGCATGAACATTGGAGGCAACAACCCAAGAATTATCCTCCTGGCCATAACCCTTCCACTTGACAAGATACTGAAGCCTCCGCCTTGAAAAACGAGAATCCAAAATTTTCTCAACCACATATTCCAACTCCCCCTCAACCAACACCGGGGCAGGAGGATCAACAGAGGGAACAACGGGCACCACATATCTCCGCAACAAAGATCTATGGAAAACATTATGGATGGCAAAAGAGGCTGGAAGGGCCAAACGAAAAGACACCGGATTGATAATCTCAGAAATCTTATAAGGACCAATAAATCGAGGCTTGAACTTAGGGGAAGAAACCTTCATAGGAACATGAAGAGAAGATAACCAGACTAAATCCCCAACCCGAAGCCGGGGACCAACACACCGACGGTGGTTAGCAAAACGTTGAGCCTTTTCCTGAGATAACGTCAAATTGTCCACTACATGAGTCCAAATCTGTTGTAACTAGTGTTGAGCGATACTTTCCGATATCGGAAAGTATCGGTATCGGAAAGTATCGGCCGATACCGTCACAGTATCGGAATCCAATCCGATACCGATACCCGATCCCAATGCAAGTCAATGGGACGAAAATATCGGAATTAAAATAAACCCTTTATACACTTGTAGGTTCATTCTACATGAAGGAAAACAACTAAGAATATTGTAGGATGTATTGGGGGACGTGGCGGAGATATTAAAGGGACAGAGGTTTAGCCCAATGTAATAGAATAGCAGGATTTTTTTTTTTTTTTTATGAAGTTCGGCGTTAGAAAGAATTTGACTATGTTTTTTTTTTTTTTTTTATGTCAGATATTGATGTTTCACTACTTCCACGCCCTTCACCTTCTTTTTTACTTCTCCCACGCTTTCTTCTTAATTATCCTCATCATCAGCTTCTTTGACATCAACTTCTTCACCTTATTCATCTTCTTCATCTTCTACCTATTATTTTTTGGGTTACATTGTTCATATTCTTTTTATTTTACTATTATCTTCATCATATTCAACTTCTTCATCATATTCTTATTTGTGACAGGCATTCCCGTAGTTGTTATCTATAAAAGTTTGAAGATTACACCTTCCGTTCTGCCTGTCACAAAACAGTTACATTTGTCCGCGTTCAGTTTGGCCTGCAGCATCAGGCTTTATCCAGGGGCACCACGAGGAGGAACGGACTCACCCCCATACACTGCTTAGTCTTCTTCTGCTTATAATTTACATAATATTTTTTGCTCTGATATTTTGTGTTATGCTTAATGTCCTTCTGCTCTTTGTTCTGCAGCCTCTTGTTCTTCTGCTTCTCGGTCTTCCAGGTCGTCGTCGTCTCCAGGGTCGTCGTCTCCGGGGTCGTCGTCATCGGGGTGGTCTTCAGGGTCGTCGTCTCCGGGGTCGTCGTCATTGGGGTGGTCTTCGGGGTCATCGTCTCCAGGGTCGTCGTCATCACGGTGGTTGTCGTCTCTGGTGTCGTCGTCATCTTAGGGGTGGTCTTCTGGGTCATTGTGTTTAGTCTCTAGAACTTGGAAATGTAGCAGAAGGTACAAGAAGGCTGAGAAAATGCCGAGAACCAGCTGATGGAACTGGAACTCGGATGGCTACCCGAAGGTCCAAGAGCCAATGGAACTACCGAGGACCAGCTGACGTTACTGGAACCCGGTTACTAAGCAGGAGGTACCTGTGCTGAAAGCACTACCAAGGACCACCTGACGTTGGTGGAACTCGGATACCCAGAGGGAGGCACCTAAGCCAAAGGCTCTGCCCGGAACCAGCTGACGGTACTGGAACCAGGATGGGGAGCAGAAGGTACAAGAGCAAAAGACACTGCCGAGAACCAGCTGACGGTGCTGGAACCCGGATGGGTAGCCGAAGGTCCAAGAGCCAATGGAACTACCGAGGACCAGCTGACGTTACTGGAACCCGGTTACTAAGCAGGAGGTACCCGTGCCTGAAAGCACTACCAAGGACCACCTGACGTTGGTGGAACTCGGATACCAAAGGGAGGCACCTAAGCCAAAGGCTCTGCCCGGAACCAGCTGACGGTACTGGAACCAGGATGGGGAGCAGAAGGTACAAGAGCAAGTGTCTGCGTGGCTTTTGCAGGACACGATGCCGGCTGCACAGCAGGGGAACAGCTGGCGGTGCTGGACCCCACTGACACATTGGCGAGGTGTTTTTCTCTGTGCAGCTAGCACATCTGGGCCCCAACTGGCGGTTTGTTAGAGCCCAGGGTCAGCAGGAGGAGGAGCAGGAGGAGGAGGAGCAGGGGGAGGGGAGTGTAGGCCGAAGCCTGCACTGGCGGCAGCTTTGGGTCTGTTGTGTCTGCGTGGCTTTTGCAGGACACGTTGCCGGCTACACAGCAGGGGAACAGCTGGCGGTGCTGGACCCCACTGACACATTGGCGAGGTGTTTGGCTCTGTGCAGCCAGCACTTCCGGACAGCAACTAGCGTTGTTGGAGCCCGGGCTCTGCAGGTGGAGCAGAGTGTAGGCCGAAGCCTAATTGAACCGATTTCAAAAGTCACCTTTAACCCCCCCTCAGGGGTTACAAAGTAGAAGAGCCACAGCTTATGCAGCAGCAGTGCTGCGCAAGTCAAAGGTTGCTCTTGTAATTTTTCTCCTTGCACACGCTGAATGGAACACGTATAACATTCAGCCCTTTATACAGTCAAACTGTGTAATGGAGGCGAGAGTTCCCTTTGTAATGAGACGCAGCACAGGTGTCAAGAATCCCACCTTGGTGCTGGGTGCAGCCTCCCGAGCGTTGTTATTTGCTGTACAGGAGTCTGCGCTGTCGTGTTATCCCCTGGCCTAGCGCCGTTAGCGCTGCCCATCTTCTGGCATCATGTAATGTCGGCCGGTGCGGTTCGCGATGCCCATGAATCCCAGCCCCGCAGTGTCTTAACATTGTTAAAACACTGCGGGGCTGGGATTCAGGGCCTGGCGCAGCACATATGTTGGCCTCTCACACTCGGGTCCTTACACCCGCTTCAGACTGTGCGGCGTCATCTGATCCCTTATCGCATGCCACGGCCATGAAGCCGCACAGTCCGAAGAAGGCGGAAGGAGAGGAGGGACAGGCGAACTGATGCACTGATCCTGCCCATCAATCACACCCTCGCAGTCCCAATAAATAAGACACCGAGGGGCGTTGTGTGGGTCAGGGCGGCCGCAGAGGCGCAGGCAGCCAAACAATGATGCCAGAAGACGGGCAGCGCTACCAAGGGGGTTGCAGCGTGTCATTACAAAGGAAAGTCACACCACCGGGACGGTTAAATGGTCACACAGAGGACACATTTCAGACGTGTTTTCAGTTCCACATGTGCGAGGAGAATACGTTTCTGAGCCACCTTGCACACATGCAGCATTACCGCTGTACAAGGTGGCTGGATAACGTAAAAACGCCTGGGGGAGGGGGGACAGGTTCCCTTCAATTTCAGTTCTTGTGTCTGCGTGGCTTTTGCAGGACACGTTGCCGGCTGCACAGCAGGGGAACAGCTGGCGGTGCTGGACCCCACTGACACATTGGCTGGTGTTTTTCTCTGTGCAGCTAGCACATCTGGGCCCCAACTGGCGGTGTGTTAGAGCCCAGGGACAGCAGGAGGAGGAGCAGGAGGAGGAGGAGCAGGGGGAGGGGAGTGTAGGCCGAAGCCTGCACTGGCGGCAGCTTTGGGTCTGTTGTGTCTGCGTGGCTTTTGCAGGACACGTTGCCGGCTACACAGCAGGGGAACAGCTGGCGGTGCTGGACCCCACTGACACATTGGCGAGGTGTTTGGCTCTGTGCAGCCAGCACTTCCGGACAGCAACTAGCGTTGTTGGAGCCCGGGCTCTGCAGGTGGAGCAGAGTGTAGGCCGAAGCCTAATTGAACCGATTTCAAAAGTCACCTTTAACCCCCCCTCAGGGGTTACAAAGTAGAAGAGCCACAGCTTATGCAGCAGCAGTGCTGCGCAAGTCAAAGGTTGCTCTTGTAATTTTTCTCCTTGCACACGCTGAATGGAACACGTATAACATTCAGCCCTTTATACAGTCAAACTGTGTAATGGAGGCGAGAGTTCCCTTTGTAATGAGACGCAGCACAGGTGTCAAGAATCCCACCTTGGTGCTGGGTGCAGCCTCCCGAGCGTTGTTATTTGCTGTACAGGAGTCTGCGCTGTCGTTTTATCCCCTGGCCTAGCGCCGTTAGCGCTGCCCATCTTCTGGCATCATGTAATGTCGGCCGGTGCGGTTCGCGATGCCCATGAATCCCAGCCCCGCAGTGTCTTAACATTGTTAAAACACTGCGGGGCTGGGATTCAGGGCCTGGCGCAGCACATATGTTGGCCTCTCACACTCGGGTCCTTACACCCGCTTCAGACTGTGCGGCGTCATCTGATCCCTTATCGCATGCCACGGCCATGAAGCCGCACAGTCCGAAGAAGGCGGAAGGAGAGGAGGGACAGGCGAACTGATGCACTGATCCTGCCCATCAATCACACCCTCGCAGTCCCAATAAATAAGACACCGAGGGGCGTTGTGTGGGTCAGGGCGGCCGCAGAGGCGCAGGCAGCCAAACAATGATGCCAGAAGACGGGCAGCGCTACCAAGGGGGTTGCAGCGTGTCATTACAAAGGAAAGTCACACCACCGGGACGGTTAAATGGTCACACAGAGGACACATTTCAGACGTGTTTTCAGTTCCACATGTGCGAGGAGAATACGTTTCTGAGCCACCTTGCACACATGCAGCATTACCGCTGTACAAGGTGGCTGGATAACGTAAAAACGCCTGGGGGAGGGGGGACAGGTTCCCTTCAATTTCAGTTCTTGTGTCTGCGTGGCTTTTGCAGGACACGTTGCCGGCTGCACAGCAGGGGAACAGCTGGCGGTGCTGGACCCCACTGACACATTGGCTGGTGTTTTTCTCTGTGCAGCTAGCACATCTGGGCCCCAACTGGCGGTGTGTTAGAGCCCAGGGACAGCAGGAGGAGGAGCAGGAGGAGGAGGAGCAGGGGGAGGGGAGTGTAGGCCGAAGCCTGCACTGGCGGCAGCTTTGGGTCTGTTGTGTCTGCGTGGCTTTTGCAGGACACGTTGCCGGCTACACAGCAGGGGAACAGCTGGCGGTGCTGGACCCCACTGACACATTGGCGAGGTGTTTGGCTCTGTGCAGCCAGCACTTCCGGACAGCAACTAGCGTTGTTGGAGCCCGGGCTCTGCAGGTGGAGCAGAGTGTAGGCCGAAGCCTAATTGAACCGATTTCAAAAGTCACCTTTAACCCCCCCTCAGGGGTTACAAAGTAGAAGAGCCACAGCTTATGCAGCAGCAGTGCTGCGCAAGTCAAAGGTTGCTCTTGTAATTTTTCTCCTTGCACACGCTGAATGGAACACGTATAACATTCAGCCCTTTATACAGTCAAACTGTGTAATGGAGGCGAGAGTTCCCTTTGTAATGAGACGCAGCACAGGTGTCAAGAATCCCACCTTGGTGCTGGGTGCAGCCTCCCGAGCGTTGTTATTTGCTGTACAGGAGTCTGCGCTGTCGTGTTATCCCCTGGCCTAGCGCCGTTAGCGCTGCCCATCTTCTGGCATCATGTAATGTCGGCCGGTGCGGTTCGCGATGCCCATGAATCCCAGCCCCGCAGTGTCTTAACATTGTTAAAACACTGCGGGGCTGGGATTCAGGGCCTGGCGCAGCACATATGTTGGCCTCTCACACTCGGGTCCTTACACCCGCTTCAGACTGTGCGGCGTCATCTGATCCCTTATCGCATGCCACGGCCATGAAGCCGCACAGTCCGAAGAAGGCGGAAGGAGAGGAGGGACAGGCGAACTGATGCACTGATCCTGCCCATCAATCACACCCTCGCAGTCCCAATAAATAAGACACCGAGGGGCGTTGTGTGGGTCAGGGCGGCCGCAGAGGCGCAGGCAGCCAAACAATGATGCCAGAAGACGGGCAGCGCTACCAAGGGGGTTGCAGCGTGTCATTACAAAGGAAAGTCACACCACCGGGACGGTTAAATGGTCACACAGAGGACACATTTCAGACGTGTTTTCAGTTCCACATGTGCGAGGAGAATACGTTTCTGAGCCACCTTGCACACATGCAGCATTACCGCTGTACAAGGTGGCTGGATAACGTAAAAACGCCTGGGGGAGGGGGGACAGGTTCCCTTCAATTTCAGTTCTTGTGTCTGCGTGGCTTTTGCAGGACACGTTGCCGGCTGCACAGCAGGGGAACAGCTGGCGGTGCTGGACCCCACTGACACATTGGCTGGTGTTTTTCTCTGTGCAGCTAGCACATCTGGGCCCCAACTGGCGGTGTGTTAGAGCCCAGGGACAGCAGGAGGAGGAGCAGGAGGAGGAGGAGCAGGGGGAGGGGAGTGTAGGCCGAAGCCTGCACTGGCGGCAGCTTTGGGTCTGTTGTGTCTGCGTGGCTTTTGCAGGACACGTTGCCGGCTACACAGCAGGGGAACAGCTGGCGGTGCTGGACCCCACTGACACATTGGCGAGGTGTTTGGCTCTGTGCAGCCAGCACTTCCGGACAGCAACTAGCGTTGTTGGAGCCCGGGCTCTGCAGGTGGAGCAGAGTGTAGGCCGAAGCCTAATTGAACCGATTTCAAAAGTCACCTTTAACCCCCCCTCAGGGGTTACAAAGTAGAAGAGCCACAGCTTATGCAGCAGCAGTGCTGCGCAAGTCAAAGGTTGCTCTTGTAATTTTTCTCCTTGCACACGCTGAATGGAACACGTATAACATTCAGCCCTTTATACAGTCAAACTGTGTAATGGAGGCGAGAGTTCCCTTTGTAATGAGACGCAGCACAGGTGTCAAGAATCCCACCTTGGTGCTGGGTGCAGCCTCCCGAGCGTTGTTATTTGCTGTACAGGAGTCTGCGCTGTCGTGTTATCCCCTGGCCTAGCGCCGTTAGCGCTGCCCATCTTCTGGCATCATGTAATGTCGGCCGGTGCGGTTCGCGATGCCCATGAATCCCAGCCCCGCAGTGTCTTAACATTGTTAAAACACTGCGGGGCTGGGATTCAGGGCCTGGCGCAGCACATATGTTGGCCTCTCACACTCGGGTCCTTACACCCGCTTCAGACTGTGCGGCGTCATCTGATCCCTTATCGCATGCCACGGCCATGAAGCCGCACAGTCCGAAGAAGGCGGAAGGAGAGGAGGGACAGGCGAACTGATGCACTGATCCTGCCCATCAATCACACCCTCGCAGTCCCAATAAATAAGACACCGAGGGGCGTTGTGTGGGTCAGGGCGGCCGCAGAGGCGCAGGCAGCCAAACAATGATGCCAGAAGACGGGCAGCGCTACCAAGGGGGTTGCAGCGTGTCATTACAAAGGAAAGTCACACCACCGGGACGGTTAAATGGTCACACAGAGGACACATTTCAGACGTGTTTTCAGTTCCACATGTGCGAGGAGAATACGTTTCTGAGCCACCTTGCACACATGCAGCATTACCGCTGTACAAGGTGGCTGGATAACGTAAAAACGCCTGGGGGAGGGGGGACAGGTTCCCTTCAATTTCAGTTCTTGTGTCTGCGTGGCTTTTGCAGGACACGTTGCCGGCTGCACAGCAGGGGAACAGCTGGCGGTGCTGGACCCCACTGACACATTGGCTGGTGTTTTTCTCTGTGCAGCTAGCACATCTGGGCCCCAACTGGCGGTGTGTTAGAGCCCAGGGACAGCAGGAGGAGGAGCAGGAGGAGGAGGAGCAGGGGGAGGGGAGTGTAGGCCGAAGCCTGCACTGGCGGCAGCTTTGGGTCTGTTGTGTCTGCGTGGCTTTTGCAGGACACGTTGCCGGCTACACAGCAGGGGAACAGCTGGCGGTGCTGGACCCCACTGACACATTGGCGAGGTGTTTTTCTCTGTGCAGCTAGCACATCTGGGCAAAAACTGGCGGTGTTAGAGCCCAGGGTCAGCAGGAGGAGCAGGGGGAGCGGAGTGTAGGCCGAAGCCTGCACTCGAGCAAGTTGAAAGGAAACCTTTAACCCCCCCCCCCCCCCAGGCGTTTGTAGCTGAAAGAGCCATTGTGTACAGCACTAATGCTGGAAAAGGTAAACTTAGCTCTTTTAATTATGGTCCTTGTACACGCGGAACCTAACATTTATGAAATGTGTCTCCTCACAGCGTTAAACCGTCCGGTAGGTGGAACTTTCCTTTGTCGTGTGACGCAGCACAGCCATCATTTTTACCCCCTTGGCGCCGTGCGCCGCCTCCTCAGCGTTGTTTGAATCTGTCCCGGAGCCTGCGCTGTTAGGTTAGCCCTTGGCCATGCACACATGTTGCGCTGCCCGTCTTCTGACCTCATTTGGTGTCAGGCTGGCTGCGCCTGTGCGGGTGCGCTGGCCGAGATCCCGCCTCGCAGTGTCGTCTAATGTAATCCCACCGCGGGCCTGTGATCCGTGCCCGTGCGCAGTGCATATCCTCTCCTCTCACTCCCCTCCCTACGGCTTTTTCAGACTGTGCGGTGTCACGGCCGTGGCATGCTATTAGGGACCAGCTGACATCGCACAGTCTGAAGAAGCCGTAGGGAGGGGAGTGAGAGGAGAGGATATGCACTGCGCACGGGCACGGATCACAGGCCCGCGGTGGGATTACATTAGACGACACTGCGAGGCGGGATCTCGGCCAGCGCACCCGCACAGGCGCAGCCAGCCTGACACCAAATGAGGTCAGAAGACGGGCAGCGCAACATGTGTGCATGGCCAAGGGCTAACCTAACAGCGCAGGCTCCGGGACAGATTCAAACAACGCTGAGGAGGGGGCGCACGGCGCCAAGGGGGTAAAAATGATGGCTGTGCTGCGTCACACGACAAAGGAAAGTTCCACCTACCGGACGGTTTAACGCTGTGTGGGGACACATTTCATAAGTGTTTGGTTCAGCATGTGCAAGGAGCATCACGAAAAGAGGCACTTTTTCCCTTTGCATCATTACTGCTGCACAAGGTGGCTCCTTCAGTAACAAACGCCTGGGGGGGGGGGGGGGTCAGGTTCCCTTACATTTAACTTGTTGTGCCTGCGTGGCGGTCGCAGTACACGTTGCCGTATACACAGCAGGGGAACAGCTGGCGGTGCTGAACCCCACTAACACATTGGCGAGGTGTTTGGCTCTGTGCGTACAGCACTTCTGGACGGCAACTAGCGGTGTTGGAGCCCAGGGACAGGTGGAGGAGGAGGAGGTTGGAGGAGGTTGGAGGAGGTAGGAGGGATTGCCACACACACAGCAGGGGAACAGCTGACGTTACTGAACCCCAATAACAGAGGAGGGACTGTTGACTGTGCGTACAGCACTTCTGGACGGCAACTGGCGGTGTTGGAGCCCAGGGACAGGTGGAGGAGGAGGAGGTGGAGGAGGTAGGAGGGATTGCCACACACACAGCAGGGGAACAGCTGACGTTACTGAACCCCAATAACAGAGGAGGGACTGTTGACTGTGCGTACAGCACTTCTGGACGGCAACTGGCGGTGTTGGAGCCCAGGGACAGGTGGATGAGGAGGAGGTGGAGGAGGTAGGAGGGATTGCCACACACACAGCAGGGGAACAGCTGACGTTACTGAACCCCAATAACAGAGGAGGGACTGTTGACTGTGCGTACAGCACTTCTGGACGGCAACTGGCGGTGTTGGAGCCCAGGGACAGGTGGAGGAGGAGGAGGTTGGAGGAGGTAGGAGGGATTGCCACACACACAGCAGGGGAACAGCTGACGTTACTGAACCCCAATAACAGAGGAGGGACTGTTGACTGTGCGTACAGCACTTCTGGACGGCAACTGGCGGTGTTGGAGCCCAGGGACAGGTGGAGGAGGAGGAGGTTGGAGGAGGTTGGAGGAGGTAGGAGGGATTGCCACACACACAGCAGGGGAACAGCTGACGTTACTGAACCCCAATAACAGAGGAGGGACTGTTGACTGTGCGTACAGCACTTCTGGACGGCAACTGGCGGTGTTGGAGCCCAGGGACAGGTGGATGAGGAGGAGGTGGAGGAGGTAGGAGGGATTGCCACACACACAGCAGGGGAACAGCTGACGTTACTGAACCCCAATAACAGAGGAGGGACTGTTGACTGTGCGTACAGCACTTCTGGACGGCAACTGGCGGTGTTGGAGCCCAGGGACAGGTGGAGGAGGAGGAGGTGGAGGAGGTAGGAGGGATTGCCACACACACAGCAGGGGAACAGCTGACGTTACTGAACCCCAATAACAGAGGAGGGACTGTTGACTGTGCGTACAGCACTTCTGGACGGCAACTGGCGGTGTTGGAGCCCAGGGACAGGTGGAGGAGGAGGAGGTTGGAGGAGGTAGGAGGGATTGCCACACACACAGCAGGGGAACAGCTGACGTTACTGAACCCCAATAACAGAGGAGGGACTGTTGACTGTGCGTACAGCACTTCTGGACGGCAACTGGCGGTGTTGGAGCCCAGGGACAGGTGGAGGAGGAGGAGGTTGGAGGAGGTAGGAGGGATTGCCACACACACAGCAGGGGAACAGCTGACGTTACTGAACCCCAATAACAGAGGAGGGACTGTTGACTGTGCGTACAGCACTTCTGGACGGCAACTGGCGGTGTTGGAGCCCAGGGACAGGTGGAGGAGGAGGAGGTTGGAGGAGGTAGGAGGGATTGCCACACACACAGCAGGGGAACAGCTGACGTTACTGAACCCCAATAACAGAGGAGGGACTGTTGACTGTGCGTACAGCACTTCTGGACGGCAACTGGCGGTGTTGGAGCCCAGGGACAGGTGGAGGAGGAGGAGGTGGAGGAGGTAGGAGGGATTGCCACACACACAGCAGGGGAACAGCTGACGTTACTGAACCCCAATAACAGAGGAGGGACTGTTGACTGTGCGTACAGCACTTCTGGACGGCAACTGGCGGTGTTGGAGCCCAGGGACAGGTGGATGAGGAGGAGGTGGAGGAGGTAGGAGGGATTGCCACACACACAGCAGGGGAACAGCTGACGTTACTGAACCCCAATAACAGAGGAGGGACTGTTGACTGTGCGTACAGCACTTCTGGACGGCAACTGGCGGTGTTGGAGCCCAGGGACAGGTGGAGGAGGAGGAGGTTGGAGGAGGTAGGAGGGATTGCCACACACACAGCAGGGGAACAGCTGACGTTACTGAACCCCAATAACAGAGGAGGGACTGTTGACTGTGCGTACAGCACTTCTGGACGGCAACTGGCGGTGTTGGAGCCCAGGGACAGGTGGAGGAGGAGGAGGTTGGAGGAGGTTGGAGGAGGTAGGAGGGATTGCCACACACACAGCAGGGGAACAGCTGACGTTACTGAACCCCAATAACAGAGGAGGGACTGTTGACTGTGCGTACAGCACTTCTGGACGGCAACTGGCGGTGTTGGAGCCCAGGGACAGGTGGATGAGGAGGAGGTGGAGGAGGTAGGAGGGATTGCCACACACACAGCAGGGGAACAGCTGACGTTACTGAACCCCAATAACAGAGGAGGGACTGTTGACTGTGCGTACAGCACTTCTGGACGGCAACTGGCGGTGTTGGAGCCCAGGGACAGGTGGATGAGGAGGAGGTGGAGGAGGTAGGAGGGATTGCCACACACACAGCAGGGGAACAGCTGACGTTACTGAACCCCAATAACAGAGGAGGGACTGTTGACTGTGCGTACAGCACTTCTGGACGGCAACTGGCGGTGTTGGAGCCCAGGGACAGGTGGAGGAGGAGGAGGTTGGAGGAGGTAGGAGGGATTGCCACACACACAGCAGGGGAACAGCTGACGTTACTGAACCCCAATAACAGAGGAGGGACTGTTGACTGTGCGTACAGCACTTCTGGACGGCAACTGGCGGTGTTGGAGCCCAGGGACAGGTGGAGGAGGAGGAGGTTGGAGGAGGTTGGAGGAGGTAGGAGGGATTGCCACACACACAGCAGGGGAACAGCTGACGTTACTGAACCCCAATAACAGAGGAGGGACTGTTGACTGTGCGTACAGCACTTCTGGACGGCAACTGGCGGTGTTGGAGCCCAGGGACAGGTGGATGAGGAGGAGGTGGAGGAGGTAGGAGGGATTGCCACACACACAGCAGGGGAACAGCTGACGTTACTGAACCCCAATAACAGAGGAGGGACTGTTGACTGTGCGTACAGCACTTCTGGACGGCAACTGGCGGTGTTGGAGCCCAGGGACAGGTGGAGGAGGAGGAGGTTGGAGGAGGTTGGAGGAGGTAGGAGGGATTGCCACACACACAGCAGGGGAACAGCTGACGTTACTGAACCCCAATAACAGAGGAGGGACTGTTGACTGTGCGTACAGCACTTCTGGACGGCAACTGGCGGTGTTGGAGCCCAGGGACAGGTGGAGGAGGAGGAGGTTGGAGGAGGTAGGAGGGATTGCCACACACACAGCAGGGGAACAGCTGACGTTACTGAACCCCAATAACAGAGGAGGGACTGTTGACTGTGCGTACAGCACTTCTGGACGGCAACTGGCGGTGTTGGAGCCCAGGGACAGGTGGAGGAGGAGGAGGTTGGAGGAGGTTGGAGGAGGTAGGAGGGATTGCCACACACACAGCAGGGGAACAGCTGACGTTACTGAACCCCAATAACAGAGGAGGGACTGTTGACTGTGCATACAGCACTTCTGGACGGCAACTGGCGGTGTTGGAGCCCAGGGACAGGTGGAGGAGGAGGAGGTTGGAGGAGGTAGGAGGGATTGCCACACACACAGCAGGGGAACAGCTGACGTTACTGAACCCCAATAACAGAGGAGCGACTGTTGACTGTGCGTACAGCACTTCTGGACGGCAACTAGCGGTGTTGGAGCCCAGGGGCAGGTGGAAAAGCAGAGGAACACAATGTAGGCCGAAGCCTGAGAAAGTCGAAAGGGAACCTTTAACCCCCCCCCCAAGGCGTTTGTAGCTGAAAGAGCCAGCTTGTGCAGCACAAAAGATGCAAAAGGAAAAGGTGGCTCTTTTCATCATGCTCCTTGCAAACACAGAACTAAACACTTATAAAATGTGTCCCCTGAAGCCGTGAAACCGTCCCGGAGGTGGGACTTTCCTTCGTAATATGACGCAGCACAGCCATCATTACTACCCCCCCGCCGCCGTGCCCCGGCTCCTCAGCGTTGTTTGATTCCGTCACGGAGCCTGCGCTGTTATGTTATCCCGTGGCCAGGCACACTTAGCGCTGCCCATCTTCTGACATCATTTGGTGTCAGGCTGGCTGCGCCTGTGCGGCCGCGCTGGCCGAGAGCCCGCCTCACAGTGTCTTCTGATGTAATCCCACTGGGGGCCTGGGATCCATGGCCATGCGCAGTGCATATCCTCGCCTCTCACTCCCCTCCCTACGGCTTCTTTTCCAGACTGTGCGGTGTCACGGCCGTGGCATGCTATTAGGGACCAGCTGACACCGAACAGTCTGAAGAAGCCATAGGGAGATGAGTGAGAGGTGGAGGTTCAGATATGCACTGCGCATGTCCATAGATCCCAGGCCCCCAGTGGGATTAAATCAGAAGACACTGCGAGGCGGGCTCTCGGCCAGCGTGGCCGCACAGGCGCAGCCAGCCTGACACCAAATGATGCCAGAAGACGGGCAGCGCTAAGTGTGCCTGGCCACGGGATAACATAACAGCGCAGGCTCCGGGACGGAATCAAACAACGCTGAGGAGCCGGGGCGCGGCGCCGGGGGGGTAGGAATGACGGCTGTGCTGCGTCATATTACGAAGGAAAGTCCCACCTCCGGGACGGTTTTACGGTATCAGTGGACACATTTTATAAGTGTTAAGTTTTGCGTGTGCAAGGAGCAAAACCAAAATAGCTACCTTTTTCCTTGTGCAGCATTACTGCTGCACAAGGTGGCTCTTTCAGTAACAAACGCCTTGGGGGGGGGGGGACAGATTCCCTTACATTTCAGTTGTTGTGTCAGCGTGGCGGTCGCATGACACATTGCCGGCTACACAGCTGGGGATCAGCTGACGTTACTGAAACCCAATAACACTGGGTCGTATGTTTTGACTGTGCAGACGGCACGTCTGAGCCTCAACTGGCGGTGTTGGAGCCCAGGAATTTAAGTTCAGGTGGTAGAAAGATGAACACAACAGGAGACCTGGATAACGTATACAGTGACCTAATTATTTAATCAGGAGGAGGAGTGGCAAATTCCTGCGAGATCCAGGCCTTGTTCATTTTCAGGAAAGTAAGCCGGTCAACGTTATCGGAGGATAGTCGCATGCGACGGTCAGTTAGTACACCACCTGCAGCACTAAAGACACGTTCCGATAATACACTGGCCGCAGGGCAAGACAGCACCTCCAATGCATACTGGCTTAGCTCTGGCCATGTATCCAGCTTTGAGACCCAAAACTTGAAAGGGGAAGAGCCGTCTGGGAGTACAGCAAGAGGGCAAGACATGTAGTCTGTCACCATCTGACGGAACCGTTGCCTCCTGCTGACTGGAGCCGTCTGTGATGGTGTAGACTTTTGTGGGGGGCACACAAAACTGTGCCACAGTTGGGCCATACTGGTCTTGCCTTGGGCAGAGGCACTGCTTCTGCTCCCTCTTTGTGCAGAGCCTCCACCACTGCCTGGACGCACTGAGCTGCTTTGGAATGCAGTAGCAGCACTTCTCTCAGTTGGAATGGAGAAGATGATGGAACTGACCAGTGTGTCTTGGTACTCCCGCATTTTTCGCTCCCGGTTCAACGGTGTGATGAGGCTTTCTACGTTGTCCCGGTAGCGAGGATCGAGGAGGGTGAACACCCAATAATCAGACATGTTGAGAATGTGGTCGATGCGGCGGTCGTTTCTCAGGCACTGCAGCATGTAATCCACCATGTGCTGCAGACTGCCAACTGCCCAAGAAACGCTGTCCCCAGCTGGAGGCGTGATCTCTGCCCGCTCGTCATCACCCCACCCTCGCTGTACACACTGAGTACTGGACAATTCGGGAACTCCCTCCTCTGGACGGATGTCTTCCTCCTCCATTGACTCCTCCTCATCCTCCTCACAAACTGTCCCCTGCCTACGCGTTTGTGAGGAACCACGTGGCGCTGACTGTCCAGAAGATGATGGAAGTGGTGAATCCTCATCCTCCACCTCTTCCACAACATCATCCCTTAGCGCTTGCAGTGATTTTTCAAGCAGGCAGATAAGGGGGACAGTCATGCTGACTAGTGCATCATCTGCACTCGCCATCCGCGTGGAATAATCAAAGGGACGCAAAACCTGGCAGACATCCTTCATAGTGGCCCACTCTGTGGTTGTGAAGTCTGTACGGCGCTGACTGCGACATTTTTGCGCCTGATACAGCTGGTACTCCATTACAGCTTGCTGCTGCTCACACAACCGCTCCAACATATGTAACGTGGAATTCCACCTGGTAGGTAGGTCACATATGATGCGATGTTCCGGCAGGCGGTGTCGGCGCTGCAGAGCCGCAATGCGCGCTTTTGCCGTGCTGGAACGCCGCAAGTGAGCACACTCTAGGCGGACCTTGTGCAGCAGTGCATCAAGATCCGGATAGTCCCTCAAAAAACTCTGCACGACCAAATTGAGCACATGTGCCAGACATGGGATGTGAGTGAGGTTGCCGAGGCCCAGGGCTGCCACCAGATTTCGGCCATTATCACACACTACCATGCCTGGCTGGAGATTCGCTGGCTCAAACCACACATCGCTCTCCTGCTTGATGGCATTCCAGAGCTCCTGCGCTGTGTGGCTACGATTCCCCAAAAAAATTAATTTCAAGACGGCCTGTTGACGTTTGGCCACGGCTGTGCTCATGTCGGTCGTAACAGGTACACGTTCATCACGGGTCCATGTGGAGGTGGACTGTGACGGCTCCTGCAGCGATGATTCTGAGGAACTGGTGTAAGAGGAGGAGTCAATGCGTACAGAATGGATTCCTGCAATCCTTGGAGTGGGCAGGACACGTCCTGCGCCACTCGCACGGTCTGTACCCGGCTCAACGACATTAACCCAATGGGCAGTGAGGGAAAGGTATCGCCCCTGTCCATGTTGACTGGTCCACGCATCGGTGGTGAGGTGGACCTTGCTACTGACGGCGTTCAGTAGCGCGTGTTTTATGTGTCCCTCAACATGCTTGTGCAGGGCAGGGACGGCTTGCCTGCTGAAGTAAAAGCGGCTGAGCACACTGTACTGTGGGACTGCCAATGACATCAAGTCACGGAAGCTGTCAGTCTCCACCAGCCTGAATGACAGCATTTCCAGTGACAGAAGTTTGGCAATGCCTGCAGTCAGAGCCTGTGCTCGTGGGTGGTTTGACGAGAAAGGCCGCCTTTTCTCCCATGCCTGTACTACCGATGGCTGTAGACTGGGCTGGGAGTGTGTGGTTGACTGGGAAAGTGGTGCTGCGGGTGGAATGACAGCGGGTCTCTGGACAACAGGGCCAGAGGTTCTTCCACGGCGATCCTGGGAGGAAGCCGAACCAGCTGCGTGTGAGCTAGAGGAAGAGGCAACACGAGCTGAAGAGGTGGTAGCTGCCGCTGTTGGTTGGCCTAGCTCTTCAGTGTGTTTGTCTAACTCCGCCGGGTGCCTGTTGCGCACATGTTTCCACATGTTGGAGGTATTGAGGTTGGCGACTTTTTGACCTCTTTTGATTTTTTGATGACACACCTTGCATCTGACATAGCAAATGTCATCTGCAACTGTGTCAAAAAAGGACCAGGCACTGCAAGTCTTGGGAGCCCCCCTTTTGACTTTTGGAAGAGACATGCTCCTTACGGGTGCCAAAGCGGAGGCTGCAGGATCCGCAGTCTTCCCCCTCCCTCTCCCTCTTTGGGCCGTACGGGGAATCTCTTCCTCAGAGCTGCTCCCACCACCTTCCTGTCCCTGACGCCAAGATGGGTCAAGGACCTCATCATCTACACTACCCTCTGCCCCCAACTGCTCCTCCTGGGTAGTCTCAGCAGCAGAGCACGCACCAGTAAGTGGCACCTGAGTGTCATCATCAGCTGATGCGGCCTGCGAGGTGGTGACCGGAGCCACTGGCCCACCCGCCTCTTCAGAGGAAGACAGAAAAAGCGGTTGGGCATCACTGCACCCTGCCTCTTCTTCCATTTCTCCAATGCTGCTTGGCTGGCCCCCTGTTTCCAAGCCAAGAGATGATTCAGAGAACAGAAGTAGAGACTGCTCCTGTCCTGGGATCTCTGTCTGCCTGGGCAATTTTGCAGGTGGTGAAGAGACAGATGGCTGCTCTCCAGTGCTCTGTGTCTGAGAGGATGTGGCACTAATGGAAGTTGATGCATTAGCTGCCATCCATCCCACAACGGCTTCAATTTGGTCTTGACGCAGCAGCGGTGTACGGCGCTCGGCGACAAAGCTGCGCATGAACGACTGTTCCCTTGTGAAAGTGGGTGCTGATGACTCACCGGTGCCCGCAGCAGGCACAGAATCCCCACGTCCCCTCCCTGCTCCGCGCCCACGCCCACGCCCACGTGCCTTACTCACTGCCTTCTTCATCTTGGTTGACTGATAAAGATAAGCAGAAAAGTACTAACGGCTTTGTGTGCTTATTCCTGAGCAACTCCTCCTAACAGGTATAAGACACACTAATTTTCTAAAGTGTGGACTAGACTTGAATATGAGCTAATGTGGCCTACACAAATGTAAAGTGGTGTAACTGGTGTGTTTGGTGAACTTTATTATTTATTTATTTTTTTGGGGCTGAACTGACAACGGATAGAGCTGCAGTCACACGGAGACCGTGCAGACAGCCGTAAACGGCGCTGCAAGGCCCAAAAACCCTCCTCTACTTTATCCTATGTAGTGTTTTTCCACAAATTAGCTGGAGACGGGTGGAAAGACACTAATAGGATTTTTTTAAATTAATTAGCAGCAGACTACACTACTTGAAAACAAAATGAAAATTGATTTGGCGGTATGACGCAGTGAACAACCCTGAGCTGGAGACAACCAAGCTACGGCTGCTCACAGACTACAGGGCGAGCTGCAGTCACACGGAGACCGTGCAGACAGCCGTAAACGGCGCTGCAAGGCCCAAAAACCCTCCTCTACTTTATCCTATGTAGTGTTTTTCCACAAATTAGCTGGAGACGGGTGGAAAGACACTAATAGGATTTTTTTAAATTAATTAGCAGCAGACTACACTACTTGAAAACAAAATGAAAATTGATTTGGCGGTATGACGCAGTGAACAACCCTGAGCTGGAGACAACCAAGCTACGGCTGCTCACAGACTACAGGGCGAGCTGCAGTCACACGGAGACCGTGCAGACAGCCGTAAACGGCGCTGCAAGGCCCAAAAACCCTCCTCTACGTTATCCTATGTAGTGTTTTTCCACAAATTAGCTGGAGACGGGTGGAAAGACACTAATAGGAATTTTTGGAAAAAATGTGCAGCAGCCTGCACTACTTCAAAAAAAAAAAAAAAAAGGACAGTATGAGGCAATGAACCACCCTCCCTGAACTGAATACAACCAGCTATGGATGGCCTATGTGGCTGCACTCAGACTAGAGAGTGGGCTGCACTCACACACACACACAGAGAGACCTTGCAGATCGCTGTGAAAACAGCGCTACAAGGCAAAAGGAAGGTGATTAGTAGGTGAACACAGCGGTTGCTAAATTAGCCTTTG
The DNA here is from genome assembly GCF_051348905.1 of Ranitomeya variabilis. Lineage (NCBI taxonomy): Eukaryota > Metazoa > Chordata > Amphibia > Anura > Dendrobatidae > Ranitomeya > Ranitomeya variabilis. Next base: position 1,060,072,200 of record NC_135232.1, on the reverse strand, counting down.
GAAAGCACAAAGAAGCAAATCGCTATCTCTAAACTGTCCCTCAGTCAGCAAACAGCGTCCTGTCACTAACTGAATTCACAGCAGAGTGATCGCAAAATGGCGCCAGCGACTTTTAAACTGCATCATGACATCATTTAAGCAGCCAATCACAGCCTTGCCAGTAGTTTCATGCCCTCCATGCTAAACAGGATGTGCCCACACTTGGAATCTTTCTCATTGGCTGAATTTCTGAATTTTGAATCATGGAACTTCCGATTCCGGTATCCGATACGCGCCAAGTATCGGAATCCCGGTATCGGAATTCCGATACCGCAAGTATCGGCCGATACCCGATACTTGCGGTATCGGAATGCTCAACACTAGTTGTAACCTGTCCACCACAGAATCCACACCAGGACAATCAGAAGGCTCAACCTGCCCTGAAGAAAAACAAGGATGAAAACCAAAATTACAAAAGAAAGGCGAAACCAAAGTAGCCGAACTAGCCCGATTATTAAGGGCAAACTCGGCCAACGGCAAGAAAGCCACCCAATCATCCTGATCAGCAGACACAAAGCATCTCAAATATGTTTCCATGGTCTGATTAGTTCGCTCAGTTTGGCCATTTGTCTGAGGATGAAACGCCGAAGAAAAAGACAAATCAATGCCCATCCTAGCACAAAAGGACCGCCAAAACCTAGAAACAAACTGGGAACCTCTGTCAGACACAATATTCTCCGGAATGCCATGCAAACGAACCACATGCTGAAAAAACAACGGAACCAAATCAGAGGAGGAAGGCAATTTAGGCAAAGGTACCAAATGGACCATCTTAGAAAACTGATCACAAACCACCCAGATAACAGACATCTGCTGGGAAACAGGAAGATCCGAAATAAAATCCATGGAAATAAGCGTCCAAGGCCTCTCAGGGACCGGCAAAGGCAAAAGCAACCCACTAGCGCGGGAACAGCAAGGCTTGGCCCGCGCACAAGTCCCACAGGACTGCAGAAAAGAACGCACATCCCGCGACAAGGAAGGCCACCAAAAGGACCTAGCAACCAAATCTCTGGTACCAAAAATCCCAGGATGACCAGCCAACACCGAACAATGAACCTCAGAAATTGCCTTACTAGTCCATCTATCAGGAACAAACAGTTTCCCCACTGGACAACGGTCCGGTTTATCAGCCTGAAATTCCTGAAGCACCCGCCGTAAATCAGGGGAGATGGCAGAAAGAATTACCCCCTCCTTGAGAATGCCAACCGGCTCAAGGACTCCTGGAGAATCAGGCAAAAAACTCCTAGAGAGGGCATCAGCCTTAACATTCTTAGATCCCGGGAGATACGAGACCACAAAATCAAAACGGGCGAAAAACAGGGACCATCGAGCCTGTCTAGGATTCAACCGCTTGGCAGACTCGAGGTAAATCAGATTCTTATGATCGGTCAAGACCACAACGCGGTGCTTGGCTCCCTCAAGCCAATGTCGCCACTCCTCAAATGCCCACTTCATAGCCAACAACTCCCGATTGCCGACATCATAATTGCGCTCTGCAGGCGAAAACTTTCTGGAAAAGAAGGCACATGGTTTCATCGAAGAACCATCAGAATTCCTCTGAGACAAAACGGCCCCTGCCCCAATCTCAGAAGTGTCAACCTCAACCTGAAAAGGAAGAGAAACATCCGGCTGACGCAACACAGGGGCAGAAGTAAATCGGCGTTTAAGCTCCTGAAAGGCGTCAACCGCCGCAGAGGACCAATTCGTCACCCTGTTTAATACGAACAAGATTATACGCCCCTCGAAGGTCAATCTTAGTAAACCAACTAGCCCCCTTAATCCTAGCAAACAAATCCGAAAGCAAAGGCAAAGGGTATTGAAGTTTGACCGTGATCTTATTAAGAAGGCGATAATCAATACAGGGTCTCAAGGAGCCATCCTTCTTGGCAACAAAAAAGAATCCCGCTCCCAATGGTGACGAAGATGGCCGAATATGCCCTTTCTGCAAAGACTCCTTAACATAACTCCGCATGGCGGCATGTTCTGGCACAGACAGATTGAAAAGTCGGCACTTAGGGAACTTACAGCCAGGAATCAAGTTAATAGCACAATCACAGTCCCTATGTGGAGAAGGGAACTGGACTTGGGCTCATCAAATACATCCTGGAAATCCGACAAAAACTCAGGAACTTCTGAAGAGGGGGAAGAGGAAATTGACATCAAAGGAACGTCACTATGAACCCCTTGACAACCCCAACTAGTCACAGACATAGATTTCCAATCGAGCACCGGATTATGTACCTGTAACCATGGAAAACCCAGTACAACAACATCATGCAAATTATGCAACACCAGAAAACAGCAATCTTCCTGATGTGCTGGAGCCATGCACATGGTCAGCTGTGTCCAATACTGAGGTTTATCCTTGGCCAACGGTGTAGCATCAATGCCCCTCAAAGGAATAGGGCTCTGCAAAGGCTGCAAGGAGAAACCACAACGCTTGGCGAATTCTAAGTCCATTAAGTTCAGGGCAGCGCCTGAGTCCACAAATGCCATGACAGAAAATGACGATAATGAGCAAATCAAGGTCACAGATAAGAGAAATTTAGGCTGTACAGTACTGATGGTAACAGACCTAGCGACCCTCTTAGTACGCTTAGGGCAATCAGAAATAACATGAGCAGAATCACCACAGTAAAATCACAGCCCATTCTGACGTCTGAATCCCTGCCGTTCTGCTCTGGTCAAAATCCTATCACATTGCATAGGCTCAGGACTCTGCTCAGAGGACAATGCCATATTGTGCACAACTCTGCGCTCGCGCAGGCGCCGATCAATCTGAATGGCCAGTGACATAGAATCATTCAGACCAGCAGGCTTGGGGAACCCCACCATAACATCTTTAACGGCTTCAGAAAGACCCTTTCTGAAAATTGCTGCCAGAGCATCCTCATTCCATTTAGTGAGCACAGACCATTTTCTAAATTTCTGGCAGTATAATTCTGCCGCTTCCAGACCCTGACACAGGGTTAACAAAGTTTTTTCTGCATGATCCACTGAATTAGGTTCGTCATACAATAATCCTAGCACTTGAAAAAATGCGTCTGCATTAAGCAATGTCGGATTCCCTGATTCAAGGGAGAATGCCCAGTCCTGAGGATCGCCACGCAGCAGAGAGATGACAATTTTAACCTGCTGAATGGGATCACCAGAGGAATGGGGTTTCAAAGCAAAAAACAATTTGCAGTTATGTTTAAAGTTCAAAAACTTGGATCTGTCCCCAAAAAACAGGTCAGGAGTTGGAATTCTAGGCTCTAAAGCCGGAGTCTGGACGACATAATCTTGAATACTCTGTACTCTTGCAGCAAGTTGATCCACACGAGAAAACAAACCCTGAACATCCATGCCAGCGCCAAAATCCTGAAACACCCAGAGATTAAGAGGAAAAAAAAGACATAACAAACTGCAGAAAAAAAAATGGCTCAGAACTTCTTTGGAGATGCATTTAACTCATTGTGGGCCAGTTGTACTGTTATAGACTGGTGGTTTAGGAGCAACATGGGACGTGCTCTGGAGGAGGTGGTACCTTTACTGACCGCAGACCCTGAACTTAACACAACAACTAGAAGTAGCCGTGGGATGTTCCTGTCACTCCCTAGACACCTCGTCACAGCCGGAGGACTAAATACCCATAAAGATAGAAACAGGAAAGCTATCTTGCCTCAGAGAAAAACCCCAAAGGATAGACAGCCCCCCACAAATATTGACTGTGAGTGGAGAGGGAAATGACATACACAGAATGAAACCAGGATTTAGAAAAGGAGGCCACTTCTAGCTAGATAGATAGAACAGGACTGAATACTGTGCGGTCAGTATTAAAATACTAGAAAAATCCACCACAGAGTTTACAAAAATCTCCACCACCTGACTAAAGGTGTGGAGGGTAATTCTGCTTCTCCAGAGCTTCCAGCTTAACTGAATAAATCCATACTGACAAGCTGGACTAGAAAAAACAAAGAATGTACTGAACTATTAAGTCCACAACATATGGACTGCAAAGAACCAAACCAGGACTTATCTTTGATGATCTGGTCAGAATAGCAGAGAAATCCAAGCAGAGATGTGAATCCAACCAGGAACATTGACAACTGGCACTAACTGAAGGACAGAGCCAGGCTAAATAGCTGAGCCCGAATAGACAATCAGTGGAAGCAGCTGCAGACTGCTAAATCCAAGGAGCAGCCGTACCACTTATAACCACCGGAGGGAGCCCAAGAACAGAACTCACAATAGTGCCACTTACAGCCACCGGAGGGAGCCCAAGAGCGGAATTCACAACACACAGGGCTGTTATGACCCCAATGGCGAGGGTCTCAGAGGTACGTGGAAGTCTGCAGAATACAAAAATCCAGCTCATAGGGCAGTGGTAACTGGGTTGACCATATATCTACTCCTAACGCCAACACTAGAAGTAGCCGGGGATCATTCCTACGTTGATTCTAGATGACACGCTCCAGCCGGAGAATCTAGCTACCCCTAGTAGAGGAAAACAAAAGACCTTTCTTGCCTCCAGAGAAGGGGACCCCAAAGCTGGATAGAAGCCCCCCACAAATAATAACGGTGAGGTAAGAGGAAATGACAAACACAGAAATGAACCAGGTTTAGCACAGAGAGGCCCGCTTACTGATAGCAGAATAAAGAAAGGTAACTTATATGGTCAACAAAAACCCTATCAAAATCCACACTGGAAATTCAAGAACCCCCGAACCGTCTAACGGTCCGGGGGGAGAACACCAGCCCCCTAGAGCTTCCAGCAAAGGTCAGGATATAGATTTGGAACAAGCTGGACAAAAATACAAACCCAAAACAAATAGCAAAAAGCAAAAGGCAGACTTAGCTGATATAACTGGAACCAGGATCAGTAGACAAGAGCAGAGCAGACTAGCTCTGATAACTACGTTGCCAGGCATTGAACTGAAGGTCTAGGGAGCTTATATAGCAACACCCCTAACTAACGACCCAGGTGCGGATAAAAGGAATGACAGAAAAACCAGAGTCAAAAAACTAGTAACCACTAGAGGGAGCAAAAAGCAAATTCACAACAGTACCCCCCCCTTAGTGAGGGGTCACCGAACCCTCACCACGACCACCAGGGCGATCAGGATGAGCGGCATGAAAGGCACGAACTAAATCGGCCGCATGAACATCAGAGGCGACCACCCAGGAATTATCCTCCTGACCATAGCCCTTCCACTTGACCAGGTACTGAAGCCTCCGCCTGGAGAGGCGAGAATCCAAGATCTTCTCCACCACGTACTCCAACTCGCCCTCAACCAACACCGGAGCAGGAGGCTCAGCAGAAGGAACTACAGGCACAATGTACCGCCGCAACAAGGACCTATGAAATACATTGTGAATAGCAAACGACACAGGAAGATCCAGACGAAAAGATACAGGATTAAGGATTTCCAATATCTTGTAAGGCCCAATAAAACGAGGTTTAAATTTGGGAGAGGAGACCTTCATAGGAACAAAGCGGGAAGAAAGCCATACCAAATCCCCAACGCGTAGTCGGGGACCCACACCGCGGCGGCGGTTGGCAAAGCGCTGAGCCCTCTCCTGTGACAACTTCAAGTTGTCCACCACATGATTCCAGATCCGCTGCAACCTATCTACCACAGAATCCACCCCAGGACAGTCAGAAGGCTCCACATGACCCGAAGAAAAGCGAGGATGGAAACCAGAGTTGCAGAAAAAAGGCGAAACCAAGGTGGCGGAACTAGCCCGATTATTAAGGGCAAACTCAGCCAACGGCAAGAATGTCACCCAATCGTCCTGATCAGCAGAGACAAAACACCTCAAATAAGCCTCCAAAGTCTGATTGGTTCGCTCCGTCTGTCCATTAGTCTGAGGATGGAAAGCAGACGAAAACGACAAATCAATGCCCATCCTACTACAAAAGGATCGCCAGAACCTAGAAACGAACTGGGATCCTCTGTCTGACACAATATTCTCAGGGATGCCGTGCAAACGAACCACGTTCTGGAAAAACACAGGAACCAGATCGGAAGAGGAAGGCAGCTTAGGCAAAGGAACCAAATGGACCATCTTGGAGAAGCGATCACATATCACCCAGATAACGGACATGCCCTGAGATAGCGGAAGATCAGAAATGAAATCCATGGAGATATGTGTCCAAGGTCTCTTCGGGACAGGCAAGGGCAAGAGCAAACCGCTGGCACGAGAACAGCAAGGCTTAGCTCGAGCACAAGTCCCACAGGACTGCACAAATGACCGCACATCCCTTGACAAGGAAGGCCACCAAAAGGACCTGGCCACCAGATCTCTGGTGCCAAAAATTCCCGGGTGACCTGCCAACACCGAGGAATGAACCTCGGAAATGACTCTGCTGGTCCATTTATCCGGGACAAACAGTCTGTCAGGTGGACAAGACTCAGGCCTATCAGCCTGAAATCTCTGCAACACACGTCGCAGATCCGGAGAAATAGCTGACAAAATAACTCCATCTTTAAGAATACCAACAGGATCAGCGACTCCAGGAGCATCAGGCACAAAGCTCCTAGAAAGAGCATCGGCCTTCACATTCTTTGAACCTGGTAAATACGAGACAACAAAATCAAAGCGGGAGAAAAACAATGACCAGCGGGCCTGTCTCGGATTAAGGCGTTTAGCAGACTCGAGATACATCAGATTTTTGTGATCAGTCAAGACCACCACACGATGCTTAGCACCCTCGAGCCAATGACGCCACTCCTCAAATGCCCATTTCATGGCCAACAACTCCCGATTGCCCACATCATAATTTCGCTCGGCAGGCGAAAACTTCCTGGAGAAAAAGGCACAAGGTTTCATAACAGAGCAACCAGGGCCTCTCTGCGACAAAACGGCCCCTGCTCCAATCTCTGAAGCATCCACCTCAACCTGAAAGGGAAGTGAGACATCGGGCTGGCACAAAACAGGCGCCGAAGTAAACCGGCGCTTCAACTCCTGGAAAGCCTCCACGGCAGCAGGAGCCCAGTTAGCTACATCGGAGCCCTTCTTGGTCATATCCGTCAACGGTTTCACAATGCTAGAAAAATTAGCGATAAAACGACGGTAGAAGTTAGCGAAACCCAAGAACTTCTGAAGACTAGTGTTGAGCATTCCGATGCTGCAAGTATCGGGTATCGGCCGATACTTGCTGTATCGGAATTCCGATACCGGGATTCCGATACTCTTGTGGTATCGGATATCGGGTATCGCAACAACATTAATGTTAAAATGTGTAAAAGAGAGAATTAAAATAAAAAATATCGCTATCCTCACCTCTCCGACGCAGCCGGGACTTCAGCGAGGGAACCGGCAGCGTTGTTTGTTTAAAATTCGCGCTATTACTTGGTTACGTGATTTCCCGGCTTGTGATTGGTCAGGTCGGCCATGTTGCCGGGACGCGGACCAATCACAGCAAGCCGTGACGAAATTACGTCACGGCTTGCTGTGATTGGTCCGCGTCCCGGCAATATGGCCGCCCTGACCAATCACAAGCCGTGACGTCACGGGAGGCTGGACACGCGCCCATTTTAAAATGAGCGCTCCCGCAACCGCCGGTCAATTTGAATAGCCAGTGCCATAGTATCATTGAGACCTGTGGGAATGGGAAAACCCACCATAACATTCTTAATGGCTTCAGATAGGCCATTTCTAAAATTAGCGGCCAGTGCACACTCGTTCCAATGTGTCAGCACGGACCATTTCCGAAATTTTTGGCAATACACTTCAGCCTCGTCCTGCCCCTGAGACATAGCCAGCAAGGCCTTTTCTGCCTGAATCTCAAGATTGGGTTCCTCATAAAGTAAACCGAGCGCCAGAAAAAACGCATCAATATCAGCCAATGCCGGATCTCCTGGCGCCAGCGAAAAAGCCCAATCCTGAGGGTCGCCCCGTAAGAACGAAATAACTATTTTTACTTGCTGAGCAGAGTCTCCAGATGAACAGGGTCTCAGGGACAAAAACAATTTACAATTATTCACAAAATTCCTAAACTTAAACCTGTCTCCGGAAAACAGTTCAGGAATCGGTATTTTAGGTTCTGACCTAGGATTTCTGATAACATAGTCTTGTATGCCCTGCACACGAGTAGCCAGCTGGTCCACACTTGTAATCAAGGTCTGGACATTCATGTCTGCAGCAAGCATAGCCACTCTGAGGTAAAGGGGAAAAAGAAAAAAAAAAAAAAAAAACTCAGAATCTTCTTTCTTATAATCCCTCTTCTGCAACGCATTAAACATTTAATACTGGCCTGGCAAACTGTTATGACCCCAATGGCGAGGGTCTCAGAGGTACGTGGAAGTCTGCAGAATACAAAAATCCAGCTCATAGGGCAGTGGTAACTGGGTTGACCATATATCTACTCCTAACGCCAACACTAGAAGTAGCCGGGGATCATTCCTACGTTGATTCTAGATGACACGCTCCAGCCGGAGAATCTAGCTACCCCTAGTAGAGGAAAACAAAAGACCTTTCTTGCCTCCAGAGAAGGGGACCCCAAAGCTGGATAGAAGCCCCCCACAAATAATAACGGTGAGGTAAGAGGAAATGACAAACACAGAAATGAACCAGGTTTAGCACAGAGAGGCCCGCTTACTGATAGCAGAATAAAGAAAGGTAACTTATATGGTCAACAAAAACCCTATCAAAATCCACACTGGAAATTCAAGAACCCCCGAACCGTCTAACGGTCCGGGGGGAGAACACCAGCCCCCTAGAGCTTCCAGCAAAGGTCAGGATATAGATTTGGAACAAGCTGGACAAAAATACAAAACCAAAACAAATAGCAAAAAGCAAAAGGCAGACTTAGCTGATATAACTGGAACCAGGATCAGTAGACAAGAGCACAGCAGACTAGCTCTGATAACTACGTTGCCAGGCATTGAACTGAAGGTCTAGGGAGCTTATATAGCAACACCCCTAACTAACGACCCAGGTGCGGATAAGAGGAATGACAGAAAAACCAGAGTCAAAAAACTAGTAACCACTAGAGGGAGCAAAAAGCAAATTCACAACACAGGGCCTGAGGATCCTGCCGGAGGCAGAACATCTGCGGCGCCTGATGACGGCGTGGAGGAATAGACCCCAACCTACGGTCCAGGTCGACCTGACGGATGCTTAGGAGGTTCCCCCGTCACACTGGGGTGTGGTGGTGTTCTTCAACTCCCAGGAAGGACGGGGAGTTATACAAGAAATTGGAGAGCCACTGCAGGTCCGTGTGGATCAGGAAGAGATGGAACCCTGCGGGGGAAGGTACGGTCGCGACCTGGAGCCCGGAGACGCAGTGACTTACACCCGGTGGAGGAGGGAGGTTGGCTGGATAGCTCGGGGCGTCCAGCGGTGCGTCGCACTCCAGGCCGCTCAGAAGACGAGCCTCCTGCAGGGAAGGTACCAGAACCTGCCCCCGCGGGACCCCAGGAAATCCAGGCCCACCGTGTAGCTATGGGTCGTGCTCACCCACGGGCGAGGAGGGTGTCCCGACGAGGGATCCTGTCGTTGCTGGGGCCGGGACCGGTCCTTGTTACACCATCACGACCCGTTTGCCAGGTGAGGCCCGGAAGGAGGCCGCCTCCTGCTCAGCCAGAAACTGAGTAAGCAAGACTGCTTCATCACTTGTATATAGTTAACTGTCCGTCTTTCTATGTGTCTTCTTGCTGCTACAACCCGACTTGGGTTAACTCTTAGCGGCCTATCACGTTTACTAATCAAAGTCATTTTATGTTTGTGTGTGTGCAGCCCACGCACTACTTCCATCTATCCCCCATCCCCTGAAGATGGCTGGACCATCATTGTAAATACATCATTGTAAATACACATCTGTACTTTGTATCTCCCGCACGTCATTGTAGATTGTAAGCTCCACGAGCAGGGTCGTCTTATTTTGCTGCAATTATTGTATTGTTAACGTTGTTACTTATGACCGTTGTGTTTAAAACTGTTAAACTGTAAAGCGCTGTGGAATATGTTGGCGCTATATAAAATACGAACAAGTAACTTTAATTCCAATCCACAGTAAAATATATATGACGTTTCAGTCTATTATAGACTTTCTTCAGGAAAACTGTGTATGAGAAATAATATAGAATCAAAAAGTGATGAATACAAGAAAAATAAGAAAAACATTACACCAAAACGACGACATATTAACAATATTTGCTTATAGCCACATATTATATCCATTAGTAGTGAAAAATGTTCCTTTGCAGATTAAATCTCTTCTAGATTATTAAAATTAATGGAAGATACATGCATATAATATATAATGCATACTTGAAATCGATTTGCTATCTTCTTATAGTCTTCTCCTGCTTTGTGGGCCTCCACCACTTTCATTTTCAGAGTGCTATGCAGCTCCTTAGAAGAACTCATGGCTGCTGTTTTTTTGGCACAAGGTTAGAGGAGGCTGGATTTTTATAAAGCTGGGAAATTTGTATCACCTGGCCTTTCCTTACAATGATAATGAACAAGCCATAACCCTAACATGTTAATTAAGGTGTGAAACCTTGATCAAAGGTATCTGAGCACACAAATCTCAAAGGGTGCCCAAATTTTCAATGCCACTCTAATATAGACCGGAATTTGTGGTACATACTTGATTGCCCATAGAGTAGGTGACACAAAGATGCTGAAAACATGTTTTGCATAGGACCCATACATGCAGTGGGATTCCACTATCACCTCGCACTGTACTTCCTACAAGTTTTCATTATCTTTTTGGGTCATCTACTCTATGGGAAATCACATATGTACCATAATTACTTTTCTGCTGCACACAGAGACTTTGCTAACTCATTAATATTCTGCGCACTACGTTTCCTTTTTCTTTTAAAGTAGCCGTCCCAAAGTATATTTTATTCAACATATCTTGGGGTAAAATTAAGTTCCACAATTTAATTATGCGTTTAAAAATAATGCTCCTGTGCTGAGATAATCTTATACATGTGCCCCTGCTTTGTACTGTGTAATGACTGTGTCAGAAAAAAGGTCTGATTATATCACAGCTCCTGACCGGAGGAGGACGCAAAAGAGTATACAGACATTAGAGCATGGGGTCACTGATGCTACTTTCTGTTTAAAAATAAGCTGTTAAATGTATTAACTCACAGAAAGAATTCACTGTGATCACCTGCTGTCCTGTCTTTATACTGTTTTGCGTCCTTTGTGGCACAGTCAGACACCGCCAAGTTTATGCTTAAAACAGATAATTTTGCCCTTCACCTCTTCAAACAAGTCTACTTTAACACCCTTATAATCACTATGCAGCATTCCTACACAACTCTTTTAACCCCCTCCTCAGTCCAATCACCAACCTGGCCAATTATTTCAAAGAAAAAACTGATCATATCCGACAGGGAATTGTCTCTCAATTCCCCAATATCATGCATTCTTTTCCTTCCCACGCTTCACTAAGTTCACTTGCTATCTTTGAACCAGTCAAAGATGAAAAGGATACCAAGTTCCTCTCTTTTTCTTGCCCTACTACCTATTACAGTGACCCTATTCCCTCATATCTCCTCCAGTGTCTCTCCCCAAGTGTTACCACTCAGCCAACTAAAATATTTAATCTCTCTCTTTCATCCATTTCTTTACCTTCTCCTTCAAACACACCATCATAAACCCATTACTAAAAAAATTATTCTTCGACTAAAGCTGTAAAATGGCTACTAACTACAGACTTTTCTCTAATCAATCTTTCATCTCTAAACTCCTGGAATGCTTGGTCCACTCTGTCTAATCTGCTACCTCTCACATTGACCTTTTACAATTTGGTTTCCACTTTTTACAATCTGCAGAAACTGCCCTCACTAAAGTCTCTAATGATCTACTAAAAGCAAAATCTAATGGTCACTACTCTCTGCTGATTTTTTTGGATCTATCTGCAGCATTTGACACTCTTCCTACCATACTTTATCACTTGTTGGTTCTTGTTCCCCTCCTCTTCCCCTTACTGTCTGGGTTCCTCAGGGATCAGACTTAAGCTCCCTCCTCTTTTCTCTGTGTACCGTCTTTCAGGGTACGTGTCCACGTTCAGGAAACGCTGCGTGTTTGACGCTGTGTAGAGCCGCAGCGTCAAACACGCAGCGTCAAACACGCAGCGTCCAGATGTTACAGCATAGTGGAGGGGATTTTATGAAATCCCGTCTCCACTATGCGTGGTAACAAGCATCCGGCGGCCCTGCGATTCCGGACATGCTGCCTGTCTTTTGAGAACACAGCATGTCCGCTTACCTTGCGGCGCCGCTGCGCCGCCGCAAGGTAAAACACAGGGCCCTATGTGTGGGGTGCGATGATTCCGGATGTGTGCAATGAACACATCCGGCATCATCGCGTCTACAGAAGGGGGCGGAGCTTTGGGCGGAGCTGGTTTGCCGCTCCGTCCAAACCGCCAGCCATCCTGAACGTGGACATGTACCCTAAAAGGGTTTTCTAGTAATAATAAAATACAAACTGCTCTTCATTCACCCTCCCCAGGTCTAGCGCTGAGTTTCCACTGCTTCCTACCAGGATTTTTTATTGTCTGCTGCTCTGGCGATGCTGCTGCAGTTAATAACTGAGTTCAGCAGCTCTGCCCAAGTTGATGGTAGGAGTTGCTCAGAGCAGTTGAGCTCAGTGATTGGTTGCAGCATTCCTGATGTAAAGTCAGACAATAACAGACACCTGGAGCAGCAGCGGAGACTCAGCGTTGAACCCAGACGTGGTAAGTAAAGCAGTGTGTTTTCTTAATAGAAACTGCAGCTGGGAGACAGGATTTCCAAAACTGGAATACTCCTTTATTGATTATAGCTATTCTTCATTTCCAAATGTGGTAGACTGTGAGGGTTTGTAATAAATTATGGAAGCCGTATTGGTTATGTGATTTCTAATTGTTACACTGCTTTGCACATATATGTTTCAATTACCCTCTCTGCTGAAGAGCTCAGTAGTATATGCAAACAGTACATTTTGATTTCTATGCATTTCTCTGCTAGATATCTACTTTCTTAATAAGATATTGACTAGAGGTCTAAGCAGTCGTTAGCCACAGGGTCCTCCCTGGTGATTGCAAACAAGTTAAAAAGAGGAAAATTGATAGGATAAAGATCATAAAAATTAGCTCCATTTTCTTTTGCCAATAGCAAAATATCATAAATATCAGGGTGCAGATAGACTGACGTATTTCTCGTTCATCAGACTGGCCCAGCACCTCTCCTGACCTTAGCCTGGAAGTGAGAAATACAGCGTTTCTCCACCCATAAGCAAAAATGTTACTGTTTCCTAAATCCTTTTGTGTCATAAATGACTGGACTATTATCTTTATTATGTGTGCTTTAAAATCATCTAGATTTCACTCTCAGGGAAAGGAAGTTAATGTATCAAGGCTTCCGTCATCACCCAACACTATATTAGCTAACATGGAGATAATTTTTTTGTTACCTGGTCACTCTGAGGATTAATCCTTCTCCTTCTCATCATGAAGTGGCAATTAGTAACAATGACATTTTAGAATTGAGCTGTATGTAGAAGCCTGACAGCTCTAAATAAGCCTTTCGTGGACTGACTAGATGTTCTATAACATCCATGTAACGCAGGCAGGCACGGCTGTGACACTGGCTAACGGACGGGTACGGCAGAGGCCCTGATGGGCAGACTGGCTTGACGGAGATACAGGCAGGCAGACGGGCACGGCTGGCACTCTGGCAGACAAGCGGACAGGGCTGATACTCTGGTAGGAACTGGTATACAGACGGGTGTATGGAAACAGGTAAGAACCTGTTCAGACTAGTGTTGAGCGATACCGTCCGATACTTGAAAGTATCGGTATCGGAAAGTATCGGCCGATACCGGCAAAGTATCGGATCTAATCCGATACCGATACCCGATACCAATACAAGTCAATGGGACTCAAGTATCGGACGGTATCCTGATGGTTCCCAGGGTCTGAAGGAGAGGAAACTCTCCTTCAGGCCCTGGGATCCATATTAATGTGTAAAATAAAGAATTAAAATAAAAAAATATTGCTATACTCACCCTCTGACGCAGCCTGGACCTCACCGAGGGAACCGGCAGCGTTGTTTGCTTAAAATGCGCGCTTTTACTTCCTTCCGTGACGTCACGGCTTGTGATTGGTCGCGTGCCGCCCATGTGGCCGCGACGCGACCAATCACAGCAAGCCGTGACGTAATTTTCAGGTCCTCAATGCCTAATTCTAGGCATTCATGATTTTAAAATTACGTTCCGGCTTGTGATTGGTCGCGTCGCGGTCACATGGGCGACGCGACCAATCACAAGCCGTGACGTCACGGGAGGCAGGAGACGCGCGCATTTTTAAAATTACGTCACGGCTTGTGATTGGTTGCGTGCCGCCCATGTGACCGCGACGCGACCAATCACAGCAAGCCGGGACGTAATTTCAGGTCCTGAATGCAGAAATAGGCATCAGGACCTGAAATTACGTCACGGCTTGCTGTGATTGGTTGCGTCGCGGTCACATGGGCGGCACGCAACCAATCACAAGCCGTGACGTAATTTTAAAAATGCGCGCGCGTCCTGCCTCCCGTGACGTCACGGCTTGTGATTGGTCGCGTCGCCCATGTGACCGCGACGCGACCAATCACAAGCCGGAACGTAATTTTAAAATCATGAATGCCTAGAATTAGGCATTGAGGACCTGAAAATTACGTCACGGCTTGCTGTGATTGGTCGCGTCGCGGCCACATGGGCGGCACGCGATCAATCACAAGCTGTGACGTCACGGAAGGAAGTAAAAGCGCGCATTTTAAGCAAACAACGCTGCCGGTTCCCTCGGTGAGGTCCAGGCTGCGTCGGAGAGGTGAGTATAGCAATATTTTTTATTTTAATTCTTTATTTTACACATTAATGTTGTTTCGATACCGATACCCGATACCACAAAGTATCGGATCTCGGTATCGGAATTCCGATACCCGCAAGTATCGGCCGATACCCGATACTTGCGGTATCGGAATGCTCAACACTAGTTCAGACTGGTGAATATAAAGAAACAGGTAGAGACCCTTACGGCAAGTGGCTGAACAGAGGTAGAGCAAGAGCGGATACAAAGCAGAACCACAGGAGGCGGAGTAAGAGCAGGAGGTGGAGCTAAGAGCAGAGAAGGAGAAGGTGGAGCTAAGAGCAGAGAAGGAGAAGACGGAGCTAAGAGCAGAGAAGGAGAAGACAGAGCTAAGAGTAGAGAAGGAGAAGACGGAGCTAAGAGTAGAAAAGGAGAAGGCAGAGGAGGAGGCGGAGCCAAGAGCGGAGTCGCAGGAGGTGAAGCCAAGAGCGAACCGCAGGAGGCAACGCCAAGAGCCAGAACCACAGGAGGCAAAGCCAAGAGCCAGAGGGTGCAGAGCCACAGGTTGTGGCGAGCAAAGCTGGGAGGCACAGAACCACAGGTTGTGGCAGGACTGAGCAGAGAGGCACAGAGCCACAGGTAGTGGCAAACAGAGCAGAGAGATGCAGAGCCACTGATAGTGACAAGCAGAGCAGAGAGGTAATGCAGAGGTAAACACAGCAGAGTGAGAAAGGTAAACAAACAAAGAAGGAACAGGAACGGACATAGACCAGAGTTTAGACACAGAAGTAACGGGACACAGATTCAGACCAGGGAACAATGCCTCACTGGGTGGCGTACACAGAGACACAAACAGAACACAGATAAAGGCCAGAGAATTGCAGCCCTCAGAGACAGGAAACAGACACGACCTGGCAGCTCAGTAGCAAATGCTAAATGAGGGGAATAGTTTGCTCAGGCATCCTCTAATGGGTGAGAATGCCTTAAGTATTAGAGGCCTCTAGGCTATTGGCCAGGGACACCTTACGGAGGTGCAAACAGTCTCAATAAGAATCCAGAGTTGCTGGCACCGCCCCCTATGCATACAGCCAGGAAGTGTACACAGAGTAAGCGGCCATGGAGCACACGGCATGGAGCCGGCAGCAGACAGATCTCACAGCATGGCACTGAGTGAGTGAGTTGATGTAACAGGCAGGTGTGGAATGGAAGGCCATGCAGTGATGCCGGCAGGGTTGTTACAATCCATACAGAGATCTTGACTAACAGAAAAGGGTTGTAGTTCACGGTTCAAGCTGGAGAAGGAAACAACTGTGCAAAATCAGAAAACGGACAAGGTCAGGATATAGCAGAGGTCAAAACTAACAGAACAAAGTCTGAGTCATAATGTTTAGGCAAATGTATGGTTAAGTTGGTAAAGAGTCAGCAACTGGCATAAAAAGCTAGTTCATGCAACAGACACCTGACCAGGGTCAAAATACACTGATAGCTGTCAGCTCACAGCACATTGACGGGAGTTTAAATAGGGTGTGAAACCTCCCAGAGCTCACAATAGAGATCTAAGTACAACTGATAAGTACCGTATATACGCGAGTATAAGCCGAGAATTTCAGCCCATTTTTTTATGCTGAAATTGCCCCTCTCAGCTTATACTCGAGTCATACCCAGCAGGGGACGGGGAGCGGCAGCTGTGTAATAATACTCACCCGCTCCTGGCGCGGTCCCTGCACTTCCCTGGTTCTCTGGGCGCTGGCAGCTTCTTCCTGTAGTGAGCAGTCACATGGTACCGCTCATTACAGTAATGAATATGGACCCGACTCCACTCCCATAGAGGTGGAGTCACATATTCATTACTGTAATGAGCGGTACCATGTGACCGTTCACTACAGGAAGAAGCTGCCGGCGCCGGGGAACAGACGTGCAGGGACCGCGCTGGGAGCAGGTGAGTATAACGCAGTGCGCGATATATTCACCTGCTCCCCGTTCCACCGTCAGCGCCGCTGTGTCTTCTGCATCCTCTGCATTGGCGCTCAGGTCAGAGGGCTTGATGACGCGATTAGTGCGTGCCGCCCTCTGCCTGAGCGTCAGTGCAAAGGACAGGGAAGATGCAGCGACGCCACGCGGTGGAATGGGGAGCAGGTGAATATAGCAAGTGCCGGGAGCCTGAGAGGTATGTAATTTTTTATTTTTTTAATTGCAGCAACAGCATATGGGGCAAATGTCTGTATGGAGCATCTTATGGGGCCATGTGCAGCATTATATGGGGCAAATATCTGTATGGAGCATCTTATGGGGCCATGTGCAGCATTATATGGGGCAAATATCTGTATGGGGCCATGTGCAGCATTATATGGGGCAAATATCTGTGTGGAGCATCTGATGGGGCCATGTGCAGCATTATATGGGGCAAATATCTGTATGGGGCCATGTGCAGCATTATATGGGGCAAATATCTATATGGAGCATCTTATGGGGCCATAATCCACATTTTTGGAGCATTATACGGGGCAAATGTGTCTATGGAGCATCTTATGGGGCCATAATCAGCATTTGTGCAGCATTGTATGGGGCAAATGTCTGTATGGAGCATCTTATGGGGCCATAATCAACATTTGTGCAGCATTGTATGGGGCAAATGTCTGTATGGAGCATCTTGTGGGGTCATAATCAACATTTCTGCAGCATTATCTGGGGCATATTTTAATAAGGAGCATCTTATGGAGCCCGACAAACTATATGGAGCGTTGTATGGGGCGTATTTTGTATGGAGCATCTTATGGGGCCATCATGAACTGTATGGAGCATTATATGGGGCTTCTGATTCAATATGGATATTCAAAAACACTTAACCTACTGATGTCTCAATTAATTTTACTTTTATTGGTATTTATTTTATTTTTGAAATTTACCAGTAGCTGCTGCATTTTCCACCCTAGGCTTATATTCGAGTCATTAAGTTTTCCCAGTTTCTTGTTGCAAAATTAGGGGTCTCGGCTTATACTCGAGTATATATGGTAACTACTCTGCAAAAACACACTGACACCCTAACTGGGCAACACTAGAAGTCCCAGCTCTGCAAATGCCACTGTCAGGATGGGAACCACCACTTCAGGCCACTGGGACATCAGCAAGCTCTCCCGCTCTGCTGTGCCTTCAAACACAGTGAGGAAAGCCTCTAAATCATTCTCAGGACTCATCTTCCTCAGCGCTGACTGGACTTTGCGCTGGGCCTCAGAAAGGAACATTGTCGCTGATGTGGATGTCTCTCGCAGAGCTGCGATATACTGCATCAGCAGGTTATTTGTCTGCTGTTGATGCTGATTATGTAGTTCCTGCTGCCGTTGCTGCTGCTCCTGTTGATACTGCAGTTTCTCCTGCTGCTGCCACCAAAACTGCAGCTGCTTTTGCTGCTCCTGTTGCCACTGCTGAGTGAGGACCAACTGCTTCAAAAGCTCCATCAATCCAGCAGACAGAGGATAGAATAGTCCATATACTCTTCTTTCTCTGAGATGCTGTGAAAACATCATCATTCCACACAGGACTGATCTGTGTCTCACCTTCCTGATATTTTTAAAAGTCTCCCTCCTCATTCACAGGTCAGGAGGGGGAAGGTCTCAGGGGCTCATTGTTTCAACAAGCTAGGTCAACATGTCATTAGCATATTTGCAAACAATACAGTGCTGTGGGGCTGATATTAGATAGCAGCAACAGCCATTCAACAATTAGCAAATAACTCCTTCTACAAGAGAACACCATGAAAATAAGTAAAATAGAAATATACACAAAAACCATACCCACATAGCATATCACACCATCACAATGAGTATGTACTCTATGTTGTATGCACTGTATGTCTATATGTATGTTGTATGTATGTACTGTATGTTGTATGTACTGTATGCTGCATGGTGCATGTTGTATGTTGCATGGTGCATGTTGCATGTTGTATGTTGCATGCTGCATATGTTGCATGGTGTATGTTGCATGGTACATGTTGTATGGTGCATGTTGCATATGTTGCATGTTCCATGCTGCATGTTGCATGCTGCATGTTGCATGTTCCATGCTGCATGTTGCACGGTGCACATTGCATGGTGCATGTTGTATGGTGCATGTTGGATATTGTATGTTGCATGGTGCATGTATGTTGCATGGTGCATGTTGCATGTTGCATGTTGTATGTTGCATGGTGCATGTTGTATGTTGCATGTTGTATGTTGCATGGTGCATGTTGTATGGTGCATGTTGTATGTTGCATGGTGCATGTTGTATGTTGCATGTTGTATGTTGCATGGTGTATGTTGCATGGTGCATGTATGTTGCATGGTGCATGTTTGCATGTTGCATGGTGTATCTTGCATGGTGCATGTTGTATGTTGCATGTTGCATTGTGCAAGTTGCATGTTGCATGGTGCATGATGTATGTTGTGTGTTGTATTTTGCATGGTGCATATGTTGTATGTTGCATGTTGTAGGTTGCATGGTGCATGTTGTATGTTGTATGTTGTATGTTGCATGCTGTATATTGCATGTTGCATGTTGTATGTTGCATGTTGTATATTGCATGTTGCATGGTGCATGGTGCATGTTGCATGTTGTATGTTGCATGGTGCATGTTGTATGTTGCATGGTGCATGTTGTATGTTGCATGGTGCATGTTGTATGTTGCATGGTTCATGTTGCATGGTGCATGTTGCATGGTGCATATTGTATGTTGCATGTTGTATGTTGCATGGTGCATGTTGTATGTTGCATGTTGTATGTTGCATGGTGCATGTTGTATGTTGCATGGTGCATGTTGTATGTTGCATGGTGCATGTTGTATGTTGCATGGTGCATGTTGTATGTTGCATGGTGCATGTTGTATGTTGCATGGTGCATGTTGTATGTTGCATGGTGCATGTTGTATGTTGCATGCTGCATGTTGTATGTTGCATGTTGTATGTTGCATGAGGCATGTTGTATGTTGCATGTTGTATGTTGCATGGTGCATGTTGTATGTTGCATGCTGCATGTTGTATGTTGCATGAGGCATGTTGTATGTTGCATGGTGCATGTTGTATGGTGCATGTTGTATGTTGCATGGTGCATATGTTGCATGTTCCATGCTGCATGTTGTATGCTGCATGTTGCATGTTCCATGCTGCATGTTGCATGGTGCATATTGCATGGTGCATGTTGTATGGTGCATGTTGGATATTGTATTTTGCATGGTGCATGTTGTATGTTGCATGGTGTATGTTGCATGGTGCATGTTGTATGTTGCATGGTGCATGTTGTATGTTTGCATGTTGCATGGTGTATCTTGCATGGTGCATGTTGAATGTTGTATGTTGCATTGTGAAAGTTGCATGTTGCATGGTGCATGTTGTATATTGTGTGTTGCATTTTGCATGGTGCATATGTTGTATGTTGCATGTTGTATGTTGCATGGTGCATGTTGTATGTTGCATGGTGCATGTTGTATGTTGCATTGTGCATGTTGTATGTTGCATGGTGAATGTTGTATGTTGCATGTTGCATGTTGCATGGTGCATGTTGCATGGTGCATGTTGTATGGTGCATGTTGTATGTTGCATGGTGCATGTCGTATGTTGCATGGTGCATGTTGTATGTTGCATGGTGCATGTTGTATATTGCATGGTGCATGTTGTATGTTGTATGGTGCATGTTATATGTTGCATGGTGTATGTTGCATGTTATATGTTGCATGTTGTATGTTGTATGGCAGGGGTGTCAAACTGCATTCCTCGAGGGCCTCAAGTGTTTTCAAGTTTTCCTTCTCATTGCACAAGGTGCTGGAATCATTCTCTGCAGGTGATTAAATGATCACCTGTGCAATACAAGGAAATCCTGAAAATATGACCTGTTTGCAGCCCTTGAGGAATGCATTTTGACACCCCTGTTGTATGGTGCATGTTGCATGGTGCATGTTGTATGTTTGCATGTTGCATGGTTTTCTTGCATGTTGCATGTTGTATGATGCATGTTGCATGTTGCATGTTGTATGTTGCATGAGGCATGTTGTATGTTGCATGGTGCATGTTGTATGTTGCATGTTGTATGTTGCATGAGGCATGTTGTATGTTGCATGTTGTATGTTGCATGTTGTATGTTGCATGAGGCATGTTGTATGTTGCATGGTGCATGTTGTATGTTGCATGTTGTATGCTGCATGGTGCATGTTGTATGTTGCATGGTGCATGTTGTATGTTGCATGGTGCATATGTTGCATGTTCCATGCTGCATTTTGTATGCTGCATGTTGCATGTTCAATACTGCATGTTGCACGGTGCACATTGCATGGTGCATGTTGTATGGTGCATGTTAGATATTGTATGTTGCATGGTGCATGTTGTATGTTGCATGGTGTATGTTTCTTGGTGCATGTTGTATGTTGCATGGTGCATGTTGTATGTTTGCATGTTGCATGGTGTATCTTGCATGGTGCATGTTGAATGTTGTATGTTGCATTGTGAAAGTTGCATGGTGCATGTTGTATGTTGTGTGTTGTATTTTGCATGGTGCATATGTTGTATGTTGCATGGTGAATGTTGTATGTTGCATGGTGCAAGCTGCATGTTGTATGGTGCATGTTGTATGGTGCATGGTGTATCTTGCATGTTGCATGGTGCATGTTGTATGGTGCATGTTGCATGGTGTATCTTGCATGGTGCATGTTGTATGGTGCATGGTGTATGTTGCATGGTGTATGTTTCATGTTGTATGGTGCATGTTGCATGGTGCATGTTGTATGTTGCATGTTTGCATGTTGCATGGTGTATGTTGCATGGTGCATGTTCTATGGTGCATGTTGTATGTTGCATGGTGTATGTTGCATGGTGCATGTTGTATGTTGCATGGTGCATGTTGTATGTTTGCATGTTGCATGGTGTATCTTGCATGGTGCATGTTGAATGTTGTATGTTGCATTGTGAAAGTTGCATGTTGCATGGTGCATGTTGTACTTTGCATGGTGCATTTGTTGTATGTTGCATGTTGTATGTTGCATGGTGCATGTTGTATGTTGCATGTTGTATGTTGCATGGTGCATGTTGTATGTTGTATGGTGCATGGTGTATCTTGCATTGTTGCATGGTGTATCTTTCATGTTGCATGGTGCATGTTGTATGGTGCATGGTGTATGTTGCGTGGTGCATGTTGCATGGTGTATGTTTCATGTTGTATGGTGCATGTTGCATGGTGCATGTTGTATGTTGCATGGTGTATGTTGCATGGTGCATGTTCTATGGTGCATATTGTATGTTGCATGGTGCATGTTGTATGTTGCATGGTGCATCTTGTATGTTGCATGTTGTATGATGTATGTTGTATGGTGCAAGTTGTATGTTGCATGGTGCATGTTGTATGTTGCATGGTGCATAAGTTGCATGTTCCATGCTGCATGTTGCATGTCCCATGCTGCATGTTGCATGGTGCACATTGCATGGTGCATGTTGTATGGTGCATGGTGTATGTTGCATGGTGCATGTTGTATTTTGCAAGGCGCATGTTGTATGTTTGCATGTTGCATTGTGTATCTTGCATGGTGCATGTTGAATGTTGTATGTTGCATTGTGAAAGTTGCATGTTGCATGGTGCATGTTGTATGTTGTTTGTTGTATTTTGCATGGTGCATATGTTGTATTTTGCATGGTGCATATGTTGTATGTTGCATGGTGCATGTTGTATGTTGCATGGTGCATGTTGTATGTTGCATGGTGCATGTTGTATGTTGCATGGTGTATGTTGTATGTTGCATGGTGAATGTTGTATGTTGCATGGTGCATGTTGTATGTTGCATGGTGCATGTTGTATGTTGCATGGTGCATGTTGTATATTGCATGGTGCATATTGTATGTTGCACGGCGCAGGTTGCATGGTGCATGTTGTATGTTGCATGGTGCATGCTGTATGTTGCATGGTGCATGTTGTATGTTTGCATGTTGCATGGTGTATCTTGCATGGTGCATGTTGAATGTTGTATGTTGCATTGTGAAAGTTGCATGGTGCATGTTGTATGTTGTGTGTTGTATTTTGCATGGTGCATATGTTGTATGTTGCATGGTGCATGTTGCATAGTTCATGTTGCATGGTGCATGTTGTATGTTGCATGGTGCATGTTGTATGTTGCATGGTGAATGTTGCATGTTGCATGTTGTATGTTGCATGGTGCATATTGTATGTTGCATGGTGCATGTTGTATGTTGCATGGTGCATGTTGTATATTGCATGGTGCATGTTGTATGTTGCACGACACAGGTTGCATGGTGCATGTTGTATGTTGCATGGTGCATGCTGTATGTTGCAAGTTGCATGCTGTATGGTGCATGCTGTATGTTGCATGGTGTATGTTGCATGTTGTATGTTGCATGTTGTATATTGCATGGTGCACGTTGTATGTTGCATGTTGTATGGTTCATGTTGTATGGTGCATGCTGTATGTTGCATGGTGTATGTTGCATGGTGCATGTTGCTTGTTGTATGGTGCATGGTGCAGGTTGTATGTGGCATGGCACATGTTGCATGTTGTATGGCACATGTTGCATGGTGCATGTTAAATGTTGCGTGGTGCATGTTGTATGTTGCATGGTGCATGTTGTATGTTGCATGTTGTATGGCACATGTTGCATGTTGTATGTTGCATGGTGCATGCTGTATGTTGCATGGTGCATTTTGAATGTTGCATGGTGCACGTTGTATGTTGCATGTTTTGTGTTGCATAGTGCATTTTGCATGGTGCATGTCGTATGGTGCATTTTGAATGCTGCATGGTGCATGTTGTATGTTGCATGGTGCATGTTGCACGTTGTATGGTGCATGTTGTATGGTGCATGTTTTATGTTGCATGGTGCATGTTGTATGGTGCATGGTGCATGTTGTATGTTGCATGGTGCATGTTGTATGGTGCACGTTGTATGGTGCATGTTTTATGTTGCATGGTGCATGTTGTATATTGTATGTTGTATGTTGCATGGTGCATGTTGTATGTTGCATGGTGCATGTTGTATGTTGCATGGTGCATGTTGTATGTTGCATGCTGCATGTTGTATGTTGCATGCTGTATGTTGCATTGTGCATGGTGCATGGTGCATGTTGCATGGTACATATTACATGGTGCATTGTGCATGTTATATGTTGCATGGTGCATGTTGTATGGTGCATGTTGTATGGTGCATGTTTTATGTTGCATGGTGCATGTTATATGGTGCATGTTGTATGGTGCATGGTGCATGTTGTATGTTGCATGGTGCATGTTGTATGGTGCACGTTGTATGGTGCATGTTTTATGTTGCATGTTGTATGTTGCATGTTGTATGTTGCATTGTGCATGGTGCATGTTGTATGTTGCATGGTGAATGTTGCATTGTGCAAGTTGTGTGTTGCATGGTGAATGTTGCATTGTGCAAGTTGTGTGTTGCATGGTGAATGTTGCATGTTGCATTGTGCATGTTCTATGGTTCATGTTGTATGTTGCATGGTGTATGTTGCATGGTGTATGATGTATGTTGCATGGTGCATGTTGCATGTTGTATGGTGCATGTTGCATGCTGTATTGTGCATGTTGCATATTGCATGGTGCATAGCGTATGGTTCATGTTGCATGGTGCATGTTGCATGTTACATGTTCTATGGCACATGTTGCATGGTGAATGCTGCATGTTGCATTCTGCATATTGTATGTTGCATGTTGTATGTTGCATGTCGCATGGTGCATGTTGTATGTTGCATGTTGTATGTTGCTTGTTGCATGGTGCATGTTGCATGTAGTATGTTGCATGTTGTATGTTGAATTGTGCATGTTGTATGCTGCATGTAGTATGTTGCATGTTGTATGTTAAATTGAGCATGTTGTATGTTGCATGTTGTATGGTGCATGTTGTATGGTGCATGTTGCATGGTTTATGTTGCATGTTGAATGTTGCAATGTATGTTGCATGTTGTACGGTGCATGTTGTATGGTGTATGTTGCATGGTGCATGTTGCATGCTGTATGTTGCATGCTGTATGTTGCATGTTTCATGGTGTATTTTGCATGGTGCTTGTTGCATGGTGCATGTTATATGTTGCATGTTGAATGGTGTATGTTGTATGGTGCATGTTGTATGATGTATGTTGCATTTTGCATGGTGTATGTTGCATGGTGCTTGGTGCATGTTGTATAGTGCATGTTGTATGTTGCATGATGCTTGTTGTATGTTGCATGATGCTTGTTGCATGGTGCATGTTGTATGTTGCATGTTGTATGTTGCATGGTGCATGTTGTATGGTGCATTTTGTATGGTGTATGTTGCATGTTGTATGTTGCATGCTGCATGTTGCACGGTGCACATTGCATGGTGCATGTTGTATGGTGCATGTTGGATATTGTATGATGCATGGTGCATGTTGTATGTTGCATGGTGTATGTTGCATGGTGCATGTTGTATTTTGCAAGGCGCGTGTTGTATGTTTGCATGTTGCATTGTGTATCTTGCATGGTGCATGTTGAATGTTGTATGTTGCATTGTAAAAGTCGCATGTTGCATGGTGCATGTTGTATGTTGTGTGTTGTATTTTGCATGGTGCATATGTTGTATGTTGCATGGTGCATGTTGTATATTGCATGGTGCATATTGTATGTTGCACGGTGCAGATTTCATGGTGCATGCTGTATGCTACATGGTGCATGCTGTATGTTGCATGGTGCATGCTGTATGTTGCATGGTGCATGCTGCATGTTGCATGCTGTATGTTGCATGTTGTATGTTGCATGGTGCATGCTGTATGTTGCATGTTGTATGTTGCTTGTTGCATGGTGCAAGTTGCATGTAGTATGTTGCATGTTGTATGTTGAATTGTGCATGTTGTATGCTGCATGTTGCATGATGCATGTAGTATGTTGCATGTTAAATATAGATACCACTGATACATATCAGGTGCAATATATCATAGGGAAACACCCTTAAATTGGACATAGATCATAGGGTACAACTCCACCGCTAATATATATCCTACAGAGAAACTGGAGTAGATATTAACCCAACAGCATATTGAGCTAAAAAATGGTAATTTTATTATAAATATGAAATACACAAATACATCAACATAAAAAAAGACAAGGTGCGCATAAAGTTCTCATACATTGGACATAATCCACTGCAAGTAACACCATGGGATTAATAACAGACCGAAAAGATTCCTATCAGTGTAGGTCTCAGTAAGCTACGGATGACTATATCTAAGGGTGTAGTCGCATTAAGTATAACCCCTTTAAAGTCTGAGTAAATCAGGGAAAGAAGCGAATACATCAAGGTCTGTCTTACCCATATTGTCTTGGTGCCAGTGTCTGTCCAAACTGCCCCTATAGTAGTATGTTGCATGTTGTATGTTAAATTGAGCATGTTGTATGTTGCATGTTGTATGGTGCATGTTGCATGGTTTATGTTGCATGTTGAATGTTGCATGGTGTATGTTGCATGTTGTACGGTGCATGTTGTATGGTGTATGTTGCATGGTGCATGTTGCATGCTGTATGTTGCATGTTGCATGGTGCATGTTGTATGTTGCATGGTGTATTTTGCATGGTGCATGTTATATGTTGCATGTTGAATGGTGTATGCTGTATGTTGTATGGTGCATGTTATATGATGTATGTTGCATTTTGCATGGTGTATGTTGCAGGTGCTTGGTGCATGTTGTATGTTGCATGTTGTATGTTGCATGATGCTTGTTGCATGGTGCATGTTGTATGTTGCATGGTGCATGTTGTATGTTGCATGGTGCATGTTGTATGTTGCATGTTGTACGTTGCATTGTGCATGGTGCATGTTGTATGTTGCATGGTGAATGTTGCATGTTGCATTGTGCATGTTGTATGTTGCATGGTGAATGTTGCATGTTGCATTGTGCATGTTCTATGGTTCATGTTGTATGTTGCATGGTGTATGTTGCATGGTGCATGTTGCATGTTGTATGCTGTATGTTGCATGGTGCATGTTGTATGTTGCATTCTGCATATTGTATGTTGCATGATGTATGTTGCATGTCGCATGGTGCATGTTGTATGTTGCTTGTTGCATGGTGCATGTTGCATGTATGCATGTTGTATGTTGAATTGTGCATGTTGTATGCTGCATGTTGCATGATGCATGTTGTATGTTAAATTGAGCATGTTTTATGTTGCATGTTGTATGGTGCATGTTGCATGGTTTATGTTGCATGTTGAATGTTGCATGGTGTATGTTGCATGTTGTACGGTGCATGTTGTATGGTGCATGTTGCATGGTGCATGTTGCATGTTGTACATTGCATGTTGCATGCTGTATGTTGCATGTTGCATGTTGCATGTTGTATGTTGCATGGTGTATTTTGCATGGTGCTTGTTGCATGGTGCATGTTATATGTTGCATGTTGAATGGTGTATGTTGTATGTTGTATGGTGCATGTTGTATGATGTATGTTGCATTTTGCATGGTGTATGTTGCATGGTGCTTGGTGCATGTTGCATGTTGCATGATGCTTGTTGCATGGTGCATGTTGTATGTTATATGGTGCATGTTGTATGTTGCATGGTGCATGTTGTATGGTGCATGTTGTATGTTGCATGGTGCATGTTGCATGGTGCACGTTGTATGGTGCATTTTGTATGGTGTATGTTGCATGTTGTATGTTGCATGTTGTACGTTGCATGTTGCATTGTGCATGGTGCATGTTGTATGTTGCTTTGTGCATGTTGTATGTTGCATGGTGAATGTTGCATGTTGCATTGTGCATGTTGTATGTTGCATGGTGAATGTTGCATGTTGCATTGTGCATGTTCTATGGTTCATGTTGTATGTTGCATGGTGTATGTTGCATGGTGCATGTTGCATGTTGTAAGTAACCCCCGGATGAGGCACGGAGGGTCGGAAGGAGGGGGGCATGACCAGGCAGGTTGCCAGTGACCAGGTGATTGGGTTTTTGGGAAAAGGCAGGGAGAATGACAAAGAAGGAGGGGGGGGAGGAAGTAAAAGGATTGACAAAGGGGGAAATGACATAGGGGAAGTGACCTAGGCATGGGGGGGAAGGGGGGTCAAGGGGATAAAAGGACGCAGGGATTAGCCATAACCCTCTTTTCACTCCCAGGATGGCAGGACAACGAAGCCAACACAAGCCTTTGAAGCAAGCAAGAAGACTTCTGGAAAGACAATGGACAGCAAGCAAGATACCACACCTCCTGGAGATTCAAGTGGAAGGACATTACAGAAATCCTCAGAACAACTACTCCCCTCATCATTTCACATGCACATTCCTTCAAACAAACAAAGAAGACAGGAAGCATGTCTGCTGCTTCAGGGAGTATAATATGGGGGATATAAGTATGGGGGATGCGGGTACATATATACAGTACACAATATACAATATAGTGTCTTCAGGCAGAAACAACATGGAGTTTTTTTTGCTTGGGGTGTGTTCACACATAGCGCCATAGCTTGTAACTGTAAGATAATCCATGACTGCCATTCTGTACCAACTCTGGTGGATTTTGGTGCAGATTTGTGCTTTTATTTGCCTCGCCTGGCACTCCTGTGGTAATGGTGGCCTGGTTCCCCAGTGTCTGTGTTCTGGCAGACCAGAAGATGGCACAGGCCATACTACTCTCACCATGAGAGGTCCAGGGGGGTATACACAACATAAATGATCACACTGTGGATTTGTTATATATATATGTACAGTGTATATATATATATAGGATCATTATATCCTGGGAGATCTGTGTCCTCAGGGCAGGGCCGGACTGGGACTAAAATTCAGCCCTGGCATTTGAAGTTACACAGGCCCACTTGTCACATGGTGACTGTATAATATCTTTGTACACTTGTAGGCAGGGCCGGTTTTAGGCAAAGTGGGGTGTTATGACCCCAGTGGACAGGGTCTCAGAGGAACGTGTAAGTCTGCAAGATACAAAAATCCAGCTCATAGGGCTGTGGTAACTGGGTTGACCAAATAGCTACTCCTAACGCCAACACTAGAAGTAGCCGGGGATCATGCCTACGGTGATCGCTAGATGACTCGCGCCAGCCGGAGAATCTAACTACCCCCAGGAGAAGAAAACAAAGACCTCTCTTGCCTCCAGAGAAAGGGACCCCAAAGCAAGATACAAGCCCCCCACAAATAATAACGGTGAGGTAAGAGGAAATGACAAACACAGAAATGAACCAGGTTCAGCAAAGAGAGGCCAGCTTACTAATAGCAGAATAAAGCAAGATAACTTATCTGGTCAACAAAAACCCTATAAAAATCCACGCTGGAGATTCAAGAACCCCCGAACCGTCTAACGGTCCGGGGGGAGAACACCAGCCCCCTAGAGCTTCCAGCAAAGGTCAGGATTAGTGTTGAGCATTCCGATGCTGCAAGTATCGGGTATCGGCCGATACTTGCTGTATCGGAATTCCGATACCGGGATTCCGATACTCTTGTGGTATCGGGTATCGGGTATCGCAACAACATTAATGTTAAAATGTGTAAAAGAGAGAATTAAAATAAAAAATATCGCTATACTCACCTGTCCGACGCAGCCGGGACTTCAGCGAGGGAACCGGCAGCGTTGTTTGTTTAAAATTCGCGCTATTACTTGGTTACGTGAATTCCCGGCTTGTGATTGGTCAGGTCGGCCATGTTGTCGAAATTACGTCACGGCTTGCTGTGATTGGTCCGCGTCCCGGCAATATGGCCGCCCTGACCAATCACAAGCCGTGACGTCACGGGAGGCTGGACACGCGCCCATTTTAAAATGAGCGCGTCCAGCCTCCCGGCTTGTGATTGGTTGACCGCGGCGCAACCAATCACAAGCCGTGACGTCACGGGAGGCTGGACACGCGCCCATTTTAAAATGAGCGCGTCCAGCCTCCCGGCTTGTGATTGGTTGACCGCGGCGCAACCAATCACAAGCCGTGACGTCACGGGAGGCTGGACACGCGCCAATTTTAAAGTGAGCGCGTGTCCAGCCTCCTGTGACGTCACGGCTTGTGATTGGTCAGGGTGGCCATATTGCCGGGACGCGGACCAATCACAGCAAGCCGTGACGTAATTTCGTCACGGCTTGCTGTGATTGGTCCGCGTCCCGGCAACATGGCCGACCTGACCAATCACAAGCCGGGAATTCACGTAACCAAGTAATAGCGCGAATTTTAAACAAACAACGCTGCCGGTTCCCTCGCTGAAGTCCCGGCTGCGTCGGAGAGGTGAGTATAGCGATATTTTTTATTTTAATTCTTTCTTTTACACATTTATATGGTTCTCAGGGCCTGAAGGAGAGTTTCCTCTCCTTCAGACCCTGGGAACCATCAGGAATACCGTCCGATACATGAGTCCCATTGACTTGTATTGGTATCGGGTATCGGTATCGGATTGGATCCGATATTTTGCCGGTATCGGCCGATACTTTCCGATACCGATACTTTCAAGTATCGGACGGTATCGCTCAACACTAGTCAGGATACAGATAGGAACAAGCTGGACAAAAATACCAAACAAAACAAAAGCAAAAAGCAAAGAAGCAGACTTAGCTTGAAAAACAGGAACCAGGATCAGAGGACAAGAGCACAACAGATTAGCTCTGATTTCAACGATGCCAGGCATTGAACTGAAGGTCCAGGGAGCTTAAATAGCAACGCCCCTGAACTAACGGCCCAGGTGAGGATATAGGAAAAGACAGACGCTCCAGAGTCAAATCACTAATGACCACTAGAGGGAGCAAAAAGCAAAATCACAACAGTACCCCCCCCTTAGTGAGGGGTCATTGAACCCTCACCACGACCACCAGGGCGATCAGGATGAGCGGCGTGAAAGGCACGAACTAAATCGGCCGCATGAACATCAGAGGCGACCACCCAGGAATTATCTTCCTGACCATAGCCCTTCCACTTGACCAGGTACTGAAGCCTCCGCCTGGAGAGACGAGAATCCAAGATCTTCTCCACCACGTACTCCAACTCGCCCTCAACCAACACCGGAGCAGGAGGCTCAGCAGAAGGAACCACAGGCACAACGTACCGCCGCAACAAGGACCTATGAAACACGTTGTGGATAGCAAACAACACAGGAAGATCCAGGCGAAAGGATACAGGATTAAGAATTTCCAATATCTTGTAAGGACCAATAAAACGAGGTTTAAATTTGGGAGAGGAAACCTTCATAGGAACAAAGCGGGAAGAAAGCCACACCAAATCCCCAACACGTAGACGGGGACCCACACCGCGGCGGCGGTTGGCAAAGCGCTGAGCCCTCTCCTGTGACAACTTCAAGTTGTCCACCACAAGATTCCAGATCCGCTGCAACCTATCCACCACAGAATCCACCCCAGGGCAGTCAGAAGGTTCCACATGACCCGAAGAAAAACGAGGGTGGAAACCAGAGTTGCAGAAAAACGGCGAAACCAAGGTGGCGGAACTAGCCCGATTATTAAGGGCAAACTCAGCTAACGGCAAGAAGGTCACCCAATCGTCCTGATCAGCAGAGACAAAACACCTCAAATAAGCCTCCAAAGTCTGATTAGTTCGCTCCGTCTGTCCATTAGTCTGAGGATGGAAAGCAGACGAAAACGACAAGTCAATGCCCATCCTACTACAAAAGGATCGCCAGAATCTGGAAACGAACTGGGATCCTCTGTCTGACACAATATTCTCAGGGATGCCGTGCAAACGAACCACGTTCTGGAAAAACACAGGAACCAGATCGGAAGAGGAAGGCAGTTTAGGCAAAGGAACCAAATGGACCATCTTGGAGAAGCGATCACATATCACCCAGATAACAGACATGCCCTGAGACACCGGAAGATCAGAAATGAAATCCATGGAGATATGTGTCCAAGGTCTCTTAGGGACAGGCAAGGGCAAGAGCAACCCGCTGGCACGAGAACAGCAAGGCTTAGCTCGAGCACAAGTCCCACAGGACTGTACAAATGACCGCACATCCCTAGACAAGGAAGGCCACCAAAAGGATCTGGCCACCAGATCTCTGGTGCCAAAAATTCCTGGGTGACCTGCCAACACCGAGGAATGAACCTCGGAAATGACTCTGCTGGTCCACTTATCAGGCACAAACAGTCTGTCAGGTGGACAAGAATCAGGCCTATCAGCCTGAAATCTCTGCAACACACGTCGCAGATCTGGAGAAATAGCTGACAAGATAATACCATCCTTAAGAATACCAACAGGTTCAGCGACTCCAGGAGCATCAGGCACAAAGCTCCTGGAAAGAGCATCGGCCTTCACATTCTTTGAACCTGGTAAATACGAAACAACAAAGTCAAAATGGGAGAAAAACAATGACCAGCGGGCCTGTCTAGGATTCAGGCGTTTAGCAGACTCGAGATACATCAGATTTTTGTGATCAGTCAAGACCACCACACGATGCTTAGCACCCTCGAGCCAATGACGCCACTCCTCAAATGCCCATTTCATGGCCAACAACTCCCGATTGCCCACATCATAATTTCGCTCCGCAGGCGAAAACTTCCTAGAGAAAAAGGCGCAAGGTCTCATAACAGAGCAACCAGGGCCTCTCTGCGACAAAACGGCCCCTGCTCCAATCTCTGAAGCATCCACCTCAACTTGAAAGGGAAGCGAGACATCAGGCTGGCACTAAACAGGCGCCGAAGTAAACCGACGTTTCAACTCCTGGAAAGCCTCCACGGCAGCAGGAGCCCAATTAACCACATCGGAGCCCTTCTTGGTCATATCCGTCAAAGGTTTCACAATGCTAGAAAAGTTAGCGATAAAACGACGGTAGAAGTTAGCGAAACCCAAGAACTTCTGAAGACTCTTAACTGACGAGGGCTGAGTCCAATCAAGAATAGCTCGGACCTTGACTGGGTCCATCTCCACAGCAGAAGGGGAAAAAATGAACCCCAAAAAGGGAACCTTCTGTACACCAAAAAGACACTTTGAGCCCTTGACAAACAAAGAATTTTCACGCAAAATTTTAAAGACCATCCTGACCTGCTCCACATGCGAGTCCCAATTATCAGAAAAAACCAGAATATCATCCAGATAAACGATCAGAAATTTATCCAGATAGTTCTGGAAAATGTCATGCATAAAGGACTGAAAAACTGAAGGGGCATTAGAGAGCCCAAAAGGCATCACCAAGTACTCAAAATGACTTCGGGCGTATTGAATGCGGTTTTCCATTCATCCCCTTGCTTAATGCGCACAAGGTTGTACGCACCACGAAGGTCTATCTTGGTAAACCACTTGGCACCTTTAATCCGGGCAAACAAGTCAGACAACAGCGGCAAAGGATACTGAAATTTGACAGTGATCTTATTTAAAAGCCGATAGTCAATACAAGGCCTCAAAGATCCGTCCTTTTTAGCCACAAAAAAGAATTCCGCACCAAGAGGGGAAGAAGACGGACGGATGTATCCTTTCTCCAGAGACTCCTTGATATATGAACGCATAGCGGTATGTTCAGGTATCGACAGATTAAACAGTCTTCCCTTAGGAAATTTACTGCCTGGAATCAAATCTATTGCACAGTCACATTCCCTATGAGGAGGCAATGCACTGGACCTGGACTCGCTAAAGACATCCTGATAATCAGACAAGTACTCCGGAACTTCCGAAGGCGTAGAAGAAGCAATAGACACAGGCAGGGAATCCTCATGAATACCACGACAGCCCCAACTAGACACTGACATAGCCTTCCAGTCAAGGACTGGATTATGGGTCTGTAACCATGGCAGCCCCAAAACAACCAAATCATGCATTTTATGTAGAACGAGAAAACGTATCACCTCGCGGTGTTCAGGAGTCATGCACATGGTAACCTGTGTCCAATACTGCGGCTTATTTTCTGCCAATGGCGTAGCATCAATACCCCTAAGAGGGATAGGATTTTCTAATGGTTCAAGAATAAAACCACAGCGCTTAGCAAATGAGAGATCCATAAGACTCAGGGCAGCACCTGAATCTACAAACGCCATGACAGGATAAGATGACAGTGAGCAAATCAAAGTTACAGACAGAATAAACTTAGGATGCAAATTACCAACGGTGACAGGACTAACAACCTTAGATATACGTTTAGAGCATGCTGAGATAACATGTGTAGAATCACCACAGTAGTAGCACAAGCCATTCCGGCGTCTATGAATTTTCCTCTCATTTCTAGTCAGGATTCTATCACATTGCATCAAATCAGGTGTCCGTTCAGACAACACCATGAGGGAATTTGCGGTTTTTCTATCACATTGCATCACATCAGGTGTCTGTTCAGACAACAACATGAGGGAATTAGCGGTTTTGCGCTCCCGCAACCGCCGGTCAATTTGAATAGCCAGGGACATGGTATCATTCAGACCTGTGGGAATGGGAAAACCCACCATCACATTCTTAATGGCTTCAGAAAGGCCATTTCTAAAATTAGCGGCCAGTGCACACTCGTTCCAATGTGTCAGCACGGACCATTTCCGAAATTTTTGGCAATACACCTCAGCCTCGTCCTGGCCCTGAGACATAGCCAGCAAGGCTTTCTCTGCCTGAATCTCAAGATTGGGTTCCTCATAAAGTAAACCGAGCGCCAGAAAAAACGCATCAATATCAGCCAATGCCGGATCTCCTGGCGCCAACGAAAAAGCCCAATCCTGAGGGTCACCCCGTAAGAATGAAATAACAATTTTTACTTGTTGAGCAGAGTCTCCAGATGAACAAGGTTTCAGGGACAAAAATAATTTACAATTATTCCTGAAATTCCTAAACTTAAATCGGTCTCCTGAAAACAGTTCAGGAATCGGTATCTTAGGTTCTGACATAGGACTTCTGATAACATAACTGATAACATAATCTTGTATACTCTGCACACGAGCGGCAAGCTGGTCCACACTTGTAATCAAGGTCTGGACATTCATGTCTGCAGCAAGCTTAAGCCACTCTGAGGTAAAGGGGAAAAGAAAAAAAAATGAGAGAGGGAAAAAAAAAAAAAAAAAACTCAAAATTTTCTTTCTTATAATCCCACTTCTGCAATGCATTAAACATTTAATACTGGCCTGGCATACTGTTATGACCCCAGTGGACAGGGTCTCAGAGGAACGTGTAAGTCTGCAAGATACAAAAATCCAGCTCATAGGGCTGTGGTAACTGGGTTGACCAAATAGCTACTCCTAACGCCAACACTAGAAGTAGCCGGGGATCATGCCTACGGTGATCGCTAGATGACTCGCGCCAGCCGGAGAATCTAACTACCCCTAGGAGAAGAAAACAAAGACCTCTCTTGCCTCCAGAGAAAGGGACCCCAAAGCAAGATACAAGCCCCCCACAAATAATAACGGTGAGGTAAGAGGAAATGACAAACACAGAAATGAACCAGGTTCAGCAAAGAGAGGCCAGCTTACTAATAGCAGAATAAAGCAAGATAACTTATCTGGTCAACAAAAACCCTATAAAAATCCACGCTGGAGATTCAAGAACCCCCGAACCGTCTAACGGTCCGGGGGAGAACACCAGCCCCCTAGAGCTTCCAGCAAAGGTCAGGATACAGATAGGAACAAGCTGGACAAAAATACCAAACAAAACAAAAGCAAAAAGCAAAGAAGCAGACAGCTTGAAAAACAGGAACCAGGATCAGAGGACAAGAGCACAACAGATTAGCTCTGATTTCAACGATGCCAGGCATTGAACTGAAGGTCCAGGGAGCTTAAATAGCAACGCCCCTGAACTAACGGCCTAGGTGAGGATATAGGAAAAGACAGACGCTCCAGAGTCAAATCACTAATGACCACTAGAGGGAGCAAAAAGCAAAATCACAACAGTGGGGCCCTAGGCAAAGTTTAAAATGCGTCCCCAAATGCTAACATATTGCACATCACACAGAAGCCTTTCTGTTGTATTTACGTGCGCTGAGTTCAGGCCGCTAAACGAGTTTGATCGACAATACTGAAGTTGTTCAACGCTTGTTTCCCGGCCTCTTTCCACCAGCTGAGGAATAATGATGAGACAGAACGATCACTAATAGATCACCATACAGTATCATGTTTTCAGCAGCACATCTACAGTTTACACTGGCAATGTGCTGCTGACAACAAGGCTTTTTGTTCCAGCAAAAACAATCCGAATATGCAGCATTTTACTTGTTTAGTAAAATACACCCCATAGTCCTCCATATATTATAATGTGCTCCATAGTCCTCCATATAGTATAATACACTCCCTATAGGCCTCCATATATTAAAATACACTGCTCAGTCCTCCACATAGTATAATACACTCCTCATAGTCCTCCATATAGCATAATACAATCCTCATAGTCCTCCATATAGCATAATACAATCCTCATAGTGCTCCATATAGTATAATGCACCGCCACAGTCATCCATGTAGTACAATTCACTTCCCATAGTATAATGCACCCCATAGTTCTTCATATAGTATAACGTATTCCCCATAGTCCTCGATACAGTATAATGCAGCCCACATATAGTATAATGCAGCCACCCCAGAGTATAATGCAGCCACCCCAGAGTATAATGCAGCCACCCCAGAGTATAATGCAGCCACCCCAGAGTATGTAACCCCCATAGAATATAATACAGCCCACCTCCCCATAATATATAATGTAGACCCCCATAGAATATAATGCAGCCCCCCATAGTATATAACGCAGCCTCCCCCATAGAATATAATATACCCCCACAATAGTATATAACACAGCCACATAGTACATAACATGGCCTCCCCCATAGAATATAATATACTCCCCATAGTATATAGCAAAGCCCGCATATTATATAGCACAAACCGCATAGTATACAGCACAGCCTGCATACTATAGCACAGCTCGCGTAGTAGATAACACAGCCCACACAGCAGTATTCAGCACAGACCACACAGTAGTATACAGCACAGACCACACAGTAGTATACAGCACAGCCCACGTAGAAGTATACAGCACAGTCCACACAGTAGTATACAGCACAGCCCACAGAGTAATATATACAGCACAGCCCACAGAGTAATATATACAGCACAGCCCACAAAGTAATATATACAGCACAGCCCACAAAGTAATATATACAGCACAGCCCACAGAGAACTATATACAGCACAGCCCACAGAGAACTATATACAGCACAGCCCACAGAGAACTATATAAAGCACAGCCCAGAGTACTATATACAGCACAGCCCAGAGTACTATATAAAGCACAGCCCAGAGAGTACTATATACAGCACAGCCCAGAGAGTACTATATACAGCACAGCCCACAGAGTACTATATACAGCACAGCCCACAGAGTACTATATACAGCACAGCCCACAGAGTACTATACACAGCACAGCCCACAGAGTACTATATACAGCACAGCCCACAGAGTACTATATACAGCACAGCCCACAGAGTACTATATACAGCACAGCCCACAGAGTACTATATACAGCACAGCCCACAGAGAACTATATACAGCACACAGTAGTATACAGCACAGAGCACAGCCCACAGAGAACTATATATAGCACAGAGCACACAGTAGTATACAGCACAGCCCACAGAGAGCTATATACAGCCCACAGCAGTATACAGCACAGAGCACAGCCCACAGAGAATTATATACAGCCCACAGCAGTATACAGCACAGAGCACAGCCCACAGAGAACTATATATAGCACAGAGCACACAGTAGTATACAGCACAGAGCACAGCCCACAGAGAGCTATATACAGCCCACAGCAGTATACAGCACAGAGCACAGCCCACAGAGAACTATATACAGCCCACAGTAGTATACAGCACAGAGCACAGCCCACAGAGAGCTATATACAGCCCACAGTAGTATACAGCACAGAGCACAGCCCACAGAGAACTATATACAGCCCACAGCAGTATACAGCACAGAGCACAGCCCACAGAGAACTATATACAGCCCACAGCAGTATACAGCACAGAGCACAGCCCACAGAGAACTATATACAGCCCACAGCAGTATACAGCACAGAGCACAGCCCACAGACAACTATATACAGCCCACAGCAGTATACAGCACAGAGCACAGCCCACAGAGAACTATATACAGCCCACAGCAGTATACAGCACAGAGCACAGCCCACAGAGAACTATATACAGCCCACAGCAGTATACAGCACAGAGCACAGCCCACAGAGAACTATATACAGCCCACAGCAGTATACAGTACAGAGCACAGCCCACAGAGAACTATATACAGCCCACAGCAGTATACATAGTTACATAGTTACATAGTTATTAAGGTTGAAGGAAGACTGTAAGTCCATCTAGTTCAACCCATAGCCTAACCTAACATGCCCTAACATGTTGATCCAGGGGAAGGCAAAAAAACCCCATGTGGTAAGAGTAAGCTCCACCATGGGGAAAAAAATTCCTTCCCGACTCCACATACGGCAATCAGACTAGTTCTCTGGATCAACGCCTTATCAAGGAATCTAGTGTATATACCCTGTAACATTATACTTTTCCAGAAAGGTATCCAGTCCCCTCTTAAATTTAATTAATGAATCACTCATTACAACATCATACGGCAGAGAGTTCCATAGTCTCACTGCTCTTACAGTAAAGAATCCGCGTCTGTTATTATGCTTAAACCTTCTTTCCTCCAGACGTAGAGGATGCCCCCTTGTCCCTGTCTCAGGTCTATGATTAAAAAGATCATCAGAAAGGTCTTTGTACTGTCCCCTCATATATTTATACATTAACATAAGATACAGCACAGAGCACAGCCCACAGAGAACTATATACAGCCCACAGCAGTATACAGCACAGAGCACAGCCCACAGAGAACTATATACAGCCCACATCTCTTCTCTTCCTCCCCTCACCTCCTCCGAGAATGGCCCCACAGTCCAGAAAAAAAAAAACTCTCCTCACCTCTCCTCGTGCCCAGCGTTGCTTCCTGGTTCCTGCTCCTGTCTCAGCAGCTGCAGTCTGCCCGGGACACAGCAGGTGCACCCGCAGTGTCAGAGGCAGAGCGGGGAATGATGGGAGAGGAGCGTCTGTAGACGCTCTCTCCTCCATCATTGCATTCAACTGTTCCGGCGTCTATACGCCGGTATAGTTGAATGCGACGGCGGGGGCGGCGGATTGAGCGGCCCACCACTGGCACCGGCCCTTCTGGCATTTGCCAGAAGTGCCCTATGGCCAGTCCGGCCCTGCCTCAGGGATCTCTATATGTTACCTGCCTCATGCGTCCCCGTGGCAGGGCTGCAGACACGGGTACATGTATAGTAATATATATAGACAATGCTTATATTATGTACTGCATGGCTGTTATACCTTGGATAACTACCTGATTATTCAAAGCAGGTATATATATACATACTGCCATAGGGTATGCATGGGACTGGGGGTATTTATAGATACTGTAGCATGTTGGTGTATGCCGATGAGATATACATATTGCAAATGAGTGCATGGCGAATATATGGGATTCTTCAATATAATGCATGGCATGTATGTATATGCTGCAATTGAGGCCAGGGGTATATATTGATACCACAGTACAGTGCATGGCGCTTGTATGCATACTTTTACTGTTAAGGGTGATAGCAGGCAGGCGTATCACAAGTGCTAATAGGCAAAATATCCGATATATGGGTTCTGGATTATATATTTCGATATTAGATGATATATATGCCGCCATTAATTTTATGGTGCAAAGGGGTTACATCAATATCACTCTCTAGTAATATCTGCATGCATTAATGTTATTATATATCATAGACACTGGGTTTAATACATGATGGTATATACACATTGCTGTAGGATTCATGGCGGATATATCGATATTACATTATCCAGATATTTCTGGAGCATACAAGGCCTATTGTGGGACACGGGATGTATGGGTATATATATGTGGGCGTATATACATATAAATATATGTGTGTGGGTTTATGCGGGTATGTATATGTATATATACGTGGGGCGGATCTACAGATATTTTGCATGATTCATTGCTGATATATCAGATAATTCAGTATAGTGTAGGGCATAAAGCCATGTATATACTACAACCATCTTAGCACCATTACTGAAGAGACGCTATTACCTTGTGTCCCAACCGGTACTTCCAGTTTTATGATCCCCATTACACCAGGCTGTATGCTGGGGGAGGGGTGAGGCCCTGAGGGGAATTGCACACACACTCCCAAGGGAAGGGGGAAGCCGGCCCTGTGCTATATGCTTGACGTATGGTCTATATGGAGGCTATCTATCCATGCCAGTTCTGCTGGGAATATATTCGCTTCACCTTTATATGTTGTACCCCTGAGAATAGCTGCACATCAGTGTGGGTGTGGATGTATGTATATATATATATATATATATATATATATATATATGTATGTATACGGCTGGACCTCGGCATATATTACTATTATTGGTTTATATAGCACCATTAATTCCATGGTGCTGTACATGAGAAGGGGTTACATACAGAATTATAGATACAGTAAACAAATTGACAATGGCAGACTGGTACAGAAGGGATAAGACCCTGTCCTTGCGGACTTACATACTGGAAATATTCCTACATTATATATATGTATATAGCAGTCTCCCTATCTGTTGTACCTCCTGAGCTATAATATATACAAGTGTCCCCCGGTACGTTTGGCTCTATACATGTATACTTTTACCCCAGACTTATGGCTGGCCCACAGGATATGGGTGGACTTAATAATAATAATAATAATAATGAAAAATGGTCTTTGTGTCACGCTGGCATGTCCGCGGCGCGTTGCAGTTGGGACACATTGTCATTGCGGTCCACATTGGGGCGCACAATCTAAATAGTTTATATGGCACTTCCTCTATATGTATAATCGGACCCTGAAAGTATAGTGCTACCCGGGGATATACATTATATATCCATACTCCAGAAGCCCAGTATATATGGCCAAGAGGCAGAGCCAAAAGGGTCCGTGTTTAATGGGTATAGCCTCTGCTGCAACCAAGAAGCAGGGCCAAAAAACACATGCCAGCATTACCGAGGGCAGGCAGAACCCTAAGCAGCACGGTAGCCCAGTGGTTAAGACTGCTGCTTGCAGCATGAGAGATCACGGTTCTAGTCCCACCACGGGAAGTAGCAAATGGAAGTGCAAAATTTAAGGACATAACACTGCTGGCCATT
Source organism: Ranitomeya variabilis (assembly GCF_051348905.1). Classification (NCBI taxonomy): domain Eukaryota; kingdom Metazoa; phylum Chordata; class Amphibia; order Anura; family Dendrobatidae; genus Ranitomeya; species Ranitomeya variabilis. The sequence continues at coordinate 1,060,031,269 of NC_135232.1, read as the reverse complement.
ACTAAGGGCTAGCAGAGACAAACAACAAGTTTTTATTTAACACCCTGGGAAATTAGGCAATTGCTTCAATTGCTAGGACAGGCAAGAGTCATGAGCGGTGCCTTTATCCTATATGGTTGACCGTAATATAGATGAATTACCGTAAAGTAGGTAATATAGTGGATGAGGAATTAGTCAACGCAGGACGCAGGGGTCTAATGGGTATAGTCTGATGTTATGGACTGTTATGCTGACCAAGTCTTGTTTCTTTAAGGCTGTCTTCTGCACAAGTAGTAATCCAGTGCAATAAACTGAAGAGCGGTATACCTAATCGGGGGACCTTCAGTCCGGAGGAGTGACAAAAGGAAAAAGTGATCACGTGCATTAACACAAAGGACAATAGGCCTATTCCCAGTGCCCTCCAGCCACGGGAAGCAGCTAAGATGAGGGCGGTTTCAGACATTGGGCCCCGGAAGCAGAAGAAGCGGGCCTACCCTGCCCTCCCGGACTCTGGAGTGGGGCATCAGGGCTGCCAAGCCACTGATCAATTCATCCTTAGCAAGTAGCGCGTGAACGGCTTATCTTTGCACATGGCAGCTGGGGGAATACTGGTTGGGACAAGGGAGGGAGGACTTAACAGACAGGGATTTTTTATTGATGGGAATTAGGCAGGCCACGGTTGGTAAGTGGTCTACAGCGTAGAAAAAATCAATTAATTTCAGGGTTAGTGTTCGGGCTTCAACTGGGGAACAGAACGGACTTAAAAAAGAATTGTTTAGTAAGACAGGCCATTAAGGGTGTCCGGAAAGGAGAAAGCCAGGAAGGATAACAGGCGGCCTGTGCCATTTGGTTTATTGGAGAACCTGGATTACATTTAGAAGCGGGGTGCATGTCACGTTTTGAGGTGGGCCTGTTTAGCCTGGCATTCACATCAGCATTTTTCGGAGCAATAAGGATAGGGGAATTAGAAGCACCAGACGGAGCGAAGAGGTGGGGGCAATCTAGCTAAAGACATCATGGCTAGGCAGAAATTATTAGAGTTATATATCAGAAGAGCAAAAAAGGAAAAGGGTGCTATTGGAAAAGGTCAGCGGTTCTATCAGGTGTCCTTGGAAGTGTTTTATGATAGTCTTGGCCGCCAAGCCTCAACGGGATGAACCGCTGCTATGTCACGAGGAGGGGTCCTTCTTGTCCAAGTAGCAATTTATTAAAGTATTCTGGAAATGCCTGGTAGGGACAGGCACGGATCCTGGCAAATACGCGGGAAATCCTTTTGGATTGGGGGCGGCAACAGAGGCCGTGGTGGGGGACTGAGCCCGTGACCAATTATGTTTAATGGCCGGGGGAGTCCCAACGGAGTCTTACGTACGACATCAGGTTATGAGGCAGCAATCTGTCCTGGATATGGTGCCCCGCAATAATTTCTTTTTGGTTTGTTACAGGACAAGGCCCGATCGTGATTTGGATTTTAGGACATTCATACGTTTTCTGTGGAGCACAGTGGGCTGACAGACGGACGGGTGGGAGACAGTTGGTTTTTGCAAGAGTAAGGGCGGTGATTACGTGGCTGGGTGACAGGGGTTTAACATGGGTCGGGTACTATACGAGTATCTCGGGCGGTATACCTTTAAGGGACCACAGATATATATTAGTAGTACGTGCAGGGGGTAATGGGCTGGGACCCAGCTTGGAAAAATGACTGAGTTCCAACATTAGAAGGGATGTACGTCAGCTGGAATTAGCGTATCCAAGTATGAGGCTAGTGTGGTCTGACATGGTACCTAGAAGGAAATGGGGAGAGGGGCTGGCAATATGTCACACAGGCTTAGATTCTACGGAAAGAGATTGCTGGTTAGGGGATAAAGTGCATTTGAACACTATAGGGATGGATTTGTGGATTGACGGCTTGTGAGAGGGGATACGGAGGGCCACAGCAGGGCGGTCTGGTGGGGTCTCGAGCACTTAAAGGGGGGTCAGGTGCTCTCGGTGTGGCGCTGGTGGGTCCTCGAAGCAGGCAAAAAAGTTCGGTATGGGGGGGTCTTGCATTGCGGGCCCCCCCTACAGTGGATGGTTACTGGTCTGGTGAGACTTGGGTGATACTTGACGAGGCAAGTCGGGGTCACATTGTCATGGGACCCGGAGGGCCACCCGATGTTGGAGGTCGGGTGCGCGGTACCGATGGGTGGGTACCCGACGATGGAAGTCGGGTACAGGTTTAGCGGTGTGGAGGCAACCTCTTCCCTCAAGTCATGGTGCTCCCGAGCCGGGAGGAAAATGCGGCGGGAAGTAAGGCTGGGGAAGAGGCAATGCCGACGGTTTAATAACCAGACCAGGATCGGGTTAGCTTCGAGGGCCCCACCAAGTGTTTTAATTAATATTATAATTATTATGATTAATAATAATAAATTGGCTGCTGTGGCCATTATTATCCATAAGTACTGGTGTGGCGTGTTTATTCAAGGGGAAAAAAGGGAGAAGGTCACGGAAAGTCAACCTTGCCAAGGTCAAGTAACCCCCGGATGAGGCACGGAGGGTCGGAAGGAGGGGGGCATGACCGGGCAGGTTGCCAGTGACCAGGTGATTGGGTTTTTGGGAAAAGGCAGGGAGAATGACAAAGAAGGAGGGGGGGAGGAAGTAAAAGGATTGACAAAGGGGGAAATGACATAGGGGAAGTGACCTAGGCATGGGGGGGAAGGGGGGTCAAGGGGATAAAAGGACGCAGGGATTAGCCATAACCCTCTTTTCACTCCCAGGACGGCAGGACAACGAAGCCCCACCCACCCATCCCAGAGGAGGAGAAGAACAGCTGAGTCGCAGTAGCCGGACCAACTATTCGAATAATGATATGAAGGATAATTATGGAAACGTGTTTAATTGGGCAGTTACCTCTAAGCCCAGGGGAAGGGCAATCCAACGCCATGGTTCCCTGGAGGTTTCCCCCACAGGGGGTTTTTCCTCTCCTGACTGGTTGCGGATGGCTCTTCGTGAGCCTGAGGTTCTGTTATAATCAACGAAAAGTGATTTGAGCGCTGGTGGGTCCTCGAAGCAGGCAAAAAAGTTCGGTATGGGGGGGTCTTGCATTGCGGGCCCCCCCTACAGTGGATGGTTACTGGTCTGGTGAGACTTGGGTGATACCTGACGAGGCAAGTCGGGGTCACATTATCATGGGACCCGGAGGGCCACCCGATGTTGGAGGTCGGGTGCGCGGTACCGATGGGTGGGTACCCGACGATGGAAGTCAGGTACAGGTTTAACGGTGTGGAGGCAACCTCTTCCCTCAAGTCATGGTGCTCCCGAGCCGGGAGGAAAACGCGGCGGGAAGTAAGGCTGGGGAAGAGGCAATGCCGACGGTTTAATAACCAGACCAGGATCGGGTTAGCTTCGAGGGCCCCACCAAGTGTTTTAATTAATATTAATATTATTATTATTATGATTAATAATAATAAATTGGCTGCTGTGGCCGTTATTATCCATAAGTACTGGTGTGGCGTGTTTATTCAAGGGGAAAAAAGGGAGAAGGTCACGGAAAGTCAACCTTGCCAAGGTCATGCTGTATGTTGCATGGTGCATGTTGTATGTTGCATGTTGTATGCTGTATGTTGCATGTTACATGTTGCATGTTGTATTGTGCATGTTGAATATTGCATGGTGCATAGCGTATGGTTAATGTTGCATGGTGCATGATGCATGTTGCTCGGTGCATGCTGCACGGTGCATGTTCTATGGCACATGTTGCATGGTGTATGTTGCATGTTGCATGGTGAATGCTGCATTCTGCATGTTGCATGTTGTATGTTGCATGTTGCATGGTTCATGTTGTATGCTGTATGTTGCATGGTGCATGTTGCATGGTGTATGTTGCATGGCACTTGTTGCATGTTGTATGTTGCATGTTGTATCTTGCATGTTGTATGTTGCATCTTGCATGTTGTATGTTTCATGTCGCATGGTGAATGTTGCATGTTGTATGTTGCATGGTTTATGGTGTATGTTGCATGTTGAATGTCGCATGTTGTATGCTGCATGTTGTATGTTGTATTTTGCTTGTTGCATGGTGCATGTTGCATGTTGTATGTTGAATTGTGCATGTTGTATGCTGCATGTTGCATGGTGCATGTAGTATGTTGCATGTTGAATGTTGAATTGTGCATGTTCTATGTTGCATGGTGCATGTTGTATGTTGCATGGTGCATGTTGTATGTTGCATGTTTTATGGTGCATGTTGAATGTTGCATGGTGTATGTTGCATGTTGTATGTTGCATGTTGTACGTTGCATGTTGCATGCTCTATGTTGAATGGTGCATGTTGTATGTTGTATGTTGCATGGTGTATGTTGTATGATGTATGTTGCATTTTGCATGGTGTATGTTGCATGGTGCATGGTGCACGTTGCATGTTGTATGGTGTATGTTGCATGTTGTATATTGCGTGTTTCATGTTGTATGTTGCATGTTGTATGTTGCATGGTGCATGGTGCTTGGTGCATGTTGTATGTTGCATGGTGCATGTTGTATGTTGCATGGTGCTTGGTGCATGTTGTATGTTGCATGGTGCATGTTGTATGTTGCATGGTGCATGATGCTTGTTGCATGGTGCATGTTGCATGATGCTTGTTGCATGTTGTATGTTATATGTTGCATGTTGTATGTAGCATGTTGCATGGTGTATGTTGCATGGTGCATGTTGCATGGTGTATGTTGCATGGCACTTGTTGCATGTTGTATGTTGCATGTTGTATCTTGCATGTTGTATGTTGCATCTTGCATGTTGTATGTTTCATGTCGCATGGTGAATGTTGCATGTTGTATGTTGCATGGTTTATGGTGTATGTTGCATGTTGAATGTCGCATGTTGTATGCTGCATGTTGTATGTTGTATTTTGCTTGTTGCATGGTGCATGTTGCATGTTGTATGTTGAATTGTGCATGTTGTATGCTGCATGTTGCATGGTGCATGTAGTATGTTGCATGTTGAATGTTGAATTGTGCATGTTCTATGTTGCATGGTGCATGTTGTATGTTGCATGGTGCATGTTGTATGTTGCATGTTTTATGGTGCATGTTGAATGTTGCATGGTGTATGTTGCATGTTGTATGTTGCATGTTGTACGTTGCATGTTGCATGCTCTATGTTGAATAGTGCATGTTGTATGTTGTATGTTGCATGGTGTATGTTGTATGATGTATGTTGCATTTTGCATGGTGTATGTTGCATGGTGCATGGTGCACGTTGCATGTTGTATGGTGTATGTTGCATGTTGTATATTGCGTGTTTCATGTTGTATGTTGCATGTTGTATGTTGCATGGTGCTTGGTGCATGTTGTATGTTGCATGGTGCATGTTGTATGTTGCATGGTGCATGTTGTATGTTGCATGGTGCATGTTGTATGTTGCATGGTGCATGATGCTTGTTGCATGGTGCATGTTGCATGATGCTTGTTGCATGTTGTATGTTATATGTTGCATGTTGTATGTAGCATGTTGCATGGTGTATGTTGTATGATGCATGTTGTATGATGTATGTTGCATTTTGCATGGTGTATGTTGTATGTTGCATAGTGCTTAGTGTATGTTGTATGTTGCATGTTGCATGGCGCATGATGCTTGTTGCATGTTGCATGTTATATGTTGGCATGTTGTATGTTGCATGTTGTATGTTGCATGGTGCATGTTGTATGTTGCATGGTGCATGTTGTCTGTTGCATGTTGTATGTTGCATGTCACATGGTGCATGTTGTATGTTGCATGCTGTATGTTCTATGTTGAATTGTGCATGTTGCATGATGCATGTTGCATGTTGTATGTTGCTTGTTTTATGTTGCGTGTCGCATGGTGCATGTTGCATGTTGAATGTTGCATGGTGTTTGTTGCATGGTGCATGTTGCATATTGTATGTTGCATGTTGTATGTTGCATGGTGCATGTTGTCTGTTGCATGTTGTATGTTGCATGTTTTATGTTGCATGTCACATGGTGCATGTTGTATGTTGCATGCTGTATGTTCTATGTTGAATTGTGCATGTTGCATGGTGCATGTTGTATGTCGCATGATATATGTTGCATGGTGCTTGTTATATGTTGCATGTTGCATGGTTTATGTTGTATGGTGCATGTTGTATGATGTATGTTGCATTTTGCATGGTGTATGTTGCATGGGGCATGGTGCATGATGCTTGTTGCATGGTGCATGTTGTATGTTGCATGGTGCATGATGCTTGTTGCATGGTGCATGATGCTTGTTGCATGGTGCATGTTGTATGTTGCATGGTGCATATTGTATGGTGCATGTTGTCTGTTGCATGTTGTATGTTGCATGTTTTATGTTGCATGTCACATGGTGCATGTTGTATGTTGCATGCTGTATGTTCTATGTTGAATTGTGCATGTTGCATGATGCATGTTGCATGTTGTATGTTGCTTGTTTTATGTTGCGTGTCGCATGGTGCATGTTGAATGTTGCATGGTGTTTGTTGCATGGTGCATGTTGTATGTTGCATGGTGCATGTTGTCTGTTGCATGTTGTATGTTGCATGGTGCATGTTGTCTGTTGCATGTTGTATGTTGCATGTTTTATGTTGCATGTCACATGGTGCATGTTGTATGTTGCATGCTGTATGTTCTATGTTGAATTGTGCATGTTGCATGTTGTATGTTGCATGTTGCATGGTGCACGGTGCACTGTGTATGTTGCATGTTGCATGTCCTGTACATGTGTATTTTTTTTTACATTTAACACATTAGCCGGATGATGGGACTACTACTGTCCCATCATTGGCTAATGTGTCAGTTACGGTCACTGTAGCAGGCATAGCCCGATGAGACTTGTATTCCCATCAGATGATGCCTGCACACACACACCCCCAAAGACCCCTGCACACACCCAGACAGCCCCACACACACCTGAACAGCCCCGCACACACCCAGACAGCCCTGCACCCACCCGAACAGCCCCGCACACACCCGGACAGCCCCGCACGCACCCAAACAGTCCCACACACACCCACACAGCGCCACACACACCCGAACAGCCCGCAGACCCCGCACACACATACATGCACACAGTCACCCCCCACACTCTGCCCACACACTTCCCTCCTCCCGAACTGCAGCATTTCTCGGACCCACATCCACAGCAAAACTGCAGATCTTTTTTACATCTGCAGTTTTACTGCGGATGTGCCCGACTCAATGCAAGTCTATGAGTGCAGAAACGCTGCAGTTCCGCACAAAAGAACTGACATGCTGCGGAAAAAGAAAGCTGCGTTTCGGTGCGGCTTTTTCCGCAGCATGTGCACAACAAGTCTCCGGCTCCCATAGAGTTACATTGGTTGTGCACTACACTGCGGATTTGATGCAATTCTGTGAGGCAAAAAACCCTGCGGATCTGCAATCAAATCCGCAACGTGTGCACACAGCCTTAGAATGATGCAAACCTGGAAGAGCACCCCTACCTCAGAGACATCCACTTCTACCACAAAAGGCTTATTGACATCAAGCTGTACCAAAACTGCAGTGGAAGAAATGGCCTCTATAAGTACGGTATATTAAAGGCTTTAATGGCCTTCAATCCCCAATTAGTCATATCTGCCCCCTTATGGGTAAGATCGGGGAGAGGTTTTCCCACCTTAGAAAAACCCTTAATAAACCGCCAGTAATAATTGGCAAAACCCCCCATAAAGCTGCGATGCCTTGAGGTTAACAGGTTGTGCCCACTCCAGCACCGCCCACACCTTCTCAGGGTTCATTCGAAGACCCGTGGAGGAAAGAATGAGTCCCAAGAACCCCATCACCAGCCCTTCGAATACACATTTTTCTTTTTTAACAGAAAGATGCTCCAATCTTTTCAGGATGGTACGCACATGGTCATTGTGTGCAGCCAGGTCTCTGGAGAAGATGAGGATATCATAGATGTAAACAGTTACACAAATACCAAAAAGATCATGGAAAATATAATTTACAAGCATGTGAAACACAGCTGGAGCATTACAGAGCCCAAAGGGCATAAAACAATACTCATAATGACCCTCAGGGGTATTCCACTCATCCTCATCCCCTCTTTAATTCAAACAAGATTATAAGCCCCCTTGAAATCCAGCTTGGTAAACCAACTTTCCCCAACCAGTTATGTGTTTGAGCTCACGACAGCCTCAAACTGCCATCCTATTTGGCCACAAAAAAGAACACTGCTCCATCCGGGGATTAAAAAGGGCGCATAAACCCATTTTTTACATTTTCCTTAATATATTCCCTCATGGCTTGCCTTTCGGGTTCTGACAGGTTAAAAATTCTCCCCTTAGGCAACTTTGCCCTCTCAATGAGCTGGATGGAACAGACATAAGTTCTATGTGGAGGTAATTTCTGGGAGGCCTTGTCAGAAAGCACCTGTAGGAACTTGGCCACCTAACATGGGACCTGGGAGGTGGAACCTACTATCTTAGGAGGCTTGATAATAAAAAGGGATTGACAGTTGGAGGACCACTTAACAACAACTTGAAAAAAGCATCTGCCGAAATGCGTAGTTTGAGGGGGGTGAGGGGGTACATTTTTGCCTATACATGTAACATTTTTGGATTCATTAAATATTGAGAAGTTCTTTGCATAAACGTCTATCACTGTTCCTTCAATGCACACCGGATACACTCCTTTTTTTGCTTGATCACTTAACAATATCTCCCTTTCCCATTCAATAATAGGATTATGGGTGCAAAGCAAAGTAAGACCTAACACCACAGCGGTAGGAAGATCCTGTAAAATTAAAAACCATGCCTCTTCCTTGTGCAAACAACCTATGGTGACAGATACAGGTTCGGTGTTGCGATACCCAATACTCTGGGCAAGGAGAGAATTATCCATAGAAGATAATCTTATACATGCATCCAAGGAGATAAGAGAATTCTCCAACTCCTTGGTCATGGCAGCATTCAAAAAAGTTATCTCAGCTCTGCAATCAACAAAAGCATAACCCTCCACACCCTTACCACCAAACGTGACAACAATGGCTAAATGTAAGCTTTTTGCTAGGGATACCTGAGCGCCATGCTGGGGATCCCCGAACCCAGCTAGGCAATGTTATTTTTTGCTGGCTCCAGTTGTGGACATTCGTGAACCAATTGGCGCGAGGAACTCCATAGAAGACGCTGTCACTGATGCCATCTTTGCTGCCTTGACTCTCCATAGGTACTAACTCCACCAAGCTGCATGGGTTCTCACTCAGCTCAAATCCTATGGAGGGTATGGATGAACTCTGCCCGAGGGACAATTTCTTCCAACATCTCTCCAGTCTTCTCCAATCAAGTCACACAGCTAATATCCCCACTCAAAGACCAGGGAGGGGAGTGGTGCACTAGCATATCTTTAATATGGTCGTTAAGCTCAAACAGGAAGGTACTACGAAGAGAGGAATGGTTCCACTCAGTCTCTATGGCCCACCTACTAAACTGGGAGCAGTAGTCGCAGTGAGGTGCCGGTGACACAATGCCTTAATGTGGGATTCAGCTAAGCCTACCTGATCCGGTTCGTCATAAATCTGCCCCATAGCATTACAAAACTCATCCACTGATGACAATATGGGGGAACCCGAGGGAAACGGAATTGCCTCTTACTGGGGATCCTGGAGGAAACGGGGAAGTTGGAAATATAATTTGCACACCTCCTTAAAATTATTAAATTGCTTCCTATCTCCCCCAAAAAATCAGTAATGGGCACCTTAGATTCTATGGAAATGACCCCCGCTGCAGGACTGGAGTTAGATCTTCCCTGTGTCGGGGAAACCCCCTGAGCCAGGGTCTAGCTGTGCCAGTTATCCGTGTCTGCCAAATCCTGGAATATTTCCAGAAGACCCTACATCTTGTCAGTAAGCTGCTTGACTGGATCAATTTTTTTTTACTTTTATACCTAAATATAGTAGATATAAATGGCTGTTTATTCTGTAATGCGCTGCACAAGGAGACCCAGCAAGACAGGTACCAAACCAGCAAAGGTGCGGCCACAGACACACTCGGGACAAGCTTCCTAACTAGGTGGGCCCTTGAGGGCCAGGAATACTTTTCACCCAGCTGCCAGAGATGAAAGGGGGACTTTGACAGACCCCTTCTCAGGCCCACGGTCGCCTGACAACTGGCATCTGGTGATGCGGCTAGTACCTAGTCAAGAACCAGGTGAGTACCTCTGAAGGAAACCCTTGGAGTGTAGCATAAGGAGACTAGGGGAAGGACTCTAAGGAACATCCAGAAAAGAAAGCTACAAATATTTCCAGCACCATTCACCTCCAAATCATATAGGAACTGCAATAAACAGCAAAGGACTAAGCAGGGTTAAACAGCCCACCTGATGCTTAAGTAACTGAGTAGGTGTTGACTACTTCCTTTTCATCCCCAGATAACCACTCCCTGCTAATTTGCACAGCATAATGGACACAATCCCACCACTGTCTAGTACCGGACATAACAATGTCCTATGTTGCCTGGCAACCGGGGAAAACAGCATCCCATGTTCTCCGGGCAGTGAAATCCATTGGAGATATGTTGTCACGCATCCCCATACATCCAACCACTCAGAACGCAATGCTCCAAGAGATTAGAAAGGTTTCCCTGTGCACATGGTAGCTCCGCCTCCAGGCTCAGCAATGGCAGCATAGCAGCGGACCTGAACCATTCCCAGGTGGCTGTACAAAACCACAATTCCTAACATATACCACCGAAATGTCATAGAAAGCATCAAATACTATACGGATGACTAATTTAATCCAGAAATATTTTTCAATGCTTTTTTGGAGTGTTATATACTACCGAAATGTAACAGAAAGCACCTAATACTGTATGGATGACTAATTGAAGGTAGACACATTTTTAAATACTTTTTAGGAGGGTTATATACCACTGAAATGTATCCCAGAACATGTAATAATCTATGGATGAGCAATATAATACTGAAAAAATGTTTAACTCTTTTTTTTGGAGGGTTGTATACCACAGAAATGTACCCCAGAGAACGTAATACCTGACGGATGAGTAATTAAATACTTTTTTAGAATGTTATATAACACCAAAATGTACCACAGACCACATAGTAGTATATGGATGACTAATTGAATGCAGAAAAATGTTTAAAGGCTTTTTTTGGAGTGTTATATAATGCCAAACTATACCCCAGAACACTTAATACTCTGTGGATGAGCAATATAATAACAAAAAAAGTTTAAACTTTTATGGAGGGTTATACACCACAGAAATGTATCCAAGAGCACGTAATATTACTCACCTGAGTCTTTGAATACAGAAAAAATTGTGAACACTTTTTTGGGAAGTTATATTCTATGGTAATGTAACAGAATGCATGTAATATTCTACGGATGACTAATTGAATCCAGAAATATTTTTCAATGTTCTTTTTTTAGTAGTTTTACATACCACTGTAATGTAACAATAATCACATTCAACTGTATGGATGGCTAATTGAATCCTGAAAAAAATATGCAAACGTAAATATTTTGAAAGTGTTGTTGATGCATTTCTACACTCACAATTTGTAAAGCCTGGAAAAAAAATATATGGGGCGCCATTCAGTTATCCATAAAGAAAAGGACAAGAAGTGTGTATATACTGGTCAAGATAACCCAAAACATTAGATAAAATACAATCTTTATTATGCAACACAAATGAACAAGATGTAAATAAAAATAATTAAAAAAGCAAAAAAATGGCTGGGCTGAACAAATAACAACTAGACAGTCTATGTGGGGACAATTCAATAACCTCCTCCAAAGTGCTAGCTGCAGGCAAACTGAATAAAATTATTGTACTTAATAATGTTCTAAATTAGTTTTTCTTTGGCATGATGAAACCCAAAGTAACCTGGAATCCTTAACCCCTTTACCCCCAAGGGTGGTTTGCACGTTAATGACCGGGCCAATTTTTACAATTCTGACCACTGTCCCTTTATGAAGTTGTAACTCTGGAACACTTCAACGGATCCCGGTGATTCTGACACTTTTTTCTCGTGACATATTGTACTTCATGATAGTGATAACATTTCTCTGATATTACCTGCGTTTCTTTGTGAAATTTGGCGAATTTTTATGCAATAAAATCACAGAGATATGTCACACAAAATACTTAATAAGTAACATTTCCCACATGTCTACTTTACATCAGCACAATTTTGGAACCAACATTTTTTTTTGTTAGGGAGTTATAAGGGTTAAAAGTTGACCAGCAATTTCTCATTTTTACAACACCATTTTTTTTTAGGGACCACATCTCATTTTAAGTCATTTTGAGGGGTCTATATGATAGAAAATAACCAAGTGTGGCACCATTCTAAAAAATGCACCCCTCAAGGTGCTCAAAACCACATTCAAGAAGTTTATTAACCCTTCAGGTGTTTCACAGGAATTTTTGGAATGTTTAAATAAAAATGAACATTTAACTTTTTTTCACAATAAATTTACTTCAACTCCAATTTGTTTTATTTTACCAAGGGTAACAGGAGAAAATGGACCCCAAAAGTTGTTGTACAATTTGTCCTGAGTACGCCGATACCCCATATGTGGGGGTAAACCACTGTTTGGGCACATGGTAGAGCTCGGAAGCGAAGGAGCACCATTTGACTTTTCAATGCAAAATTGACTGGAATTGAGATGGGATGCCATGTTGCGTTTGGAGAGCCCCTGATGTGCCTAAACATTGAAACCCCCCACAAGTGACACCATTTTGGAAAGTAGACCCCCTAAGGAACTTATCTAGATGTGTGGTGAGCATTTTGACGCATTAAGTGATTCACAGAAGTTTATAATGCAGAGCCGTAAAAATAAAAAATCATATTTTTTCACAAAAATGATCTTTTCGCCCCCAATTTTTTATTTTCCCAAGGGTAAGAGAAGAAATTGGACCACAAAAGTTGTTGTACAATTTGTCCTGAGTACGCTGATACCCCATATGTGGGGGTATACTACTGTTTGGGCACATGGGAGAGCTCTGAAGGGAAGGAGCGCCGTTTGACGTTTCAATGCAAAATTGACAGGAATTGAGATGGGACGCCATGTTGCGTTTGGAGAGCCACTGATGTGCCTAAACATTGAAACCCCCCACAAGTGACACTATTTTGGAAACTAGACCCCCCAAGGAACTTATCTAGATGTGCTGTGAGAACTTTGAACCCCCAAGTATTTCACTACAGTTTATAACGCAGAGCCGTGAAAATAACAAATCCCTTTTTTTCCACAAAAATTATTTTTTAGCCCCCAGTTTTGTATTTTTCCAAAGGTAACAGTTGAAATTAGACCCCAAAAGTTGTTGTCCAATTTGTCCTGAGTATGCTGATACCCCATATGTGGGGGAAACCACCGTTTGAGCGCATGGCAGAGCTCGGAAGGGAAGGAGCGTCATTTGGAATGCAGACTTAGATGGATTGGTCTGCAGGTGTCACATTGCGTTTGCGGAGCCCCTAAACAGTAGAAACCCCCCACAAGTGACCCCATATTGGAAACTAGACCCCCCAAGGAACTTATCTAGATGTGTTGTGAGAGCTTACAGTTTATAACGCAGAGCCGTGAAAATAAAAAATCCTTTTTTTTCCACAAAAATTATTTTTTAGCCCCCAGTTTTGTATTTTCCCAAGGGTAACAGGAGAAATTGGACCCGAAAAGTTGTTGTCCAATGTGTCCTGAGTACGCTGATACCCCATATGTTGGGGTAAACCCCTGTTTGGGCGCACGGGAGAGCTTGGAAGGGAAGGAGCACTGTTTTACTTTTTCAACGCAGAATTGGCTGGAATTGAGATCAGATGCCATGTCGCGTTTGGAGAGCCCCTGATGTGCCTAAACAGTGAAAACCCCCCAATTATAACTGAAACCCTAATCCAAACACATCCCTAACCCTAATCCCAATGGTAACCCTAACCACACCCCTAACCCTGACACACCCCTAACTCTAATCCCAACCGTAAATGTAATCCAAACCCTAACCCTAACTTTAGCCCCAACCCTAACCCTAACTTTAGCCCCAACCCTAATTGTAGCCTTAACCCTGGCCCTAACCCTAACCCTAGCCCTAGCCCTAACCCCAGCCCTAACCCTAGCCCTAACCATAACCCTAACCCTAGCCCTAATCCTAACCCTAGCCCTAACCCTAGCCCTAACCCTAACCCCAATGGGAAAATGGAAATAAATACATTTTTTAAATTTTTCGCTAACTAAGGGGGTGATGAAGGGGGGTTTGATTTACTTTTATAGCGGGTTTTTTAGCGGATTTTTATGATTGGCAGCCGTCACACACTGAAAGACGCTTTTTATTGCAAAAAATATTTTTTGCGTTACCACATTTTGAGATCTATAATTTTTCCATATTTTGGTCCACAGAGTCATGTGAGGTCTTGTTTTTTTGCGGGACGAGTTGACGTTTTTTTTTTGTAACATTTTCGGGCACATGACATTTTTTGATCGCTTTTTATTCCGATTTTTGTGAGGCAGAATGACCAAAAACCAGCTGTTCATGAATTTCTTTTGGGGTAGGCGTTTATACCATTCCGCGTTTGGTAAAATGGATAAAGCAGTTTTATTCTTCGGGTCAGTACCATTACAGCGATACCTCATTTATATCATTTTTTTATGTTTTGGTGCTTTTATACTATTAAAACTATTTTATAGAAAAAGTTATTATTTTTGCATCGCTTTATTCTGAGGACTATAACTTTTTTATTTTTTCTTTGATGATGCTGTATGGTGGCTCGTTTTTTGCGGGACAAGATGACGTTTTCAGCGGTACCATGGTTATTTATATCCGTCTTTTTGATCGCATGTTATTCCACTTCTATTTGGCGGTATGATAATAAAGCGTTGTTTTTTGCCTCGTTTTTTTTTTACGGTGTGCACTGAAAGGGTTAACTAGTGGGACAGTTTTATAGGTCGGGTCGCTACGGATGCGGCGATACTAAATATGTGTACTTTTATTGTTTTTTTTATTTAGATAATGAAATGTATTTATAGGAACAATATATATATATTTATTTTTGCATTTTTTTGGGGGGGAATTTTTTTTTTTTTTTTACACATGTGAATTTTTTTTTTTTTTACACTATAACATTGCCCCAGGGGGGGGGGCATGATGTTATAGTGTAAGATCGCCGATATGACACTTTGCTGTGCACTGTGTCAGATCGGCGATCTGACGTGCACAGCTCCTGGAGGCTTCCCGGCGCCTGCTCTGAGCAGGCGCAGTGAAGATACCTCTATGCAGGACCCGAATGCCGCGGCCATCTTGGATCCGGGCCTGCTGCAGCGAGGAGGTGGTAAGAGACCCTCGGAGCAACGCGATTACATCGCGTTGCTCTGGGGGTTTCAGGGAAGCCCGCAGGGAGCCTCCTCCCTGCGCGATGCTTCCCTATACCGCCGGAACACTGCGATCATGTTTGATCGCAGTATGCCGGGGGTTAATGTGCCGGGGGCGGTCCGTGACCGCTCCTGGCACATAGTGCCGGATGTCAGCTGCGATAGTCAGCTGACACCTGGCCGCGATCGGCCGCGCTCCCCCCGTGAACACGGCCGATCGCGCTGGACATACCATCCCGTCGGTGGTCATACCGGCCCTCCCCTCCTCGACGGGATAGTACGTCCGATGTCAGAAAGGGGTTAAGTATACTCATGAATTGGTAATATTGCATAAGGCCGGTGTCACATTTGCAGCTGCAATGCAAGAAACTCGCGTGAGTCTCTCGCCTCAATACTCGGCACTGCTGCCGGTGGTTCAGACCAGAGCGTTCAGCAGCATAGAAATACATGCAGCCGCACACTCCGATCCCGAGTGCCGGCGGCAGTGTGAGTTTCTCGCATTGCATTTGCAGGTGTGATATACACTCACTGGCCACTTTATTAGGTACACCTGTCCAACTTCTTGTTAACACTTAATTTCTAATCAGCCAATCACATGGCGGCAACTTAGTGCATTTAGGCATGTAGACATGGTCAAGACAATCTCCTGCAGTTCAAACCGAGCATCAGTATGGGGAAGAAAGGTGATTTGAGTGCCTTTGAACGTGGCATGGTTGTTGGTGCCAGAAGGGCTGGTCTGAGTATTTCAGAAACTGCTGATCTACTGGGATTTTCACGCACAACCATCTCTAGGGTTTACAGAGAATGGTCCGAAAAAGAAAAAAAATCCAGTGAGCGGCAGTTCTGTGGGCGGAAATGCCTTGTTGATGCCAGAGGTCAGAGGAGAATGGGCAGACTGGTTCGAGCTGATAGAAAGGCAACAGTGACTCAAATCGCCACCCGTTACAACCAAGGTAGGCCTAAGAGCATCTCTGAACGCACAGTGCGTCGAACTTTGAGGCAGATGGGCTACAGCAGCAGAAGACCACACCGGGTACCACTCCTTTCAGCTAAGAACAGGAAACTGAGGCTACAATTTGTACAAGCTCATCGAAATTGGACAGTAGAAGATTGGAAAAACGTTGCTTGGTCTGATGAGTCTCGATTTCTGCTGCGACATTCGGATGGTAGGGTCAGAATTTGGCGTAAACAACATGAAAGCATGGATCCATCCTGCCTTGTATGGAGCATCTTTGGGATGTGCAGACGACAAATCTGCGGCAACTGTGTGATGCCATGTAAATATGGACCAAAATCTCTGAGGAATGCTTCCAGCACCTTGTTGAATCTATGCCACGAAGAATTGAGGCAGTTCTGAAAGCAAAAGGGGTCCAACCCGTTACTAGCATGGTGTACCTAATAAAGTGGCCGGTGAGTGTATATACAGTACAGACCAAAAGTTTGGATTCACCTTCTCATTTAAAGATTTTTCTGTATTTTCATGACTATGAAAATTATACATTCACGCTGAAGGCATCAAAACTATGAATTAACACATGTGGAATTATATACCGTATTTTCCGGCATATATATATACAGCAGGGGGAAGTACCGTATTTTCCGCTTTGTAAGACGCACTTTTTTCCCCTAAAATTTGGGGGGAAAATGGGGGGTGCATCTTACAATGCGGACATACCTTATTGGTGCTGCCGCTGCGGGTGTCCGATGCTTGCCGCCACACTATCCCCTATGCTGCCGCGTGCTGCTGCTGCCGGCGCACTGTGTCCCCTGTGCTGCTGCCGCCGCGCTGTGTCACAGGTGCTTGCTGCCGCTCTCTGTCCCGTGCTGCATGGGGGAGCTCTGCAGATCCATCCATGCCTTCCTGTGCAGTGGATTCTTTCCAGGAAAATGGACGCCGGGAGGTCTCGGGAGATGAGATCTCAGTGCTGAAATCTCATCTCCCGAGATCTTGTTGCCGAGATCTTCATCTGCGCATGCGCCACCTCCCGGTGGCCATATTCCCGGAAGGAATCCACCGCACAGGAAAGCATGGATGGAACTGCAGAGCTCCCCCATGCAGCACGGGACAGAGAGCAGCGGCAGCAACCGGCAGCATTGGACAGACCATGGCGTCAAGCATCGGGAACACAGCATGGCAGCATCACCCAGTAAAAGAGGGCGGCAGCAAGCATCAGGGAAACAGCGCGGCAGCAGCACCCAGTAAGAGAGCGTGGCAGCAAGCATCGGGGATACAGCGCAGCAGCACCCAGTAAGAGAGCGTGGCAGCAAGCATCAGGGACACAGCATGGTGGCAGCACCCAGTAAGAGAGCGTGGTAGCAAGCATCGGGGACACAGCATGGTGGCAGCACCCAGTAAAAGAGTGTGGCAGCAAGTATCAGGGATACAGCACGGCAGCAGCACCCAGTAAAAGAGTGTGGCAGAAAGCATCAGGGACACAGCATGGTGGCAGCACCCGGCAGCAAGGGACAGAGTTCGATGGCAACACCCACCTCTTGCAGCAGCAACGCTGAGACCCCGCTTCACCACAGCCACCACCCCGGTAAGCAATAAGATGCATGGATTATAAGAAGCACCACCATTTTATTAAAAATGTTTTTTTCCTATTTTTCTCCTCAAAATTTGGGGTGCGTCTTATAATCCGAAGCGTCTTACAAAGCGAAAAGTACGGTAAGTATTTGATCCCTTGCTGATTTTGTAAGTTTGTCCACTGACAAAGACATGAACTGTCTATAAATTTAAGGGTAGGTTAATTTTAACATTGAGATATAGAATATCAAAAATAAAATCCAGAAAATCACATTGTATAAATTTATAAATTTATTTGCATTTTGCAGTGAGAAATAAGTATGTGATAACCTACCAACTATTAAGAGTTCTGGCTCCTACAGACCAGTTAGGCTACTTTCACACTAGCGTCGTGCACTGCACGTCGCTATGCGTCGTTTTGTAGAAAAAACGCATCCTGCAAAAGTGCTTGCAGGATGCTTTTTTTCTCCATAGACTTGTGCAGCGCCCCCACTGCTGCAGGGCCGAGGGGTACCCGGTACCGGGCCTCTGAGTCTCTGCTCTGGGATTGTCACGGTGGCTAGACCCGGTCCGTGACCCTGCTGAGGGGCGCACAATAAAAGGTGGTGATATGGTGCTGATGTTATGGTGCGGTGTAGTGCCGGTAGCGGTCAATAACGAGGACACCAGGTTGCAGTCTCTTTACCTCTTTACTGAAGGCTTCTGAGTCCTCAATCCGGAATATGGTTAACCGGGCTGCGCAAGTCCGGCCGGTCCGATGGCACCTCCAGAGTTCCCTTTGCAGGTGGAAATCTGTGCCTACCTTCCTGCGCTTGTGTGTTGTGGTCCTCCCCTGCTGTGCTTACGGGATAGTCCCCACAACTGTTGTGTCTGTTTCTCGTGTTCCCTCACAACTCGATTCTGATGTTCTCCCTCTACGTCCCCCTGATCTTACGGTTAGGACGCACCCGTATGACGGGGAGGCTCGGAGCTCTTCCGGGACTCTAGCGTCGCCCCACTCCTGTTGTTACCCCCCTGAGTCTTCCTGGGTCTGGGTGAGACAGCCCGCCTGTAACTGACTGTCCTGCCGTAGGTTTGAAGTTTGGCTTGGAGCTCTATACTTCCTCGGCGTTCCGGCCACCGGTTATGCGCCTCAATAGGATGTTGCCTCGTCTTACAGCACGACTCCTACTGGTATTCTCCTTGTTGCGTTGATCTCGTTTCTCACTCAGCACAATATACCTCGCTTCTTGTCCTTTCTTGGGGTACCGCCGCTATATCGTGCGGGCGCGGTCCCGTAACGTTCTCACTGGTTGCTAGGCCTCTGTCAGGATCCCACCCCTGACAGGGACCCCTCTGAATCTTCTCCTACAACACCCTCTGCCACAAGGTGTTGCCTGGTTCCAACCCAGTCAGCTTTCTCCTCTAACTTCCTGCCTAACCCCCAGTCTTACCAGATTGTGAGGAGTGGCCTAATAAATAGAACCCTTAGCTCCCCCTGGAGGCCAGACTGTGAAGTGTATTGGTGTCTGTGATACCTGGTCAGATGAACTCCTTCAGTGCCATCAGACGTACCATAGCCCCCCTTAGCGGCGGAGCCACAGTACTGCAACGACCAGGACTCTGGGGCGCTGCACTTGCATTAGCGACGCAGTGCGACGCATTGCCACACGTTGCAACCGTCGTGCGACGGTTGCGTCGTCTTGTGTCGGTCCGTCGCCACCAAAAAAGTTGCATGTAACGTTTTATGGTGCGTCGAGACCATCTTTTCCAACCGCGCATGCGCGGCCGGAACTCCGCCCCCGCCTCCCCGCACCTCACAATGGGGCAGCGGATGCGTTGAAAAACAGCATCCGCTGCCCCCGTTGTGCGGCGCTTTTACTGCTTGCGTCGGTACATTGCAACGACACGATTCGTCGTGCGTCGTACGACGCTAGTGTGAAAGTAGCCTTAGATGCTCCTAATCAACTCGTTACCTGCATTAAAGACAGCTGTCTTACATAGTCACCTTAAAATAAGACTCCTGTCCACAGACTCAATTAGTCAGTCAGACTCTAACCTCTACAACATCGGCAAGACCAAAGAGCTTCTAAGGATGTCAGGGACAAAATCATAGACCTGCACAAAGCTGGAATGGGCTACAAAATTATAAGTAAGACGCTGGGTGAGAAGGCGACAACTGTTGGTGCAAAGGTATGAAAATGGAAGAAATACAAAATGACTGTCAATTGACATCGATCTGGGGCACCATGCAAAATCTCACCTCCTGGGGTATCCTTGATCATGAGGAAGGTGAGAGATGAGCCTAAAACTACACGGGGGGGTGGAACTTGTTAATGATGTCAAGGCAGCAGGGACCACAGCCACCAAGAAAACCATTGATAACACATTACGCCGTAAAGGTTTAAAATCCTGCAGTGCCCGCAAGGTCTCCCTGCTCAAGAAGGCACATGTGCAGGCCTGTCTGAAGTTTGCCAATGTAGCAAATAGATAATGGCTGCACTCAATTTTACTGTGCTAAAGCAAGGAAATGTGCGATACATGAAATGTGAATAGCATAATGGCTTGTGAAATCTATGAAAAAACACATGAGATGCTTAGCACAAGATTTGGCCAAAAATTGTGAGCCCATCCACCAAACATCAAGGTAATCTCAAATCGGATGGGTACCTGACCTGACTGCCTAGTGTGAACACTTACCTATGGCTAATAACATGGAAAAGCCTGCATTTATAGGAAAGTCGGAACCAACTGTGTTTGGATGTAATTAAAATCACAGCATGGTGAAGGGCGGGGTGAAGTTTGCCAATGAACACCTGGAGATTCTGTGAGTGATTGGGAGGAGGTGCTGTGGTCAGATGATACAAAAATTGAGGGTTTTGGCATTAACTCAACTTGCTGTGTTTGGAGGAAGAGAAATGCTGCCTATGACCCAAAGAATACTATCCCCACTGTCAAGCATGGAGATGGAAACATTATTTTTTGTGGTATTTCTCTGCTAAGGACAAAGGACTAATTCACCGCATCAATGGGAGAATGGATGGAACCATGCACCGTAAAATCCTGAGCGACAGCCTCCTTTCCTCTGCCAGGACATTAAAAATGGGTCGTGGACTCGTGTCTGAGTCTTCATGCAAGACAATGACCCAAAATATACAGCCAAGGCAACAAAGGCTCAAAAAGCACATTAAGGTCATGTAGTAGCCTAGCCAGTCTCCAGACCTTAATCCCATAGAAAACTTATGGAGGGAGTTGAAGCTCTGAGTTGCCAAGCGACAGCCTCAAAATCTTAATGATTTAGAGATGATCTGCAAAGAGGAGTGGGCCAAAATTCCTCCTGACATGTGCACAAACCTCATCATCAACTACAAAAGACGTCTGAATGCTGTGCTTGCCAACAAGGGGTTGCCTCCAAGTATTATGTCTTGTTTGCCAGAGGGATCAAATACTTATTTCTCACTGAAAAATACAAATAAATTTATATAATTTATACAATGTGATTTTCTCGATTTTATTGTTCTATCAATGTTAAAATTAACCTACCCTTAAAATTATAGACAGTTCATGTCTTTGTCAGTGGTCAAACTTACAAAATCAGCAAGGGATCAAATACTTATTTTCCCCACTGTATATATACAGTGGGGAAAATAAGTATTGAAACACATAAAATAAGTATTGAACACATCACCAATTTTCTAAATAAATCTATTTCGAAAGATCCTATTGCCATGAAATTCTCGCTAGATGTGGAAACAACCCATCCAATCCATACAGGAAACGTGTGTGTATATACTGTATATATTTAAAAGTATGTTACATATTCCGAACTGCAACCATGTAACCATAGCCATAGTCAGTACGCTTCCCATGCAGTAATAGGCGTCACATCCATTGTATCACCTTTTTTTTAAACAAGTCAACTACTCATTTGAATGCCATCGAAGATGTATATGTATATCTATTTGATATCACAAACTCTGCATTTGTATAATGTTTTTTTTCTTTGAAACACACCCAAGAGTGTGAAATCAATTATTGTGGAATCTCCATCTTTCCATCCAATATACTTATGATCTTGATATCATGAATAGGGATGAGCAAATTTTCTCGGGTTCCCTCTTATTTGGCAAGCTATAGTGCTTGCCGAATAGGCTGCAGAGGGAACCCGGCTTCCTGGATCACTCCGGCCGATCAGCTGATCAGCGCCGCAGCTGCATGTGTCGCATGTGTCCCAACAAACAGGCTCTCCATGCATGTGTTGTGACTGTGACACAACCGTGACACATGCAGCTGCGGCGCCGATCAGCTGATCGTCCGGAGTGATCCAGGAAGCCGGGTTCCCTCTGCAGCCTATTCGGCAAGCGCTATAGTTTGCCGAATAAGAGGGAACCTCAGCAAATTTGCTCATCTCTAATCATGAACCATAACATACTTACCTTGATATGTGCATATTTGTTTTCCTTTTGTATACACATTATGGGTCTTTCTATGATAGCACATTCATCCTTATTGTTTATATGATATTCTAGTCTTTTACATGCACAACCTGATTTGTTCTGTGGTATATAAACATGCACTTTGCTTTTGTATAGGCATTAGCTTCCTCTATACATCTAAAGAGTCTCAGATGACATTCTTTTTCTGTGATTGTGTCATCCTTAACCATACTTATATATGGGAATATAAGACATTATCCTTTTGCATGCATATTGAGTTTTCTCTGCAATATTGGGGCACCTGTCATGCTTTTGAATAGACACTAGCCTCATTTATACCGCAAGGTAAACCTTACACTTTAATAAGCGGCTCAGATAGTATTCACACATTTATTGCGTTGTTTCCAGGAGTCCGATTCCCAGGTGCCTGGGCTGAAATTGACCCAGCTTTGGGTAGTGCTATAGTCCCCGACATATAGAAATGGGCGACAGCCTCATGTGTCATCTGCACCATTGCCTGCTCCCATAGATGAGTTTGGGAAACCCAAGGACAGCACAATCTTTCGGTGGTGGTAGTCCCATCTCGAGTCACCTGGAGGAGGCCCTCCCAGGCCTGTTCATTCTGCAAGAAGGGTTCATCCTGCTACCTTCATTCTCAGATGACAACCACCGCATACCAGCAATGTTGCACCTCCATTTTGGGGAACGTGAACCTGGTTCCAGACATCAGCTTTTGCAGCCTTCGAGTCAAGTGTTCCGTCTCTACTGGCCACTGGTTGAATGAGATATGATGATGGGTCCCAATCCCTTCTATGGACCCCCATCTCCACTGACAGACAAATGTAATTATCTCCCCTGGAATGCCAACTGTCAGCATCTTGCCTCTAGTGGGCCCTATAACGTTTCTCATCCCTGGTCCTGGCTTGCCTCCTTGTCTCTTCCAACCAGCCTAGTGTATGTGAGGAGTAGTTGTATATTAGAATATACAAACCAGACTGACAAGGGAAGACGTACAGGGATAAATGAAAATACCAATCACACAAATATGCCCTCACAAACAACAGCGTGGAACACTGGGAAGTAAAAGGAGGGAACAACCAAATAGGAGAGGATGACGATATATACAGTATGCACAGACAAATCACCAAGTAACATTCTTTAGATCAACACACCAAATGCCTCCTCAACAAACACCACCAACACCACACCAGGCAGTATAAAACTAACACTGGCAATTGTCATTGCCAAAGGTGAATATAAATAGCAGAGGAGAGTGGCTAACACTGAACAGCTGAGATCATCAAAGCAGAAAAGCTTCAAAGACTCTCAACTGAACAGATTTAACCCCATATACTGCTAGCAGAAACCTGCACATTTTATTATGCTGGTGAAGTGCTTCTAATCAGTGCAGGAGTATATGGAATCAGACATCGCGATCTTCTGGCCCCTCTTTGTCATTGTCAACCTGTAACAGTCTCTTTAAATTCTTAATTGCATTAGAGTTAAGTAATGTTCCAGTCTTCTTTCGTTCCAGCAAAGCCGCACTTAAACAAAGCACCACTATACGTTTTCTTATTGATTCAAATGTCATGAGCAAGCAATAAAAGCAGCCAATGGATATATGAAAATAAATTGGCACATCCTGCCAGCATTACCTTTCCTTTCAATTTGATATAAGAAAGTACCTCTTTGTATGAGTTCCATGTCTTCTGTTCCCCGTACCTTTGTTTTCTGCCACGTTTTTAATTATTGTAATGCATCAGGCCAAGCTTAGAATGTATTTCTAGAAATTAGTGTCGACATGGTCACATCTAAATAATCATTGCCAATGAAATTAAGTGAAGCAGAGAGTAAATAAGTTAGTTGTGCCAAGGTTTAAAATTCCTCATACAGTATATAATTTGATTAAATTTTATTTATTTTGTAATTTTCATCCTATCCTTAAACATTCACTGACGGCAGCAGCAATACTCTTAGGGAGTATTTCTAGAAAATTTTCTATAATTTTTGAATAAATTTGACCTAAAACGACATCAGCTTTTCACTCAAGTCCTAAAAGTAGATAAAGAGGACCAAATCAAACAAATGAGTTAAAAATATTAGACTTTGTAATTTATTTAAATAGCGAGAATGATCCAATATCATAATGCCTCTGAGTGACAAAAGTATGTGAACCTATCCTTTCAGAATGAAATCATGTGTGACCCCCTTGTGCGGTTATGACTGCACCTACATGTTTGTAGTCATTGTTTATTAGTCCTGCACATTGTCTTGGAGGAGCTTCAGCTCATTCTTCAATACGAAACAGCTTCACCCCTTGGATGCTGGTGGGTTTTCTCCGAAGATCTACTCGCTTTAGGTCCTTCTACAACATTTCTATTGGATTAAAAGAGAACCTGGTGATACATGCTGCCCAAACTGTGGACAGCATGTGCAGTATCAGGCTGTACAAACACAGCCATGTACAGTATGTTTGTCTCTGAAATGCCACATACTTTTAATAGCAACTGAGCAGCGCTATTGAATAGCCGTACAGGCATGTCCCCAGCAGCTTCTCCCCACCCGCTGATAACGACTGGCAAGCCTCTGCCCAACGGCGCAGTGTGATGTCCTGACATCTCCCTTAGAATTTCAGATATACTGTAGAACTGATTATTCCACTAATGGTGGCAAGCTGTCCTGGTTCAGATGCAGCAAGACAGACCCAAACCATGATACTGCCAGCACTTGTTTCACAGATTGTATGTTTTATGCTGTAATGCAGTGTTTTACTTTCTCTCCAAATATAACACTTTTTCAGTTTTCACTTAAAAAAAAGCTGTATTTTGATCTAATCTATAAGGTCTACTACACACGTCCTGTTGATTCCTGAATAGCAAAAAACAGTATTGTGAGATTCGAGTTCCGTGTCAATCTGCCATTCATATGTAAGTTTGTGACATCCACGTGTCAGTTGTACTGTCTGTGTCCATGTGTCCGTGTTTCACATCTGTGTGGCATCTGCGTGAATTCTGTGTGTCCATGTGACATGTACCACCCTGGGAAAAGCAGTACAATTCGCACTGATCCCAGATACCAGCTGATGATGGCAGCTCTCATCATTGTCGCTTGATCTCATTGATATCAGCAAACCAGGCGACAATGATAGGTGTTCTGTCTTCATACACGTTGATACGGTGCACAATTTAACATACAGCATAAACCACTTCTGTCTTTCAAAAAAGCAGACCGCTCTCTGTAGTGTAACTTCTTTATTGGTTAACAAGTATAGAACATGCAGTAAAACTATAAGAATACAAACAACATAAATAAGTATTGGGCAAATAATCACACAGCTGACACTTTACAATTAACAGGAAAGTATACAGTATGATGCAAACTTTAACATGGAAATACCCAGATCTCTAATAGTCACATCTGCTATGTACTGGCTGCTATACAGTTAATCACATATCTGTACAATACTGCATTGCAAGAACAGAGATGCTAATCTTACCAGATAGCAACTCAAGTTGGAGCAGTTACAGGAGGGTAAATAAACATGTGTCCCAGGAAGTACACAAAAGAAAATATAGTTTCTTCTACCCAGCATACCTTGCTTTAATTCCACAAGGCAACATTCTATCTGATGTTAAAGACACAGGTTATAAATTAAGCCACCACTAGATGGTGCTATAATGTAACAAACCAGCACATAAATGCAAACATATTGCCTCTATTCAGAGGGGCAGAACAATGGGAGTTGTGCTCACCAGCAGCTGTGTCCCTCCTGTGTAAAATAAATAATTAAATAAAAATGGTGTGGGCTCCTGCGCAATTTTCACAGCCAGCAGAGGGAAAGCCAACAGTTGAGGGCTAATGTTAATAATATAGGAAAAGGGGCAATATGCCAAAAGGTTCCCAGGCTATTAATAACAACTCACAGCTGTTTGCTTAGCCTTTCCTACCGAATTTACGGGACAACCCAGAAAAGAATGATGTAGGGTCCCCCTATAAATTCAAACCAGCAAAGGCTAAACAGACAGCTGTGGGTTGATATTAATAGTCTGAGAAGGAGCCAGAGATAGTGCCCCACCTACCAGGTTACCAACATCTGCCATCAGCCGCCCCAGAAATGGCGCATCCATAAGATGTGCCACATCTGGTGCTTAGCCTCGCTCTTCCCTCTTGCCCTTTGGCGGTGGCAAGTGGGGTAGTAGGGTTGGGGCTGATGTCACCTTTGTACTGTCAGGTGACATCAAGCCCAGGGGTTAGTAATGTAGAAGCGTCTATAACATACTCCCATTACTAGCCCCATTGTAAAAATTGAAATAAAAGCACAGCAAGAATAAAATTATTTGAAATAAAACAAAACACCCTGTTTTACGCATTTATTTAAAAATGAAAAAGATATACTCACCTTTATACATAATCCATTGAAGCCCTTGTCCCCTGTAAAAAAAACAAAAATAATAAACATTCATATCACTCACCTGTCAGACATGAAGATAATCCTCCAATGCCCATGTCCCCTTTAAAAAAACAAAAATAATAAACAACCATATTCTCCACCTGTCTTCAGTAAAATGGTGCCAGTGTTGCTGCAAGCACAGATTTTGATCTCAGCTCAATTAAATCTCTAAAGGATGCAATTGAGCCAGCAGCATGGTCTAACGGGCGTTCTGTCAGTGTAGCACTGATAGGTATAAAGCATTGCCGTGCTGGTGCATTACAATGCATTTTACCAGTGATCAGAGTCATAAAAGTTAAAATCCCATACAGGCACTAAGTAAAAAAGTTAAAAAAAAAAAGCTTTTTAAAAAAAATTGTAAAAACATTTTTTTTTTTAAAAATCACAAAATAAAGAATGAGAAAAATATTATACCAATGAATACACATATCTACAGTGGTGACCAAAAGTTTTGCATTTTTTTTTTGAAAGTATGATTTCTTCTGTCTGGTTGTTGTGGTGCCATTTTCCTGGTGATAAATTGAAAGTGCATGAAGCTGTCATCATGTAAGACCTTAATTTTCATCAAAATGCTTTAGAATATAGATATGGTTATTTAATTAAAGGAAACTGACTGCCAAAAGTTTTTCATATACTATTTATTGATCACAACGTAAAGAGTAATTCATTGTTTACAGTGCCATAACTTAGTATTTTGTAGCATAACCTCTTGCTTTAATTACTACACCACACTGATGGAGCATTAAAGCCACTAGTTGTATTCAAGAGATCCTGAGGGATCTTGCTCCATTCCATTTGCAAATTTGCAAACAATTCATCTTTATTGCTATGGGTACGGACCCCAACTCGTCACCCTAGCTCATCCCAAAGGAGCTCTTTAGGGTTTAAATCAGTTGATTGGCTTGACCATTGCAACAGGTGAACATTTTCCTTTGCTAACCAATTTTTTACTAAATTGGATGTGTGCTTAGGATCATTGTCTTGCTGGAATTTCCAGCCCCGGCCTACTTTGGTTTTACCCTGTGGCAGCATTACATTCTCCAGTATATCCTTGTACATGGTAGCATTCATATTTTCATCAATTATATGCAAAGGGCCAATGGCAGATACAGAAAAGCAGCCCCACACCATGACATTGCCACCACCATGTTTCACTGTAGGTGTTTGTACCTTACATCATTACGTTTTCCAATTGGGTGGTATATATAGTGCATGCCCTCACTACCAAACGGATTGAACTTGGATTCAGCAGACCACAACACCTTAAGCCCCCGTCTCACATAGCGAGATCGCTAGCGATATCGCTGCTGAGTCACAAGTTTTGTGACGCAACAGCGACCTCAGTAGCGATCTCGCTATGTGTGACACGTACCAGCGATCAGGCCCCTGCTGTGAGATCGCTGGTCGTGTCGGAATGGCCTGGACCTTTTTTTGGTCGCTGAGGTCCCGCTGACATCGCTGAATCGGTGTGTGTGACACCGATCCAGCGATGTCTTCACTGGTAACCAGGGTAAACATCGGGTTACTAAGCACAGGGCCGCGCTTAGTAACCCGATGTTTACCGTGGTTACCAGCGTAAATGTAAAAAAAAACAAACAGTACATACTCACCATCTGATGTCCGTCAGGTCCCTTGCCGTCTGCTTCCTGCTCTGACTGAGATCCGGCCGTACAGCGAGAGCGCAGCACAGCAGTGACGTCACCGCTGCGCTCTCGCTGTACGGCGGCTCAGTCAGAGCAGGAAGCAGACGGCAAGGGACCTGACGGACATCAGATGGCAAGTATGTACTGTTTTTTTTTTTTACATTTACGCTGGTAACCAGGGTAAACATCGGGTTACTAAGCGCGGCCCTGCGCTTAGTAACCCGATGTTTACCCTGGTTACCCGGGTGCTGCAGGGGGACTTCAGCATCGTTGAAGACAGTTTCAACGATGCCGAAGTCGTTCCCCTGATTGTTGGTCGCTGGAGAGAGCTGTCTGTGTGACAGCTCCCCAGCGACCACACAGCGACTTACCAACGATCACGGCCAGGTCGTATCGCTGGTCGTGATCGTTGGTAAATCGCTATGTGAGACGGGGCCTTTAGACACCTTAGACCAATCTGACTCTTTCCATTGGCTGTGTTCTATGGCACACTTAATTCAGACCTTCCATTTTTTGCAGAGATGAAAGGCTTCTTGAATGGAACTCGTGCTTTCAATCCTACTGTTTGTAGTTGTCGCACCACAGTTTGGCGACTCACTTTGACCCCAAATTCTTCTCTCATTTCGTGCAAAATCTGTACAGCACTTTTATGGACATCAGATACCGACTTTTTGGACTTTTTATTAATAATGTGATTAACTTTGGAGGAAGTTTTCCATGGTCGTTCTGTCTGTCAGCTGTTCCATGAGCTTTCTTCTTTTTCTTTCTTTATTATATGTGTCACTTGATTCTGAGAGCAGTTGAATTCCATAGCTACCTCTTTTTGGCTTTTGCCTGACTTCTATCTGAGAATAATAAGCTTCCTGACAACCGGTGATAAATTTGGCTTTGTCTTTGCCATGTTTTAACCATAAAACACCCAAACAAAAAAAAATAGGCAAAATTAAACTACCCTTGACAAAATATGCAAAAAGTTTGGCCCAGATAATGTTGAAAACTAACACATACAGTAAAGTGATGAAACAATGTCAAACACAATTTTCATCCTTATAGCTGACAACAATTTGCCTCCGGTTTACTAAAATCACCAGGAAACTGGAATTACAACAATCAGAGAGAATTAATCACACTTTTAAAAAAAATGCTAAACTTTTGGTTGCCACTGTATATAAAAAAAAAATTTACACATATTTGGTATTGACAAATCCAGAATGACCTGATCTATAAAACTGTGACACTAGTTAACTCCTTTAGTGAACACTGTAAAAAAAATGAAAAAAAGTGGCAAAAACTATGCTTTTTCATCATACCACTAGTGATGAGCGAATATACTAGTTACTCGAGATTTCTTGAGCACGCTCGGGGGTCCTCCGAGTATTTTTTAGTGCTCGGAGATTTAGTTTTTATTGCCGCAGCTGAATGATTTACATCTGTTAGCCAGCATAAGTACATGTGGGGATTCCCTAGCAACCAGGCAACCCCCAAATGTACTTATGCTGGCTAGCAGATGTAAATCATTCAGCTGCGGCAATAAAAATTTAATTTCCGAGCACTAAAAAATACTCAGTGGACACCCGAGCATGCTCGGGAAATCTCGAGTAACGAGTATATTCGCTCATCACTACGTATCACCAAACAAAGAGTGGAATAAAACGTAATCAAAAAGTCAAATGTAAGTAAAAATGGTAGAGCTGAAAACGACATCTTGTGCATCTCGGAATAGAAGCGATCAAAAAATGTTGTGTGACCAAAAATAGTGGCAATAAAAATGTCACTTAATCTTGCAAAAAACAAGCCCTTACATGTCTCAGTCGGCAGAAATATGGAAAAGTTATGGATCTCAAAATATGGCAATGCAAAAACTTGGTTTTGTAAAAAAACATTTTTTAATGTGAGAAATCAGCCAAACATAAAGTATATAAATATGGTATTACTGTAATCGCACAGAGTTGACGAAAAAAATCATATAATCACTTATACTGCACGATGAACACCATAGCAATAAATAAAAACAATTCTTGACCTACTGTTGATTTGCTCATTCTACCTCAATCAAATTCAGCAGAGAAAGTGCATATTCTTATAATAAAACATAACTTTTATTAATATCACTACATAAAAGTCTAGAAAATAAAAGCCATATGATGACTGTCACTATCCATGTTTGGATCTGTGGCAGGTCTGGTTTCCCTCAGATTTAAACTTTTTTCCTTTCAGGTCATCGGGGGTTAATGCAGTTCCCCCCTCCCCAATAGCTGCTGGTGTAATTGCATTGCTGCTAGTTCTGCTGATGTGGGTGGTGACCACTCACACCTTCCTTTAAAAGGTCACCTGATGCATCAGCTTGGTTATACAGGTCCTTTTGGAGACCAACCTAGCTGGAGTCAGGAGCTATCTGAGTGCTGTGGTTCTTCGACTGAATACTGATATTTGGTGCCTTACTCTGCTGTACAGTGCATTGCAGCAGAGAAAGCTAAGTGTGGAGGTTATTGTTGCTTTGTCCCTTTGTTGTCTGTAACTTTCCCTGTGTTGTATTAGTGCAGCGGTGGAACCAGTGCTCTCAACTGCCAGTTATCTACTTAGTGATAAGAGCAGGGCAAGTGAGGGACTAGGTATCCTGCTCAGTGACGGGTTGAAAGAACCCTTATAGGGACACAAGTAAGAGCAGGGCACATCTTCAGGTGAGTGCATTCCCCGTTCCCTACCGACAGGGCCCACCGTTGTTAAGGTGTCCCCGATGTACCCTTGTGTGTTTCACCATTTGGTGACCAACCACTCGTCGGGTCGTGTCACGCTAGGACAGTCACTTTGTGACAATGACCCACATATAACATGATAAAGTGCTAGTGCTCAAGATAAATCAGTGCTCAATTAAAAAACTGGTTTGATCTCACCAATGTTGATGATCACTCTACCTTCAGCAAGCTTGTGACTCAGGAGCAGAGAACTAGTGTAGAAGGGGGTCAATTCTATACTCCCCTGTTGTGCCCCTGCATTGCTCACACCCTCACAAGGGCAGTTCCCAAGTGTAAAGCTGCTTAGGTATTACCCATATATGAATATATTGTATGCCTACGTGTTTTCTCCTCAGTGTGGAGGATTCATCAGGGGAGTTTAAAGACTATAAGGGTAAAATAAATTGGAGGTCCTGGACAGACCCCATTTCCTACATGGGCTCTGACACAACCTGTCAGTCCTGACATTTAGTTCCTTGCCACTGCAGGAACTTTCCTCCAATTTATAAATATAACACTTCTTCCCTTCTGAGCTGCGCACTGTGCCTCATAAAAGAGGCACATATAACCACATATGGGGTATTTGCGTACTCAGCAGAAAATGCATAACAAATTGTATAATTCATTTTCTCCTATTATCCCTTTTGAAAATTGAAAATGTGGGGCCCAAGACACATTATAGTGGAGGCAATGGTAATTTTCCATTTACTCAGCCCAATGTTATACATTTCTTTGAACTGCCTGAAGGTTAAAAATGCTCACTAGACGCCTACATGAATTCCTTGAGAGGTGTAGTTTCCAATATGGGGTCGCTTGTGGGGTTTTCTGATGTTTTGGCCTGTCAGAGGCTCTTTAAATGTGACATGGCAATTGCAACATATTCTAGCCAAATTTGCGCTCCAGAATTCAATTGGTACCCTTTCCCTTCCAAGCCTTTTTATGTAGCCTAACAGTAGTTTTCCACCAACTCTGGGGTATTGGTGTACTCAGGAGAAATTGCACAACAAATTGTATGGTCTATTTTCTCCTGTTACCCTTTTGAAAATGAAAAATGTGGGGTAAAACATTTTTGCAGGAATTTAGTTTTCATTTCGATGGCTCATTGTTATAAAATTCTGTGAAGCACCTGTGGGTTAAAGGTGCTCACCATACCTCTACATAAATTCCTTAAGTGTATAAATAATGAGAACAGAGCAACATATACGTCCTAAAGCGGACAGAGAACACTCCCAAGCAATACATATATAATCCGAAAAAAGGAGTCACAAAACTGTCATTAAAGGTATATAAAATTGTAACATTTATTTAATTACCAAAAAACAATTCTGATTAAAACGTACAAATTTTCCCAATCATAAATGGTAGCTATGTGAACGGACATAGGTAACATGCACCATATAACACACCTAAAGTCAACGACTTGAGGTCACAAGTTCATTAAAAAGTAGTCTATCATAGATCCTTGCAAGTATAAAGTCCCACTCAGGATATTAAAGACAGCTGTAATTATATAGTATATAAGACTGGACCTCACCCATGATAGTCGCGGTGTGTTCGCGGTGTGTATATGTGGTGGCAGCAGCCCCTACGCGCGTTTTGCGTAGGCTTCTTCGGTGGGCTGTCCTTAAGTGGTGTAGTTTCAAAATGGGGTCAATTATGTGAGGGTTTTACGCTGTTTAGGTACATCAAAGGAACTGCAAAAAGACATGGTGTCCACTATTTATTTCAACAAATAGTGCACTCCCAATTCCTAAAGTCATATGGTGCTCCTTTCCTTCCGAGCTCTGCCATGTGACCAGATGATAGTTTTCCACCTGGACCTCAGTCGGGACGAAGCTGAGAGGTGAGATTCTTGCCCAACTGGGGGTTAATACATATGTGCGGGCTCAGCGGGTGTACCAGTGGTCCTTTGCAGAGTCTCTTCCCACCAGGTCTCAGGCATATGACTTGCTGAAGCTGGTAAAAAAATGGCTTCAGCCCTTTCCAGCTGGTAGAGAGGGTGGTGGTCGACCAGCTAGTGAGGGCTCTGCCAGCAGCCATACAGCATGTCAGCAGGCTTGGGCTGCAGCGACTTTGGGGTATGCCTCAGTTCACACTGCAGTGTGACAGACAGGCAGTGACCACATGAAAAGTAAAAAAAAAGTCTCTTTAATAGCCAACGTACTCATAAACAGAAAAACAAATGGTATCCTCCGGATCGCAGCCGGGAATCAAGGCAGTCCATATCTGAGATCCAGTAGCGTAGCTACTGGGGGGGCAGAGGGGGCCATCGCCCCGGGCCCTGTCACATGAAGGGGCCCACTGGGAGCCAGGGCCACTTCTGTGACGAGGCAGAACACCGCATATTAGCAGAGCAGTATAATGTCTGCTCCCGTCTGTCTGACGGAGACTCTGCAGGCTATTAGCACAGTGGCCGGCTGCAGTCTCCCTCCTGCAGTGAATGGTTTCGCCCCTCTGACCTGATCATGAAGCTTTTCCCCGGCTGCAGTTTTCTTCACTCTGTGCACGCTGGGATTGGTTCAGGCACGCTGGGTCCTAGTGCCCACATCTTGCATTTCACTTACACTTCCTGGTCCTGCCTGCAGTGCAAACTTTATCAGTAAGTGCTGGGGATGGAACTTATTAGGTTTATTAAATTCAGGTATGTCACTGTGAGACCGTTGGGGTATTGTGGGGGCTGAAAGTGAGTGAGGGGGGACAGGGTGCTGGGGGGTGAATGTGAGACCATGGGGGTAGTGGGGAGGGGAGACGGGACACTGGGGGGTGAATGTGAGACCATTTGGGGGTGTTGTGAGGGCAGAAGGTGGGTGAGGTGGGACAGGGCACTGAGGGGGTGGATGTGAGATGATGGGGGTATTGGGGCTGAAGTGGGGGAGGGGAGACAGGTCACTGGGGGCTGAATATTATAATGTTTTGTTATGATATTATATGTACTCCATCACAGGTAATATTTGCTGTCTGGGGAGGCTGGAGATGGGGGGGGTAGGGGGCCTTTGATACGTACCACCTGGGTCTTTTATGAGTATTAGTATAAGGAGCCCACATACAGTAACCAAGAGCTGCATCACATTTACAGCACCACTCCAGCATTTCTTTTAATTTCATTGCTGGAGCGGTGCTGAAAATCCATGTCCCCTGCCCCCTGTCTGATACTCACCTTCCGGCGTTTTCATCTGTTTTAGTCTCCGCTCGGCTCCGTCTCCTTCAGTTTGTGGCCTGTCCGAGGCTCCAGTGTTTTATGGAGCAGCGCAGAGGTCACTAATCAATGTGAGTCTGTCGGAGCCTTGTTCTGGCCTCTTTCTCACTCTCAGGCTATGTGCACACATTGCGGATTGGCCGCTGCGGATTTCCAGCAGTTTACCATCTGGTTTACAGTACCATGTAAACCTATGGCAAACCAAATCCGCAGTGCCCATGGTGCGGAAAATACTGCGCGGAAACGCTGCATTGTATTTTCCGTAGCATGTCAATTCTTTTTGCGGATTCCGCAGCATTTTTCATCTACTCCTGTATAGGATTCCACAGGTGGTAAAACGCAGGTGAAATCTGCACAAAAAACACAGGAAATCCGCGGTAAATCCGCACATGAATCCGCAACAAGTGCACATAGCCTCATAGTCTTACATTGAGCGCTTGTGACATAGCTTCTAACTTCTGGCCTGTCAGAAGCTGCGCTCACAGGTTTGAGCAGCGGCACTGCAGCAGTGCCAAAAAATAGTGATTACACCAGAGGATGAGTAAATGACCGGGGCATCCAAATCATGACAGGGAGCTGTGAGTCCATCATACTGTGCATACGGGAGCTGCGGGCCCATCATACTGTGTATAAAGAAGCTGTGGGCCCATCATACTGTGTATAAGGGAGCTGCGGGCCCATCATACTGTGTATACGGGAGCTGCGGGTCCATCATACTGTGTATAAGGGAGCTGCAGGCCAATCATACTATGTATAAGGAAGCTGTGGGCCAATCATACTGTGTATAACAGAGCTGCGGGTCCATCAGACTGTGTATAAGGGAACTGCGGGTCCATCAGACTGTGTATAAGGGAACTGTGGGTCCATCATACTGTGTATACGGGAGCTGCAGGCCAATCATACTATGTATAAGGGAGCTGCAGGCCAATCATACTGTGTATAAGGGAGCAGCGGGCCAAACATACTGTGTATACGGGAGCTGTGGGTCCATCATACTGTGTATAAGGGAGCAGTGGGCCCATCATACTGTGTATAAGGGAGCTGTGCACACATCATACTGTGTATATGGGAGCTGCGGGCCCATCATACTGTGTATAAGGGAGCTGTGAGGCCATCATACTGTGTATAAGGGAGCTGTGAGGCCATCATACTGTGTATAAGGGATCTGCTGGCCCATCACACTGTGTATAAGGGAGCTGTGAGGCCATCATACTGTGTAAAGGGGAGCAGTGGGAGCCTTAGACTGTGTATAGGGAAGCTTTAAGTTCACGATACTGTGTATAATGGAGCAGTACATGGGGGAACTTAGGGGACATTGTTATTGTGCATATGGTCCAATATGGCGGTAAAGTCAATGTTCGTTTTTCTATATAGATTTATTTTCAATAACAGTAGGGTCATATTCTGAGGTTCCCCTATATTCACAATAAGTGCGCAACCGTAGCTGTAATCAGGGTTAGCTGGTTAGGGGCCCACTCAGATGTTTCGCCCCCCCTAAGATGAAACCCTAGCTACACCTCTGCTGAGATCGGTTGTAGTGGGGAACTGCACCACCGTGCTACACTGAGCCAGGCCTTTTGGCTTTGCTTGGCTCCGTGTTTCTTCACACAGGCTAAGCTTTGCAGAGCCACGTG
Source organism: Ranitomeya variabilis (assembly GCF_051348905.1). NCBI lineage: Eukaryota > Metazoa > Chordata > Amphibia > Anura > Dendrobatidae > Ranitomeya > Ranitomeya variabilis. The sequence goes on along the minus strand of NC_135232.1, from coordinate 1,059,995,365 downwards.
CTCTGCAACTTTGCAAACCATGACTGACACACTCAACCCTTTGGTGCAGGGTTTTTAAATTAAATCTGTGGCCATGGGCCCCTTGGAAGACCCGGCACTTGGGAGCGAACTGCCTCACTACCATCCTGTAGTTCGCTCCAAAAATAAAAGTCCATGCCGAGTTTTCTTAAATCTGCCTTGGGCAAATAGCTTGCCCAAGACTATACTTACTTTTATTTTGCACTGCAGTCACAGCTTTATCAGTGACTGCAATGCACTTCAGCAGTCTTAATACGCTTCTATGTGCATCCTGGGGGACACAGAGCGACCCTCGCATATAATACCTGTCACTGCCTCACACACTTTAGTATAAGGAACAGATAATGTTAAAGCTTCAATAAGTTGTATATTAATTGCTACTAGTCAACGCTGACATTAATAATTATTATCTGACCTCAATAGAGGTATCGGAGTCCCCGTAATATTTTGGTGGCATTTACCCCTATTTTACATGACATTTAATATCTCAATTTAGAAATGTCCTGTACTTGGTGATTACTACTATGGTGAATGTATCTAAGCTAGATCACCAAGATAATTGTTTGCATTTGTGGTTTGAAGAATAGCATTTCAATCGAATGAATAATTGATGGTTGAGAATTAGGACAGAAGTACTTCTAATTATCATCATTTTTTAATTACTGACAGATGGTTGTGCATTCATGTAATTAGTAAACCAGGAAACTCAAATCTTTTGAGGGATTATACAGGAGGAAAAGTGTAGATGGTGGATATACAACAGCTTTTCACCCAGTAACCCATTTGTAAATGAAAGTGTCACACAGGATTCACTAAGCTCATTGTCATTCAACCATCACTAGTAAAAAATCGTCACCATTGTGCACATATGTAAAGAGCTGCCAACAATAAAGCATCAATTCTTGTTTATTATTAAATTAGAATGATCAATGGGCAAGGAACATGCAGCAAAATATTTTACATCATGATTTTTCCCATGATATGGTCAATTCCATGCATTTTTATTGCCCCATTAATTGTACAGTGAATTTGTCATAAGGGTATATTCACACACCAACCTTCCACAGCAAACCCCCAAGTATCTGTACAGTAGGTACAATCAAATATGTCTCCAATTGCTATACAGTTCTCAACATAAGTGAGTACACCCCCCTTTGAAAAATAAGATTTTAATCAACGTATCACTGAATACATGAAAAATTTCCAAACTTTTGACAAGAGAGTTTCACAGAGCATTTTTTTATAAAAAAACTTCAGTTTTACTTAAATTAGTTGATGCAAAAATGAATACAGCCCACATCATAAACTACTGCATCTAGTATTTTGCATGACCTCCATAATTTTTAAGGACAACACCAAGTCTTCTATGCATGGAATGAGCAAGCTAGTGACTTATTGCAACATTTTTTTTCATTCTTCAACAATGACCTCTTTTAGAGCCTGGAGAATGATGATCAAATTGCCTCTTCAGAATTTCCCATAGGTGATCGGTTGGGTTCAGATCGGGAGATCTATTTGCCAATGAGTCACTTTCACCCTACTCGTCTTCAGAAATGCGACAAATATGTTTTGGATCATTGTCACATTGTAAAAGTGCATATAAAATACTATATGTAGTAGTTTTAGTTTTTTTTAATGTGGGGTGTATTCATTTTTGCATCAACTAATTTGAGTAAAACTGAAGATTTTGTGTTGAAAGTTACAAATCCTCACTTTCATGGTATAGGTTAAAAAATTATCCTATGAAACTCAGTCTTGTCCAAATTTTGGAAATTGTTCTTGAGTTCAGATATTGATTAAATGCTTACTTTTCAAAGGGGTTGTGCTTAGTGATGAGCGAGCTAATCGTAATACTCAGGTGCTCGACCAGAGTAACAAGTACTGTATAATGAAACTCCATGGGAAACTCGGGCATATTTACGGCACCCCCCTTTCCCCCGGAGCTCTGGAGGGGGTCTAAAAATTGCTGTAATCGATAGAAACAGCACTGAAATGGCATGGGAACAGCATGGGGGAAGACCCCTGAAAGCATCTCTGAATCCCAGGTCAGAGCTGGAACCAAATTTGTTAGAGTATTAAGACACTTTTAGGGACTGGCAATAAAAAATACAAAACCAAAGTTTAAATAGATTTTACTGGAAGAAATGTTAAGAAACATTCTTTTTAGGATAGTGGCTTGTATACGGTATAAGGCAAAATAAATAAGAAAAAAAATGCTTCCCCACACCTTGGGCTATGTTCAAACATAGTGTTTTTGCTGTGTTTTAGCACGTTTGCATTGCTTTCAATGGTGAAAAAAAACTTTCACCAGGAAATGTAAATTTTACCTTTTACTACCTTATCTGGCTATGTGGTGAGTGAGAAATGATCAGAGACATATCCTGTTTAATTTATGAAGGAAGGACTCTGAAAGTTACAATTTTTTTTTCAGGGCCATCAGGCAGCCCTCACTATTTGTAGAGGGACATCAGGCAGCCCTTATCATTGTTGGACGGCCAGCAGGTGTCTTGTGGAGAGATGAGAAAAAGAGCTTTTGGGTAAAGCACATCATTCTACTGTTTACTGTTTATGGAAAGAGGCTTACAAATAAAATAACACAGTAGATACAGTCAAATATGGTGGAGGTTCAAAGATATTTTGGGGTTGTTTTGCTGCCTCTGGCACTGGGTGCCTTGACTGTGTGCAAGGCATCATAAAATATGAAGATTCTCAAAGGATTTTGGGTTGCAATTTAGTGCCCACTATTAGAAAGCTGGGTTTGTATCCTAGGTCATGGGCCTTCCAACAGGGCAATGACCCCAAACATACTTCAAAAAGCACACAGAAATGGATGGAAACAAAGCACTGCAGAGTTCAAAGTGGTAATTCCTGCTCCAGTATCGTAAAGTCTTTTACCTCTACCTATTTCATATAGCCGGTGTCGGACTGGGGTGCCAAGGGCCCACCAGTAACATTGACTTTTGGGGCCCATTTTTCACCTGCATACAAATATTACTTGACTCTGGTTCACAAATTTACCTATATCTCTATATAATAATGAACTGGGTAGATAAGTTAATGAATGATGGGATTCTGCTTTTTTCTGTACAGAGAGAATCAAGTAAATTATGACAATATTGCCCATACAGTAAGGTTGGGTGCCTAGATCTCCACTGGGGCCAATCCGAGCCTGCATACAGCTGCTACATAGAAACTATAAATTGACACATTAAATCAGTTATTTTTCCTGCTTTTATGAATTTCTGAGAACAGATCACAGTAAAAAAACACAAATCTGTCAATGAGTGTATGAAAAAAAGCAGCAGCAAGGATTATAAATTATAAGGCAATAATCCCTTACTTGGTGCCTGTAATACGCTATCTCTACTGCGACAGGTTGGCCCTAGAGGATATGGAGGAGGAGGCAGAAGCAGTGGAGGAAGTATTAAATGTAGTGGTTTGTCCTGCAAGCCTTGAGGATTCCAAGACTTGTGGAACAGCCCCTTGACTGCCTGCCCCCACAGCCACCAGAGTCACCCAGTGCCTAGTCAGCGAGATATAACACCTTTGGCCATGTTTGCTTGCCCAGATGTCAGTAGTGAAATGCACCCTGGCCGGCATAGATTGTTTCAAGGAACAAGTGATGTTGTCTGCAACATGCTGGTGAAGTGCCTGCACAGCTTTCTAAGGGTATGTGTCTCCACAGGCCGGATTACATCTGGATTAGCTGCAGATTGAACGCTGCGTACAACCGCAGTGTTCAACCCGCAGCATCCAGCTGTTACAGCATAGTGGAGGGGATTTTATGGAATCCCGTCTCCACTATGCATGGGAACATGCATCTGGTGGCCCTGCGTTTACGGACATGCGGCGCGTCTTTTTAGAACGCAGCATGTCTGTTTACCTTGAGGCGACGCTTCATCACCGCACGATAAATAACAGGGTCCTATGTATAGGGTGCGGTGATTCCGGATGTGTGCAATGAACACATCCGGAATCACCACGCGTACAGAAGGGGGCGGTGCTTTGGGCAGAGCGGGTTTGGGTGTGGACACGCACCCTTAGAGAAGTAATGGCAACTGGGCAAGTGGTACTGGAGGACTGCGATGGCCATCATCTTTTGCAAACCATCTATATCCTCCAGGCGGAAAGGCAGTGAGGTGCAGGTGGAGATGTTATGGTGGATTTAGAAAGATATGGTGTGCTCAGTGAAACTAAAACAGCAGGCATCTCCATTTCCGTAACAGCTGACGGGCTCTCACTCACCAGGACTGTAGGGGGTAAACAAATGGATGTTCTGCAGCCAGAGACCTGTGTGAGAACACTTGCCACAGTGATGGAGGAGAGAGAAGCAGCAAATGCGGTTGATGGGACTGCTGGTGGTTGGTGATGACTGCTATTTCGCATTTTAGCACACTGAAATTCCCAGACTAACACATATTGATCGCACATATGCCGGTTCATGCATATAGTAGTCAAATTTTTGCCCATTCTGAGTATGTTTGAAAAGTTGGCAGATAACGTGAGTTGGGTCATCCTTTGCAATTTTAAAAAAGGCAAGGCTAGGCAACCCTTGCTGCCTTTGTGAACTGCAGACCTGCGACTGGTGCTGACTGAGGATGCAGTACTTGTTGTCATGGTTGCACCACTCCATTTCTGTGCAGCAAGCTGCAACATAACCTCCTCTGCTGAACTATTCCGCTGCATGCCTCTGGGTTAACATCAAGTGAGATGTACAACCTCATCATCATCCTCACTGTTCTCCCACTCTTCATCCTAAGAGTCACCCTCCTCCTCTTCCTTGACACCACACAGTCAGCATGCGCCTCAGGTATCTGAGTCTCATCAGGATCACCTCTACCCCCAGGGGTTAACATCTCATGACAAGGGTCTGGATTCTGCTTGGACCCTACTTCGTCTAGAAAAATTTGGGGGCATCAGTGCAGAACCATTCCTCCTCTTGATTCTGTGAAACTTTGGAGCAGACCTCAGATGCCCATGGAATAGAATGTTTGAACAACTCTGCAGACTCGCCCTCCTGTGGTTCCCCATAGTCAGTTGGATGGTTGGAGAGCTGTGACGTGGGGGGAAACAAGGGTAATTGGGGTGCCACTTCTGAGGATTGTACTGTGTGTGATGTTAAGGTGGAAGAAGAAGAGGAGTGGCCACTTGATGCAGCGCTTGCCATCCATTGGAGCACATGCTCTTTCTGGCCCTTGTCTACAAGGAGTACCGCTGTGTGGCTGCCAGTTGTCTTTGGATAGGACGAGACGGTGTTTGTTCAGTAGAGCTTTCAGTAACATTACCACCTAACCCACATACACCTTGAACGCCAAGCCTATTCCCCCTTCCACCATGACCTTGCTTTTTCCCATTCGTGGAGCACACTCGGACTGGGTCGTGGTTAGCAGTGGGGTACCACAGGGGTCAGTATTGGACCCTCTTCTTTTTAACATATTTATTAATGACTTTGTAGGGGGCATTCAGAGTAGAATTTCAATATTTGCAGATGACACTAAACTCTGCAGGGTAATCAATACAGGATGATTTATGTAAACTAGAAGCTTGGGCTGATAAATGGCAAATAAGCTTTAATAGGGATAAATGTAAGGTCATGCACTTGGGTAGAAGTAATAAGATGTATAACTATGTGCTTAATTCTAAAACTCTGGGTAAAACTGTCAATGAAAAGGACCTGGGTGTATGGGTGGATGACAAACTCATATTCAGTGGCCAGTGTCAGGCAGCTGCTACAAAGGCAAATAATATAATGAGATGCATTAAAAGAGGCATAGATGCTCATGAGGAGAACATAATTTTACCTCTATATAAGTCACTAGTGCGACCACACTTAGAATACTGTGCACAGTTCTGGTCTCCGGTGTATAAGAAGACATAGCTGAACGGGAGCGGGTGCAGAGATGAGCGACCAAGGTTATTAGAGGACTGGGGGGTCTGCAATACCAAGATAGGTTATTACACTTGGGGCTACTTAGTTTGGAAAAACGAAGACTAAGGGGTGATCTTATTTTAATGTATAAATATATGAGGGGACAGTACAAAGACCTTTCTGATGATCTTTTTAATCATAGACCTGAGACAGGGACAAGGGGGCATCTTCTACGTCTGGAGGAAAGATGGTTTAAGCATAATAACAGACGCGGATTCTTTACTGTAAGAGCAGTGAGACTATGGAACTCTCTGCCGTATGATGTTGTAATGAGTGATTCGTTACTTAAATTTAAGAGGGGACTGGATACCTTTCTGGAAAAGTATAATATTACAGGGTATATACACTAGATTCCTTGATAGGGCGTTGATCCAGGGAACTAGTCTGATTGCCGTATGTGGAGTCAGGAAGGAATTTTTTTCCCCAAAGTGGAGCTTACTCTTTGCCACATGGTTGGTTTTTTTGCCTTCCTCTGGATCAACATGTTAGAGCATGTTAGGTTAGGCTATGGGTTGAACTAGATGGACTTAAAGTCTTCCTTCAACCTTAATAACCTTAATAACTATGTAATTATGTTGGATGTGCCCTTCCTCTCTTTTAACCAGCTGTTTCACAACCCTAGACCCAGACCTGTCAGTCACCTGTCACTAAATTAACAATCAGAATTTATTTGCTGAAATACTGTGTCTGGCCCACACTATTAGCAGAAAGGATTTAGATTCTGAAATGTGGCCTGGTGTCTGGCCCGCACTATTAGGAGATGGGTGTGTAAAAATTGGACGGCACACGTATGGTCTCCATGTGTCATGCAATTTTTTTGTCACACCCATTGACTTGCATTGGCAAGTGTCATCTGATATACTCGGCAAATCGCAGAATGCTGAGGTTTTTTTTTCTCAGTCAGATCCGGGTTGAGAAAAAAATTGCAGATGAGCAGGGAATGATACTATAACATTAGTCAGACTGCAATCTGATTTTTTTAATGTAATTTTTAAAGCGTTTACAAAAAAAAACAAAAGATAGCATGGTGGCTCAGTGGTTAGCACTGCAGCCTTGCAGCGCTGGAGTCCTGGGTTCAAATCCCATCAAGGACAACATCTGCAAGGAGTTTGTATGTTCTCCCGTGTTTGTGTGGGTTTCCTCCGGGTTCTCCAGTTTCCTCCCACATTCCAAAGACATACTGATAGGGAATTTAGATTGTGAGCCCCATCGGGGACAGTGATGATAATGTGTGCAAACTGTAAAGCGCTGCGGAATATGTTAGCGCTATATAAGGATTATTATTAAAATAATGAACATCACAAATCATAAATAATATGGACCAATTTGGTGTCCCTGTAATCTTAACAACCCACACATCACAGTGATTCAATTATTTAATGGGATCGGTAAATGACGTAAAAATAATGGCGTGATTGATTTTCTCTTTTATACCCATAAAAAATGTAATTAAAATGTAAGGCTACGTTCACACTAGCGTTGTGCGCCGTTGCGTCGGTGACGCAACGCACAACGCACGCAAAAACGCGTCAAAACGCACGCAAAAACGCTGCGTTTTGCGACGCATGCGTCGGTTTTTGCCGAAAATCGAACGCAAGAAAAATGCAACTTGTTGCGTTTTCTTGGTCCGACGCTTGCGGCAAAAAAGACGCATGTGTCGCACAACGCAACAAAAAAAACGCATGCGTCCCCCATGTTAAGTATAGGGGCGCATGACGCATGCGTCGCCGCTGCGTCGCCGACGCAAACCCGACGCACATTAGCTTAACGCTAATGTGAACGTAGCCTAACACTGAGGCTAGGTTCACATGTAGCGTAAATGCTGCTTTTTTCCTACTGCTTTTTTTCTGCTAGTGCCTTCACCACACAATGGAATAACAATCTTCTCAGATTATTGCATGTTTTTGTGTTCCTTTTATGCGCTTTCCCTTTATTTCATGTGATTTTGGTGCAGATATGAAACAGAGTTTTTAATGCTTTGTTAATTGTACAGAAAAGCTTTGATTCTGCTCACAAAGAATGAAACAGCGTTTTTTTTTCTTCATGCGTTTTTTTTTCAGAAGAAGCCTGCAAAGAAAAAAACACCAAAACTGCACAGTTTGCTGCAGTTCGGCAGCATTGTTAGATGCGCAGAGGCCAAAGATTTCATGGAATCCCATCCACTTTGCTTAGACATTTAGAACATTGTTCACATGTAGGGTAAATGATGTGGTTTTTTTGCTGCTTTTTTTTTTAACCGAAATTCTTCTGTTTAACAGTCCAAGCAAAGTGGATGTGATTTCATGAAAACTGCGCCCCCTGTTATGATCTCAGAAAGTCCAACTGCTTGTATCCTCAGCAATCCCAAGATTGATGCTCAGCAACCCCATCTTGAAGGGAGCAGATGGTGGAGCTCCGCTCCATTAATTGTCTATGGGACTGTCACAGAAAGCTGAGCACTGTTTGTGGCTATTTCCAGCAGTACCATACACTGCAAACTTGCCATAGAGCATATAAACTAAATTTAATGCAGAATATTAAAATAGCTGTTAAATATACACATCTTTAACCTCTTCACGACGCGGTAAATTTCCATTCTTAAAAACTCTATAAAAACACACTGGTGCCCCTGAATTAGAGAAAATAAGCATGAACTGCTGGTGTCTAGACAGCTTCTGTGCCTGGTCTGTCACAATAACATTCAACTGAAAAAATGGAAAAAGACACCGCGCTACAGCTAAATATGTATGGCATAAATGTTCATACCCTTCCACAATGATCTGATGACACGTGAGGCTGGAGGTATGTATCAGAAAGGGTTAATTGTAGATTCCAACGCTGGCTACTAGTGATGAGCGAGTATACCTGCTGCTCGGGTTTTCCTGAGCACACTCGGGTGGTCTCCAAGTATTTGTGAGTGCGCGGAGATTTAGTTTTCTTCACCTCAGCTGCATTATTTACGGCTGCTAGCTAGCCTGAGTACATGTGGGGATTGGCTGGTTGCTAGGGAAATGCATTCAAGCTGTCTAGCAGCCGTATATTATGCAGCTGTGTCAACAAAAACAAAATCTCTGAGCAGTCAAATACTCGGAGGTCCCCTCCCATCCTGTATGCATGGCTCATCTCCCCCCCTCCCATCCTGTGTGCATAGCTCATCTCACCCCCCCTCCTCACATCCTGTATGCATGGCTCATGTCACCCCCCCTCCCATCCTGTGTGCATGGCTCGGCTTCCCGCTCCCATTTTGCATGGCTCGGCTCCCCATTCTCCTTCATCCTTCCCCCGTCCTCCCTGGCTGTCATACTCACCTTTCCCACACCGCGCCGAACATCCCTCCATCTCTGTTCCGGCGCACTGCGTAGCACATTCTTCCTGCGTGAGCGGTCATGTGGTACCACTCATTAAGGTCATGAATATGCGTCCATATTCATCACCTTAATGAGCGGTTCCATGTGACCTCTCACACAGGACGAGCTGCCGACGCTGAGACCAGGCATCTTTGGAGTAGGGTGAGTATGATGTCTCCAAGGAGGCAGGGAGGCAGGCGGGCGGGCGGCCAGGGGGGCGGTCGGTCGGGAGGTGACCCCGGACTTTAATTAAAAAAAAAGAAAAAAAACTTGCTCACGTGCCGCCCCCCGCATCGTCCTGCCCTAGGCACATGCCCTCAAGTGCCTAGTGGCAAATACGGCCCTGCTGACGCCCCAGCACATTACATGATGGTAGAGGTCCTGGCTGTGTGTGTGGACAGGTGCTGCAGGGGAACTATGCCCTCGCAGGCCACATGTAACCTTTGACTTTGATTTGCCAGGACCAAGTGTTGGACAGTTCAATGAGGGAGACCACCAGTCAAAAATAAACTTTTTACTTAGTGACAATTGGGAAAGGATTATGTACAGGAGGTCACGGGCACATATCTTGATGAACGTTTCTTGCACATAAGGAGCATTTTTTACACACAGATTCCTTCCTCCCTCTATCTTCATCTTTCCTCTTTACTTCACCACAGCCCAGCTCAATACTACAGTCCAGCTTGTAAGAGTCCTATTCTCAACCCGCGGTTCTGTATCCTTTTCCCCTTAGGTTAGCTACTTTGCCACTATGGCCTTTACTAAATTAGAATAACATTAAAAAGTTTATTAATTTCAGTTCTTCAATATAAAAAGTGAAACTATTATATTATATAGAGTCATTACAAACAGAGTGGTCTATTTTAAGTGCTTATTTCTGTTAATGTTGATGATTATGGCTTACAATGAAAAAACTCTAAAGTAATTATCTCTGTAAATTAGATTACTTTATTACACCAGCTTGAAAAGTGATTTTAAAATCCGAAATGTTGGCATACTGAAATGAACAGCTCTGGCAAAAATTAAGAGACCACCGCATCAAAACCCTGTCATGGGCAGCCAAATCTCCAGACCTGAACCCCATTGAAAACCTCTGGAATAAAATCAAGAGGATGATGGATAGTCACAAGCCATCAAACAAAGAACTGCCTAAATTTTTGCACCAGAAGCAGTGTGAAAGACTGGTGGAACCATGCCAAGACGCATGAAAGCTGTGATTAAAAATGATGGTTATTCCACAAAAAATTTGTTTCTTCCTGAGTTAAAACATTAGTATTGTTGTTTCTAAATGATTATGAACTTGTTTTCTTTGCATTATTTAAGGTCTGAAAGCACTGTTTTTTTTTATTTTGACCATTTTTCTTTGTCATAAAAAAATACAAAATGTATTGCTTGGAAATTTGGAGACATGTTGTCAGAAGTTTGTAGAATAAAACAACAATTTACATTTTACTAAAAAATATACCTATAAAGAGAAAAATCAGACAAACTGAATATTTTGCAGTGGTCTCTTAATTTTTGCCAGAGCTGTGTGTTCAGTAAATGGACTCAATACTTGGTCGGGGCTCCTTTTGCATCAATTACTGCATTAATGCGGTGTGGCATGGAGGCGATCAGCCTGTGGTGCTGCTGAGGTGTTATGGAAGCCCAGGTTGCTTTGATAGCAACCTTCAGCTCGTCTGCATTGTTGGGTCTGGTGTCTCTCCCCTTTCTCTTGAAAATACCCCATAGATTCTCTAAGGGGTTAAGGTCAGGCCAGTTTGCTGGCCAATCAAGCACAGTGACACTGTTGTTTTTAAACCAGGTATTGGTATCTTTGGCAGAGTGGACAGGTGCCAAGTCCTGCTGGAGAATGAAATTTCCATCTCCAAAAAGCTTGTCGGCAGAGGGAAGCATGAAGCGCTCTAACATTTCCTGGTAGACGGCTGTGCTGACTTTGGTCTTAGTAAAACACAGTGGACCTACACCAGCAGATGACATGGCTCCCCAAACCATCACTGATTGTGGAAACTTCACACTAGACCTCAAGCACCTTGGATTTTGTGCCTCTCCACTCTTCATCCAGACTCTAGGACCTTGATTTCCAAATAAAATGCAAAATTTACTTTCATCTGAAAACAACACCATGGACCACTGAGCAACAGTCCAGTTCTTTTTCTCCTTGGCCCAGGTAAGACATTTCTAGCATTGTCTCTTGGTCACGAGTGGCTTGACACAAGGAATGTGACACTTGTAACCCATGTCCTAGATACGTCTTTGTGTGGTGTCTCTTGAAGCAATGACTCCAGCAGCAGTCCACTCCTTGTGAATCTCCAAAAATTTTTTGAATGGCCTTTTCTTAACAATCCTTTTAATGCTGCGGTTAGGGTGGAGCGACTTTCACTTTTTTAGGATCGAGTCGGGTTTCGCGAAACCCGACTTCGTCAAAAGTCGAGTCGAGTGTAATCGTCCGATTATCGCCAAAAGTCGGGGATCGACCGAAAAATGAAACCCAATGCAAGTCAATGGGGAAGCATAGTCGGCAGTCAGTGGAGGCCAGGAAAACACCTACAGTGCCCATTGTAATGGTAAAAACATCCATTCTTGTTACTGAAGCTTGTCAATCTTAATTTACTTTATAATAATAGTTAGGCATTGGAAATTGAGGGTCATTTGGCTAAAGTTGTGGGGGGTAGGGCTGGTTCAATTTTTTTGTGGGCCCAGGACACGTGGACTACGTCACGGCGGTGGAGCAGTGAGAGGTAAGTATTTCAACTTTGCAAGTGCTGTGATCCTGAGCAAGCAGGGGGGACACACTCGTTCGCATTGGCACTGGCACAGGGCCCCTCAAAGTACGGCGGTGTGTTTGCACGGTGGGGGCGCCTCCCACCGGCAGCGACACTTTTGCGTACTCTGAGGGGCCCTGTGCCAGTGACGTCGCCAACGAGTATGCCCCCCCACCTGATGAAGGAACCTGCACTTTCATCTGCACCTTCCTCTTTGTCCCTGTGTAAGGTGGTATAGTATGCGGGAAGGGGATCCTGTCTTTCAGCAGGGTCAGACTGTGGCTGTGTAGCGTGCAGGGGAATGTAGTGGTCTGGGTCAATGTACCACAAGACTCATCTAGCACTGGCTGGGCAATGGGCAGGATGAGGAGGAAACACAGATATAGGCCCAAATAATAAAGTGGGCTAAATGCAGTTCAAAATTGGTAACAGGACTAACCAGGCGGCATTGCTTTGTTCAGAGGAGTAGAAAACCCAGGAGCGGCAGACACCGTTTTAAGGGCCCAACCACACTAGTAGGCCCAATGCAGTTTAATATTACAAATATAGGCCGAAAGCCTGAAGATTGAAGCTCAGGAAAATAACACAGGACAACACCAAGGTGGGGCAGACACAGTTACTAGGCCCAACCAAACTAGTAGGCCAACTGTAGTGTTGTATTACCAACTACTTAATGAGAGCCTGAAGATTGAAGCTCAGGCAAGTAAACCTGGAGAACACCTTGGAACGGCAGACACCGTTAGTAGGCCCAATCCAACTAGTATCCCAAATCCAGTTTCATATTTCAAATATAGGCCGAAAGCCTGAAGATTGAAGCTCAGGCAAGTAAACCTGGAGAACACCTTGGAGTGGCAGACACCGTTAGTAGGCCCCAACCAAACTAGTTGGCCAACTGCAGTGTTATTTTAACAACAACTTAATGAGAGCCTGAAGATTGAAGCTCAGGCAAGAAAACCTGGAGAACACCTTGGAGTGGCAGACACCGTTAGTAGGCCCCAACCAAACTAGTTGGCCAACTGCAGTGTTATTTTAACAACAACTTAATGAGAGCCTGAAGATTGAAGCTCAGGCAAGTAAACCTGGAGAACACCTTGGAGCGGCAGACACCGTTAGTAGGCCCCAACCAAACTAGTAGGCCAACTGCAGTGTTATATTACCAACTACTTAATGAGAGCCTGAAGATTGAAGCTCAGGCATGTAAATCTGGAGAACACCTTGGAGTGGCAGACACCGTTAGTAGGCCCCAACCAAACTAGTTGGCCAACTGCAGTGTTATTTTAACAACAACTTAATGAGAGCCTGAAGATTGAAGCTCCAGCAAGTAAACCTGGAGAACACCTTGGAGCGGCAGACACCGTTAGTAGGCCCCAACCAAACTAGTAGGCCAACTGCAGTGTTATATTACCAACTACTTAATGAGAGCCTGAAGATTGAAGCTCAGGCAAGTAAACCTGGAGAACACCTTGGAGCGGCAGACACCTGTTATGATCCTTAGTGGTTGAGGATCACAAATTACTCCAGCTAAGTAACAAACATAGGACAAGCTCTAGGGAGGTGGCAAACTGGACTGACCGCAAATCTGAACCTATCCAAACACACTAGAAGTAGCCAGTGAACGTGCCTAAAAATCCTAGACGTCTCAAGCCAGCCTGAGGATCTAACTACCCCTAGAGAGAAAGAAAAGACCTCTCTTGCCTCCAGAGAAATACTCCCCAAAGATATAGAAGCCCCCAACAGATAATAACGGTGAGGTAAGAGGAAGGCACATACACAGGGGTGAAAGCAGATTCAGCAAATGAGGCCCACTAGTACTAGATAGCAGAAAATAGAAAAGGGAATCTATGCGGTCAGTAATAACCCTTACAAAATATCCACTCTGAGATTTCAAGAACCCCCACACCAACTAACGGTGTGGGGGGAGAAACTCAGTCCCCTAGGGCAACCAGCAAGCGAGGAAATCACATTTTAGCGAGCTGGACTAAAAAACATAATGAACACTGATAATCAAAAAATGATCAAACAAAAACTTAGCTTGTCTTGGAGAGACTGGGAGCAAGGTAGACACAAGGAATCTGAAGAGCACTGAATACATTGATAGCAGGCAAGGAACTGAGTCTCCAGGTGAGCTAAATAGGAAACCAACCAAGGATAACGAACCAGCTGATGCAGCCAACCTGCAGAAAGACAACACTACACAGTACCGCTTGTGACCACTAGAGGGAGCCCAAAAATAGAATTCACAACAGTACCCCCCCCTTGAGGAGGGGTCACCGAACCCTCATCAAGACCCCCAGGGCGATCAGGATGAGCCGCGTGGAAGGCATGAACCAAATCGGCCGCATGAACATCAGAGGCGACAACCCAGGAATTATCCTCCTGACCATAGCCCTTCCACTTAACCAAATACTGAAGCCTCCATCTAGAGATACGAGAATCCAAAATCTTCTCCACCACGTACTCCAATTCGCCTTCGACCAGCACCGGAGCAGGAGGCTCAACAGAAGGAACCACAGGTACCACATACCTCCGCAACAAAGACCTATGGAACACATTATGAATGGCAAACGATGCTGGGAGATCCAAACGAAAAGACACCGGGTTAAGGATTTCCAAGATCTTATAAGGACCGATGAAGCGAGGCTTGAATTTAGGAGAGGAGACCTTCATAGGAACATACCGAGAAGACAGCCACACCAAATCCCCAACACGAAGTCGGGGACCCACACCGCGGCGGCGGTTGGCAAAGCGCTGAGCCTTCTCCTGTGACAACCTCAAATTGTCCACCACATGGTTCCAAATCTGCTGCAACCTATCCACCACAGAATCCACCCCAGGACAGTCAGAAGGCTCAACCTGACCCGAGGAAAAACGAGGATGGAAACCAGAATTGCAGAAAAAAGGCGAAACCAAAGTAGCAGAACTAGCCCGATTATTAAGGGCAAACTCGGCCAATGGCAAAAAAGTCACCCAATCATCCTGATCAGCAGAAACAAAACATCTCAAATAAGTTTCCAACGTCTGATTAGTTCGCTCGGTTTGGCCATTAGTCTGAGGATGGAAGGCCGATGAAAAAGACAAATCAATGGCCATCTTAGCACAAAAAGTCCACGAAAACCTGGACACAAACTGGGATCCTCTATCAGACACAATATTCTCAGGAATGCCGTGCAAGCGAACCACATTCTGAAAAAATAGAGGAACCAAATCGGAGGAAGAAGGCAACTTAGGCAAGGGCACCAAATGGACCATCTTGGAAAAATGGTCACACACCACCCAGATGACCGACATTCTCAGAGAGACTGGAAGATCCGAAATAAAATCCATGGAAATGTGCGTCCAAGGCCTTTTCGGAACAGGCAAAGGCAAAAGCAAACCGCTGGCAAGAGAACAGCAAGGCTTAGCCCGAGCACAAATCCCACAACACTGCACAAAGGAACGCACATCCCGCGACAAGGAAGGCCCCCAGAAGGACCTAGCCACCAAATCTCTGGTACCAAAAATCCCAGGATGACCCGCCAACACCGAAGAATGAACCTCGGAAATAACTCTGCTGGTCCATCTATCCGGGACAAACAGTCTCTCTGGTGGACAACGGTCAGGTCTATCCTCCTGAAATTTCTGCAGCACTCGTCGCAAATCTGGGGAAATAGCAGACAAAATCACTCCCTCTCTGAGAATACCAGCCGGCTCAGAAACTCCCGGAGAGTCAGGCACAAAACTCCTAGAAAGTGCATCAGCTTTCACGTTCTTCGAACCAGGCAGGTATGAGACCACGAAGTTGAAACGGGAGAAAAACAACGACCAACGAGCCTGTCTAGGATTCAGGCGCTTGGCAGATTCAAGGTAAATCAGATTTTTGTGATCAGTCAAGACCACCACACGATGTTTAGCTCCTTCGAGCCAATGTCGCCACTCCTCAAATGCCCACTTCATAGCCAACAACTCCCGATTACCAACATCATAATTCCACTTGGCAGGCGAAAACTTTCTTGAAAAGAAAGCACATGGCTTCATCACAGAGCCATCAGAGCTTCTCTGTGACAAAACAGCCCCTGCTCCAATCTCAGAAGCATCAACCTCGACCTGGAAGGGGAGAGAGACATCTGGCTGACATAAGACTGGAGCTGAAGAAAACCGGTGCTTCAGCTCCCGAAAGGCCTCCACGGCCGCAGGAGACCAATTAGTCACATCAGAAGAACCCTTCTTGGTCAAATCCGTCAAAGGTTTAACCACGCTAGAAAAATTAGCGATGAAACGACGGTAAAAATTAGCAAAACCCAAGAACTTCTGAAGACTCTTAACAGACGTGGGCTGAGTCCAGTCATGAATAGCCTGGACCTTGACTGGGTGCATCTCCACAGTAGAAGGAGAAAAAATAAAACCCAAAAAGGAGACCTTCTGTACTCCGAAGAGGCATTTTGAGCCCTTCACAAATAAAGCATTAGCACGCAGGACCTGAAACACCATCCTGACCTGCTTCACATGGGACTCCCAATCATCAGAAAAGACCAAAATGTCATCCAGATAAACAATCATAAATTTATCCAGATATTCTCGGAAGATGTCATGCATGAAGGACTGAAACACAGAAGGAGCATTAGAGAGTCCAAAAGGCATCACTAAGTACTCAAAATGGCCTTCGGGCGTATTAAATGCTGTTTTCCATTCATCTCCCTGCTTAATGCGCACAAGGTTATACGCACCACGGAGATCTATCTTGGTGAACCAACTGGCACCCTTAATCCGAGCAAACAAATCAGACAATAGAGGCAAAGGATACTGAAATTTGACTGTGATTTTATTCAGAAGACGATAATCTATACAAGGTCTCAAAGAACCGTCCTTCGTGGTCACAAAAAAAAACCTGCACCAAGAGGGGAAGAGGATGGGCGAAAATGTCCCTTCTCCAGAGACTCCTTTATATAACTCCGCATCGCGGCATGCTCTGGTATAGACAAATTAAAAAGTCGTCCCTTAGGGAATTTACTACCAGGAATTAAATTTATAGCACAGTCACAATCCCTATGAGGAGGCAGGGCACAGGACCTGGGCTCATCAAATACATCCTGGTAGTCAGACAAAAACTCAGGGACCTCAGAAGGAGTGGAAGAAGCAATAGACACCAACGGAGTATCGCCATGAATTCCCTGACAACCCCAACTTGACAAAGACATAGCTTTCCAATCTAAAACTGGATTATGAGCTTGCAGCCATGGCAGACCCAAAACGACAACATCATGCAAATTATGCAGAACAAGAAAGCGAATCACCTCCTGATGTACGGGAGTCATGCACATGGTCATTTGCGTCCAATACTGAGGCTTATTCTCAGCCAATGGTGTAGCATCAATTCCCCTCAGAGGAATAGGAAATTCCAAAGGCTCCAGGACAAAACCACAGCGTCTGGCAAACGACAAATCCATCAGATTCAGGGCAGCACCCGAATCCACAAAAGCCATAACCGGTTAGGACGACAAAGAACAAATCAAAGTAACAGACAAAATAAATTTAGGCTGTATAGTACCAATGGTGACAGGTTTAGATTTCTTTTTTAAGCGTTTAGAGCATGCTGAGATAACATGAGTAGAATCACCACAGTAAAAGCACAACCCATTTTGACGTCTATGACTTTGTCGCTCAATTCTGGTCAGAGTTCGGTCACATTGCATAGACTCAGGTCTCTGTTCGGAAAATACCGCCAAAGGATGAGCAGATTTGTGCTCCCGCAAACGCCGATCAACCTGAATGGCTAAAGCCATAGAATCACTCAGACTTGTAGGGGTGGGAAACCCCACCATAACATTCTTAACGGCCTCAGAAAGACCTTCTCTGAAATTTGCAGCCAGGGCACACTCATTCCATAGAGTAAGCACCGACCATTTCCAAAATTTTTGACAATACACCTCTGCTTCATCCTGACCCTGAGAGATAGCCAGCAACGCTTTTTCTGCCTGATTCTCAAGATTAGGCTCCTCATAAAGCAGTCCAAGAGCCAGAAAAAATGCATCCACATTAAGCAATGCAGGATCTCCTGGCGCCAGAGAGAAAGACCAATCTTGAGGGTCGCCGCGCAACAAGGAGATAACAATTTTAACTTGCTGAGCGGAATCACCAGAGGAACGAGGTCTCAGAGACAGAAATAACTTACAATTATTCTTAAAATTTAGAAACCTAGATCTATCTCCAGAAAACAACTCAGGAATGGGTATCTTTGGTTCTGACATAGGGCTATGAATAACAAAATCCTGAATACTTTGCACCCGTGCAGTAAGATGATCCACACTAGAAGTCAGAGTCTGAACATTCATGTCTGCAGCTGAGCTCAAAACCACCCAGAGTTCAAGGGGATGAAAGAAGCTAAACAGACTGCAGCAAAGGAAAAGCGGGAGAAAAAAAAAAAAGTACTCAGGTCTTCTTTTTATCCCACTTCTGCGATGCATTAAACACTTTTTGGCATGCTATACTGTTATGATCCTTAGTGGTTGAGGATCACAAATTACTCCAGCTAAGTAACAAACATAGGACAAGCTCTAGGGAGGTGGCAAACTGGACTGACCGCAAATCTGAACCTATCCAAACACACTAGAAGTAGCCGGTGAACGTGCCTAAAAATCCTAGACGTCTCAAGCCAGCCTGAGGAACTAACTACCCCTAGAGAGAAAGAAAAGACCTCTCTTGCCTCCAGAGAATTAATCCCCAAAGATATAGTAGCCCCCAACAGATAATAACGGTGAGGTAAGAGGAAGGCACATACACAGGGGTGAAAGCAGATTCAGCAAATGAGGCCCACTAATACTAGATAGCAGAAAATAGAAAAGGGAATCTATGCGGTCAGTAAAAAACCCTTACAAAATATCCACACTGAGATTTCAAGAACCCCCACACCAACTCACGGTGTGGGGGGAGAAACTCAGTCCCCTAGGGCA
The DNA here is from genome assembly GCF_051348905.1 of Ranitomeya variabilis. Lineage (NCBI taxonomy): Eukaryota > Metazoa > Chordata > Amphibia > Anura > Dendrobatidae > Ranitomeya > Ranitomeya variabilis. The sequence goes on along the minus strand of NC_135232.1, from coordinate 1,059,976,401 downwards.
ACCAGCAAGCGAGGAAATCACATTTTAGCGAGCTGGACTAAAAAACATAATGAACACTGATAATCAAAAAATGATCAAACAAAAACTTAGCTTGTCTTGGAGAGACTGGGAGCAAGGTAGACACAAGGAATCTGAAGAGCACTGAATACATTGATAGCAGGCAAGGAACTGAGTCTCCAGGTGAGCTAAATAGGAAACCAACCAAGGATAACGAACCAGCTGATGCAGCCAACCTGCAGAAAGACAACACTACACAGTACCGCTTGTGACCACTAGAGGGAGCCCAAAAATAGAATTCACAACAGACACCGTTATTAGGTCCACCCAAACTAGTAGCCCAAACGCAGTTTAATATTTAAATTGTAGGCCGAAAGCCTGAAGATTGAAGCTAAGCTTTATTTAGTGGAGGAGACAAGCAAGGACTGGCAGACACCGTTACTAGGCACAACCAAAGTAGTAGGCCAAATGCAGTGTTATCTTACCAACTACTTAATGAGAGCCTGAAGATTGAAGCTCAGCTTTGTTCAGTGGAGGACAACACCAGGGAGTGGCAGACACCATTAGTAGGCCCAATCCAACTAGTATCCCAAATCCAGTTTCATATTTCAAATATAGGCTGAAAGCCTGAAGATTGAAGCTCAGGCAAGTAAACCTGGAGAACACCTTGGAGCGGCAGACACCGTTAGTAGGCCCCAACCAAACTAGTAGGCCAACTGCAGTGTTATATTACCAACTACTTAATGAGAGCCTGAAGATTGAAGCTCAGGCAAGTAAACCTGGAGAACACCTTGGAGTGGCAGACACCATTAGTAGGCCCCAACCAAACTAGTAGGCCAACTGCAGTGTTATATTACCAACTACTTAATGAGAGCCTGAAGATTGAAGTTCAGGCAAGTAAACCTGGAGAACACCTTGGAGTGGCAGACACCATTAGTAGGCCTCAACCAAACTAGTTGGCCAACTGCAGTGTTATTTTAACAACTTAATGAGAGCCTGAAGATTGAAGCTCAGGCAAGTAAACCTGGAGAACACCTTGGAGCGGCAGACACCGTTATTATTGTCCTGCTTCATTTGCCTGCATAATCTGCACTTGTTTTACCCGCAATACCTTGTCCATGATTTTTATTATGTAATAAAGGACTAAGGTTGTTTTTTTCACCAACAATTGGAGTGCTGCTGCTTTTTTCTTGTTTTATTAGACACCGTTATTAGGCCCACCCAAACTAGTAGCCCAAACACAGTTTAATATTTAAAATGTAGGCCGAAAGCCTGAAGATTGAAGCTAAGCTTTATTTAGTGGAGGAGACAAGCAAGGAGTGGCAGACACCGTTACTAGGCACAACCAAAGTAGTAGGCCAAATGCAGTTTAATATTTAAAATGTAGGCCGAAAGCCTGAAAATTGAAGCTTTGGAAAACCAAACAGGAGAAAACCCTGGAGCGGCAAATACCGTTACTAGGCCCATCCAAACTAGTTGCCCAAATGCAGTTTTAAATTCTAAATACAGGCCAAAAGCCTGAAGATTGAAGCTCAGCTTTTTCAGTGGAGGACTGCGGGATTGAGTGGCGCAGACAGACAAAGGTAGTTGTTATGACCCCAATGGCAGAGGGTCTCAGAAATAATTACTAAGTCTGCAAACACAATAAACCAGCTCATAGGGCAGTGGTAACTGAGCTGACCATATATCTAATCCTAGCACCACAAATAGCAGCAGCCGGGGAACGTGCCTACGTTGGTTTTAGACGTCTCACGCCAGCCGGAGAACTAACTAACCCTAGAAGGGAAAAGAAAGACCTTTCTTGCCTCCAGAGAAAAGACCCCAAAAGTTGGATACAAGCCCCCAACAAATAATAACGGTGAGGTAAGAGGAAAAGACAAACGTAAGAATGAGCTAGGTATTTAGCAAAGAGAGGCCCACTAGCTAATAGCAGAATATAGTAAGATGACTTATATGGTCAGCAAAAACCCTATCAAAATATCCACGCTGGATATTCAAGAACCCCCGAACCGTCTAACGGCCCGGGGGGAGAACACCAGCCCCCTAGAGCTTCCAGCAAAGTCAGGAATCACATTTAGTACAAGCTGGACAAAAATAAGAGCAAAGCAAATAACCAAAAAACAAAGAAGCAGGACTTAGCTTAATGCTGCACGAACCGGGACCAGCAGACAGGAGCAAACAGAAAGGATCTGATTACAACGATGCCAGGCACTGGACTAAGGATCCAGGAAGTTTATATAGCAACACCCCTGGACTAACGACCCAGGTGAGTGCCAAACTGAGGAAAGACAATCCCAGAGTCATATCACTAGTAACCACAAGAGGGAGCCAAAAAGTCTAATTCACAACAGTACCCCCCCCTTAAGGAGGGGTCACCGAACCCTCACCAAGACCACCAGGGCGATCAGGATGAGCAGCGTGAAAGGCACGAACCAAATCGGCCGCATGCACATCAGAAGCAACCACCCAGGAATTATCCTCCTGACCATAGCCCTTCCACTTGACCAGATACTGAAGCCTCCGTCTGGAGAGATGAGAATCCAAGATCTTCTCCACCACGTACTCCAACTCGCCCTCAACCAACACCGGAGCAGGAGGTTCAACAGAAGGAACCACAGGTACAACGTACCGCCGCAACAAAGACCTATGGAACACGTTGTGAATGGCAAACGACACCGGAAGATCCAAGCGAAAGGACACAGGATTAAGGATTTCCAATATCTTGTAAGGACCGATGAAGCGAGGCTTAAATTTAGGAGAGGAGACCTTCATAGGAACAAATCGAGAAGACAGCCATACCAAATCCCCAACACGAAGTCGGGGACCCACACCGCGGCGGCGGTTGGCAAAATGCTGAGCCTTCTCCTGTGACAACTTTAAGTTGTCCACCACATGATTCCAGATCTGCTGCAACCTATTCACCACAGAATCTACCCCAGGACAGTCAGAAGGCTCCACATGTCCCGAGGAAAAACAAGGATGAAAACCAGAGTTGCAGAAAAATGGCGAAACCAAAGTAGCGGAACTAGCCCGATTATTAAGGGCAAACTCAGCCAACGGCAAGAAGGTCACCCAATCATCCTGATCTGCCGAAACAAAACACCTCAAATAAGCCTCCAGAGTCTGATTAGTTCGCTCCGTTTGTCCATTAGTCTGAGGATGAAAGGCAGACTAAAACGACAAATCAATGCCCATCCTAGCACAAAAGGATCGCCAGAACCTGGAAACAAACTGGGATCCTCTGTCAGACACAATATTCTCAGGAATGCCGTGTAAACGAACCACATTCTGAAAGAACACAGGAACCAGATCGGAAGAGGAAGGCAGCTTAGGCAAAGGCACCAAATGGACCATTTTAGAAAAGCGATCACATACCACCCAGATGACAGACATGCCCTGAGACACCGGGAGATCTGAAATGAAATCCATGGAAATGTGTGTCCAAGGCCTCTTCGGGACAGGCAAGGGCAAGAGCAACCCGCTGGCACGAGAACAGCAAGGCTTAGCTCGAGCACAAGTCCCACAGGACTGCACAAATGACCGCACATCCCGTGACAAGGAAGGCCACCAAAAGGACCTAGCCACCAGATCTCTGGTGCCAAAAATTCCCGGATGCCCTGCCAACACCGAGGAATGAACCTCGGAAATGACTCTGCTGGTCCACTTATAAGGAACAAACAGTCTGTCAGGTGGACAAGAGTCAGGTCTACCAGCCTGAAATCTCTGCAACACACGTCGCAAATCAGGAGAAATGGCCGACAAGATAACTCCCTCTTTAAGAATACCAACTGGTTCTGCGACTCCAGGAGAGTCAGGCACAAAGCTCCTTGAAAGAGCATCAGCCTTCACATTCTTTGAACCTGGTAAATACGAGACCACAAAGTCAAAACGGGAGAAAAGCAATGACCAGCGGGCCTGTCTAGGATTCAGGCGTTTAGCAGACTCGAGATACATCAAATTTTTGTGATCAGTCAAGACCACCACACGATGCTTAGCACCCTCGAGCCAATGACGCCACTCCTCAAATGCCCACTTCATGGCCAGCAACTCCCGATTGCCAACATCATAATTCTGCTCAGCAGGCGAAAACTTCCTAGAGAAGAAAGCACATGGTCTCATTACCGAGCAACCAGGGCCTCTCTGCGACAAAACGGCCCCTGCCCCGATCTCAGAAGCATCCACTTCGACCTGAAAGGGAAGTGAGACATCAGGCTGGCACAAAACAGGCGCCGAAGTAAACCGGCGCTTCAACTCTTGGAACGCCTCCACGGCTGTAGGAGCCCAGTTAGCAACATCAGAACCTTTCTTGGTCATATCCGTCAAATGTTTAACAACGCTAGAAAAATTAGCGATAAAACGACGGTAGAAGTTAGCAAAACCCAAGAACTTCTGAAGACTCTTAACTGACGTGGGTTGAGTCCAATCATGAATAGCTCGGACCTTGACTGGGTCCATCTCCACAGCAGAAGGGGAAAAAATAAACCCCAAAAAGGGAACCTTCTGTACTCCAAAGAGACACTTTGAGCCCTTAACAAACAAAGCATTCTCATGCAAAACCTGAAACACCATCCTGACCTGCTCCACATGTGAGTCCCAATCTTCAGAGAAAACCAGAATATCATCCAGATAAAGAATCATAAATTTATCCTGATACTTCCGGAAAATATCATGCATAAAGGACTGAAACACTGAGGGAGCATTAGAGAGCCCAAAAGGCATCACCAAGTACTCAAAATGACCTTCGGGCGTATTAAATGCTGTCTTCCATTCATCTCCTTGCTTAATGCGCACAAGGTTGTACGCACCACGAAGATCTATCTTGGTGAACCACTTGGCACCTTTAATCCGGGCAAACAAGTCCGACAACAGAGGCAAAGGATACTGAAATTTAACAGTGATTTTATTCAGAAGCCGATAGTCAATACAAGGTCTCAAAGATCCGTCCTTCTTGGCCACAAAAAAGAATCCCGCACCAAGAGGGGAAGAGGATGGACGGATATGCCCCTTCTCCAGAGACTCCTTGATATACGAACGCATTGCGGCATGCTCAGGTACAGACAGATTAAATAGTCTTCCCTTAGGAAAATTACTACCTGGAATCAAATCTATGGCGCAGTCACAGTCCCTATGAGGAGGCAGAGCACTGGACCTGGACTCGCTGAATACATCCTGATAATCAGACAAATACTCAGGAACTTCCGAAGGAGTAGAGGAAGCAATAGACACCGGCGGGGAATCAGCATGAATTCCCTGACAGCCCCAACTTGACACAGACATTGCCTTCCAATCCAAGACTGGATTATGAGTCTGTAACCATGGCAAACCCAAAACGACCAAATCATGCATTTTATGCAGAACAAGAAAACGAATCACCTCCCGATGTTCAGGAGTCATGCACATGGTCACCTGTGTCCAAAACTGCGGTTTATTTTCCGCCAATGGCGTAGCATCAATACCTCTAAGAGGAATAGGATTTACCAACGGTTCAAGAACAAAACCACAGCGCTTGGCAAATGACAGATCCATAAGACTCAGGGCAGCACCTGAATCCACAAACGCCATAACAGGGTAAGAAGACAATGAGCAAATTAAAGTTACAGACAAAATAAATTTAGGTTGCAAATTACCAATGGCGACAGGACTAACAACCCTTGTTAGGCGTTTAGAGCATGCTGATATAACATGTGTAGAATCAGCACAGTAAAAACACAACCCATTCTGACATCTATGATTTTTCCGCTCATTTCTAGTCTGAATTCTATCACATTGCATTAAATCAGGTGTTTGTTCAGACAACACCACCAGAGGATTAGCGGTTTTGCGCTCCCGCAAACGCCGGTCAATTTGAATAGCCAGCGCCATGGAATCATTCAGACTTGTAGGAATGGGGAAACCCACCATCACATTCTTAATGGCTTCAGAAAGGCCATTTCTGAAATTTGCGGCCAGAGCACACTCATTCCACTGAGTAAGCACGGACCATTTCCGAAATTTTTGGCAATACACTTCAGCTTCATCCTGGCCCTGAGAAATAGCCAGCAAGGCTTTTTCTGCCTGAACTTCAAGATTGGGTTCCTCGTAAAGCAATCCGAGCGCCAGAAAAAACGCATCAATATTTGCCAATGCCGGATCTCCTGGCGCTAGCGAGAAAGCCCAATCCTGAGGGTCGCCCCGTAAAAAAGAGATAACAATTTTAACTTGCTGAGCTGAATCTCCAGATGAACGGGGTCTCAGAGATAGAAACAATTTACAATTATTCCTGAAATTCCTAAACTTAAATCGGTCTCCAGAAAACAGTTCAGGAATAGGTATTTTAGGTTCAGACATTGTACTACTGGTAACAAAATCTTGTATGCCCTGCACACGAGCAGCAAGCTGGTCTACACTTGTAATCAAGGTCTGGACATTCATGTCTGCAGCAAGCACAAGCCACTCAGAGGTAAAGGGGAGGAAGAGAGGAAAAAAAAAAAAAAAAAACAACTTTCTTATTATCCCACTTCTGCAATGCATTAAACATTCAATGTTGGCCTGGCATACTGTTATGACCCCAATGGCAGAGGGTCTCAGAAATAATTACTAAGTCTGCAAACACAATAAACCAGCTCATAGGGCAGTGGTAACTGAGCTGACCATATATCTAATCCTAGCACCACAAATAGCAGCAGCCGGGGAACGTGCCTACGTTGGTTCTAGACGTCTCGCGCCAGCCGGAGAACTAACTAACCCTAGAAGGGAAAAGAAAGACCTTTCTTGCCTCCAGAGAAAAGACCCCAAAAGTTGGATACAAGCCCCCAACAAATAATAACGGTGAGGTAAGAGGAAAAGACAAACGTAAGAATGAGCTAGGTATTTAGCAAAGAGAGGCCCACTAGCTAATAGCAGAATATAGGAAGATGACTTATATGGTCAGCAAAAACCCTATCAAAATATCCATGCTGGATATTCAAGAACCCCCGAACCGTCTAACGACCCGGGGGGAGAACACCAGCCCCCTAGACCTTCCAGCAAAGTCAGGAATCACATTTAGTACAAGCTGGACAAAAATAAGAGCAAAGCAAATAACCAAAAAACAAAGAAGCAGGACTTAGCTTAATGCTGCACGAACCGGGACCAGCAGACAGGAGCAAACAGAAAGGATCTGATTACAACGATGCCAGGCACTGGACTAAGGATCCAGGAAGTTTATATAGCAACACCCCTGGACTAACGACCCAGGTGAGTGCCAAACTGAGGAAAGACAATCCCAGAGTCATATCACTAGTAACCACAAGAGGGAGCCAAAAAGTCTAATTCACAACAGGTAGTATGTGTTAAATAAAAAAGTTGGCTCTATGCAGTTTTAAATTGGTTAGAGGGGTACACAGGCAGCATTGGTATATTCAGCTGCCGACGATTGCAAGGAGGGACCGCAGACAGACTTACTAGGTCTAAAATAAAAAAGTAGGCTCTATGCAGGTTTAAATTGGTTACAGGGGTACACAGGCAGCATTGGTGTGGTCAGCGGAGGACGATTGCAAGGAGGGACCACAGACAGACTTACTAGACCTAAAATACAAAAGTAGGCTCTATGCAGGTTTAAATTGGTTACAGGGGTACACAGGCAGCATTGGTGTGGTCAGCGGAGGACGATTGCAAGGAGGCACCGCAGACAGACTTCCTAGGCCTAAAATAAAAAAGCAGGCTCTATGCAGTTTAAATTAGGCTACAGGGGAACACAGGCAGCATTGCTGTGTTCAGCGGAGGACGATTGCAAGGAGGGACCGCAGACAGACTTCCTAGGCCTAAAATAAAAAAACAGGCTCTATGCAGTTTAAATTAGGCTACAGGGGCTACACAGGCAGCATTGGTGTGGTCAGCGGAGGACGAATGCACAGAGGGGCAGACACATTTAGTAGGCCCAAAAAAGGAATAGGCAAAATGCAGTTAAAAATAGGTTACAGGATTACACAGGCGGCCTAGCTTTGTTCAGTGGAGGACAACTGTAAGGAGTGTCTGACACAGTTAGTAGGCCTAAATAATAAAGTGAGGTAAATGTCTGGCAAAAAAAAAAACACAAATAAACAGGTGGCATACCTAGGTACAGGGGTGGGCTCCTGTTATGATCTGGTGGCCTAGGAGCAGCATGGACGAGCTCTGGAGTAGGTGGCCTCTATACTGACCGCAGACCCTGAACTTAACACCGCAACTATATGTAGCTGTGGGATGTTCCTGTCACTCCCTCGACACCTCGTCACAGCCGGAGGACTAATTACCCCTAAAGAAAGAAACAGGAAAACTATCTTGCCTCAGAGAAAATCCCCAAAGGAAAGACAGCCCTGTTGTGAATTTGGATTCTGGGCTCCCCCGGTGGCTACTGGTGGAATTGAACTGGTGTTGTCATCTTCTTTGTTCACCTGTTCCCATCAAGATGTGGGAGTCGCTATATAACCTTGCTGCTCTGTTAGTTGCTTGCCGGTCAACAATGTTATCAGAAGCCTCTCTGTGCTTGTTCCTGCTCCTAGACAACTACTAGATAAGTTGGACTCTTGTCCATGTTTGTTTTTGCATTTTGTTCCAGTTCACAGCTGTAGTTTCGTTACTGTGTCTGGAAAGCTCTTGTGAACAGGAATTGCCACTCTGGTGTTATGAGTTAATGCCAGAGTTTTAAAGTAATTTCTGGATGGTGTTTTGATAGGGTTTTCAGCTGACCATGAAAGTGCCCTTTCTGTCTTCTGCTATGTAGTAAGTGGACCTCAAATTTGCTAAACCTATTTTCATACTACGTTTGTTATTTCATCTTGATTCACCGCCAATACATGTGGGGGGCCTCTGTCTCCTTTCGGGGTATTTCTCTAGAGGTGAGCTAGGACTAATATTTCCCTCTGCTAGCATTATTTAGTCCTCCGGCTGGTGCTGGGCATCTAGAATCAACGTAGGCATGCTACCCGGCCACTGCTAGTTGTGTGTTAGGTTTAGTTCATGGTCAGCTCAGTTCCCATCTTCCAAGAGCTAGTTCCTATATATGCTGATGCTATGTTCTCTTGCCATTGAGAACATGACAGTTTGACCGGCCCTCTAAAGGGTTAAAATCCTTGGCTGAGAAAGGAGGGAAATAAGAAGTCTGCTGAGAATTTTTTTTTTTTTTTTCTCCTTCTAATCTTTGAATGGCTCTGTGTCCACCTGTTTGTAATGGATCTTCAGAGTGTAACTGCAGGTTTGAATAATCTCGCCACGAAGGTACAAAATTTGCAAGACTTTGTTTGTCATGCACCTGTATCTGAGCCGAGAATTCCTTTGCCGGAATTTTTCTCGGGGAATAGATCTGGGTTTCAGAATTTTCGAAATAATTGCAAATTATTTTTGTCCCTGAAATTTCGCTCTGCCGGAGACCCTGCACAGCAGGTCAGGATTGTGATTTCCTTGCTCCGGGGCGACCCTCAAGACTGGGCTTTTTCATTGACACCAGGGGATCCTGCGTTGCTCAATGTGGATGCGTTTTTTCTGGCCTTGGGGTTGCTTTATGACGATTTGGAGCTTCAGGCAGAAAAAACTTTGATGTCCCTATCTCAGGGGCAAGATGAAGCGGAAATTTACTGTCAAAGATTCCGTAAATGGTCTGTGCTTACTCAGTGGAATGAGTGCGCCCTGGCGGCGACTTTCAGAGAGGGTCTCTCTGATGCCATTAAGGATGTTATGGTGGGGTTCCCTGTGCCTGCGGGTCTGAATGAGTCCATGACAATGGCTATTCAGATCGATAGGCGTTTGCGGGAGCGCAAACCAGTGCACCATCTGGCGGTGTCCACTGAGAAGTCGCCAGAGAGTATGCAGTGTGATAGAATTCTGTCCCGAAGCGAGCGGCAGAATTTTAGACGGAAAAATGGGTTGTGTTTCTATTGTGGTGATTCTACTCATGTTATATCAGCATGCTCTAAGCGCACTAAAAAGCTTGATAAATCTGTTTCCATTTGCACCTTACCGTCTAAGTTTATTCTATCTGTGACCCTGATTTGCTCTTTGTCATCTATTACCACGGACGCCTATGTCGACTCTGGCGCCGTTTTGAGTCTTATGGATTGGTCCTTTGCCAAACGCTGTGGGTATGATTTAGAGCCTTTGGAGACTCTTATTCCTCTGAAGGGGATTGACTCCACCCCATTGGCTAATAATAAACCACAATATTGGACACAAGTAACTATGCGTATTAATCCGGATCACCAGGAGATTATTCGCTTTCTGGTGCTGCATAATCTACATGATGATTTGGTGCTAGGATTGCCTTGGCTGCAATCTCACAACCCAGTCCTCGACTGGAAAGCTATGTCTGTGTTGAGCTGGGGATGTAAGGGGGCTCATGGGGATGTACCTGTGGTTTCCATTTCATCATCTATTCCCTCTGAAATTCCTGAGTTCCTGTCTGACTATCGTGACGTCTTTGAAGAATCCAAGCTTGGTTCATTACCTCCGCACCGAGAGTGCGATTGTGCCATAGATTTAATCCCGGGTAGTAAATACCCAAAGGGTCGTTTATTTAATCTGTCTGTGCCTGAACATGCTGCTATGCGAGAATATATAAAGGAGTCCTTGGAAAAGGGACATATTCGTCCATCGTCATCTCCCTTAGGAGCCGGTTTTTTCTTTGTGTCAAAAAAAGACGGCTCTTTGAGACCATGTATCGATTATCGGCTTTTGAATAAAATCACTGTAAAATATCAATACCCATTGCCGTTGCTGACTGATTTGTTTGCTCGCATAAAGGGGGCCAAGTGGTTCTCTAAGATTGACCTTCGTGGGGCGTATAATTTGGTGCGAATCAGGCAGGGGGATGAGTGGAAAACCGCATTTAATACGCCCGAGGGCCACTTTGAGTATTTAGTGATGCCTTTTGGTCTTTCAAATGCTCCGTCAGTTTTCCAGTCCTTTATGCATGATATTTTTCGCGATTATTTGGATAAATTTATGATTGTGTATCTGGATGATATTCTGATTTTTTCGGATGACTGGGACTCTCATGTCCAGCAAGTCAGGAGGGTTTTCCAGGTTTTGCGGTCTAATTCTTTGTGTGTGAAGGGTTCTAAGTGTGTTTTTGGGGTACAGAGGATTTCCTTTTTGGGATATATTTTTTCTCCCTCTTCCATTGAAATGGATCCTGTCAAGGTTCAAGCTATTTGTGATTGGACGCAGCCCTCTTCTCTTAAGAGTCTTCAGAAATTTTTGGGCTTTGCTAACTTTTATCGTCGATTTATTGCTGGTTTTTCGGATATTGCTAAGCCATTGACCGATTTGACTAAGAAGGGTGCTGATGTTGCTGATTGGTCCCCTGACGCTGTGGAGGCCTTTCGGGAGCTTAAGCGCCGTTTTTCCTCTGCCCCTGTGTTGCGTCAGCCTGATGTTGCTCTACCTTTTCAGGTTGAGGTCGACGCTTCTGAGATCGGAGCTGGGGCAGTGTTGTCGCAGAAAAGTTCTGACTGCTCCGTGATGAGGCCTTGTGCCTTCTTTTCCCGTAAATTTTCGCCCGCTGAGCGGAATTATGATGTTGGGAATCGGGAGCTTTTGGCCATGAAGTGGGCTTTTGAGGAGTGGCGCCATTGGCTTGAGGGGGCCAGACATCAGGTGGTGGTATTGACTGACCACAAAAACTTGATTTATCTTGAGACCGCCAGGCGCCTGAATCCTAGACAGGCGCGCTGGTCATTATTTTTCTCTCGGTTTAATTTTGTGGTGTCATACCTACCGGGTTCTAAGAATGTTAAGGCGGATGCCCTTTCTAGGAGTTTTGAGCCTGACTCGCCTGGTAACTCTGAGCCCACAGGTATCCTTAAGGATGGAGTGGTAGTGTCAGCCGTTTCTCCAGACCTGCGGCGGGCCTTGCAGGAGTTTCAGGCGGATAGACCGGATCGTTGCCCACCTGATAAACTGTTTGTTCCTGATGATTGGACCAGTAGAGTCATCTCTGAGGTTCATTCTTCTGCGTTGGCAGGTCATCCTGGCATTTTTGGTACCAGGGATTTGGTGGCAAGGTCCTTCTGGTGGCCTTCCCTGTCACGAGATGTGCGAGGCTTTGTGCAGTCTTGTGACGTTTGTGCTCGGGCCAAGCCTTGTTGCTCTCGGGCTAGTGGATTATTGTTGCCCTTGCCTATTCCTAAGAGGCCTTGGACGCACATCTCGATGGATTTTATTTCAGATCTGCCTGTTTCTCAGAAGATGTCTGTCATCTGGGTGGTGTGCGACCGTTTCTCTAAGATGGTCCATTTGGTTCCTCTGCCCAAGTTGCCTTCTTCTTCCGAGTTGGTTCCTCTGTTTTTTCAAAATGTTGTTCGTTTGCATGGTATTCCTGAGAATATCATTTCTGACAGAGGGACCCAATTCGTGTCTAGATTTTGGCGGGCATTCTGTGCTAGGATGGGCATAGATTTATCTTTTTCGTCCGCTTTCCATCCTCAGACGAATGGCCAGACCGAGCGGACTAATCAGACCCTGGAGACATATCTGAGGTGTTTTGTGTCTGCTGACCAGGATGATTGGGTTGCTTTTTTGCCATTGGCGGAGTTCGCTCTTAATAATCGGGCCAGCTCTGCCACTTTGGTGTCCCCGTTTTTCTGTAATTCGGGGTTTCATCCTCGATTTTCCTCTGGTCAGGTGGAAACTTCGGATTGTCCTGGAGTGGATGCTGTGGTGGAGAGATTGCATCAGATCTGGGGGCAGGTGGTGGACAATTTGAGGTTGTCCCAGGAGAAGACTCAGCTTTTTGCCAACCGCCACCGTCGTGTTGGTCCTCGGCTTTGTGTTGGGGATTTGGTGTGGTTGTCTTCTCGTTTTGTCCCTATGAGGGTCTCTTCTCCTAAGTTTAAGCCTCGGTTCATCGGCCCGTATAAGATATTGGAGATTCTTAACCCTGTTTCCTTCCGTTTGGACCTCCCTGCATCCTTTTCTATTCATAACGTTTTTCATCGGTCGTTATTGCGCAGGTATGAGGTACCGGTTGTGCCTTCCGTTGAGCCTCCTGCTCCGGTGTTGGTTGAGGGTGAGTTGGAGTACGTTGTGGAGAAAATCTTAGACTCTCGTGTTTCCAGACGGAGACTCCAGTATCTGGTCAAGTGGAAGGGATACGGCCAGGAGGATAATTCTTGGGTGAATGCATCTGATGTTCATGCCTCTGATCTGGTTCGTGCCTTTCATAGGGCCCATCCTGATCGCCCTGGTGGTTCTGGTGAGGGTTCGGTGCCCCCTCCTTGAGGGGGGGGTACTGTTGTGAATTTGGATTCTGGGCTCCCCCGGTGGCTACTGGTGGAATTGAACTGGTGTTGTCATCTTCTTTGTTCACCTGTTCCCATCAAGATGTGGGAGTCGCTATATAACCTTGCTGCTCTGTTAGTTGCTTGCCGGTCAACAATGTTATCAGAAGCCTCTCTGTGCTTGTTCCTGCTCCTAGACAACTACTAGATAAGTTGGACTCTTGTCCATGTTTGTTTTTGCATTTTGTTCCAGTTCACAGCTGTAGTTTCGTTACTGTGTCTGGAAAGCTCTTGTGAACAGGAATTGCCACTCTGGTGTTATGAGTTAATGCCAGAGTTTTAAAGTAATTTCTGGATGGTGTTTTGATAGGGTTTTCAGCTGACCATGAAAGTGCCCTTTCTGTCTTCTGCTATGTAGTAAGTGGACCTCAAATTTGCTAAACCTATTTTCATACTACGTTTGTTATTTCATCTTGATTCACCGCCAATACATGTGGGGGGCCTCTGTCTCCTTTCGGGGTATTTCTCTAGAGGTGAGCTAGGACTAATATTTCCCTCTGCTAGCATTATTTAGTCCTCCGGCTGGTGCTGGGCATCTAGAATCAACGTAGGCATGCTACCCGGCCACTGCTAGTTGTGTGTTAGGTTTAGTTCATGGTCAGCTCAGTTCCCATCTTCCAAGAGCTAGTTCCTATATATGCTGATGCTATGTTCTCTTGCCATTGAGAACATGACACAGCCCCCCCACAAATATTGACTGTGAGAGGAGAGGGAAATTACAAACGCAGACTGAAAACAGAATTTAGCAAAGGAGGCCACGCTACCTAGAAAGAAAAGACAGGACAGAGTACTGTGCGGTCAGTATTAAAATACTACAAAAATCCACCACAGAGAATACAAAAATCTCCACACCTAACTAAAGGCATGGAGGGTAACTCTGCGACTCCAGAGCTTCCAGCTTGGCTGAATAAATCCTTACACAGACAAAGCTGGACAAGAAAAAACATAGCAATTCACTGAACTATAAAGTTCACCGCATGTGGACTGCAAAAACAAAGCCAGGACTTATCTTTGATGATTTGGACAATCCAGCAGGAGAAACCAAGCAGAGATGTGAATCCTCCAGAAAAACAATGGACAACTGGTACTCACTAAAGGGTGAAGCAAGACTAAATAGCCCCGTCCAAAGTGGAAGCACCTGATGACTGCTGTGAAGGACAAACAGCAGCACTACCACTTATAACCACCGGAGGGAGCCCAAGAGCAGAACCCACAACAGAATTCACAACAGTACCCCCCCCCTTGAGGAGGGGTCACCGAACCCTCACCAGAGCCCCCAGGCCGATCCGGACGAGCCAAATGGAAGGCACAAACCAAATCGTCAGCATGAACATCGGAGGCAACAACCCAAGAATTATCCTCCTGGCCATAACCCTTCCACTTGACAAGATACTGAAGCCTCCATCTTGAAAAACGAGAATCCAAGATCTTCTTCACAACATACTCCAACTCCCCATCAATCAACACCGGGGCAGGAGGATCAACAGAGGGAACCACGGGCACCATATATTTCCGCAACAAAGATCTATGAATAACATTATGGATGGAAAAAGAGGCTGGAAGGGCCAAACGAAAAGACACTGGATTGATAAACTCAGAAATCCTATAAGGACCAACAAACCGAGGCTTGAACTTCGGGGAAGAAACTTTCATAGGAACATGACGAGAAGACAACCAGATGAAATCCCCAACCCGAAGCCGGGACCCCACACGCCGACAACGATTGGCAAAACGCTGAGCCTCCTCCTGAGACAACACCAAATTGTCCACAACATCAGCCCAAATCTGCTGCAACCTGTCAACCACAGAGTCCACCCCAGGACAATCAGAAGACTCAACCTGCCCTGAAGAAAAACGAGGATGAAACCCAGAATTACAAAAGAATGGTGAAACCAAGGTAGCCGAACTAGCTCGATTATTAAGGGCAAACTCGGCCAATGGCAAGAAAGCCACCCAATCATCCTGATCGGCAGACACAAAGCATCTCAAATAAGTTTCCAAAGTCTGGTTAGTTCGCTCGGTTTGGCCGTTTGTCTGAGGATGAAATGTGGAAGAAAAAGACAAATCAATGCCCAGCTTAGCACAAAAGGACCGCCAAAACCTAGAAACAAACTGGGAACCTCTATCGGACACAATATTCTCCGGAATGCCATGCAAACGAACCACATGCTGAAAAAAACAACGGAACCAACTCAGAAGAGGAAGGCAATTTAGGCAAAGGTACCAAATGAACCATCTTAGAAAACCGGTCACAGACCACCCAGATAACAGACATCCTCTGGGAAACAGGAAGATCCTAAATAAAATCCATAGAAATATGCGTCCAAGGCCTCTCAGGGACCGGCAAAGGCAAAAGCAACCCACTGGCGCGGGAGCAGCAAGGTTTGGCCCGCGCACAAGTCCCACAGGACTGCACAAAAGAACGCACATCCCGTGACAAAGAAGGCCACCAAAAGGACCTACTAACCAAATCTCTGGTACCAAAAATCCCAGGATGGCCAGCCAACACAGAACAGTGAACCTCAGAAATCACTTTACTAGTCCATCTGTCAGGAACAAACAGTTTCCTCGCTGGACAGCGATCAGGTTTATCAGCCTGAAACTCCTGAAGAACCCGTCGCAAATCAGGGGAGATGGCAGAAAGAATCACCCCCTCCTTCAGAATACCAACCGGCTCAAGAATCCCAGGGGAATCAGGCAAAAAACTCCTAGAGAGGGCATCAGCCTTAACATTCTTAGAACCCGGAAGATACGAGACAACAAAATCAAAACGGGAGAAAAAACAGGGACCATCAGGCCTGTCTAGGATTCAGCCGTTTGGCAGACTCGAGGTAAATCAGATTCTTATGATCGGTCAAGACCACAATACGGTGCTTGGCCCCCTCAAGCCAATGTCGCCACTCCTCAAATGCCCACTTCATAGCCAACAACTCACGATTGCCGACATCATAATTGCGTTCCGCAGGCGAAAACTTTCGAGAAAAGAAGGCACACGGTTTCATCAAGGAACCATCAGAATTCCTCTGAGACAAAACGGCCCCTGCCCCAATCTCAGAAGCGTCAACCTCAACCTGAAAAGGAAGAGAAACATCCGGCTGACGCAACAAAGGGGCAGAAGTAAATCGGCGCTTAAGCTCCTGAAAGGCAGAAACAGCCTCAGAGGACCAATTAGCTACATCAGCGCCCTTCCTCGTCAAATCGGTCAGGGGTTTAACCACACTGGAGAAGTTGGCAATGAAACGGCGATAAAAATTAGCAAAGCCCAAAAATTTCTGAAGGCTCTTCACGGATGTTGGCTGGATCCAATCATGAATGGCCTGAACCTTAACCGGTTCCATTTCTATAGATGATGGAGAAAAAATGAAGCCCAAAAAAGAAACCTTCTGTACTCCAAAGAGGCACTTAGACCCCTTCACAAACAAGGCATTATCACGAAGGACCTGAAATACCATCCTGACTTGTTTCACATGAGACTCCCAATCATCTGAAAAAATCAAAATATCATCCAAATATACAATCATGAATTTATCAAGATAATTCCGAAAAATATCATGCATGAAGGACTGAAACACAGATGGGGCATTAGAGAGTCCGAATGGCATCACAAGATATTCAAAATGGCCCTCGGGCGTATTAAACGCAGTTTTCCATTCGTCACCCTGCTTAATACAAACAAGATTATATGCCCCTCGAAGGTTAATCTTAGTAAACCAACTAGCCCCCTTAATCCTGGCAAACAAATCAGAAAGCAAAGGCAAAGGGTATTGGAATTTGACCGTGATCTTATTCAAGAGGCGATAAATACAGGGTCTCAAGGAACTATCCTTCTTGGCAACAAAAAAAAAACCTGCTCCCAATGGAGAAGAAGATGGCCGAATATGCCCCTTCTCCAAAGACTCCTTTACATAGCTCCGCATGGCGGCATGTTCAGGCACAGACAGGTTGAAAAGTCGGCCCTTAGGAAACTTAGAGCCTGGAATCAAGTCAATAGCACAATCACAGTCCCTATGCGGTGGAAGGGAACTGGACTTGGGCTCATCAAAAACATCCTGGAAATCTGACAGAAACTCAGGAATTTCAGAAGAGGGGGAGGAGGAAATTGACATCAGAGGAACGTCATCATGAACCCCCTGACAACCCCAACTAGTCACACACATAGATTTCCAATCCAACACCGGATTATGTACCTGTAACCATGGAAACCCCAGCACAATAGCATCATGCAAATTATGCAACACCAGGAAACGACAATCTTCCTGATGGGCTGGCGCCATGCACATGGTTAACTGTGTCCAAAACTGAGGTTTATTTTTAGCCAATGGTGTAGCATCAATACCCCTCAAAGTGATAGGACTCCGCAAAGGCTGTAAGGGAAAACCACAACGTCTGGCAAATTCTAAGTCCATCAAATTTAAAGCGGCGCCTGAATCCACAAATGCCATGACAGAGAATGACGATAATGAGCAGATCAGGGTCACAGATAACAGAAATTTAGGTTGTACAGTACTGATGGTAACGGAATTAGCGATTCTCTTGGCACGCTTAGGGCAATCAGAAATAACATGAGCAGAATCGCCGCAGTAAAAGCACAACCTATTCTGACGTCTGAATCCCTGGCGTTCAGCTCTAGACACAATCCTATCACACTGCATTGGCTCAGGACTCCGCTCGGAAGACAATGCCATAGTGTGCACAACTCTGCGCTCACGCAAGCGCCGATCAATTTGAATGGCCAGAGACATAGAATCACTCAGACCTGCAGGCGTGGGGAAGCCCACCATAACATCTTTAACAGATTCAGAAAGACCCTTTCTGAAAATTGCCGCCAAAGCATCCTCATTCCACTTAGTAAGCACAGACCATTTTCTAAATTTCTGGCAATATGATTCTGCCGCTTCTTGACCCTGACACAGGGCCAACAAGGTTTTCTCAGCATGATCCACAGAATTAGGTTCATCATACAATAACCCAAGCGCCTGAAAAAAGGTGTCTACATTAAGCAAGGCCGGATTCCCAGATTCCAGGGAAAATGCCCAATCCTGCGGGTCACCACGCAAGAGAGAAATGACAATTGCTGGATGGGATCACCAGAGGAACGGGGCTTCAGAGCAAAAAACAGTTTACAGTTATTTTTAAAATTTGGACCTGTCCCCAAAAAACAGATTGGGGGTAGGAATTCTAGGCTCTAAAACAGGAGTCTGCACGATATAATCAGAAATACCCTGTACTCTAGCAGCAAGTTGATCCACCCGAGAAGCAAGTCCCTGAACATCCATGTCAGCGCCTAACTCTTGAGCCACCCAGAGGTGAAGAGGGAAAAAAAACCACAACAGAATACAGAAAAAAAAATGGCTCAGCACTTTCTTTCCCTTCTTTTGAGATGCGGTTAACTCATTGTTGGCCAGTTGTACTGTTATGATCTGGTGGCCTAGGAGCAGCATGGACGAGCTCTGGAGTAGGTGGCCTCTATACTGACCGCAGACCCCGAACTTAACACCGCAACTATATGTAGCCGTGGGATGTTCCTGTCACTCCCTCGACACCTCGTCACAGCCGGAGGACTAATTACCCTTAAAGAAAGAAACAGGAAAACTATCTTGCCTCAGAGAAAATCCCCAAAGGAAAGACAGCCCCCCCACAAATATTGACTGTGAGAGGAGAGGGAAATTACAAACGCAGACTGAAAACAGAATTTAGCAAAGGAGGCCACGCTACCTAGAAAGAAAAGACAGGACAGAGTACTGTGCAGTCAGTATTAAAATACCACAAAAATCCACCACAGAGAATACAAAAATCTCCACACCTAACTAAAGGCATGGAGGGTAACTCTGCGACTCCAGAGCTTCCAGCTTGGCTGAATAAATCCTTACACAGACAAAGCTGGACAAGAAAAAACATAGCAATTCACTGAACTATAAAGTCCACCGCATGTGGACTGCAAAAACAAAGCCAGGACTTATCTTTGATGATTTGGACAATCCAGCAGGAGAAACCAAGCAGAGATGTGAATCCTCCAGAAAAACAATGGACAACTGGCACTCACTAAAGGGTGAAGCCAGACTAAATAGCCCCGTCCAAAGTGGAAGCACCTGATGACTGCTGTGAAGGACAAACAGCAGCACTACCACTTATAACCACCGGAGGGAGCCCAAGAGCAGAACCCACAACAGAATTCACAACAGGCTCCTCTGCTGACTTGCTGACAGTGGTAGTTGGCGCAAAGTATTAACTGGTGTAAATGTAGGGCAGGGCCCCTGAATATTTTTACTATCAACAATCATGTCAACAAATTGGTATTGGCAGTGCCATTGAAGGATTTAACAGCACAGACTAAACAGTGGTGGAGCAGTGAGAGGTAATTTTGCAAGTGGTAGAGCACTGTTTGAGCTGGGGGGGGGAACACTCCCTCGTGGGCAGCGGTACTGGCCTAGGGCCCCTCATGTTACAACGGTGTGTCTGACATTGGGTGTGCACCACCACCGCCAGAGACACTTCATTGTACTATGAGGGACCCTGTGCCAGTACCGTCGCCCAAAAGTGGGCACACCCACCTGTTCAGCCAAACGGCACTCGCACGGGTGCTTGCGCCAAGTGGTGACCACGGCCCCGTGGGGGGGGAGTCATCCCATTTAAGGAGGTGTAAAAAAGGCCTATGGTGGACATACAGCAGCTGCAAATGGAGAAATTGGAGCAGTCAGTTAGACGAGTCCAAAAGCAAGACCTTTTTACAGGAAAGCTAGGTGTCAGCAGGGAAAGGTGGAGCAAAATAATTAGAAATCCATGCTTGATTCATTTTAATGAAGGTTAGATCATCAACATTTTGGGTAGCCAGATGAGTCCTTTTTTCGGTCAGTATTGAACCAGCAGCATTGAATACTCTTTCTGATAGCACACTAGCAGCTGGGCAAGCAAGCTCCTGTAATGCATATTCTGCCAATTCAGGCCAGGTGTCTATTTTAGATGCCCAGTAATCAAAGGGGAATGACGTGTGAGGGAGAACATCGATAAGGGAGGAAAAATAGTTAGTAACCATACTGGACAAATGTTGTCTCCTGTCACTTTTAATTGATGCTGCAGTACCTGTCGTGTCTGCGGTCATTGCGAAATCACTCCACAACCTGGTCATAAAACCCCTCTGTCCAACGCCACTTCTGATTTGTGCCCCTCTAACACCTCTTGCATGTTGCCCCCTGCAGCTCGTGTGAGAACCATCACTGCCGCTGTGTGCTGGGAATGCCTGAACCAAACGGTCTACAAGAGTTGCTTGTTTGGTAGCCAATATTTGCTCAAGGTTCTCATGTGGCATGATATTTTGCAATTTCCCTTTATAGCGTGGATCCAGGAGGCAGGCCAACCAGTAATCGTCATCGGTCATCATTTTGATAATGCGGGGGTCCCTTTTTAGGATACGCAATGCATAATCAGCCATGTGGGCCAATGTTCCAGGTGTCAAATCTATGCTTGTGCTGGGTTGAGGAGCACTTTCTGGCAAATCCACATCACTTGTCTCCCGCAAAAAACCTGTACCTGACCTTGCACCACCAACACTTTCTATTCCCCCCTGAGATGCTTCCTCCTCCCATAAATAATCATCCCCATCTTCCTCCTCCTCCTCTTCGTCTGCAACCTCGTCCCCGAGACTTCCCTGAGCAGACAATGGCTGACTGTCATCAAGGCTTCCCTCCTCCTCGGCTGCAGACGCCTGCTCCTTAAAGTGCGTCAAACTTTGCATCAGCAGACGCATTAGTGGAATGCTTATGATGGCGTCGTCCGCACTGACCAGCCGTGTGCATTCCTCAAAACACTGAAGGACTTGACAGAGGTCTTGGAGCTTCGACCACTGCACAGCAGACAACTCCATGTCTGCCATCCAACTGCCTGCTCGTGTATGTGTATCCTACCACAAATACATGACAGCACACCTCTGTTCGCACAGCCTCTGAAGCATGTGCAGTGTAGAGTTCCACCTTGTTGCAACGTCGATTATTAGGCGGTGCTGGGGAAACTTCAACGATCGCTGATGGTTAAGCATACGGCTGGAGTGTACAGGCGAACAGCGGATGTGAGAGCAAAGTAGTCACACCTTGAGGAGCAGGGCTGGTAACCCCGGATAACTTTTCAGGAAGCACTGCACCACCAGGTTCAAGGTGTGAGCCAGGCAAGGTATGTGTTTCAGTTCTGAAAGGGCTATGGCAGCCATAAAATTCCTCCCATTATCACTGACTACCTTGCCTGCCTCAAGATGTACACTGCCCAGCCATGACTGAGTTTCTTGCTGCAAGAACTCGGCCAGAACTTCCACGGTGTGTCTGTTGTCGCCCAAGCACTTCATTTCCAACACAGCCTGCTGACGCTTACCACTAGCTGTTCCATAATGGGACACCTCATGTGCAACACTGGCAGCTGCGGATGGAGTGGTCGTGCGACTGCGCTCTGTGGATGAGCTTTCGCTTCGGCTGGAAGAGGAGGAGGAGGAGGAGGAGGAGGAGGGGTGGCAAACGCCTACAGCCAACTGTTTCCAAAATTGCCACACTACACTCTTCCTACTATGGAATACCTTTTCAGGCATTGCATGCTGTGTTACTTTCACCGGATGGCCACGCTGTCCTAAAACTGGTTTTGGTTTTGCCAAACTTTTTTGGCCAGAGACGGGCCTGCCAGATGAAAGCAAATGTGATGTAGATGGCTGCTGCCGATCCTCCTCCTCCGCTTCTGAGCTACTGCCAGCGGCACCCTCTTCCCCCAATGGCTGCCAATCTGGGTCAACAACTGGGTCATCTATCACCTCCTCTTCAATCTCATGTTCAGCTATCTCTGTGTTACCGTGTAAGGTGCTATAACATTCGGGAATGGGCACCATCATCTCATCTGGGTCAGTTTCTGGCTCAGTACACTGCGAGGGCAATGTAGTGATGTGAGTCGATGGAACAGCATGACAATCTAGCTGTGGCTGTGCATCAGTGCACTCCATGTCCGAATCATCTTCTAGTGGGCTGTTAACTATTTCCCTTTCTAACCCAGGCACGGTATGTGTAAAGAGCTCCATGGAGTAAACTGTTGTGTCGCCTGACGCATCCTTCACTGTTGTTTTGGGGGAAGGACACAAGAAATCAACTTGTTCCTGACTGGGAGCATCCACCGACGACTGGCTACTTTTCAATTTTGAACTATCCAAAGAGGAGGCGAAAGAGCTAGAGGCAGTCAGCAAGGAAAGCCAAAACTTTTTCCTGCTGCTCCGGCTTTAACAGCGGTTTTCCTACTCCAAGAAAAGGTAGCGTTCGAGGCCTTGTGTAGCCGGATGATGACGCTGGCTCAACAACTCGAGACTTAAGTGCTATTTTGATTTTCCCTACCACCCGATGCTCCACCAGCACCACCACCACCACCATCAGCATTACCAGCCACGACCTCTTCCACCAGCCTTCCTCATTCTTGGGAAAATGTAACCAAACTAACAACCGTTATATGGTACTGAAAAACAAGGTAGAAGGTGTATGTTAACTTGTTGTGAATATAAATCTCCCTTTTTATGTGTGGGTGAGTGCTGAATAAATCAGGCCCACTGTATGACAATATAGTTTCTGTGGCACAAAATGACTGACAGAGATACCGCAGACAGGACTGGCACAGATGCACAGATTTGGCAATATTATTCTCCCTTTATTTTATTTTTTTTATATGGGAGACTAGTGAATAAATCAGGCCCAATGTATGACAGTATAGTTTCTGTGGCTGGAAATGACTGACAGAGATACCACAGACACGACTGGCACAGATGCACAGATTTGGCAATATTATTCTCCCTTTATTTTTATTTTTTTTATATGGGAGACTAGTGAATAAATCAGGCCCAATGTATGACAGTATAGTTTCTGTGGCTGAAAATGACTGACAGAGATACCCCAGACATGACTGGCACAGATGCACAGATTTGGCAATATTATTCTCCCTTTATTTTTTTATTTTTATTTTGGGGGACTAGTGAATAAATCAGGCCCAATGTATGACAGTATAGTTTCTGTGGCACAAAATGACTGACAGAGATACCACAAACACAACTGGCACAGATGCACTGATTGGCAATATTAATCTCCCTTTTTAGGTGTGGGACAGTGCAGAAAAATACAGGCCCACTGTTTTACACTGCACAGTTTCAGGGGCTGAAAGTGGCTGGAAGATATATAAAAAAATAAATAAAAGGGACTGTACTACAATTACTATCTCCCTACAATAATCTCTGAAAAGAATGGCAGGCAGCAATAAAAAGGACTGCTGGACACAAAAAGTGTGGACAAACAAACAAGATAGCTGTGCAGAAAGGAAGTAGCAGCAGGATTTTTGCTTTTAAAAAAGCAGTTGGTTTGCACAGCGGCGTACACACAGCAACGCAGCTATCAGGGAGCCTTCTAGGGCAGCCCAGTAAGCTACAGAGCTGATGAAGAGAAATCTAGCCTCCACTGTCCCTGCAAAGAAAAGGTGGTGTTGGACAGTGGAAATCGCTACAGCACAAGCGGTTTGGGGGTTAATGTACCCTGCCTAACGCTATCCCTGCTTCTGACGAAGCGGCAGCAACCTCTCCCCATGCTCAGATCGGCAGCAGTAAGATGGCGGTCGGCGTACACGCCCCTTTATAGCCCCTGTGACGCCGCAGAAAGCAAGCCAATCACTGTGATGCCCTTGTCTAAGATGGTGGGGACCGAGACCTATGTCATCACGCTGCCCACACTCTGCATCCACCTTCTTTGGCTGAGAAAAGGTGCTGAAAGCGTCATACGAAACGCGACTTTGGCGCAAAGATCGCCGACCGCGTGGCCGACCCCACACTGGGATCGGGTCGGGTTTCACGAAACCTGACTTTGCCAAAAGTCGGCGATTTATGAAAATGACCGATCCGTTTCGCTCAACCCTAGCTGCGGTTATCCTGGTTGCTTGTGTACCTTTTTCTACCACATTTTTTCCTTCCACTCAATTTTCCATTAATATGCTTGGATACAGCACTCTGGATATAGCACTCTGTGAACAGCTAGCTTCTTTAACAATTAACTTTTGTGGCTTACCCTCCTTGTGGAGTGTGTCAATTACTGCCTTCTTGACATCTGTCAAGTCAGCAGTCTTCCCCATGATTGTGGAGCCTACTGAAACAGACCAAGGGACCTTTTTAAATGCTTTGGAAGCCTTTGTTAATTATTCTAATTTACTGAGATAATGACTTTTGGGTTTTCATTGACTGTAAACTAGCGATGAACAAATATACCGTATTTTTCGGATTATAAGACGCACTTTTTTCCTCCAAATTTGGGAGGAAAGTGTGGGTGCGTCTTATAGTACGGATATAGCATGTGGGGAGGGGGGCAGCAGTGAGCGGGATCGCACTGTTATCCCACTTCAGGATGTCCCCGCTGCCCAGAATCAGCTGCTGGGGAAAGCACATGGCCCCGCTGATTAAGTGCAGTGAATATTTATTAGCTGCTCCCCGCCCACCGATCAGCTGAGCGGTGAGCCGGGAGCAGCAAATGAATGCTGCACTTAAGCAGCGACACACATGGCTTCCTCAGCTGCTGACTCCTGCAGCAGCTAGGGAGATTTGTGTGTCCTGGGGAGGAGGCAGCAGCAGGGGCCAGAGGAGAGAGGAGATCGCTGCGTACCTGCCTGCCATGCTTGGACGCCGAGTGTTGTGCACAAACAGGACCTGTGATGATGTCAGAAGTGGGCGGGCTGGAGCATCACATGGCAGCTCAGAGCCCTCCCTCTTCTTGACATCACAGGTCCTTCAGGCTCCCCACTAGAATCTGCAGCTTCCTCATAACCTGTGCTGTGGAGAGGCAACAAGAGGGAGGGCTCTGTGTGCAGTCATGGGATGCTTTTACCTCACCACAGTGTGGCTGGCTGCCACAATTAAGAGGTTAGTCTTTCCAAAACACAATAAAGCACTCTGCCACTCCTGTGGTGAATTATAACTCCCAGCATGTCATAGGATCTGCAGGACATGCTGGGAGTTATAGTTCTCCCATGGGATTTTAAAGCAGCACTCCAGTGTTATTTTGCAGTGCTGGAGTGGTGCTTTCACTATAAGCCCTGTGACCCCATTCTTATACTCACCCTCCAGCATCTTCATATAGTACTGTACAGACACCACACTGGTCCCGCAGCTTCCAACATAATAACATACTATTATATATAATAACACCACATATAATAGTATGTTATTTATGTTATTAAATATTTTACCACATTTTTTTGCTTCAAATATTTTTTTTCCCTATTTTCCACCTCTAAAACCTGGGTGCGCCTTATAGTCCGGTGCGTCCTATAGTCCGAAAAATACGGTACTCGTTACTCGAGATTTCCCTAGCACGCTTGGGTGTCCTCCGAGTATTTTTTAGTGCTTGGAGATTTAGTTTTTATCACCTCAGCTGAATGACTTATAGCTATTAGCCAGGCTAAGTACTTGTGGGGGTTGCCTGGTTGCTAGGGAATCCCCACATGTAATCAAGCAGGCTAATAGGTGTAAATCATTCAGCTGTGGCAAAGAAAACTAAATCTCTGAGCACTAAAAATTACTCGGAGGACACCCGAGCGTGCTCGGGAAATCTTAAGGAACGAGTATATTCGCTCATCACTACTGTAAACCATGATCATCAACATTAACGGAATAAACACTTGAAATATATCACTCTGTTCGTAATGACTATGTAATATAATGTATGAGTTTCACCTTTTGTATTGAAGAATTGAAATAAATTAACTTTTTGATGATATTCTAATTTTGTGAGAAACACCTGTATATAATATATCTATAAATAAAAGAACTGTGCTCGTGGTATGCTGTAAATGTGTTACAATTTTTCACTTGCCAATCTAAGAAAGAACATGCAGCATTTCTAGTTAGTAAATTAACCAAGTGTCTGTTCTCTGTATGCAGCGTGCCCACTGACCAGAATCTTTTCTTGATGTAGAGCAGCCTCTGGTGGTTGGCTAAAAATGTTTTAGTGGAAGATTCATATGAAGAACATTGAGAATACGAATGGTGAAGGAGAAAGACAGTAAGGGTATGTGCACACGATAAGGAAAACGCTGTGGATCCGGGTCTGCAGCAGTTTCCCATGAGTTTACATTACAATGTAAACGTATGGGAAACCAAAAACGCTGTGCATATGCTGCGGAAAAAAACACGCGGAAACGCAGAGGTTTACATTCCGCAGCATGTCACTTCTTTCTGCGGATTCCGCAGCGGTTTTACAGCTGCTCCTATAGAAAACCACAGTTGTAAAACCGCAGTGAAATCCGCAGAAAAACTGTGGTAAATCCGCGGTAAATCCACGATAAATCTGCAGCAAAAATGCAGCGTTTTTGCCCTGCAGATTTATTAATTCTGTTGCGGAAAAATCCGCAGAGGTCCATTAGCGTGTGCACATAGCCTAAATGGTAACCTCTAACCTGGTCATGAAAACAGCACAGTAATTGGGAGACTGATCAACATCAGAAGAGGTCTCTTTTTGGTACTTATCTCCCCTGATGCACACCAGGCATGGCCATTTTCTTGGGTCATATTTACAGGCACCTGCTGCATTAAAGGGCAAAAGAAGTTGTAACTTCTCTAAACTTGTGTAAAAAAAAAATCATGCACCTTCTTAATAATAAAATTGATTTATGTGTAGTGAATAACATTGTATCATCTGTGCCATTATAAAATTCATGCATAAAGTCATATAGAATCTGTAAGGAAATGAACTGTGATATGATGCCATGATTCAAAATTAAAGGGGTTGTCCACTACTAGGACAACCCTTTCTTAAACTAAATGTTCGGCTCAGATGAAATACAACCTATACTCACCTCCCTTACCGGCACCATTCCCGTGGTGTCGGCACTTGCTCTCCCCGGCACTGTGATGCTTTGTTGTGACACATGATGCCCGGCGCCCAATCAGCGCTGGCGTCACTGTTTCCGCCTTTGGACAAACTGAACATCAAGAGGAATCCAGGGCTGCAGCTGATTCCAGACTTCCTCGTCAAGATCAATTTGTCCAAATGCAGAGACAGTGACGCCAGCGCTGATTGAGCTCCGGGCATCACGTGTCACAACAAAGCATCACAGCACCGGAGAGAGTAAATGCTAACTTCTGGAACGGAGTTGACATGGGAGGGGACTATAGGCTTTATTATTTTATTGGAGCTGAAAATTTACTTTAAGAAGGGATTGTCCTTGTAGTGGACAACCCCTTCAAGATGGTTTCTTTGGAGGTGGGAGGAGTACAGAAGTTAATGGAGGCACCATAATATGGCACACAGAAAGCCATAAGTCCATAATTTAAATTTACTATGGGTCTTTAAAGGAACTGTCAGTAGGTCAAAGTGTCCAATTTTTGCTATTATTTTTTATTTCCCACTTCTCTCATAATTTTCTTTTTTTCAATTCCACTACACAGTTTTAAATATATGAACCTTTTTATTAAGTGTGCCCCGTAGTGTTGTTGTGGTGCCCCAGGGTCCTGGTCGTCACAGTAGCATTGCTTTCCTCACGGGTAGAGTGATGTTACGCTTGAAGGCCCCAGTGTAGTGTAGCCCCAGTGCAGCAGTTCCTGGAAAGAGACATTCAGAAAGCCGAATTGATTGCAGAGAGCATGCAGGAGAGCAAAGCACAGGAGTGGATATCAGAGGGAGACCAGCCCCAAGCAGGCTGCCTCCTTCTGAGGCGCAGGACCGGTAGCCAGAACATCGAGGATCGTAAGGCACTCTATGACTTACATCAGAGACCAGCAGGACAGCTGAACTTTACGTTACCTGTCCGACATATGAACATATTGGGCGCAATAAATGTAGAAGGTCAATTTCTCTAGAAATATATGACATTTTAAATAAAACTAAAAAACTTGGAATTCTAAAAGGAGCTGGGGAATAAAATTTAAGTTTAATCTGGCCACTTTTTACCTGATGACTGAACATCTTTACGATATAGGATTGAAGATTTATATCAAGGCCATCTTATTTTTCTCTCAGTTCTCTTTAATTTAAAGGATTTATTGAGGCCCCAATGTAGTTGCTAACTTTCACGTCAGTCTTTATGAGACCTGCAGAGGTGCCTGATCCAGTATCCCCTTTCCAACATCAGGTGTAATAGTACGCCGATGTCAGACTCCATCCCTTTTCATATGGGCTCCAACGCTGAGCCCACATCTTTTCCGGTACATGTCAGCTATTTTGAACAGCTGACATGTGCTTGGACGAGCCGTGGATAGAATCACGATCCTCCCGTGGCTGTTAACCCTTTAAATGACGCTGTCAAACTCTGACAGCAGCATTTAACATGCGCTTCCGGCAAGCATGCCGGAAATCCGTCCACTCAGTGACCCCAGTCACGTGATCGTGGGTTACCGATGGGTTGGCATGACAACCAGAGGTCTCCTGCAGAACTCTATGGTTGTCACTGCCGGATTGCTATGAATAAAACACTAGGGTGGAACAGTATGAGGTCACCAACATCATAGTAGAACCCAAATAGGGTATATTTAGTCCAGGAAAAATGGGACCAAAAAGAGGGACATATTGGACCACTGCATTTAAATCGACAAAAACCAATAGAAAGAAAGCAGCATATAGTCCAGATAAATGTATATAACAAACTTTATTAGTAATAATTCCAGGCTTAAAAACGACAGAGGGAAATACCCCGTGCTGCACTCAGCACGCACCTAGATTTGCTCCCGGACCTGGATGTCGTCCGTGTGGCCACTGTGTCGCCTGCCCCAACGTGGATACCTGTGACACCTTCACGGACTCTAAAGGTGTCAGAACATACTCGATTAGATCACATATCTCATGTAATACACGATATGTGATCTACTATGCCACCTGTCCGTGTGGACTTATTTATGTAGGTCTGACTACCCGTTTATTTAAAGTCCGTGTGAGGGAACATGTTCTGGGGATACAGGCGGCCAGTGGCCACGTGGACTCCTCCATGCTAAAAACGCTACCCAGGCATTTTTGGGAGTTCCACGGATGCAATGCATCATTGCTGAGGGTTAGAGGAATTGATACCCTAAAAATTAATATCAGGGGCGGGCAACTATCTAAAAGGCTTTCGAAATTGGAGACGCAATGGATATGGCGCCTCCAGACCATTCATCCGGAGGGATTAAACGAAAATATTTCGTTTGCCCCATTTTTGTAGTCCGCCGGCTTTTGTGTGTGTTCCCCTGTGTGTGCTTCCGCATGCATTTGATTTTATGTGATTTTAATGGGTTTTCTTTTTCCTTTTTTAGTACTGATAGTTGTGGCACATGAAGGACACTTGCTTGGCCACCCACTTGGGTGAAGGTTAATCGGCCTATTGGAAGATAGGTGAAGTTTGGAGCAACATATGACCAGATTGGTCGAAGAAAACATATGGGGACTTCCTTTTATACACAATACGGATCCACTTGGACTATACTATATATAATATTACTAGGATTATTTTTGGACATGTCCCTGGTTCCTGTATATGTATTGGTATACGAGATTATTACCCTGTATTTATAACATGTTGTTTCGCTAGTACCATCTATAACTATCTCCATACGTTGAGTCCTAGCAAGTCTTTCCAAATGTTTGTCTGTATAGACATTTAGTGTGGTGGTTGGCATTTCGCACATTTTACTTTGTTGATATATATTTTATTGTCCCCTCTTTTGTCACTATGTTTTTGTTCTTCTGTGCTCTGGTATATATCTTTGTATTAGCGGGCTTTATCGAGTGTATACATATTACCCTCGATTTGCGGCGATGTGGGGGTTGGTATGGTATTGCTTTTTATTATTTCTGGGTGTAATGTGCCCCCTGCTATTTCGCCTACACGTTAATATGGCTAATTATTCTTATATTTATTTTTATTTTTTTACCTTTTCTTTCCTTATTATGCCCATACGCCTTATATGACTGCCACGGCTTCTACGGCGACTTGTACTTAAAAATGTGGCCGCAAGCATTGTCTGCGCATGTCTGGCTTCGGTAGCATGGCCTTAGTGCTGAGCGAGGATCTGATTGCCGGATGCGATATGCGCAGGCGCGGGCGTATTGTGTCCTCGCAGCCACCTGTAGTTTTCATCCTCTTTGCGCATGTCCGGCTTCGGGAATATGGCTGCGGTGAAGGACATGCTATGATGGCTGTGTGCTTGTCCGGCGCGATGTGCGCTGTGCGGACGCATTGTAACTGCGTGGCCATTTGCAGTCACTCCCTCTGTCCCCGATCGCATGGCGCTGTCTCTGATGGGACGCATGGGGCCCCATGTGTTCCCTGATGAGTGGCGTTCAGGTGTATTGTGTGCAGAGTGATTAGGCGTTATGTGGTGATTGGCCAGCCTGCTAATCACACCTTTACCAGAGCGTGCTGTTTGTACTATTTATTGAACCCAGCGCTACGCTTATGCACCTCTTGAAAAAGGCAATAGCCGAAACGCGCGTCGGGGGATACAGGGGTGAGGTGCCAGTTCACGCCGTGATTTTTCTCTATACTGACTGGTATGTATATTATTTTCTATGCAGTGTGAATGTGCCCTCTATATTATCTTATGGACCTATGTGTCTAATGTAGGTGTTTGCACCTTATTTACTTGCACAGTCACCTTGATTTTTTGTGATACCTGTTTCAGTTACAATGTTGATATATTTATACTATAGGCACCTATCCCCTGGTTATCTAGGTGCGTGCTGAGTGCAGCACGGGGTATTTCCCTCTGTCGTTTTTAAGCCTGGAATTATTACTAATAAAGTTTGTTATATACATTTATCTGGACTATATGCTGCTTTCTTTCTATTGGTTTTTGTCGGATTGCTATGAGCATCACCCGGTGGTCGGTGCTCATACCAAGTGAGTAATTCTGCTATAAACAGGCGATCTGATAAACCAAGGAGAGGGGCATCAAGTACCCAAGCTCTGACATATAAATTTTTAGAGAAACCAAAGGAAAATGGACACCTGAGTTGAATAAAAAATTATTTTATTGCAAGATAATTGAAAACAAAAATAGATAAATACAATAAAGACAAAGACAATTTAAAAACATGAAGCGACACCAAAGTGCTATGTCCAGGCAGGAGACATTAAAGAATATAATAGGTGAGCCAATCAGTCAAACTGAGCAATATTAATCCAAATTGATGTGTATATCAATAAACTAAGTAAAGAGGATGTGATCCCATAGATATGAGATAAAATCCCTTATAGTAAAGGTTGTATATGAAGAAATATTTGAATACAAATAAATAGTCCCAGTGACATAATTGTAAATATAACCTCCCCTTCAGCAGTTAGAATATACGTATATACAGAGATATAATTAAGGCTCAAGAAATAGTCAAATTACAGCGGAGTTGATAGTAAAAGTAGATATATATAGTAAGTGCCATAGTGCAGTACAAAGTGAAGTATAGTCTAACTACAATTGGCTAAAACATTGGAAGGTCCTTTAGTAAACTGTCAAAGAAAAACATAAAGACAAAACTTGGAAGTGGAAGGAGGGAGACCCCAACGCGCGTTTCGCACACTGCTTCTTCGGGGGATATGATCATCGCCTGTATGTAGCAGAGGCGATCGGGTTATTGACGCATGCAAAAAGTAAAAAAGAAAAGTTTAAATATATATATATATATATATATAAAAAAAAAAGTTCAAATCACCCCCCTTTCGCCATATTCAAAATAAAACAATAAAAAAAAATCAAACAGACATATGTGGTATTGCCTTGTTCAGAATTGCCCGATCTATAAATAATAAAAAAGGATTAACATGATGGCTAAACGGCGTAGTGAGAAAAAAAAAAATTAAAAACACCAGAATTACATTTTTTTGGTCGGCTCGACATTGCAATAAAGTGCAATAACGGGCAATCAAAGGATTGTATCTGCACCAAAATGGTATAATGAAAAATTTCAGCTCGGCGTGCAAAAAATAAGCCCTCACCCAAACTGAGATCATGAAAAATGGAGACACTACGGGTATTGGAAAATGGCGCAATTTTCTTTTTTCATCACTTAGATAAAAAATGACCTAGACATGTTTGGTGTCTATGAACTTGTAATGACCTGGAGAATCATAATGGCAGGTCAGTTTTAGCATTTAGTGAACATAGTAGAAAAGCAGAGCAAAAAACAACTGTGGGATTGCACTTTTTTTGCAATTTCACCACACCTTGATTTTTTTCCCATTATCCAGTACACAGTATGTTAAAACCAATGATACAGTTCAAAAGAACAACTCGTCCCACAAAAAACAAGCCCTCACTTGGCCATTTTGACCAAAAAAATAAAAAAGTTTTGGCTGTGGGAAAAAGGGGAACAAAAAATGAAAATGCAAAGCCAAAAATACCTCTGGTCGTTAAGAGCAGGGCCATATTTGCCACTAGGCACGTGAGGGCACGTGCCTAGGGCACCAGGATGTGGGGGGTGCAAGTCCTGAAATTTGGAAAACTGTTATAAGACATTGCACAAACGTGGTGTAAAAAATTTGAAAAGTTGCAAAATTTTTGTGCAAGACAGAGTTGGGCAAAAATGTTGCAAGTTTCAGAGTTTTCATGACAGGTTGATTAAACTCCACTGAAATGGGAGTCGGGGGCATGACCATGCCCGCTCGTCAAATTCAACAAAAATGACCGTGTTTTTGTACGCCAGAAATGTTACTTCATTCCCTGACTGGAGTGGCATTACCGGCACAGAGCCCAGAGGTACGCCCCACTCAGATGAGATGCCAAATTTATTAAGTGGTGTCCTACGCCAGTCTCGAGTACTCAACTCCAGTGCAAAACTATATATTGTTTCTGTATCGTTTATTCCTTTGTATTTCTCCAGACCTTTTGGGTGACTTCTTTTTCTAGAAGTCTGATAGGTGATTAAGTTCCCAAAACAATTCTGTCTTCAAGATAGGCAGATGTCCAAATTACAGGGAAAAAAGACTTGCTGTTTCGACATAGAGCAGAGAAAAGAGATTAATTAACTGGGTAGAAAGGCAAAATGAGCAACTATAAGTACACAATGCTATATAACATGGTGACTGCAATATATTAGGAGGATGAAAACTTTGATGGGAGTTTCTCTTTAAAGCGAACCTGTCACCTCCAAAATCGATGGTGAGGTAAGCTCACCGGCATCAGGGGCTTATCTACAGCATTCTGTAATGCTGTAGATAAGCCCCCGATGTAACCTGAAAGAGGAGAAAAAGACGTTAGATTATACTCACCCAGGGGCGGTCCGATCCGATGGGCATCCCAGGTCCCGTACAGCGCCTCCCATCTTCATTCCATGACGTCCTCTTCTGGTCTTCACGCTGTGGCTCCGGCGCAGGCGTACTTTGTCTGCCCTGTTGAGGGCAGAGCAAAGTACTGCAGTGTGCAGGCGCCGGTAAGGTCAGAGAGGCCCGGTGCCTGCGCACTGCAGTACTTTGCTCTGCCCTCAACAGGACAGACAAAGTATGCCTGCGCCGGAGCTGCAGCGCGGAGACCAGAAGAGGACGTCATGGAATGAAGATAGGAGGCGCCGGAGCGGACCTGAGACACCCATTTGACCGGACCGCAGCGGGACCGCCCCTGGGTGAGTATATTATAACCTCTTTTTCTCCTCTTTCAGGTAACATTGGGGGCTTATCTACAGCATTAGATAAGCTAATTAGATAATTAGATGACGGTGAGCTTACCTCACCATCGATTTTGGGGGTGACAGGTTCCCTTTAATAGCATTTCAAAGCTGTGTGTCAGCGGCACTGAAAACCTGACTGCCAGTAGGAAATTAACTTTATTCCTCCCATGAGCCTTGTGCTTTCAGTCACAGAGGTACTAGTGAATGGCAACGGTAACTATGCGCTAGCACTGACCGACAGATGGCTCAGCAGTGCATCTGTGTGAGAGGGTAGACAGGAGCTCTGTCCTCCTCAAGAAGACGTTGTGTCAAGTGTGTTAAAATTGCTAAAAGTTGTTTTTGTGTGATGACAACATTTTCATATATTATACATAAAAGTGTGTTTGATCTGGCCGGAGTGCGTCAGGTTCTTGGAGGTTTAAACTGAATGTCGTCCCCAGGAAGGGGGAGGGCGGTCCAATAGAGGAACCAGTGGGAAGGCTACAGGGATATAGGAAGTAGTTAGTGAGTGTTGTGGCAAGAGAGGAGGTGACAGCAGGTATTCTGACTCCATGACTAAGCTGCAAAGGCGCTTTGAGACACTGTTTTTAGGTTGTCTCTTTAAACCATACTCCATACTCACACGTAGTAATGTCCTTAGATAGTTTTAACTTGACTGTAGGAGGCACGTATGAAGATTCCAAAAGAAGGATTATTTTCCAGCTGAATTCTTGTAAATATGTACACATACAGCAGGTAACAAAGACTTTTCAGAAACAGGGACGCATCACATGATCTTCTAAGATGGCTGATAGTGATTGACTAATCATGGGACATGACAGAAGGAGGTCTGGTTCAGTGGTGGTAGTACTACAAGGCTCATCATGGAAAGAAGCTAGTTACAGAGGATGCAGGATATTACAGGCAAGTGGGGACCCCTGCATCAAGAAGAAAAGAGCTTAGAAGTATGGGAAAAGTACGGTCCAGTGGAAGAGGGGGACCTTAGAAATAGGTAGTGCCCTGCTGTCAGTACTAGAAGCAGGGAGCTTAGTCTCAAGGAGAGGCCCCTGGGACTGTCTTAGCTAAAGGCTCTGGGTATAGGAATCATAGTGTTACACGTAGATCCGTATGACCCTACCCCTAAGGAAACGCAGGCAAATCAAACTTCTCCCCATGTCCCTTGCAGTACCTAATGTTGGGAACAAAGAAAAGACTGTAATTATAAGAATGGAGCTAGTGTATTGCGTGGAAGATGAAGGAAGAGCAGTGTTCTACAACTCCGGTCCTCAAGAGCCACTAAGAGGTCATGTTTTCAAGATTTCCTTAGTATTGCCCAGGTGATAATTGCATCACCTTCACAAGAAATAATTCCATCACCTGTGAAACTAAGGAAATCCTGAAAACATGACCTGTTGGTGGCTCTTAAGGACTGGAGTTGGGGAACACTGGACTAGAGGGTGCTACCGAAGGACAGGTGACGCCACTGCCCATCTCCATTATGTGGCAGACAACTCTGCAATGGAAAGTGTGCCTGTACAAACACGAAGTTAAGTTCCATCCTCCCAGGCCGGTCTTGCCAGAGGTGGTTGCTGAAGCACCTTCACTGGGAGAAAGTCAGGGCCCTGGGGAGGAAGAGGGGGATGCCCACAACCAGCACCCAAAAACCCGAAGCAAGCATGGCCTGAGATGTTCGACTGGAATCAGGAGATGTTCCAGGAGATCCTTTGGCCGGAGGAAATGCCTGATATTGTTGAAGAGCGGACGAGAGTGGATGCGCTGGCCTGGGAATGGCTATCAGGCCTGAAGAAAGCCCTGTTCGAGGAGCAGTGCACGGAGGGCCAGGTGTTAGATTTCAACCAGATCAAGTGATTTGGTTTCATCAAGGAGCAAGTAACCTGGGATGAAGTTTACATCAACCGGCTCATGGTGAAGAGTGATAGAGGAACTGCACTAAGTGCAATGAAACTGCTGATGGACGCAGCAAATCCAGGTATAATGTTGCACACAACCCCCAACAACACAAAATTTCCTGCATCTGACCCCGAAGTGGAAATGGTGGACTACCGCCAGGAGCCAGCTTACATCAGTACAGAGCAGGCGACAGTCAGGGCTGGGACGTGGTTACAGCCACCTCTCATCATATACTGTACTGAGTGGAGACTTAAGCGGCTCTGGCTGCGCTTCTATGAGAAATAAAGTTTAAAGTTTATTATCTTCCCGGCAGCTGTGTTAACAGGTTCCCTTTAATTATAACTGACTATTATGGGACCTATCTGGGTTCTATTATGTGTCAGGTTTAGAATGGGATCAATGGCATCATTGAACATTGAAAACTTTTTTTTTTCAGTTCTAAAAACTGACACATAAGAAAACTCAGATGGACCCCATAATAGTTAAAGGGACCCTTCCGCTTCTTTCTACATCACTTATGCAATGGGTTCTTTTTGTACATGAATTCTGTTAGTCTGTTCCTGGATAAGACTGTGGACTCAGCCATATCTCCATAACTTCATATAGCAAAGTGGAAAGCTCTGCGTGTAGATGTGGCATTCACACTGGGATGAAATGATCAGCAGTGTAGTGAAGCATTGAATATTTCCCACATGCTGTCAAGTATAAATGTCTGGCAGAGCCGGAGAAATGAATTGTCTGTGTGGATGAAGCATCTGATGTGTCTGATGCTGGCAGCCACTGATGCTTAAATATCACACTGCAACCTTGGTGAAATTGAAAATCAGGCTGCAATTTTCCAAGTGGGATCTGCCCATCCTGGCATAACAGAGGACATCCATGGAAAAATGAAAAACGACGTATTACATCTCGCTGGACCCTTCCTGGGTCATTATCTGTGAGAGTGAGTGTCAGTTTAGATCAATGTTGATGTTTTTCACATGATATATTACTTGGTGACGCACACATTAGGCTCGGTAACCTCTATTTACTGGCTGACATGTAGACATTTATTGTAAGGTCATGTAATATGATGTCTAGGATTACAATACTAGAACCATTGGTTTTCCTTCACCCCATTTTTATTCAGCAATGATAAAGAATCTTGTGATATATTATACACTCTACTGAGGTTTATTATCACAGACATTTTTAGGTAATTTTTTCTAGAAAGTGCGTTGTGTTTATTTATGCCAAAATTATTAACTTGTTGCACAAATGGTGAGAATTTTCTCCCAACATGTGCCAAAAAGTATTTTTCATGACTTGAACCATATTTTTAATACTTGAATTCTCTTTCAATTAAATTTTATACCTGGCTTCAGTTTATTTTAAAAAATTATGGTGTACTCACCTTCCCCAGGTCCACCTGAGAGTCTCTACTGCTGTTGCCGATGTACGGCATGTCGACAGCGCAAGAGCCAATCACTGAGCTCAGCGGCTCTTAAAGGGCTAATCTATCTACACGGGAACGCCCTGTTAGGGTAAGTTCACACTAGGCGTTTTTTCAGCTTTTTTCTGCAGAAAAGAAGCTGCAGAATAAAGCATGTTTTCCTTATTTTTTCTTGCATTTTTCAATGCTTTTTTGTGCATTTTTTGTTGTGGTTTTGGCATGCTAGTTTTGTCTCTTGTGCATGCTGATAGAGTTTAGTGTTGAAAAAAAAGTCCTATTACATGGAATCAGGTATTGGCACAAAATGCACAGCAAAACCTGATACCTGCATTTTCGGTGTGGTTTTTCAGCTTATTTTTCACCACCCATTTAAGTGAATGGATGAAAAACTCTGAAAGAAGTGACATGCTCTATGTCCAAAAAAAAACATTCAAAATACAAAATACTGATGAGAAAAAAATCAATGTGTGCATGAGATTTCTGAACTCTCTTAGGATTAGGATCTGATACTGTAAAAAGCAGCTGGCAATTAGCATAAAAAAGTATTAAAAAAAGCAGCAAAAACACCTAGTGTGAACTTAGCCTAGAAAAAACTGTTTCCAGTAAAATGTTGTTTTAGCTCTAAATCTTTAATATTTATGAAGGGTAACAGGAAAAAGAGGGCATTTGTTACCCAAATTCTTCAGAACTTTTTTCTTATATGTGGTCAAAAGCTAATCTTTGGGCACATGGCAAGACTTGGAAAGCAAAGACTAGAATTTCATTTTTGGAGAGCAAATTTGGCTAGAATAGAATATGGACATTATTTATTATGCATTTACAGAGCCCCTGAGGTGCCAGAATAGCTGAAACCTCCCACAAGTGACTGGATTTTGGAAATGAGACTCCTAAAGGAACTTCTCTGGGTGTGCATTTAGGATAAAATAAACCCACAGAGACTTCACTCACAGAGCTTTATAAAACATTTGGATGTGAAAATAAAATTAAAAATTACATTTGTTTACTATAAAATGATGTTTTATTCTCAAATTTATCATTTTCCCAAGTGGCAATAGGAAAAAATGAAGTGTACAATTTGTTGTGCATTTTCTCCTGAACGCATAATCATATGTGATCAAAAACTAATGTTTTGGGCACATGGCCGGGCACAGAAAGCAAAGATCGCTTTTTGTAATACAAATTTTGACAAGATGTCGCATTCGCAGCTTTGAGGTGCCAAAAAAGCAGAAACACACACAACTGACCACAATTGGCAATTTAAATCTCTCAAGAAAATAATTTAGGTGTGTGATGAACATTTTTAATCTACAGGTAGAATTCTATAAGTTTGGACCATGAAAATTAAAAATTAAATTTTTTACACTAAAATGTTACTTTAGTCTCAAGTTTTCAAATTTCACAAGGGGTAACAGGAGAAAAGAGACCTCACATTTTGTTATACAGTTTCTCTTGAATACAATGGTAGATACTACTGTTAGGGCATACAGTATTTTGACTTTTAGAGTGAAATTTTGGCTTGAATAGAATGTGGATACCATATCACATTTGCAGACATATGTAAGTTCAAAATTCACTGCACACTCAGGCCGGTGTCACACTGGCGTTTTAAACGGCCGAGTGCAATGCGATAAAAAATCGCATTGCACTCGGACCAATGTTCAGCTATGGGGCAGCTCCCAGCAGCCGACTTTTTGTCGGCCGTTTTCTTCGGTCCGAGACCATCGCAGCATGCTGCGATTGTCTCGGACCGAGGAAAACTCTGGGCTCACTTGCACCCATATAAGCCTATGGGTGCGAGTGAGACAGCACACACCACTCGGACATCATCCGAGTGACGTGCGTTAAAAGCGGACCCCAGCAATGGAAGAGATGGAGAAATTCATTTCTCCGCCTCCTCCGCGGCTGTGCTCCGATCCTCCCTGTGAAAGAGAATCGGAGCACAGACGCATGACACTCGGCTCCTGCTCTGCTGCGAGCAGGAGCCGAGTGTCATTAGCATATCGCATCCGATGCTCTCGCATCGGATGCAATACACTAGTGTGACGCCGGCCTTAGGCCTCTTTCACACGTCAGTGTCTCCGGTACGTGTAGTGACAGTTTTCTCACGTACCGGAGACACTGACACACGTAGACCCATTAGAATCTATGTGCTTCTGCACATGTGCGTGTTTTCACACGGACCGTGTGTCCGTGTGCAAAACACGTTGACATGTCCGTTTTTTACCGGCAGCACGTACAGCAATACGTCCTGCACACGTGCACACGGAGAACAGTGTGCACTCTCCTCCGTGTGCACGTGCCGCCCGCAGGAGAGACAGCGCTACAGTAAGCGCTGTCCCCCCGCTGTGGTGCTGAAAGTGGAATTCATCTCTTCTACCCCGCAGGAGAGAAGAGATGAAAGTTCAAGTATTTGTTTTTTTTTGTGAAAAATAAAGTTTGCATGTCCCCCCCGCCTCCCCCCCCAGTGCGCCGCCCGGCCCCTTGCAGAATACTCACCTAGCTCCCGCGATGTCTCCTCTCTCCTCTCAGTGCTGGCACCTTCTCCTGTGTGAGCGGTCACGTGGTACCGCTCATTACAGTCAGGGAATATTCACTGACTGTAATGAGCAGTACCACGTGACCACTCACACAGGAGAAGCTGCCAGCGCTGAGAGGAGAGAGGAGACATCGCGGGAGCTAGGTGAGTATTTCTCTGCATCTGCAAGGGGCCGGGCGGGGCACTGGGGATGGGAGGACACCAGCAAAGTTTTTTTTAACAAAAAAGAAGAAAAAAATGATCTTTCATCTCTTCTCTCCAGCGAACGCTGGGGGAGAAGAGATGAATGCCGCCTTCAGCACCACACAGGAGGGACAGCGCTTAGTGTAGCGCTGTCTCTCCTGCACGGTCCGTGTGGTCCTCAGGCGGCACATGGGCGGCACACGGGCGGCACACGGATGCCGCACGTGTGCCACACTGATGTGCCACTTGAGCACACGGACACGGATAACTCCGGTACCGGAATTATCTGGACGTGTGAAAGAGGTCTTAAGTATACGTTGCAAAAAAGATTTATTAAAGTCCATACATGAAAAGATTGGGAGCAGATGGTAGCTGGTCCAAAAAAGTGACTATATAATAATAATATTACGATGTTTCGACCCGTCCCGTCGCGGTTTTGACAGTAACTCGTCACGCCACCATCACGGCGCGGGAACACCGATTATCCTAAGCAGCAATTCAGGTTACGCTACCACTCTTCACCTAACAAAGTCGCAGTACTACAAATTTGAAATCTTTAAGGGAATTCCCTCCTTCTACTTGACACCTTATTGTCAAAACAGCGACTAAATGATTAAGACCCAGGACGGTTCGAAATGTCGTAATATTATATAGTCGCTTTTTTGTACCAGATACCATCTGCTCCCAATCTTTTCATATATGGACTTTAATAAATTTTTTTGCAACATATACTTAAGAGTAGGGTTGAGCGACTTTGACCTTTTTAGGGTCAAGTCATGTTTTGCGAAACCCGACTTTTTGAAAAGTCGAGTCGGGCGAAATCGGCCGATTACTGCGAAAAGTCGAGGATCGGCCGGAACACGAAACCCTATGCACGTCATTGGGGATTTTTATTATTTTTTTCCTCTCTCTCTCTCTCTCTCTCTCTCTCTCCTCCGTCCCAGCACAGAGAATCTCGTGTTACACATTGCAAATCCCTACTGCGCACAAGCGATAAAATGATGATAGCCGTGCACGCCCCTAACCCCTATGTCATCACTCTGCCCACACTCCTTCATTGGCTGAAAAAATGGCGCTAAACACGTCATACGAAACGCGACTTTGGCGCCAAGATCGCGTACCGCATGGCCGACCCCACACAGGGATCGGGTCGGGTTTCATGAGACGCCGACTTTGCCAAAAGTTGGCGACTTATGAAAATGAACGATCCGTTTCGCTCAACCCTACTTAAGAGTGTGCAGTGAATTTTGAGCTTACATTAACGTGGGCTTAAACAGCCCGTTTCACTAGTACCTTGCCCTGTGACACTGTGCACACTAATATCTACTCTACATTTGCAGACATAGACATTATCCTGCAAGTCCTCCTACGATGACAGTTACAGTTTAACTTTTTACCATAGATTTAAACTGTAACTACTGTTTCAGGAGAACTTGCAGCAGAATACCCGTGTGTGCTTCTAGCTCCTCCC
Source organism: Ranitomeya variabilis (assembly GCF_051348905.1). Lineage (NCBI taxonomy): Eukaryota > Metazoa > Chordata > Amphibia > Anura > Dendrobatidae > Ranitomeya > Ranitomeya variabilis. The sequence continues at coordinate 1,059,935,012 of NC_135232.1, read as the reverse complement.
TTCTGCTTCATTCCATAGAATCTTATAAGTAGCAACTGGTGTTCATAGATTTTACCCATGAATCACAATTGAAAAATCTTGAGATTGAAAAATCAATCCAAGAATTTAAAGAAACAAATTTCACTACCAAGATATATTCCCAAGTTGTTTATTTTCTTGAGTGGTATTCATGTAAAAAAATTAAAATGACAGTTACTCTTTAATATCCTCCTGTGTCCATAGAATTAAACAATTCCTTCAATGCATTTTTGCAATTTCTCCATTATAAAAGTTCAAGTATTTATTCAGCTACATTTTGCACTGAAGATAATGAGATCATTTGATTAATTGACATTGTACATCTTGCCCTGGCACATATTGCTGGACGAATTTCTAAAATGTACATTGCATCCTTATATCCTCACAGGTAACTCATTTATCAAGTGCTTTTCTTCGTTGCTTCTTTTTACCAGTTCTGCTGTGAAAGTACACTACAGCTCTTACATAATTCATTCGGCATATTCATTTACAGGTTTTAGCTTAAGGGTAACCATAGCACACAGGAATTCATTATTCATCGCAGTGTCAGAGTAAGCTACACCTTTCCCTACCAGACTTTATTTCCTTATGGGTGCTGTAGTCATTACCAGGAGTATTGCTGTTGTCGAGAGTGTGACGGCTCGGCAAGTGAGGTGGTGCCCTGGGGCCTGGACAATGTAATCGATTTTGTTTTTTATCCATGGATGGAGATATATTAAACATGGAGATGAAGCCTGAAGGAGACAGGCAACAAAGGAAAGTGCGGTTTAGGATAGCGTCATCTTACAGTGGACGAGTGTTGAAAGAAGTCTACACTGATGGGGACTCCGTGGATTCTGAATGTGCCAGCAGCTCAGAGACCGACCAGAACAGCATACCAAGCGAAACAGATGGGCATCATAATGGCTTTTTAGGGTCAGAGTACGATGAAAGTGAAAATGAACCAGATGATTTGCTTGTTTTAGCTCGAGCCACGAAAGATAGAGGATTTGGAACCAAGCGGGTGAATATTCTCAGTAAGAACGGCACTGTGCGAGGAGTCAAGCACAAAGTCAGCGCAGGACAAGCTTTGTTTGACAATTTAGCAAAAGTTTTCCAGGTAAGAAAAGACAATAACTATTAATATTGTTGACCTATAACTGAGTCCAACTGTTCCATAAAAGTGTTCTACATAAAAAATGACTGCATTACCAATGGCTTAAAATAGAGCCTCTGATGCAAATTTAAACGATGCCTAAATCTTTTTTTATTTTTTACTGGGTGCTTCAACTAAGACTCAGTCGTTGTCCAGTTACGATTTCTACCTATCATGGCTTGACCCATATTATTGCCTACTTTATCTGTGGTAGACATTCACGGTCAGCAGTAGGCTTCATTCACACAGACACTGGATTCCTGTGTGAAAACAATGTGACATTTATTTCTACAGATTGCCCAGCACTGAAAACAAAACCATAAATAGTAAATCACTAGCCTTGTCCAATCGCTAACTAAATAAAATAGACCCTGGCTGTTCAAACATGGCTGAGCTAGTCCCAGTTCGGTCAAACAAAATAGATATTGTGAATAACAACCACTGATACCTGCAGTCTGGTTCACACGGCCTGTGCAGAGTCCTTTCAGAGAAACTCTTGTTTTCTCTCTCCAGCTCCAACACAACCCACTCTGCTCAGCTTCCCCAGCTGACTGAAAGAGAGCAAGGTGATCATGTGGACTAGTTCTAGTCAAAGCTAGTCAGGTGCATCTAATCAAGACCTGCCGTGCTAGGATTTACCCAGTCCTACCTGGCTTTGCACACTGTATATGCAAGGAATGGAAGCTCGGTCTAAGCTGCATCAAGGTGCAGTAGGAATGGGCTTATGTCCCCAATGAAATATTGTAGAACTGCTGACACTATGAACAGAAAGGGTCTTTGGTGATTGCTCAATCATAAATCTTAACCCCCCCTATTACACAATAGATCGATATTGCAAAAATAATTGGCCAAATTATCATCTCTCTCGAATCATCCATAACAGTAATGCTTGGCAGAGCACTAGGAGAGAACCACTGCAGACTCCTCTGATAGTAACTTTTCTCACTGAGTACAAAGAAATTGTCAATCTGGGGGGCATCAGGAGGCTCTCTGATATTGAGCCCCCTGATATTGGTTGGTTCAGCTGAAGTTAGTCTAATGTGAATAGAGGCCATAGATAGAAGATTACAAAGTACTAATTATGACAAAAGTGTTGTATTATATAAGGTTGTGGTCTCCTACCTGTGAAAGCTGGGAGCTGGAGACCAGTGAACTAAGGGCTGCTATAATTCTAGAATATAATAACCAGATATAATTTTTGGGCCTCACGTATAAAAACAATGTGCTAAATATATTTGATGAGAAATATTGGTCAGTGTGAGACAAGGGCATAAGTAATTAGAAATGTAAAGCTTTGATTAAGAACATATTAAGGTCAACCCATTATCCTGCTGAGGTCAGCACAAAGTACTGTTATGCGCATGCTCCGGGAGAGGTCAAAAAGCGCCAATGACCTGGAAGTAAAGCTGGCACATGCGCATTACAATTCTTTGATCTGCCCTTGGCAGGAGAGAGAAATACATCTGAACAGGAGAACAATTGGGGGACACTGTATGGATGACATAGGACGCATCATCCTCATGAAGAGAGAACAGGCACTGAAGCAAGACCAACAACGCCTAGAAGACCGGACCGCGGAATATGGGGGGATTATAAACAGTACTTTTTGTGCTATGCAGAGGTGGTTGGGGACTTACTGTACATACAGCTTACTAGAGTGCAATGAAAGAGGCCTTTAAGGCTGGTTTCACACTTGCGTTTTTGTCTGCATGCGTTTTTTTAAAAAAACGCATGTGTGAAAAACGCATGTAAACGCGGTAAAACGCATGCGTTTTTTAGACGCATGCGTTTTTATAGAAAAACACAAGAAAACACAAGAAAACACAAGAAAAAACAAGAAAACCCTAACCCTACCCCTACCCCTAACCCTAACCCTAAACGTGACTGAAATACGTGGCACTGAAATACGTGCAACTGAAATACGTGGTACTTAAATACGTGGCACTCAAATACGTGGCACGTGGCACTCAAATACGTGGCACGTGGCACTTAAATACGTGGCATGTGGCACTTAAATATGTGCCACGTGGCACTTAAATACGTGGCACGTGGCACTTTAATACGTGGCACGTGGCACTTAAATATGTGGCACGTGGCACTTAAATACGTGGCACGTGGCATACGTGGCACTGAAATACGTGATACGTGGCACTTAAATATGTGGCACGTGGCACTTAAATACGTGGCACGTGGCATACGTGGCACTTAAATACGTGGCACGTGGCACTTAAATATGTGCCACGTGGCACTTAAATACGTGGCACGTGGCACGTGGCACTTTAATACGTGGCACGTGGCACTTAAATACGTGGCAATATGACTGTCAGAAAATGTTCATTAAACGGTTAGGGGTGAGGTTAGGGGTAGAGTTAGGGTTAGGGTTTGGATCCCTTTATCACCTTGATGGTGGTGGGTGGCTTTTCAGTGTGTTTTCTGGTTTTTTTCTATAAAAACGCATGCGTTTTTAGCGCAAACAAACGCATGTGCTTAAAAACGCATGCGTTTACATAGACGGCAATGCATTTTTTTGCCGCGAAAAAACGCATGCGTTTTTTCGCGGCAAAAAAACGCGCAAGAAAATACTGCAGGTAGCATTTTTGAAAATGAACGCATGCAGACAAAAAACGCATGCGTTTGAAAACGCGACCAAACGCATGTGCAAAAAAACGCATGCGTTTTCAATGTTAAATATAGGAAAAAAAACGCATGCGTTTTTTGTGCAAAAAACGCTGCAGACAAAAACGCAAGTGTGAAACCAGCCTAAGGTGGTGGCCATAATTTCTATTGGGAAAACCTGGTGATAGGTTCCCTGTAACTTCAATGAAGTTGGCTGGTCACATTTACTGTAAGTACCTGCCTCACAAGAGGTTTCTGGTGTCAGATTCAAGACAGGATAAAAAGGGCTATTCTTCCTATTTCTGCCAGCAACTAACATAGGGAATTTCAGCTTCTTCAGTATTTAATAAGACAGCATGTATCATGAAAAAGATTCTCTGTTACATGTGTAAGTATATAATGTGACATTTCTAGTGCATATTTAGTTATTGTACATGCCATGATTGTGTTGCATTAACTTTCATTTTATTTTTATTACTGGCTGCAAAATATTGTATAGTGATAGTTCAGTGTTCGTGATCTAGGATATGACCTAATACTTGTTAAAGGAACAACACAGGGCTCTGACAGCTGTAAATGAGAATAATATTACATAATTTATCTAGGTGTATACCAGAAGCAACAGAGTGAAGCCTCCGGTAATGGTAATTTATTAGATTCTCTATAACATATGTCAACCTGCCATTGTTAATATTCATGAATGTAAAGTCTAGATTTCGTTTGACAAATGTCATATCCCTTAAAAGCTCCCTGACTGAGTAGTAACCAATATTGAGCCATGAAACCGATCTTACCCGAGGAAGGCAGGCATCTTCATTTGCTGCAATGAAGCGCTCAGTAAGAAGCTTGATACGCATTGCTTGGCTTTAGTCGGCTATTCATCGCTGCGTGTTGTACCTTCTGGATAACGTGTCTTCATCAACTTTGGCACAATGAGTTCTCCATGGTTCAAGACCAGGTTAATGCAAAAAGTCGGTCATACAGGTGATCAGGAAAGTCACCTTTACATCACCCACTTTATACAAGCAATTACCTAATAATCACTTTTTAAGCAAAGTTGTCTCACTTAAAAAATAAAAACATTATATACCCACCACCCACACTGGTGCCATTCCAATAATATTGGCGCTGGGTCTCTCGGGGCTTGCATGACACTGGTATGCTACATGAGTCCTGCAGTCAATCAGTAGTTGCCATTGAGCTGCTGCGCTCCCTTAATACATTTATTAAACATTTGGCCAAGGAAAATGAGAGCACAGTAGCCCAATGGCGGCTGCTGATTGGCTGCAAAGCTCATGTGGCATAATAATATCATGCAAGCCCTGGGACACCAACACTGTCGTAACACTGCCCCGGTCTAAAAGATGAGTATGTGGTGCTTTCATTTAAAAGGGGGGCTATTCCTTTTAAAAAGGATTGTCCAGGTACTTCACTGGTTCCTTTGAGGGGTTGTCCAGGTAGTAGACGATCCCTCTAAGTCTAAGACATATGAGTTTTGGTAAGGTAAAGACAGATCCTGAAAATGTCCATTGTTTCATATCTCTATGCAGTCAGTATAGTCAGTGTATTCTTCAGGAACTACAGTTTGGAAATAGTTTGTGTTAACCCCTTTCTGACCTCGGACGGGATAGTACGTCCGAGGTCAGATCACCTGCTTTGATGCAGGGCTCCGGCAGTGAGCCCGCATCAAAGCCGGGACATGTCAGCTGTTTTGAACAGCTGACATGTGCCCGCAATAGCGGCGGGTGAAATCGCGATTCTCCCGCCGCTATTAACTAGTTAAATGCCGCTGTCAAACGCAGGAAGCGGCATTTAACCGGCGCTTTCGGCCGGGCGGCCGGAAATGAGCGCATCGCCGACCCCCGTCACATGATCGGAGGTCGGCGATACTTCTGAGTAGTAACCATAGAGGTCCTTGAGACCTCTATGGTTACTGATCCCCCGGCAGCTGTGAGCGCCACCCTGTGGTCGGCGCTCACAGCACACCTGCATTTCTGCTACATAGCAGCGAACATCAGATCGCTGCTATGTAGCTGAGCCGATCGTGTTGTGCCAGCTTCTAGCCTCCCATGGAGGCTATTGAAGCATGGCAAAAGTAAAAAAAAAGTAAAAAAATGTGAAAAAAATAAAAAAAATATAAAAGTTTAAATCACCCCCCTTTCGCCCCATTCAAAATAAATCAATAAAAAAATAATCTACACATATTTGGTACCGCCGCATTCAGAATCGCCCAATCTATCAATAAAAAAAAGCATTAACCTGATCGCTAAACGGCGTAAAGAGAAAAAAATTCGAAACGCCAGAATTACGTTTTTTTGGTCGCCGCGACATTGCATTAAAATGCAATAACGGGCGATCAAAAGAACGTATCTGCACCGAAATGATATCATTAAAAACACCAGCTCGGCACGCAAAAAATAAGCCCTCAACTAACCCCAGATCATGAAAAATGGAGACGCTACGAGTATCGGAAAATGGCGCAATTTTTTTTTTTTTAGCAAAGTTTGGAATTTTTTTTCACCACTTAGATAAAAAATAACCTAGTCATGTTAGGTGTCTATGAACTCGTACAGACCTGGAGAATCATAATGGCAGGTCAGTTTTAGCATTTAGTGAACCTAGCAAAAAAGCCAAACAAAAAACAAGTGTGGGACTGCACTTTTTTTGCAATTTCACCGCACTTGGAATTTTTTTCCCGTTTTCTAGTACAAGACATGGAAACACCAATGATGATGTTCAAAAGTACAACTAACAGGGCTCTATAGAGTCCATTGTCTTGACTTGTGTGGAGGTTCATATTTCAGACCTCCACTTTATTCATTGTCTGTGGGACTGCTAGAAATAACCAAGCTCTGTACTCGATTTTCTCTGGCAGCCCCATAGACAATGAATGGAGAGGATGTTGAGCATTGACATCTCTGTTCCAATCAAGATGGGACTCTCACCAATGGTCAGGCCCCCAACAATCAAATTTTACCAGCTACATCGCCCAAATTTTGCACATACACACTACTAACATTAGTAGTGTGGAATATGCAAAAAAAAAAGGGGATATGAGATGGTTTACTGTATGTAAACCATGTCTCATATCATGTTGGGTTTGGGAAGGAGAAATGAAAAGCCGGCAATTGAATTACCAGCTTTTCTGCTATATCGCGCTGAATTAAATATATATATATATATATATATATATATATATATATATATATATGTGTCTCAATGACATATATATATATATACTTTATATATGTGTTAACGAACATTTGAGCCCATAAATCCATTAGATGTTGGTTTTGCAAGCCTGCGAGAAAATATCGCAGTACGGATGCCATACGGATTACATACGGAGGATGCCATGAGCAAAATACGCTGCCACACCCTGCCTACGGATGACATACGGATCACTATTTTGGGAACATTTCTGAGTATTACGGCCGTAAAAAACGGACCGTATTTTCATACGCTGAGTGTGATGCCGGCCTAATACTAAGAGCGTCTCCAGAGACACAGACAAGTCACAAGCACTTTTACTGTTCAGCACTTGCAATGGAGAAGAGAAATGTATTGGATTACAATCGAAAGACCATCAACAATATGATATGACAGGAGACAGATTAGTAGGTAATAATCAATGGGCAGTGCAGCCTTTCAGAAACTATATTATTATTATTTTATTATTATATATTAAGATTAGATTTTATAGTACAATTGTGATCTGCATGGTGGATTATAAAATACATTGTGTAAGGAACAGTATAAAGTGATGCATTATTTTTATTAGTAGCATTATAGTAGAAGTAATCTAGAATTCAATGTAGCAAAGTAGAAGATGCACAGCCAAAATTCCGAAAGGGTGCTAGATCAATAAGCAATATATAATGCACATGATAAAGAAAAAGGGCTTAAGGAAGCAATAATGCACCTTTGTATAATATAGCAATTTTATGCAATAACAAAGACCACATTAAAAACCAATCAATTGCTTATGACACCTAATATTAATGAATATATATATAGCCCACAAAAAATGGATCCTAAAATGAGACCTGGAAAAATTTGAGAAATATATAACCATGCCAAAAGGCATGTGATAAAAAGAATCCACGGTCAGTGAATGAAACTTGCAATCCATATGTTATCCATAGTAACAATCTAGAGAAGGCAGCAGTAAATTGCCCCTAAAGTGCAAGTGCAATATATACAATGAATGCAATAAAGCAAAAAAAAAAAAAAAAAAAATTGTATTACACCAATATATTCACTGACCAATTCAAAAATAAACTGAAATCAGGTTCATAATATGGAGTGACAAGAGCCAAGGTAAAGGGAACGCAGATGGAAGCAAGCCCCATGAATATCACTACAGCTTCCCAAATGTATGAGATACAGGAAGGAAATTATATACACATATGTTAGGGGTCGAGTTCCTGCCTCTGCACAGGGAGAGTCTCGAACCATCTCTGCTGCAGTCTCCCATTCTTCTCCAGCCGCAATGCAGCTTGCTCAGCGGAGACATCGGTCTCAGCGGCTGGCTCAGCCTGATGCTGTGCAGATGGTTACTGTTGCCTTTCCAGACTCTGCCATTGTAGCAAGTACTGGTCAGCAGCGAGCAGACGTCTCTGGGACTAAGTTCTGCTTTTCCCCTTCTGAGCATGCCCAAGGTAAGACCTCTCATTGGAGGTCAGGGGTCACATGCCAAGGTACTGCAGCAGCTCCCATTGGTCCTCTAGGAAGGTCCTGAAGTTGCTGCAGCTATAAAAGGTTTGCATGGCCATGTGCTAGGACCAGCTTATGTCTCATGAGCTTTTGCTATTCAGTGGTCTTGTCTGCTTGTGGTCAGGGTCCGGTGAAATAAGCCACTAGAATACCGGCACCTCCGGTGAGGAGTTTTGTGTAGTGAATTCAGAGCTGGCATAAAGCCATTAGAATTCCGGCTCCACCAGAGGAGGTGTTTGTGTGCTTGCTACTCCCTGACCACTGATTGCTTTTGCTCTGTTAGGCAGCTATGTTCACCTGTGACGCTAACAGGGCACAGCGTTTTCCTTACTGTGCGACTCTGTGAAGTAACAGAGTTCGCTTATACCGCCATATTGTGCTGCCATTTGCTAGCAGCAGGTTTATCTCCTGCATGGTGGACCCCGGGCTGCGAACGCACCAATAATTATATCTAAATATACCCTAACACACATATACTGTATATATATATCGAAAAAATTGGAGCAGCACTAAACACAGTACCTCAACAGAGTGCACGCATCCCAAGCCAGGAATCTCAGAAGGCTGCTTACAACAGTAGAAAAAAAGGGGGAAACAGCACAGCAGACTTCCAGAAAAAAGTGATGTTTATTGCCCAAACGGAGTGGCATATATATATATATTATAGTACATTGCATTATACATCAATTTATACATCAATAAATTTGTGCATGTGTGCAGGTATATAATGTAGGGTGTGGGCAAAGAGATTTACTAGTATTGTGAGAACCGGAGTCTGGATGTCACAACTCTGTTGTCAGGTATCCTGGGACCAGAGGATCCTTCCCTGTCCCTAACGCCCTAGCTAATCTTGCTCCCCGGTTTACTTCTGATGGTGAAGATGCCGGGGGCGTGTACTTTTTTAATGTTTAATTTTCAGCTGTTCCATCCCTTGTGGATTTATCCTTAACCCATTAGTGCAAAATGGTTATGTGTGGAGGGAGCACAGGAGCTGAAGTTCTTCCACATGTGGTACGTATATGCCAGCTATGTTGCTGAACTCGGGTCACTGATGATGACTGTTTAGTGGCAGCTCTCAAACTCTGACATTTAAACACACTGGCTCTCATCAGCCCATGCAATGTGAACAGGGGCCATAGATGGATTGCCATGGCAGCCATCATTGCCATCTTAGAGCTTCTGTTAAGCTTAGCCACAGGCTAAACCTGAGTTTGACTATTGACCAACACTGCAGGGAACCTTCTCAAGAATGTTTTCTGACACAGAATTGTCCCCATCATTCTTATCAGTTTCTAGTATTAATGCTCCTCTTTTCTGACCACAGTGCTGGTATAATCTGGGGACATGCTGAAATGAAGGCTCATGACAAGATGTTGCTCTTATAATTCTACTACAACTTTTGCTATGCATGATTGCGGGTGGAATAGGTCCTCCTAAATTAAATTCCACTCTCTTTTGGAATTTGATAGGGGAATTCTCTTACTTTAATGGCTCTTATGCTGTCACCACTTGCTATCCTGTCCATGTAAAAAAGTCCACACATCCTCCTCATACCAGGTGAATATCAGCTTCCTTTACTGGTAAGCAGCCAGGGTCTGTCACATTTGCACTGTCTCTCTGCCACCTGCACTGCATAGGAAATTGCATGGGTTATTTTTTTTTTTATAACAAAAATGGACACCGCGCTCAAAGATCCCAGAACAGATGATACTGAGATGGAAACACTAATAAATATTGAATCACCAGGACCTCCACTCAGATTTATAATTAAAAAAAAAAAAATCCTCATACACTCTCACCACCAATGACACATTCTTACTCTGATCCCATAACACACCACTGTCCACTACGAGTCACCTAATGCAATTAGCTCGTTAGATGTAAATACACCTTATGCTCTGCGCTCACCTCTTATATGGTTGCGGCGTCTGGGTGTAAGCCTTTGCTTGGTGTATACCTTAATCCACCCGATAGGTGCAGTTGGGGGCTTGAATGTAGTGCGTACCAAATAACCAAGTGCGGTAACTATCCAGGGAAGCTCCGGCCGGTAGCGTTCCCTGGATGCCGATACTATGTTTAAGGATTTTTCCCAAAGGGCGGTACAATTTATTATTAATAAAAGGTCATCTAATATGAAGAAAATAAGTGGGTCGATTGCTGAGGTATTTGAGCAACTGAACACGTATGCGAGTACTAATGAATTGGATGAACTTGCTGATAACATCCTGTATAGACTTAAGGAGAAGGAAAAAGATATTATTGCAAGAAAGATAAAGAAGTTTAAAAGAGACCAGATACCTGATGAGTTATATATGGGGTGTTCCAATTACACTGACCACACCAGCATATCCCCCAGGAATTCACTGAGCAAACCAAATGAGCTGGTAGTATTGGATGAATACAATGTGACATCATCACATAAGGATAGCGATATTTCCATAGAATTTTCTGTTTATGACAACTCGAATTCGACACAGTATATTGCTATTCAGGGGTGCACTACCCTGGTCGACTCCAGCTGCTGAGGATCTCCTCCTATTTTGGGGTGAGCACCAGTGTCACTATTCCGGGTTATTTTTTTATTTTTTTTAATTTCTGTATAATGTACAAAGAAATCTTTATTATGACTGTAGATAATAACTGCATATCCATGTTAAAATTGTTCCAAGAAATTCAATTCTTGACAAATAGATTTGTTATGAACTGAAAGAGCACCAGAGCCTTTAATTGTCCTGAATGGATGAGTGTGACATTCAGAAATCTCCTAGGACTGTACTCAACCATTTAATGCAAAGGCAGCCTTAGTAATGTAAAAGTGACCTCAACATATCTGACTAAGGGTAAATGGATAGTAACTGTTCTACATTTCTGTCCTGTCGCACTATCAGTACTGTGCAAGGGTTCCCTGTCTTGGTTAGCAGCTTTGAACACAAATTCACAAGTTTTTTTTTCTATTTCACATGGCATAGTGTTTATTTCCACTGGTTGTACAGTAACAAAACCATAAACATGAAATCCCTAGCCTTGTTCAGGCTAAACAATACAGATCCTGGCTACTCAGACATGTCAGAGCTAGGCTCAGTTCGGTCACACAAAACAGCTATAGTCCATAGCAGTAGTGATACTTGTAGTTTGGTGCACACAGCCCGTTAAGTCTCTTTTGAGAGAGATTCTGGCTTGTCTCTCTCCAGCTCCAACACAACCCACTCTACTCCGCTTCCCCATCTGATTAAGAACAGTGAACACATGGCCTAGTTCTAGTCATAGCTATCCGGGTGCACCTACTTGAAATCTGTAGTGATAGGATTTAATCCTAGCATACCTGGCTTTGCTACAAGAGTTAATTTAATGCTTTATGGATTTCTCTTCTTATCTCTTTTACTAAGCTGTGAGCTGTGATGTCCTCTCACTATCATTTCTCACTAAAAAAATGGCTGTGGCATTCATTGCCTGCTCTCTATTTACTGCACTATATCATGTGATGGCTACAAGATAGTATGGGAAAGTCAGCTTCATTGACACATGAGGTCAATATACTGGCTGGTGTAACATTCTGTAATTTGTAAAATGGCGGTATTCCAGAAGAAAGTTATCACAAATTCAAATTGCATCAAAATGATTCTCTCATCTCTGACGTTGAACCAACATTAAATATTAAACCCTTTGACTATTTCACCAATGCAGAATGTAAGCAATTTGTTTTATATTTTCAAATGTATGACACCTTTGTTAGTGTCTGAGATGCAGTTTCCTAAAGTCTGGGGATTAATATTGGAAGATCTTAGGGCAGTACCAGGCAGCGCAGCCATGGACAAAGTTCCAAACTCCTGCGGTTTGCCATTGACCACATGATTGTGAAACAAAATTGTTCATTGCAGTAGGCAGATTTCCGACCACATGCCATTTTTTTTCCAAGCTAGGACTGGACAATATGGCCCAAAAATAAAATTTACATAAATTAAAATTCTCAGTTTAAATTTCAGGTTTCTTACTACTGAACTTCAGTTAACTTAAGCTCTATCACTTCCTGTAGTACCGCATTACTTTTTCTGTTACACAGCTACATCATTCTATCATAGAAGAGGAGAAATTAATATATACCTCTTGACGACATTGGTAGATATCAAAGCATTTAGTGGGAGGGGGCTCCATCTTCCTTCAGATCGGCACCCCCACGATGTTGTTGCCAGGGCCCGATCATTACCATAACAACCTGAGGTCCTCATGACCACATCCAGGTCACTGAGAGCATGGTCTAAGAGGCTTCTGTCAATGCAGCACTAACAAGTAAAATGCATTGCAATTCTGGTGCATTGTAATGCATTATACCAGTGATCAGACTAATAAAAATTAAAGTCTTAGGCCGGGGTCACACTAGCGTAGAATACGGACGAGTGCTAAGCGAGAAAAAAAATCGCATAGCACTCGGACCACTGTCAATCTATGGGGCAACTCACATCACCGTATTTTTTCTCAGGCGTATTCGATGTGCGTGTAAAATTGCAGCATGCCCTTACTTGGTAATCATTGTTCTTCGCTTATGATCCAATTTCAACACACTAGAAATGGCAGGAAACACAGTGACTGCCCCAGCTAACTATTGACTGAGCAGACTTTCCCTTTAGTATATAATATCTTTGGAAATCTATGGTAACTTAATGGGTGTAAATGCTGACACCATATACCAGGGTCTCGGCGGTGTGCCTAATGCACGCTCTCCCCTTTTTAAAAGGGGCAGCATGCAACTTGAAAATGCCTCCAGCCAATAGCCACCAGTAGGGAAGTGCCTGAGCAATCCCTGTAGTTCCCCTACATCTCTTGTTTGTATAACTGTATGTTGCCAGGTCCACTGTCCTAACCTAGTGAAGTTAGTTTGTGAACTTGAACCTCTGATCCTCTTTTGGCCAAGACCTGAATCGGAACCCCTGGTCTTTGTATGTCCAGGGCCTAAAAACTTAACCCCTGGTCTTAGGTGGCCAGGATGTGAACCTGAATCCGCACCCTCTGGTCCCTGAATCCTAAAGCCACACTTGCAGTAACTGAACTTTGAAGCCGTATGGGTGATACCTGAACCCTAAAGCCATAGCGGCGGTACCTGATTCCTCACAGAAAATGTAACTGTTCCAGCGGTACTTGAACCTGCACTAGTGTCAGTCCTGGTTAGCTTTCCAGAGTCCGTACTGTCAAAAGCTATTCCAGTATCCAAATCCAACCCTGTCTGTGAGTCCGTGTCTGCGATTATGGCCCCTGGAGCCAGCAGCTGCGTTACCGGGAACTGGCTAGGAGTGGTACCTTGCGGCTACCTGCAGCTCAACTCTAACTCCCCCATCAGGAGCTCTAGCAAAGGTAGCCACTTACCTACGCCCCTCCTAGGTAAGCTCGGACCTGAGGTACAGTGGGTCCATGATCCACGTGAGCCACATGCTTTCTTGACAGTGGTAAACACTTGACATTGTAGAATAATAAAGTTACAGAGTTCATATAAAATACGGTTTAGGATGGTAAAGGGTTAAAAAAGGGTTAATAGTGGGAATGTAAGTCAAGAAACTGTACTTATAATTTTATTTAAACTGATAAACTGTGTGGCCAATTCATCAAAGCTTTCATGCCATAAGCATAAAAGCTTTGAAAAGTCACAAAAGTTTTGCGGCGTGTTGTGCAAAAATGTGGCAACTTTTGGCATTTTCAATCCAGCTTTAATCAGTTCTGCTAAAATAGGTGGACCCGGGGAGCAGCCAGGCCGTGACAGGTGTGTCATATTGTATGCCAAAAATACTACTCCAATCTTTGGTGTATGGAGAAGAACACCACTAAGAATTGTTGCCAAATTCATTAAGTGGCATGCGCCTCTTAATGGATTTGGTGCCTTCTACTCCCGCAAAACTGGTGTTGCATGAGCATGCACTACGCAAGTCTTGATGAATTGCCTAGCCCTGCATTTTTTTATATAAAGCCTCAAGTCCATTGATTTCCTTAAAACAACTGTAAGGGGAAGAAACCAACTAGGCATGTCTCCTCCGTAACAGGTCTGCAACTGTTGGGGCCGTCACCTAAATTACAGGGGGGAAAGCTTAAAGCGTGGGACCGCTCCCTGTACTCGAGAGAAGGGGCATGGTCAAGCTGAGAGAACGTTCGTGTGTGAGGATTCAAACAGTTTGGGCGGGAATGCGTCAGGATCCCGAGGAGTCGCCACCTTCGTCAGGACCACGAGAGAACACTGCCAACGCCAGGAGATACTACCCCGTCTTACTCAGGACTGTGACAGACTCCCACTGCGATGCCATCTAAGCGGCCCCATTCACAGAGAGGAGCTCGACCGTGATTGGCGTCTGAGTGATAAGTTATATTTCATTGAATTGTCTGCTTTACTTGTCCTTGTTCCTTAAGTTATCCCCATTAGCCATTTGCTGTATTAGGTAATAATTTCCCTCCGTTTTCTCCCTGCATGGAGTTTCTGCTGTATAATAAACCCCTATCAACCTTGGTCTGTGTACAGTCCGTTACTGCATCCTACGTGCCTGCGGTCTCCTCACGCAACCATTTCATTAAACTCCACCACTAGTGGCCATGCTTACAGTATAGTAGAGTTTAGTATGCTATAATATAGTAGAGTTTTGTTCAGTAACATAACTTGAAGCTCAAGGACCCCAATACAAAATCTTCAACAGGGTCCCCAGAGTTTTTATTAGTATTGGTATTCTCATTTGACCCAAAGGAACATTTTGTACCCCCCTATGCCCAGGTCTAAGTTCATATCTGCATTAGGTAAATTAATTTTCCTGTTCTGTTCTAGGAAAAGAAAAAATCAACCTATACATTGGACACTCAAAGACCCTTGTTTACTATAATGGGGCCTAACAAGTTTACATTGTGTGGTGAATGTCATAATAGCAGGACAAAATAGTGCATATATATTTTTATAAACCTGATGGGATTTCCATACTGTCTAATATTGTCTTATCCTTTCCTATCCTTACTATTGCTCTATCCTTGCCGCTATATTCACTATTTGCTATGTGTCATTCAAAATTATTTTGAATTATTTAAATGTTATTTATATGACTAGTGTTTTAAGGGATCACCATATTTAATGATTTTCAGAAAGCATAGATTAATAGAAAGCACGCACTAAGACCTCATGATTACTAGAACGGACCTCAGTAGATATGGTGCCCAGGGAAGTTCCAAGTAGAAGATTTCATTAATTTTTCAGAAGCAGGAACACAATCTGCTTAAAAGCCAAGGTTCAGCAGATGGAGTCCTCAGATATACACACATGCAACGTTATACATGCAATCCATATAGGAACAGACATACAGAGAAGAACCTGTGACTGATGAATCTACAGAGGAGCCAAGGTCATCAATAAGCTAATCATAACCATAGAAGTAGATATGAGAAACTAGGAAAAAACAGAGCGCTATAGGGTCTACTGATAACACAATAAGGTGCAGAGAAAAAAAAGGAATCTGCTCACCTGATGAGGTTGCACCTAAGCAACATGTTTATCACATATCAGCCGCTGCAAGACACAGGTCCAAAAGGAAAGAGTGGCACAGGATCTGGGTGAAGTGTCAGTGGGTGCGCTGCTGATGAATATATTCAGATAGTTGATGATATTTTCAAAAGATTTATTGGACAGGTTTCAGGTCAACGCGTTTTAAAATCATACACAGGACCTCTTCATCAGGACAAAACCTATATTCATCAGCAGCACATCCACTGACACTTCACCCGGATCCTGTGCCAATATTATAACCTTGTTAGGACTAAAGGTTTGTTTGCACAAACAAACAATGGTCGATTAAAAGCCTGTTTACTGTGAGTGACTGGACTGGATGATGCCAAAGGGACTAAGTAAAAAAGTAAGATTTTTTTTTAATTATGTCTAAAATTAAATAAAAAAATGATACCAATAAATACATATATTTATTAGTGATGAGCGAGTGCACTCGTTGCTCGGGTGGTCTCCGAGTATTTGCTAGTGTTCGGAGATTTAGTTTTCATCGCCCTAGCTGAATGATTTACAGCTACTACCCAGGTTGAGTACATGTGGGGGTTGCCTGGTTGCTAGGGAACCCCCACATGTAATCAAGCAGGCTGGGGACATTGAATTCTAGATTACTTCTATTATAATTAGTGATGAGCGAATATACTCATTACTCGAGATTTCTTGAGCATGCTCGGGGGTCCTCCGAGTATTTTTTAGTGCTTGGAGATTTAGTTTTTCTTGCTGCAGCTGAATGAGGCTGCTTTCACACTAGCGTCGGTACGGGGCCGTCGCGATGCGTCGGCCCAACGTACTTACGCATACTGTGAAAAAAATGCCCGACATGGGCAGCGGAAGCAGTCTTATGACGCTTCCACTGCCCCATTGCAAGGTCCGGGGAGGAGGGGGCGGAGTTTTGGCCGCGCATGCGCGGTTGAAAATGGCGGACTCGACGTACAAAAAAAGTTACATGCCAGCTTGATTACATGTGGGGATTCCCTAGCAACCAGGCAACCCCCACATGTACTTACGCTGGCTAACAGATGTAAATCATTCAGCTGCGGCGATGAAAACTAACTAATTTAGAGATCCTCTAACTAATCCTCTAGGCCGGGCCTTATTTGGAAATCTCTTGTGAAAAGCCTTAATTAACCTTGAGGCTGAGACGTCCACAGCTTTCACCCAGGAATTGTCCTCGGGACCGAAACCCTTCCAGGACACAAGATACTGTAACCCCCCCTCTATGTCACCTGGAATCAAGAATGCGTGAAATCTCAAACTCGCAGTCCTCATCAATTGGAGGAGCAGACTGCATAGCCACCTTATCTGTGGTGTCAACCTTCTTCAGCAAAGGTACATTAAAAACTGAATAAATTTTCTAGGATGAAGGAATGTCTAATCTCACTGCTGCCAAGTTGACAATGAAAGGTCTTACCCACTGGGGAGAAACTTCGAGACAAAGCATCAGCTTTAACATTTTTTGTCCCAGAGATATATGTCACAGAGAAATGGAACCTGGCAAAAAACAATGCCCACCTAGCTTGACGGGCATTCAAACGTTTAGCAGCATCCAGGTAGATCAGGTTCTTATGATCAGTAAAGACTTGTATAGGATGTCTAGCGCCCTCCAAAAAATGACGCCAATGCTCAAACGCAAGCGTAATAGCCAGCAATTCTCGGTTCCCAACATCGTAGTTGAGCTCCGGCTCTGAAAATTTTTTAGAAATGAAAGCACAGGGATGCACCCCATCCTCTCCCTCCTGGGACAGAACAGCCCCCACTCCTACTGATGAGGCGTCCACCTCTACCAGAAAGGGCTTAGTCTCATCTGTCTGGATCGAAACAGGAGCAGAGCTAAACCTCTCCTTGAGATGCTCAAAAGCCTTAACAGCCTCTGGGGACCATTAGACAGAATTGGAACCCTTCTTAGTAAGATCAATGAGGGGTTTTGCGATAACAGAAAAATTCTTTATGAATTTTCTATAATAATTAGCAAACCCCCAAAATCTTTGAATTGACTTCAAGCATTCAGGTCTAGGCCATTCCAATACCGCCTGAACATTCACCGGGTCCATCTCAAAACCATCAGTGGAAACAAAGTACCCAAAAAAACTAATTTTCTGTACTGCAAACTCGCATTTCTCCAATTTAGCAAAGAGTGTGTTTTCTCTCAGAATCTGCAGAACCTCACGGACTCTCTGCCAATGCGACTCCAGATCGGGCGAATAGGTCAAAATATCATCCAAACAAGCAATCACACTCCTACCGATCAACGGCCTCAGGATGTCGTTAATGAAATTTTGAAAGATCGCCGGAGCATTTGTAAGGCTGAAAGGCATAACTAGACACTCAAAATGACCTTCCGGGGTATTAAAGGCTGTCTTCCATTCATCGCCTTCTTTAACCCGCAGCAAATTATATGCCCCACGGAGATCGATCTTAGAGAACCACTTGGCTCCAACTAATTGGTTAAACAAATCCGGAATTAGCAGCAAGGGGTATGGATTGCGCACAGTGATCTTATTAATCTCCCTGAAATCCAGACACGGCCTAAGACCCCCATCTTTTTTTTTTACAAAAAAGAACCCCACTGCCACAGGGGACTTAGAGGGTCTTATATGACCTGCAGCAAGACTAGTCTGCAGGTATTCCTTTAAGGCCTCCCTCTCGGGAATCGTCAGATTAAATAAACAACTCTTAGGGAGAGTAGCACCTGGGACGAACTCAATAGCGCAATCATAATCTCTATGAGATGGGAGAGCTTGTGACTCCACTTCTGAAAATACTTTCCAGAATTCCTGAATAGCTTCAGGTAGCTCATTTTTCACAACAGCAGCAATGTGTACATCACAACATTTCCCATAACACTCCTGACCCCAGGATCTTATCGTACTTGACGACCAGTCCAGTACAGGATTGTGCATTTTTAACCAGGGTAAACCCAGGACAACTGGAAAAGGAAATTTATCAAGTACAAACAAATCTAAAGATTCCTGGTGTTCCATATTCACAGTGAGTGGAAACCCGGTGACCTTTCGTGAAACGCACCCATCCTCTAGAGGAGTGTTATCAATCGCCACTACAGGAAAAGGGCATGATAAAGGTACGGAATCAATCTTATTCTTGTCTAGAAATTGTTGATCAATCAAATTAAGTGCAGAACCACAGTCCACCATCACTTGAAAATCAATCGAATGACCGCGACAGGTAGAACTACCAGGAAAAGAAACTCCTGCAAACCGTAAAAATGCAATGCGAAAGGGAGGGTTATTCTGATTGACCTTTTTTTTCTCTTTTCCTTGTCTATGCATCCTTCACATTGCTTAAAAATGGTCAGCCTTACCACAATAAAGACATAGCCCCTCAGAGAATCTTCTCTGCTTTTCCTGGGAACGAGAGGACATCGCCCCAAGTTGCATCGGCTCCCCACTGTCAACGGGGCTCTCCAGCAAAATTGAAACCTTCTCCTCATTATGTCTACCTTTTAATCTTCTATCCACCCGGAATACTAATTGCATAGCAACCTCAAGCGTAGCAGGTGCAGGATATGCAATGAGCAAATCTTTAAAACATGAGGAAAAGGTGTGTACTCCAGCTCCTAAAATCTTGAAATTCTTTATTGGTGCATATAAATATAGCGTGATTAAAATCCTTGCACAAAGGTGGATGCAGTCATGAGGATAGACAACGCGTTTCGATCTATGCGATATTAATCATGTCTAACAGCATATGAACATTGCCAGTATTCATAGTACTAAGAAACCAATCACTGTGGATTTCACAATCACATGACTGAGAAGTCGCAGGTCCTACTATATAACCATCTAACAATAAAACTAAGTATAGATATAAAAACTATTCAACAATAATGATATAATATTGTGTTTTTCTTATTTAAACCTAACGGTGATCTTGTTTGTAAAGTGTATATCCAATACGCCTCCCTGGTTAGGAGACGTTTTTTGATATCCCCACCACAATTTGAGCATTTAACCAATTCTATGCCCTGAACAGCTATCGCTGCAATATTACCTCCGTGGCAAGTAGCAAAATGTTTGGCAACCATAGATACATTTCTATTGCCACCATAAAAATTACTTGTGTCTCTTATGTGTTCAGAGATTCTCGTTTTGAGCTTTCTGGTGGTACATCCCACATATGAAACTTTACACTGTGTACAATTGATCTTGTATACCACGTTTTTAGAGTGGCAATTTATGAAATCTCTAATTTTACAGCTTTTAAAGTTGTCATAATTAGTAAATATATTGCCTGATTGACTTGATGCACATGTGCTACATGCGGTAGTGCCGCATTTATAGAAGCCTTTGCATTCCAACCATGTATTGGATCTGGATTTGGATGTATATTGACTTGGAGAAATGATATTCCCTATGGTTGGAGCTCTTCTGGCTAGTATATTTATACCGTCATTTAGCATATTTGACAAAATGTCATCCTGTTCTAAAATTGGTAGCCACTTCTGTATAATGGATTTGATCTCATTAAAATGGGAAGTATACTGAAGGCAAACATACGGTTTATTTTGCTTAGCTGCCCTATTTTTTTTAGATTTAAGATTAGATTTTAATAAATTCTCCCTATCTTTTTTATCTACTATATTTCGGGCTTTTTAGACACCATTTAAGATAACTGCACTTATCAAGTCGTATTTCCAAATTGTCAAACTCTCTTTCTCTATCTATTGCTTTGCTGTAGTTTCTCTTGAGTCTGGTGAATTCTCACACCGGTATGGATTTAATTGTGTGGGAGGGGTGATTACTCTTGGCATGTAGAACCGTATTTCCACTCATGGGTTTAATATGCGTTTTACTATGGATAGATTTACCCACTCACCCTCCAATTCCAGATCAAGAAGTGATATACACTTTTTGTTGTGCCTGTATGTAAACCTAATACCAAAATCATTATCATTAACATATTCCATGAATTCCGGTATGGCAGACACATCGCCCCCCCCCCCCAAATAATGAGGGTGTCATCGATGTATCTGCTATACCAGAACAAAAAATCAAGAAACGGGTTATCAACAGAATAAATGTACACAGATTCCCAAAAAGCCATAGTCAGGTTAGCAAGTGATGGGGAGTACTTGGCTCCCATAGGAACTTCAGTCCTTTGTCTGTAAATTGTCTTATTAAATTAAAAAACATTATGCTTAAGTAAAAAAAGTCACTTGCAATATGTACTGTATCAGATCCTGTGAATAAAGATTATAGTTATTAAGATGAAACTCCAAGGCTCTCATGGCAACATCATGTGGTATGCTTGTGTAAAGTGAAATTACTTCACAACAGAGCCACGAAAAACCTTCTTGCCATGATTTTCTGGAGAAAGTTTTTAGTACTTCTCTAGAGTCCTTGATGTAACCTGGCGTCCTTCTTACTAACGGTTGCAATAATGAATCCAACCACTCACACATATGTTCAGTCATAGATCCGGCCCTTGAAACTATGGGTCTAATGGGTGGTATGCCATTACCCTTATCAGAGGTGTATCTAGCCTTTCCTGCACCCGGGTCAAAGGATCAGTTCAGCGCCCCCCTCCCCCCCAACCTCCCCCATTTGAAGTATGGGGGCACAAATCTGGACAGTATGGGGACACAAATCTGGACATTATGGGGGCACAAATCTGGACAGTATGGGCCATAATGTCCAGATTTGTGCCCCCATAATGTCCAGATTTGTGCCCCATACTGTCCTGATTTGTGCCCCCATAATACTGTCCTGATTTGTTGTGCCCCCTTAATGTCCTGATTTCTGAAACCCATCCGCAGCAATGGAAGATGAGGAAAAGGTGTGTACTCCAGCTCCTAAAATCTTGAAATTCTTTATTGGTGCATATAAATATAGCGTGATTAAAATCCTTGCACAAAGGTGGATGCAGTCATGAGGATAGACAACGCGTTTCGATCTATGCGATATTAATCATGTCTAACAGCATATGAACATTGCCAGTATTCATAGTACTAAGAAACCAATCACTGTGGATTTCACAATCACATGACTGAGAAGTCGCAGGTCCTACTATATAACCATCTAACAATAAAACTAAGTATAGATATAAAAACCATTCAACAATAATGATATAATATTTCGTTTTTCTCATTTAATCCTAACGGGGATCTTGTTTGTAAAATGTATATCCAATACGCCTCCCTGGTTAGGAGACGTCTTTTGATATCCCCACCACGATTTGAGCATTTAACCAATTCTATGCCCTGAACAGCCATCGCTGCAATATTACCTCCGTGGCAAGTAGCAAAATGTTTGGCAACCATAGATACATTTCTATTGCCACCATAAAAATTACTTGTGTCTCTTATGTTTTCAGAGATTCTCAATGTGCAAGGATTTTAATCACGCTATATTTATATGCACCAATAAAGAATTTCAAGATTTTAGGAGCTGGAGTACACACCTTTTCCTCATCTTCCATTGCTGCACGTTTTGGTCTGGATGAGATCTCTGCGCTTCTTCGGTCTGTCGGTGAGCTGGCTGTGGCTTTTAGCCTTATTTTTCTATATATTTGTATGCTGACTTATGCCATAGTCTCCTGACCCACTTTATCCTGCAATCTAATTATATTGTTTGTGGATGCAGTGTGAGGTCTCAGGTTTTTTTTTTTTTTTTTCCTTTGTGGTCTAAACCAGGGGTGTCAAACTGCATTCCTCGAGGGCCTCAAACCATGTGTGTTTTCAAGATTTCCTTCTCATTGCACAAGGTGCTGGAATCATTCTGTGCAGGTGATTGAATGATCACCTGTGCAATACAAGGAAATCCTGAAAACATGACCTGTTTGCAGCCCTTGATGAATGCAGTTTGACACCCCTGGTCTAAACCATGCTGCAATCTGGAAATAGGATTGAGAAAGCAGCACAAGTGTTTGGCAACACTAATTCCAATGCTAATAGAAATTCAGACTTTGTTATGCAGTTGGGCGAGGTTGAAAAACTAACTAAATTGGAAACAAAAATATAGTGGAATCTTACCACATTACAGAACTATTTGACAAAAGAAATGATTCCTAGAGGACTAAGAATAAAAAAAGAGTCCACTGCTATATATTCAATTGAGTTTAAAAATTAATGGAATCAAATATTAACAAATTGTTCTCTTAATTTGATAAAACTCATAATCAAAAATGAAGAAATCAAATTAAAAGATGTGCAGAAAAATATGGAAGAAGCAAATAAAATTTTGGAAGAATATAAAAATTTGACACACTATGAAGATTCTCTATCTAAAATGAAAGAAAGTATTAGCGCTTTAGAAAATTATATTATTAATCGTACGAAGTGCAAGTTTGAAAGAGATCTAAATGATTATTCAACTGAAAAGGTGTATGAATGGGGACAATGTGAGAAATCTCGCAATTCTCCCCGTCCAATTTTAAAACAGCATTTTGCTCAGAAAAAAACAACATATAGACCGCAAGTGAGCTTTATGTCCTTAGAATCCGATTTAACGGACACATATGCAAGTACATCGGATGCTTCAGTTGAATATAATACAAATGAAAATAGGGAGAGAAACTATAGGATGTTAAAAAACGTAAGAGGAGAGGAGGGAGAAAACATAAAAAATCCACCAGGAGTAACTACTCGCCACAACAAGAAAAAATTCAAGTAAATGAAGAAAATAGTGTGGTGAATTTATCCACATGTGAATTTACAAAAGATCAATTAGGAGTACTTGCCTTAGGCTTAAATTTTGTGCTTTACACGAATTTTAACCTTTTCATGACTATTTTAGATATCAATAAATTCATTAGAAATCTTACTATTAAAAAACATTTTTTCTCAGAGGAAAGTGAAAATGTCATGGCGTTTGGGGAAAATAATGAAAACAAATACGAAAATTTGGACTTTAAAGATCAAATGACGCTTATTACTCTGCAAGACTTATCATCTGAACAGATCCCAATGAAAAAAGAAAAAAAGAATCAATCTGATGGCCTCAAAGTAAAAAATCCTTATTTCTATCCAATACAGACCAGAGTAGAATACATGGAGGATTTCAAAGAAATGATAGTAAAAGATTGCAGAAAATTAAAAGAAGAATGTGATCAAAAAATAATTACCAAAAGATCCAATCTGACATATAATCAGAAAAAAGCTCTTCAAGAATTGAAAGACATGAAGAATGTTGTGATAAAAAGAAGTGACAAAGGAGGAATGATTGTCATTCTAAATGAAGTAGATTACATCACCAAAGTGGAAGAACATCTTGCAGATTACAACACATATGGAAAACTTGACAGCAATCCTACTAAGGAAAACAATTTAAAGATTAGTAGAATTATTGAAGAAGGCTTGAGTTTAGGTGTTTTACGCAAAATACAAGCAGAGTATTTATATGTACCATTTCCTATTTTACCAACACTTTCCAAAGTCCATAAGGGTAATGGCATACCACCCATTAGACCCATAGTTTCAGGGGTCGGATCTATGACTGAACATATGTGTGAGTGGTTGGATTCATTATTGCAACCGTTAGTAAGAAGGATGCCAGGTTACATCAAGGACTCTAAATAAGTACTAAAAACTTTCTCCAGAAACAACATGGCAAGAAGGTTTTTCGTGGCCCTGTTGTGATGTAATTTCACTTTACACAAGCATACCACATGATGTTGCCATGAGAGCTTGGAGTTTCATCTTAATAACTATAATCTTTATTCACAGGATCTGATACAGTACATATTGCAAGTGACTTTTTTTAACTTAAGCATAATGTTTTTTCATTTAATAAGACAATTTACAGACAAAGGACTGAAGTTCCTATGGGAGCTAAGTACTCCCCATCACTTGCTAACCTGACTATGGCTTTTTGGGAATCTGTGTACATTTATTCTGTTGATAACCAGTTTCTTGATTATTTGTTCTGGTATGGCAGATACATCGACGACACCCTCATTATTTGGGGGGGCGATGTGTCTGCCATACCGGAATTCATGGAATATATTAATGGTAATGATTTTGGTATTAGGTTTACGTACAGGCACAACATAAAGTGTATATTGTTTCTTGATCTGGAATTGGAGGGTGAGTGCGGTAAATCTATCCATAGTAAAACACATATTAAACCCATGAGTGGAAATACGGTTCTACACGCCAAGAGTAGTCACCCTTCCCACACAATTAAATCCATACCGGTGGGAGAATTCACCAGACTCAAGAGAAACTGCAGCAAAGCAATAGATAGAGAAAGAGAGTTTGACAATTTGGAAATACGACTTGATAAGCGCAGTTATCCTAAATGGTGTCTAAAAAGAGCCCGAAATATAGTAGAAAAAAAGATAGGGAGAATTTATTAAAATCTAATCTTAAATCTAAAAAATAGGGCAGCTAAGCAAAATAAACCGTATGTTTGCCTCCAGTATAGTTCCCATTTTAATGAGATCAAATCCATTATACAGAAGTGGCTACCAATTTTAGAACAGGATGACATTTTGTCAAATATGCTAAATGACGGTATAAATATAGTAGCCAGAAGAGCTCCAACCATAGGGGATATTATTTCTCCAAGTCAATATACATCCAAATCTAGATCCAATACATGGTTGGAATGCAAAGGCTTCTATAAATGCGGTACTACCGCATGTAGCACATGTGCATCAAGTCAATCAGGCAATATATTTACTAATTATGACAACTCTAAAAGCTATAAAATTAGAGATTTCATAAATTGCCACTCTAAAAACGTGGTATATAAGATCAGTTGTACACAGTGTAAAGTTTCATATGTGGGATGTACCACCAGAAAGCTCAAAACGAGAATCTCTGAACACATAAGAGACACAAGTAATTTTTATGGTGGTAATAGAAATGTATCTATGGTTGCCAAACATTTTGCTACTTGCCACGGAGGTAATATTGCAGCGATGGCTGTTCAGGGCATAGAATTGGTTAAATGCTCAAATCGTGGTGGGGATATCAAAAGACGCCTCCTAACCAGGGAGGCGTATTGGATATACACTTTACAAACAAGATCACCGTTAGGTTTAAATAAGAAAAACACAATATTATATCATTATTGTCGAATGGTTTTTATATCTATACTTAGTTTTATTGTTAGATGGTTATATAGTAGGACCTGCGACTTCTCAGTCATGTGATTGTGAAATCCACAGTGATTGGTTTCTTAGTACTATGAATACTGGCAATGTTCATATGCTGTTAGACATGATTAAGATCGCATAGATCGAAACGCGTTGTCTATCCTCATGACTGCATCCACCTTTGTGCAAGGATTTTAATCACGCTATATTTATGTGCACCAATAAAGAATTTCAAGATTTTAGGAGCTGGAGTACACACCTTTTCCTCATCTTCCATTACTGCACGTCTTGGTCTGGACGAGATCTCTGTGCTTCTTCGGTCTGTCGGTGAGCTGGCTGTGGCTTTTAGCCTTATTTTTCTATATATTTGTAAGCAAATCTTTAACCCTGTCATTCAAACCTGCTAAAAACTGACTCTTGAGTGCTGGATCATTCCAGCTGACCTCTGCAGACCATCGTCTGAACTGGGTACAATATCTCTCAGCGTCGCCAGAACACTGTTTCAGCCGCCTGAGTTCTGTCTCAGCTGTAGTGACCCGATCAGGATCATCATATAATACCCCCATAGCAGAATTAAAATGCTTCTACTGACATCAATCAGGGGTCATCCAGACGCAATGAAAATGCCCAAACTTGTGACTCACCTTGCAATAATGACATAATAATCCCCACAGGCTGTAATTCAGCCCCTGAAGACCTGGGTCTAAGACAAAAATAAAGTAAACATGCATTTTTAAAGGAAAAAAATTCCTGCCGTTTACCAGAAAAACATTCAGGCAAACCCACTGTAGGTTCTTCAGAGCGGACTCCAGGGCAATTACACACATGCTGCTGTAAGCTGGCAATTTCCAATGTTAACCCTTGCAGATGCTGAGCAAGATGTTGAACGCTGTTCATGTTGCAGAGCTCCGTTTTTTTTTTTTTTATATATACAGTACTTCTTTCTGGCTGGGCAAACTGTTACGGATCTGCAACACAGGACTAAGGTAGAAGGGGGAAAACTGACCCTGCACTATAACTAGCCTGAAACCCTACGATGGAGTGGGCGACCCATTCCTTGCGAATAGACCCATCGACGATCCTAGGTTAATCTCAAGTGAAGACCTATAGATAAGGGGAAGGGGTTCCCTAAAAGAACTAAGGACTGGGTACAAAAATGGGTCACCTCCTAGTAGAAAACACAGAGAAGGCTGCAGAAACCAATGGAAAAACAGAAACTGAGGCTAGCAGAACCAGAGGTACCAGCACTGCACAAATAGCACACACTGAACACAAAGAAAAGCACCAAGCTAGAGCTCAAGCAGATTAACACTGTTGTCCAGCAAGGAATGGGAGGCAGGTGCTGGTTAATAAAGAGTGATACAAACACCTGACCCAAGACACACCCAGCACCAGAGGAAAAAGACCAGCAGCCTGAACTCCACAAGAAAATGGCGGATAGTAACAAACTAAACAGATTCTAACAGTTTGCGCACATGTCAGGAGGAATTTTTGTCCACTCCTCCTTGCAGATCATCTCTAAATCATTAAGATTTAGAGGATATCGCTTGGCAACTCAGAGCTTCCACTCCCTCCATAAGGTTTTATTTTTCGATTCAGTCCCTCACAGTTGAAGTGTCAATATGATAAAAATTTGCAGGTGAGAAAACTTGCAAAATCGGCAGTTTATCAAAAAAAAATTTCCCCACTGTACACAGGTTTAGTGGGGATGGGGAGGGTAATTCTTT
The DNA here is from genome assembly GCF_051348905.1 of Ranitomeya variabilis. NCBI lineage: Eukaryota > Metazoa > Chordata > Amphibia > Anura > Dendrobatidae > Ranitomeya > Ranitomeya variabilis. The sequence goes on along the minus strand of NC_135232.1, from coordinate 1,059,907,231 downwards.
TAGAGATAGGTGAAATAAATCAAAGTCACATAAATATAGGTTGACCACAGTGATATATTGATAAATTGGGAAATAAAGCTTTATGTCATCCCGTTAATATTAATGTAATGCATGGAGATGACAGGCCCTCCAAAGTCACCACTGTATTAGCGTGCAAGAAAATAGTAATTTTTCCCATTGCTTTTGAGTTATTTATTTTTAAATCTTTCATGATTAACACTAAATAACAAGTTATCTTTAATTATTCACATTTTTATTGTTGTGCGGATACCTAAATGAAGTAGTTTTTTTGTGATCCAGCTTGAGTAGCTATAAACTAGTTCTTTCTTCCATGGCAAAAATACTCAACTTTTACACATCATGAAGTGACCCACCATTTTTCTGATACTTGCTTACTCTCTCAAGAATAAAGAAACATGGCAGCAAATCCAGAAGTTCCGGACACAGATTGTCCCAACTCATTTTTGGAGTTGTGACATCTTTGGTTCTGCTTTAATTTAAACATCTTTTTTACTTTTGGGCCAGCAGAGGTTATTGTCAGTTTCCTTGCTTGCAGCTGCTGTGTTACTGGTCAGCTGATGTGGGTAGTGACCACTCCCACCATCCTTTAAATAAGCCACATGATGCATCAGCTGACTGTTGGTAATAGAATTTTTCTCTGGAGACCAGTCTAGGAGTCGGGAGCTCTCTGGTGCCATCTGTGTGTCAGCTGCTTGTGCTCCTTGTTCCATATCCTCTGCTGTGTGGAGCTTGCAGAAGAAGCTTGAGCTAAGTTTTTCATCTTTCCTTTCCTTGTCTGTCTCGTGTTTGTCACTACCCCCTGTGTTGATACCATCTGCAGTGGTGAGGCTAGCATCCTTGCTGGCCAGTGCACTAGCCAGGGTATAGTAAAGTGACAGCTAGGGACTTGGCATGTGATGGTGACAGGGGAAGGACCCGCATAGGGCATTAGCAGAGTTTAGGGATAGGCACAGGTTGTTGTTTAGGAGGTGCCCCATCCCTCATTCCCTATTGTTAGGGTCTTCCTCCCCCTTTTTTCCATCCCATTGTTTGTGTTGTGCCATCCGCTGGACCGACCCCTGTTGGGTCATGACATTATTGCCAACCATACCATTCTCAGGGCAACATGATCAGACAAATACTCACCAGGAAGCAGAAACTATATCTGGCAGGGTTCAGAGGCAGACAGCTCAGCTAAATAGCATGGACAATCTCCAGAACACCTGGAGAAAGTTCCGCACCTCCCGGTCACAGATTGGACCGCTGAGCTGTCAATCAAAGCACTGACTGATCAGCACGCCCATCACAAGACTGGAATACGCCAAGTTGTAAGTCATGTAATCGGGTGTGTTCCTCAGGATACAGCAAAGTCACAGAAAACTGACCCACTCACCGTAATTATTTTGCTTAGTTAAGTGGATGACTCAAGCAGATAATAGAAGACGTTCAGACGGGAGGCTAAACTCATGTGTGGCACAGCGTGGCGCTCAATCTACCTATACAAACTTCTATACTTTCTTTAAAACTACCTGCTGGCATACCTGTCTAAACCAGCCTTCTGTTAGCTATTAACACCCTGGGAACTTGGACAATTATGTGAGTGTAAAGTATGGGGTCACCTGCGGTACAGCACAACAGCTTACAATCTCACAATCAATTACCTCTATCCGAAACCAAATATCCCTTCCTCATCCCAATGTGACTTAACTAAACTGAGAGGAATAGTCTGTCCTCAACTATACAAAAAATACCCAGTTAACAGTTAACCCACTGTAATGGCTATTTAGCCATAAACAAAGAGTATAGAAGTTGAACAATTATTCCATACTATAATGTTCCTCAGAAACCCTCTCCTGAAACAAAAAGGAGTTCAAGTTTGGTCTGAAGTCCGTTGTGTGCCATTTGGGCACCTGGGCGTGGATTAGGATTCTTAATTATAGAACAAACTGGATACATGTTAGCAAATCCAGAAGTTCCGGACACTGATTTTGGCAATAAATGTGGTCTGAAACAGTCAATTTGCTTTTTTATCTAACTAAGGCTCTATATCAGCCTGGAATATTTTGGTGCCAGAAGATAGTAAGGGGCATGCACAGTTATGCACTGTGGCAGTGCAGTTGGCCCTAGGTCTTCTCCAGACAAACAATCGGTGTATACGGACGTGTGCGGGGTCCCTCCAGCAGGTGAACAGTACCATTGATGACTGTCTCTTAACTCCTCATCTGCCTCTCAGCAGCATTCCTGGCAGAAATCTCATCACAACTGAACAGGTTCTGGTCATGGAGACAATCAGCTCCACTCTGCCGCTGCTCTGGTCTCGGTGGGATACTTCCACAATAGATGTTGTTAGATTCCCCTCCAGCATGTCTTCTCTCTGTTCTCAATAACTGCAGACTGATCTTAAGATGGCTGCACTTCCACTTCCTGTGTTTCCATCATTTCAGATTGTAGCTCCAACTGTGACATGCAGTATATATCTTACAGTCCTTCAGTAATGTCTTAGGTAACAGTGACATCTTGTGAACGAATAACAACATTACTGCAGACGTTCGACCATATTTACAACAGGGTGCAGTATTATACGGATGTGGACACATTTGTACCACCCTGGTGAGCCGAAACACATCTCACAAATACTTGATTTACAGAGTCAGACAATGGTGAGTTCTCGCATCTGGGAGGATTGGCAAGTCTGCACTCACACAGAGTGACTGAAAACATTTCAACCCCTTTAAAAGTGTTTGAACCATTCAGAAGTTCCATATTTCTTCATAAATGTGGAGGATGAGACCAAATCAAACAAATGAGTCAACAATATAAGACTTTGCAGGGTAAAGATAAAAATCATATTAACAGCATTTTAATAACAGACACTAAGAAGAAAATAAAAAAGAAAAAAAATCATACATTAAAAATCAGATCATTTATTCTTTGTGAGCGGCAGTATACCTCCACTCACCAAATATCAAAGAGTCCAAGTATTCCAACTTTTTCTGGGTATCTGTTTCTATCTACACCATTGACTCCCTAATCAGGATTTTTTTTAAACATAGGAGCTTAAAAACAACAAAAACTAAACAAATAAAAAAATGTATAGCAGACATAGCACCACAATAGTTATTCAGGTGAGGATACCTAGACTCCATCTCTTCTCACTTCTTTAATATTGACTCATTATTAGGGTTGAGCGACTTTTGCTTTTTTAGGATCGAGTCGGGTCTCGTGAAACCTGACTGTCTCGAAAGTCGGATCGTGTGAAATCGGCCGATTATTGTGAAAAGTCGGGGGCCAACCGAAACACGAAACCCAATACAGGTCAATGGTATTTTTCTCTCTCTCTCTCTCTCTCTCTCTCTCTCTCTCTCTCTCTCTCCTCCGTCCCTGCAAAGTTTGTGTTTCACTGTGCAAATCGCTATGTCCCAAATGTTAAGATGGCGGTTTTACCCCCTGTGACGCCGCACAAAGCAAGCCGGAACCTATGTCATCACGCTGCCCACACTCCTTCATTGGCTGAAAAAATGGCGGGCAAAGCGTCATATGAAACGTGACTTTGGCGCGAAGATCGCCGACCGCATGGCCGATCCCACAGTGGGATCGGGTCAGGTTTCATGAAACCCGACTTTGCTGAAAGTCGGCGACTTTTGAAAATGTCCGATCCGTTTCGCTCAACCCTACTCATTATTAACTTACAAACAAAACCAGGCATGATTTAAAAATATTTCAAAAGTACAACATAGTATTAAAAATAGCTCATTACCATGAGTAATGATGATAACTGACATGATTAGTGTTGAGCATTCCGATACCGCAAGTATCGGGTATCGGCTGATATTTGCAGTATCGGAATTCCGATACCGATTTCCGATATTTTCCGTATGTCGGATACCGGAATCGAAAGTTCCCAGAATTCAAACTGCCCGAATTCAGCCAATGAGGACTGATTAGAAGTGTGGGCACATCCTGTTCTGCATGGTGGGCATGTAACTACTGGCATGGCTGTGATTGGCTGCTGAAATGATGTCATGCTGCAGTTTAAAAGTCGCTGCCGCCATTTTGGGCTCACTCTGCTGTGAATTCAGTTAGGGACAGGACGCTGTGTTCTGACTGAGGGCCAGTTTAGAGATAGCGATTTGCTTCATTGTGCTTTACCCAGGCTAATTTAGCAAGCGCTGTGTGAGAACCTTGCTTTTGGCCTTGCAGCGCCGTTTACGGCTGTCTGCACCATCTCCGTGTGAGTGCACATCGCTCTGTAGTCTGTCCGCAGCCACAGCCGGTTGCAGTAAGCTCAGGGTGCGTCACTGCCTCATACCGTTAAATCCATTGTCCTTTTTTTGCAATTGGTGCAGCCTGCTGCACATTTTTTCAAATATTTCCTATTAGTGGCTTTCCACCCGTATCCAGCTAAATTGTGGAAAAACACTACATAGGATTACATTGAGGAGCTTTTTTTGGCCTTGCAGCGCCGTTTACGTCTATCTGCATGGTCTCTGTGTGAGTGCACATCGCTCTGTAGTCTGTCCGCAGCCACAGCCGGTTGTAGTCACCTCAGGGTGCGTCACTGCCTTATACCGTTAAATCCATTGTCCTTTTTTTGCAATTGGTGCAGCCTGCTGCACATTTTTTCAAATATTTCCTATTAGTGGCTTTCCACCCATATCCAGCTAAATTGTGGAAAAACACTACATAGGATTACATTGAGGAGCTTTTTTTGGCCTTGCAGAGCCGTTTACGGCTGTCTGCACGGTCTCTGTGTGAGTGCACATCGCTCTGTAGTCATTTCTGCAAAAAAAAATACAAAATAATAATAAAGTTCACCAAACACACCACTTTACAGCTGTGTAGGCCACATTAGCTCATATTAAAGTCTAGTCCACACTTTAGAAAATTAGTGTTTCTTATACCTGTTAGGAGCTGTTCAGGAATAAGCACACTAAGCCCTTAGTACTTTTCTGCTTATCTTTATCAGTCAACCAAGATGAAGAGGGCAGGGAGTAAGGCACGTGGGCGTGGGTGTGGAGCAGGGAGAGGACGTGGGGATTCTGTGCCTGCTGCGGGCAACGGTGACTCATCATCACGCAGTTTCAGCAGGGAACAGTCCTTCATGTGCAGCTTTGTAGGAGATCGGCGTACACCGCTGCTGCGTGAAGAACAAATTTAAGCCGTTGTCAGATGGATGGCAGCTAACACATCGACTTCAATTAGTGCCACATCCCCTCAGGCACAGAGCACTGGAGAGTACCCATCTGTCTCTTCACCACCTGCCAAATTGCCCAGGAAGTCAGAGAGCGCAGGACAGGAGCCATCTTTACTTCTGTTCTCTGAATCTCTTGGCTTGGAAACAGGGGGCCAGCCAAGCAGCATTGGAGAAATGGAAGAAGAGGCAGTGTGCAGAGATGCCCAACAGCTTTGTCTCTCTGTCTCTGAAGAGGCGGGTGGGCCAGTGCCTCCGGTCACCACATCACAGTATGCATCTGATGATGAGACTCAGGTGCCACTTTCTGGTGCATACTGTGCTGCTGAGACTACCCAGGAGGAGCAGTTGGTGGCAGAGGGTAGTGTAGATAATGAGGTCCTTGACCCATCGTGGCATGAGGTACAGGAAGGTGGTGGGAGCAGCTCTGAGGAAGAGATTCCCCGAATGGGCCAAAGAGGGGGGGGGGGAAGACTGCGGTTCCTGTAGCCTCCACTTCGGCACCCGTTAGGAGCGCGCCTCTTCCAAAAGCCAAAACGGGCACTCCCAAGACTTGCAGTGCCTGGTTCTTTTTTTACACAGTTGCAGATGACATTTGCTTTGTCAAATGCAAGGTGTGTCATCAGAAAGTCAAAAGAGGGAAAAATGTCAGCAACCTCAATACCACAAATATGTGGAAACATGTGCGGACCAGGCACGCGGTGGAGTTACAAAAACACACTGAAGACCTAGGCCAACCAACAGCGGCACCTGCCACCTCTTCAGCTCGTGTTGTTGCCTCTTCCTCCAGTTCACACACAGCTGGTTCGGCTTCCTCACAGCATCACCATGGAAGAACCTCTGGCACTGTTGTCCAGAGACCCACTGTAAATCCACCCACAGCACCACGTTCTCAGTCATCCTCACACTCCCAGCCCAGTCTACAGCCATCGGTAGCACAGGCATGGGAGAAAAGGCGGCCATTCTCGGCAAACCACCCCCAAGCACAGGCTCTGAATGCTGGCATTGCAAAACTACTGTCCCTTGAAATGCTGTCATTCAGGCTGGTGGAGACTGACAGCTTCCGTAGCTTGATGGCATTGGCAGTCCCACAAAACAATGTGCCCAGCCGCTTTTATTTCAGCAGGCAAGCCATCCCTGCTATGCACAAGCATGTGGAGGAACACATAAAACACGCGCTACTGAACACCGTCAGTAGCAAGGTCCACGTCACCACCGATGCGTGGACCAGTCACCATGGACAGGGGCGATACCTTTCCCTCACTGCCCATTGGGTTAATGTTGTTGAGCCGGGTACAGATCGTGCGAGTGGCGCAGGACGTGTTCTGCCAACTCCAAGGATTGCAGGAAACCAGTCTGTACGCATTCACTCCTCCTCAAACACAAGTTCCTCAGAACTCGCTGCAGGAGCCGTCACAGTCCACCTCCACATGGACCCGTGAACATTTACCTGTTAGGACCGACATGAGCACAGCTGTGGCCAAATGTCAACAGGCCGTCTTGAAATTAATTTCTTTGGGGAATCGAAGCCACACAGCGCAAGAGCTCTGGAATGCCATCAAGCAGGAGAGCGACGTGTGGTTTGTGCCAGCGAATCTCCAACCAGGCATGGTAGTGTGTGACAATGGCTGAAATCTGGTGGCAGCTCTGGCCCTAGGCAACCTCACTCACATCCCATGTCTGGCACATGTGCTCAACTTGGTCGTTCAGAGTTTTTTGAGGGACTATCCGGATCTTGAAGCACTGCTGCACAAGGTCCGCCTAGAGTGTGCTCACTTGCGGCGTTCCAGCATGGCAAGATCGCGCACTGCAGCTCTGCAGCGCCGATTCCGCCTTCCGGAACATCGCATCATATGTGACCTACCCACCAGGTGGAATTCCACATTACATATGTTGGAGCGGTTGTGTGAGCAGCAGTAATGGAGTACCAGCTGCATCAGGCGCAAAGAAGTCGCACTCCGCGCCGTACAGACTTCACAACCACTGAGTGGGCCACTACGAAGGACGTCTGCCAGGTTTTGCGTTCCTTCGATGATTCCACGCGGATGGCGAGTGTAGATGATGCACTAGTCAGCATGACTGTCCCCCTTATCTGCCTGCTTCAACAAACACTGCAAGCGCTAAGGGATGATGTTGTGGAAGAGGTGGAGGATGAGGAGTCACCAATTCCATCAGCTTCTGGACAGTCAGCGCTACGTGGTTCCTCACAAAGGCCTAGGCAGGGGACACTTTGTGAGGAGGATGAGGAGGAGTCAATGGAGGAGGAAGACATCGGTCCAGAGGAGGGAGTTACACAATTCTCCAGTAGTCAGTGTGTAGAGCGAGGGTGGGGTGATGCAGAGCAGGCAGAGATCATGCCTCAAGCAGGGGACAGCGTTTCTTGGCCAGTTGGCAGTCTGCAGCACATGGCTGATTACATGCTGCAGTGCCTGAGAAATGACCGCCGCATCGCCCACATTCTCAACACGGCTGATTATTGGGTGTACACCCTCCTAGATCCTCGCTACCGGGACAACTTACAAAGCCTCATAACACCGTTGAACCGGGAGCGTAAAATGCGGGAGTACCAAGACACACTGGTGAATTCCATCATCTTCTCCAGTCCAAGTGAGAGCAGTGCTGCTAGTGCTTTACAAAGCAGCTCAGTGCGTCGAGGCAGTGGAGGAAGCTCTGCACAAAGAGGGAGCAGAATCAGTGCCTCAGCACAGGGCAAGACCAGTATGGCCCAACTGTGGCACAGTTTTGTGTGCCCGCCACACATGTCTACACCATCACAGACGGCTCCAGTCAGCAGGAAGCAACGTTTCCGTCAGATGGTGACAGACTACATGTCTTTCCCTCTTACTGTACTCCCAGACGGCTCTTCCCCCTTCAAGTTTTGGGTCTCTAAGCTGGATACATGGCCAGAGCTAAGCCAGTATGCATTGGAGGTGCTGGCTTGCCCTGCTGCTAGTGTATTATCGAAACACGTCTTTAGTGCCGCAGGTGGTGTACTAACAGACCGTCGCATGCGATTATCCTCTGATAGCATTGACCGGCTTACTTTTCTGAAAATGAACAAGGCCTGGATCTCGCAGGAATTTGCCACTCCTCTTCCAGATTAAATAATTGGTTGTCTACAGTATCCAGTGTCATGATTCCCCAATGGCATGGGAACATCAGAAGCACAAAATAACAGACTAGCTCTCGGGTGATGGAAACTCAAGCTGACCGTGACCTAAATCTACCACACAACTAACAGTAGCCAGGAAGCATTCCTACGGCTGCCTAGATGCCACGCTCCAGCCGGAGAACTAACTACGCCTGGAAGAGGAAGGAACAGACCTGGCTTACCTCTAGTGAAATTCCCCAAAGATGATAGTAGCCCCCACATATATTAACGGTGAGTTCAGAGGAAAAGACATACACAGTATGAAGGTAGATTTAGCAAAGCGAGGTCCACTTACTAGATAGAGGAAGGATACAAAAGAGGACTTCACGGTCAGCTGAAAAACCCTTTCAAAAACCCATCCTGAGATTACTTTAAGACTCCTGTGTCAACTCATGACACAGGAGTGGCAATTTCAGTCCACAAGAGCTTCCAGTAACAGGGAAAGACAAAACTGTAAACTGGACAAAAAATACAAAACAAAAAGGACAAGAGTCCACTTAGCTGATCAGCAGACTAGTAGCAGGAACATGCAACTGAATGACTCAGGTTACAATGATGACCGGCAAGGAAGTGACTGGAGAGCAAGGCTAAATAGGGAACTCCCAAAACTGATGGAAACAGGTGAGCTGAGGGAGAAAAGCACACACAAGCCTCCAGTACCACCAGACACCACCAGGGGAGCCCAAAAAGCGGATCACAACAGTACCCCCCCCTTAAGGAGGGGGCACCGAACCCTCACAAGAACCGCCAGGGCGACCTGGATGAGCCCTATGAAAGGCACGAACCAAATCCGAGGCATGAACATCAGAGGCAGTTACCCAAGAATTATCTTCCTGACCATAGCCCTTCCACTTAACCAGATACTGGAGTCTCCGCCTGGAAATACGGGAGTCCAAGATCTTCTCTATAACGTACTCCAATTCACCCTCAACCAGCACAGGAGCAGGAGGCTCAGCAGAAGGAACCACCGGCACCTCGTATCTCCGCAACAACGACCGATGGAACACATTATGGATAGCGAAAGATGCCGGGAGGTCCAAACGAAAGGAAACAGGGTTAATAATCTCCAAAATCCTATAGGGACCGATGAACCTAGGCTTAAATTTAGGAGAAGAAACCCTCATTGGGACAAAATGGGAAGACAACCACACCAAGTCCCCAACACGAAGGCGAGGACCAACCCGACGCTGGCGGTTAGCAAACCGCTGAGTCCTCTCCTGGGACAAATTCAAATTGTCCACCACTTGTCCCCAAATCCGATTCAACCGATCCACCACAGCATCCACTCCAGGACAATCCGAAGATTCCACCTGACCAGAAGAAAAACGGGGATGAAACCCCGAATTGCAAAAGAAAGGGGAAACCAAAGTGGCAGAACTAGCCCGATTATTAAGAGCAAACTCCGCCAACGGCAAAAAGGCAACCCAATCATCCTGATCCGCAGACACAAAACACCTCAAATACGTCTCCAAAGTTTGATTAGTTCGCTCCGTCTGGCCATTAGTCTGAGGATGGAAGGCAGACGAAAAAGACAAATCAATGCCCAACCTGGCACAGAATGCCCGCCAAAATCTAGAAACGAACTGGGTACCCCTATCAGAAACGATATTTTCAGGAATACCATGCAAGCGAACCACATTTTGAAAAAACAAAGGAACCAACTCAGACGAGGAAGGCAACTTCGGTAATGGCACCAAATGAACCATCTTAGAAAAACGGTCACACACCACCCAGATAACAGACATCCTCTGAGAGACAGGAAGATCAGAAATAAAGTCCATAGAGATGTGCGTCCAAGGCCTCTTTGGAATAGGCAAGGGCAACAACAACCCACTAGCCCTAGAACAACAAGGCTTGGCCCGAGCACACACATCACAAGACTGCACAAAAACACGCACATCTCGAGACAGAGATGGCCACCAGAAGGATCTAGCCACCAAATCCCTGGTACCAAAAATTCCAGGATGACCCGCCAGCGTAGAAGAATGAACCTCCGAGATGACTCTACTGGTCCAATCATCAGGAACAAACAGTCTACCAGGTGGACAGCGATCAGGTCTATCCGCCTGAAACTCTTGCAAAGCACGTCGCAGATCTGGGGAAATAGCGGATAATATCACCCCATCCTTAAGGATACCTGTAGGTTCCGAATCACCAGGGGAATCAGGCTCAAAACTCCTAGAAAGGGCATCCGCCTTCACATTCTTAGAACCTGGTAGATATGAGACCACAAAATTAAACCGAGAGAAAAACAACGACCAGCGTGCCTGTCTAGGATTCAGGCGCCTGGCAGACTCAAGGTAAATCAGATTCTTGTGATCAGTCAAAACCACCACCTGATGTCTAGCACCCTCAAGCCAATGACGCCACTCCTCAAATGCCCACTTCATGGCCAAAAGCTCCCGATTACCGACATCATAATTTCTTTCGGCGGCAGAAAATTTTCGAGAAAAGAACGCACAAGGTCTCATCACTGAGCAATCGGAACTTTTCTGCGACAAAACCGCCCCCGCTCCGATCTCGGAAGCATCGACCTCAACCTGAAAGGGGAGAGAGACATCGGGCTGGCGCAACACAGGGGCAGACGAAAAGCGGCGCTTAAGTTCCCGAAAGGCCTCCACAGCGGCAGAGGACCAATTGGCAACATCAGCACCCTTCTTAGTCAAATCCGTAAGAGGCTTAGCAACACCAGAAAAACCAGTTATAAATCAACGATAAAAATTAGCAAAGCCCAAGAATTTCTAAAGACCCTTTAGAGAAGTAGGCTGCGTCCAGTCACAAATAGCCCGAACCTTGACAGGGTCCATCTCAACAGAAGAAGGGGAAAAAATGTACCCCAAAAAAGAAATCTTTTGAACCCCAAAAACACACTTAGAACCCTTTACACACAGAGAATTCTCCCGCAAGACCTGAAAAACCCTCCTGACCTGCTGAACATGAGACTCCCAGTCCTCAGAAAAAATCAAAATATCGTCCAAATACACAATCATAAATTTATCCAGATATTCACGGAAAATATCATGCATAAAGGACTGAAAAACTGAAGGTGCATTAGAAAGGCCGAAAGGCATCACCAAATACTCAAAGTGGCCCTCAGGCGTATTAAATGCGGTTTTCCACTCATCCCCTTGCTTAATTCGCACCAAATTATACGCCCCCCGGAGATCAATCTTGGAGAACCACTTAGCCCCCCTTATACGAGCAAACAAATCAGTAAGCAGCGGCAACGGATACTGATATTTGACTGTAATTTTATTCAGGAGTCGATAATCAATACAAGGCCTCAGCGAGCCATCCTTTTTAGAGACAAAGAAAAACCCAGCTCCTAAAGGTGACGAAGAAGGACGAATATGTCCCTTTTCCAGGGACTCCTTAACATACTCTCGCATGGCAGCATGCTCAGGTACAGATAGGTTAAACAAACGACCCTTTGGAAATTTGCTGCCTGGAATCAGATCTATGGCGCAATCACACTCTCTGTGGGGAGGGAGAGAACCAATTTTAGGCTTCTCAAAAATATCCCCAAAATCCGACAAAAAAGCCGGAATCTCAGAGGGAATAGATGACGAGATAGAAACCAAAGGTATGTCCCCATGAGCCCCCCAACATCCCCAGCTTAACACAGACATAGTTTTCCAGTCCAGTACTGGGTTATGAGATTGTAACCATGGTAATCCAAGCACTAAAACATCATGTAGATTATGCAACACGAGGAAGCGAATCACCTCCTGATGGTCTGGAGTCATACGCATAGTCACTTGCGTCCAGAACTGTGGTCTATTACAAGCCAGAGGTGTAGAATCTATACCCTTTAGAGGTATAGGAACTTCCAGAGGCTCCAAATCAAACCCACAGCGCCTGGCGAAGGACCAATCCATGAGACTCAGAGCGGCGCCAGAGTCCACATAGGCATCCACGGTAATAACTGATAATGAACAAATCAGAGTTACAGACAGAAGAAATTTAGACTGTAAAGTGCCAATAGAAACAGACTTGTCAACCTTCCTAGTACGTTTAGAGCATGCTGATATAACATGCGCGGAATCACCACAGTAGAAGCACAAGCCATTTTTGCGCCTATAATTCTGCCGCTCGCTTCTTGACAGAATTCTGTCACATTGCATTTTCTCTGGCATCCCTTCAGAAGATACTGCCAAATGGTGCACGGGTTTGCGCTCCCGCAAACGCCGATCAATCTGAATCGCCATTGTCATGGACTCATTCAGACCTGTGGGCGTAGGAAACCCCACCATGACATCCTTAACGGCATCAGAAAGGCCCTCTCTGAAATTTGCCGCTAGGGCACACTCATTCCACTGAGTAAGCACAGACCATTTACGAAATTTTTGGCAGTATATCTCAGCTTCATCTTGCCCTTGAGACAGGGCTATTAAAGCTTTTTCAGCTTGAATCTGCAAATTAGGTTCCTCATACAGCAACCTTAAAGCCAGAAAAAACGCATCCACATTGAGCAACGCAGGATCCCCTGGTGTCAATGAAAATGCCCAATTTTGAGGGTCACCTCGCAGCAAAGAAATCACAATCTTAACCTGCTGAACAGGATCTCCAGAGGAGTGAGGTCTGAGAGAAAGGAATAATTTACAATTACATTTGAAATTCAGAAACCGAGATCTATCTCCGGAAAATACCTCTGGTGTAGGAATCTTAGGTTCAGAAATAGGAGTACGTATAACATAATCTTGTAAATCCTGAACCTTCGTAGCAAGATTATTAAAACCTGCAGCCAAACTCTGAGGGTCCATCCTTAAACCGGAGAGATCAGAGCCATTCAAGGGTTAGAAGGAGAGAAAGGCAAGGCTGTAAATAGAGCAGAAATACAACTGAGCCAACTAAGTAGCAAACATGAGAAGAAAAAAAAAAAAAATCTACAGACTTCTTTTACTCTCCTTTCTTCTGCCAATTACTTTAACAGCGGCCGGTCATACTGTCATGATTCCCCAATGGCATGGGAACATCAGAAGCACAAAATAACAGACTAGCTCTCGGGTGATGGAAACTCAAGCTGACCGTGACCTAAATCTACCACACAACTAACAGTAGCCAGGAAGCATTCCTACGGCTGCCTAGATGCCACGCGCCAGCCGGAGAACTAACTACGCCTGGAAGAGGAAGGAACAGACCTGGCTTACCTCTAGTGAAATTCCCCAAAGATGATAGTAGCCCCCACATATATTAACGGTGAGTTCAGAGGAAAAGACATACACAGTATGAAGGTAGATTTAGCAAAGCGAGGTCCACTTACTAGATAGAGGAAGGATACAAAAGAGGACTTCACGGTCAGCTGAAAAACCCTTTCAAAAACCCATCCTGAGATTACTTTAAGACTCCTGTGTCAACTCATGACACAGGAGTGGCAATTTCAGTCCACAAGAGCTTCCAGTAACAGGGAAAGACAAAACTGTAAACTGGACAAAAAATACAAAACAAAAAGGACAAGAGTCCACTTAGCTGATCAGCAGACTAGTAGCAGGAACATGCAACTGAATGACTCAGGTTACAATGATGACCGGCAAGGAAGTGACTGGAGAGCAAGGCTAAATAGGGAACTCCCAAAACTGATGGAAACAGGTGAGCTGAGGGAGAAAAGCACACACAAGCCTCCAGTACCACCAGCCACCACCAGGGGATCCCAAAAAGCGGATCACAACAATCCAGGTCTCCTGTTGCGTTCATGTTTCTACCACCTGAACTGTAATCCCTGGGCTCCAACACCGCCAGTTGATGCTCAGAAGTGCAGGCTGCACAGTCAAAACACATGACCCAGTGTTATTGGGTTTCAGTAACGTCAGCTGATCCCCAGCTGTGTAGCCGGCAATGTGTCCTGCGACCGCCACGCTGACACAACTACTGAAATTTAAGGGAACCTGTCCCCCCCCAGGTGTTTGTTACTGAAAGAGCCACCTTGTGAAGCAGTAATGCTGCACAAGGAAAAGGTAGCACACGCAATGACGAACTTACATGCAGGCACTTACGCGATGATGTCATTGCGCACACTCCACCACTTGCCCAGATATCCAGAAAAGGTGAAAGGAGCTGCAGCTGTGCAGCCATTCAGGTTTGACTGCCGTGGAGCTCCAGGAAAGCTCCCAGCCCCGAGGTGTGCGCCGCGGCACACAGTACTGTATTAGAACCTAGGGCTGGTGAGCACAAACACAAGAAGGGGGCTTATGCTTACCAAGCCCCATACAGGAGTAAGGTTAGTAATGTCCTGATGGCGGCCCTGCATCTAGAATATGAAATGACATAAAATAATACAAATGTTGCTAGTCTGGTAATTTGGTAAAATAATACTAATTATTTGACATAGCTTTGATGCAGGTTATAGAATGGAAAATGTTGTGCTTAATATTAAGAAAACAGCATTTAAATATACTTTGCATTCATTTACATTAAAGTAATATTATTTGGTTCTCTCTGTCCCCTCGCATTTTGTAATACAAAACTTCATTTCTTGCAGTCCACTACCACCTTAGAATATGGGCGGATTGTGATTTACACTACAAGTCTGCGTGTGGTAAGAAACACCTTTGAGAGGTGTGAAATGGTCCGGAAAATCTTCCAAAATCACAGAGTAAAATTTGAGGAAAAGAATATTGCCCTTAACAGTGAATATGGAAAAGAGGTTGATGAGAGATGTCGCCGGGTGTCTGAAATGCCATCTCTACCTGTTGTATTCATTGATGGCCATTATCTTGGGGTAAGTGCATGTAATTGTGTTATTATTAAAGCACCACTCCAGTGTTTTTTTTATTTAGTTCAGCGCTGGAGTGGTGCCACTAATGTAAGTTCTCTGCCCCTAGTATTATACTTACCAGCCACTATCTTCAGCTTTTCCTGGCACCGCTCCGATCCTGCGCTGGCATCTTATGACTGCAACATCTGACTTACCGGAATTGAGAGGTAACGGTCACATGCTCTCAGTCTAAGTCTACGGGAACCTTATTCTGGCCTCATTCTGTCTTTCCTACACTTACACCGAGTACTGATGACCGGCTCACCCAGCAAACACTGGAGTGATCCATCGGGTCACAACCTTTAGAAGTCGACCGGAGCGTTACCGATAACAGATGAAGATGGCAGCTGGTAAGTATCAGACTGGGGGCAGGGTACTTAGATTAGTAGCACAATTCCAGCACCGCAATAATAACAGATAAATGCATGAGTGGTGCTTTACTTTGACTTGACCAAGGCGGTTTAGAATCAGTCACCACCATCAGTCCTAATTTGAGAGCAGCATATTGTAGAGACAGGGACCCTGATTGCCGCAACGTGTAACTTACTGGGCTGCTTACTTTAGTTTTGATAAAATCACTATTTCATCAGCAGCAGATTAACACTAGAGGACTAGTAAACCGACTGCCATGTAGTCATCTGTATTCATGAGCTCTGTATAATTCTGCCCTCTCCACTGATTTTCAGCTTTCTGCCTATGCACAATGGATGCAGAAAGCAGCCAATCAGTGGTGTGGGCGGGTTTATACAGAGCTCAGCATTCAGAGAACTGGTAGATCTCCAGAACTGGTAGATCATACATTTATGGACTCCGAGTCTCTGCTCCTAAATCATGCAGTTCTAAGATTGGGTAACAAAAGCCTGGTGACTGAACATAATCTACGAGAAGTTGAATATTATTGGAAATACAGTACATTGCATTACTTGGCTGATTTTGATATTGAAAGTCAGTATATATCAAAATCTGAAGGTGTGTTTTTAATTTTGTAGTCTGCAGTGGAAATCATCCCACTTTCTTGTAGGCAGAATACATTTAGATGATTTTACAGCATTTACTTTGGAAAAAACAGCAACAAAAGGCAGAGATTCTTACTTGCCTAGGCCTCCAAACAAATACACTAACAGGATGCAGTGGACCCATGTGGTTAAAATGGAAAAAACACAGGTGCAGCATAACCGATGAGGCAGCCAGTCACCAGCTACCAAACTAATGGAGGGGGTGGCTGCTTGGCACACTGCTGCACATAAAAACTTGTATGTGGCGCTGTTCACACAATGGAGATGCACAGCATCCAGGCATCTGTGCACATGGGGTGCATTTGGATAGCGCTGGGCAGGCCCGCCTGATCTAATAGAAGGGTGTCACTACTAGGCCTGCCTGGATGCTGTGCATCTCCATTGTGTGAACAGCGCCACATACAAGTTTTTATGTGCAGCAATGTGCCAAGCAGCCACCCCCTCCATTAGTTTGGTAGCTGGTGACTGGCTGCCTCATCGGTTATGCTGCACCTGTGTTTTTTCCATTTTAACCACATGGGTCCACTGCATCCTGTTAGTGTATTTGTTTGGAGGCCTAGGCAGGTAAGAATCTCTGCCTTTTGTTGCTGTTTTTTCTATTTTTGGAGGATCTCCGAATCCTCTTTTTGTGCTTTTGCTGTTTAGAGAGAGCATTTACTTTGGCCATTAGTATTCTGGGATGTGTTATCTTACATTGTACATTATTTTGATGTAGGAAGAGTAATAATTTTGCGGCTTTATGGTGCAAAGCCAGTGGAAGGTAAAATTAGAATGCAATTTATTTACAAAGCTATGCACAAGTCAGTAAATACAAACCTATCACTAAAAAATGTAATGTATTATTTTTTCAATGTATAGAGAATAATCTGAATTTCTGGCTGTGTTGTTGTAAAACAGGAGGAAAATGCTCTGGAAAGGTATTCCTTATTAATCTATGAGATATTCCTACCTTGGATATTGGTCATTCATGCTAGAGCTGTCAAATCTATATTGGTCCCATCTCTGGAACTCACATCTATGTGGAGAATGGAGTTCTTCACCAGTTAATTTGGGGAATTCGGGACCTCTGTTATCCACAAAGGTGTAGATTCCAGAGGTGGGATCTGTATGTTTCTGCAGCGCCCCAGAGACCTGGTCGTTGCAGTAACATCGCTCTGCCGCTAAGGGGAGTGATGATACGTCTGATGGCACTGAAGGAGTTCACCTGATCAGGTATCACAGACACCAATACACTTCATAGTCTGGCCTCCAGGGGGAGCAAAGGGCACTATGTATTAGGCCACTCCTCACAATCTGGTAAAACTGGGGGTTAGATAGAAAGTTAGACAGAAAGCTGACTGGGTTGGAACCAGGCAACATCCTGTGGCAGAGGGTGTTGCAGGGGAAGATTCAAGGGGGTCCCTGTCAGGGGTGGGATCCTGACAGAGGCCTAGCGAACAGAAAGAACGTTACGGGACCGTGCCTGCACTTCATTGCGGTGGTACCCCAAGAAAGGACAAGAAGCGAGGTTTATTGTGAAGAGTGAGAAACGAGATCAAAGCAACAAGGAGAAAACACCAGTAGGCGTCGTGCTGTAAGATCGAGGCAACATCCTACTGAGGCGTGTAGCCGGTGGCCGGAAACGCCGAGGAAGTACAGGCTCCAAGCCTTACTTCAAACCAACGGCAGGACAGTCAGTTATAGGCGGGCTGTCTCACCTAAATCACCTAAGCAGACATAGGGGGCAACAGTGGGAGAGGGGCAACTCTAGGGTCCCGGAAGAACTCCAGGCCTACCCGTCATACGGGTGTGTCCTAGCCATATCATCTGGGGGACGGAGATGAACATCAGAATCAGTTGTGAGGGAACATCAGAAACAGACACAACAGTTGTGAGGACTATCCCATGGTGCTCAGCAGGGAAGGACTACAACACACAAGTGCTAGAAGGAAGGCACCGATTTCCACCTGCAAAGGGAGCTCTGGAGGTGCCATCGGACCGGCCGGTCTCAGACGGCCCTGTTAACCGTACTCTGGATTGAGGATCCTGAAGCCTTCAGTAAAGAGGTAAAGAGACTGCAACCCTGTGTCCTCGTTATTCATCGCACCCTGCACCACACATCATCACTCTCAACTTTTACTGGACACCCCTTAGCAGGGTCACAGACTGGGTCTAGCCACCGTGACAATCCCCGAACCGAGACAGAGAAGCCCGGTACCGGGTACCCCTCGGCCCTGCGACGGTGGGGGCGCTCCATTTCAATGGCAGCTGTTATAGAATCCAGAAACTGTTTGTTTTTTTTAAATTCTGTAGTTATAATGGAAAACCTATTATATACAGGCAATGAAGTTGCTGATTGGGTACAATGCTGGCTGGTTGTAACTTTTATTGATTCAGGCTCCCTGACAGTCATTGGAGTAGGTAAGCTTTAGCACTTCTATACATTATATAAATGTAATTACTAGTTATATATTGTATATAGATTTTTTTTATGGTTTTTATTTTGGCAACATATGTCTAATGGAATAATAATTACTTATCTTTTCTTAGTACTCATCCAGTACCAGGTCTAATACTCCTCTAGTAAGCTTTGGTACTTGTCATTCAAGCAGTGCTGTGTTGCTATCTAAGTCAGTATGACTGACAATTTTCAGTTCAGATCCAATCAGACATTAATTTTCCAGGCATCAGAGCTCTCGCCTTGATTTTGCGATTTATGTGCTGTTGGGCTATTATAAGCAACTGTCCTGTTGTATTCTCTATTTCTCTATCCTGGGTCTAATCTGAATCTCTGGTACTTTCACCTGTGCATCTGACATTCATTTATACTGGTCTGATCATTTGCATTCTCAAAAATCGGAGACTTTTCTTAAAGCAAAATTAAACAGAATATAATGCACAATAAATAAAAATATATCCTAACAATTCCTTCTTTAACACTCACCCTCTTTTGTATCTCATCACAAATAAATAGAAAAATTAAATAAATGATCTCTGTGTCTCAGAGGATAAGCCATGATTATCTCCACTTCATCACTATGTCTGGTTGTAAGACAACTTGGCTAAGGGAGCAGGGCTGCAGCCCGCAACCAGTCAAAGAAGGACCTAATCAGTTGCAGATTATCCCTAGTCTTCTCTGTAGGATTTCAACTAGACTTACCATTTTAGGGAATGAATGCCATATTGTGTTTTCACTTCAGGTTAACCTGCTAAGCTTTTCAAGCAGAAGATGCTTCATAAATCCTTTTTTTTCCTGAAGCATTTTTTGTGTTGTTCTCTGCACACATATACAGCTCAGATTTCCTAGCTGACTCATGCAGTCTCCATTCAGAAATACCCAAGCATGTCTCTCTCAGCTACAGCTCACATTTTGGCTGGACACTCACTAGCAGCATTCTTGACTCTGCTCCATCCAGCAGACTGACACACCTAGCAAACAGAGGCCCTGGTTCTAGTGAAAGCTAGTTAAAGCTATGACTTAACCCTGACATCCCAAACTCTGCTACATACATTATTGGAGGGTTTTCCCATGGTTTTTGTGACATCTTTTTACTGCCTTTTATGTATATTTTTTTAAATCTCCACTCAATAATGATGAATACTCTTGCAAAAACAACTGCAAAATGCCCCAAAGGGCTTTAACGGGGTTTGTATTGTAAAGTACAGAGCATATTCTGAGCGGAAAATGCATGAAGAATTGTCAGTATACTTTGTTTAACTGCTTGCCATTTTTAAAATCCTGATGCGGTTAACTCCTTCAGCCCCCAAGCCTGTTTTCACCTTCATGATCAGGTCAAATTTTACTCTTCTGACCAGTGTCACTTTATGTGGTAATAACTCCGGAATGCTTCAACGGATCCCCGAGACTGTTTTTTCATGACACATCATGATAGTGATAGTGATACTTCATGATAGTGGTAAAATTTGTTTGATATGACTTGCTTTTATTTGTGAAAAAAAAGGAAATTTGGTGAAAATTTCAAATTTTTCTACCCTTAAACCAGAGAGGTATCTCACACAAAATAGTTAATAAATAGCATTTCCCACATGTCTGTTTTACATCAGCACAATTTTTTAAACAATGTTTTTTGTTAGGAAGTTAGAAGGGTTAGAAGTTGGCCAGCGATTTCTCACTTTTCTAATAAAGTTTACAAAACCATTTTTTTATGGACCACATCATATTTGAAGTGATTTTGGGGGGCATATATGACAGAAAATACCCAAAAGTAACACCATTGTAAAAACTACACCCCTCAAAGTTCTCAAAACCACATTTAAGAAGTTTATTAACCCATCAGGTGCTTCACGTGATTAATGCAATATAGAAGGAAAAAAATGAAAATGTTTTTCTCACAAAATGATTTACTTTAGCTCCAAATTTTTTATTTTCACAAGTATTACAGGAGAAATTTGTGATCTGTTGTGCAACTTCTTCTGAGTACACCGATACCCCATATGTTGGGGAAAACCTCTGTTTGGGCGCATGGCAGAGCTCTGAAGGGAAGGAGCACTGTTTGACTTTTTGAACGCAAATCTGGCTGGAATCGAGAGGGGACGCCATGTTGCATTTAGAGAGCCCCATGATGTGCTCAAACAAAGGAAACACTTCCAGAAAAGACCCAGTTTTGGAAGCCAGACCCCTCAATGAATGTATCTAGATGAGTGGTGAACACCTTGAACCCCAAGGTGCTTCACAGAAGTTAATACCGTAAAGTTGTGAAAATAAAAATTCACATTTTTCCCACAAAAATGTTCTTTTAGCCCAAAATTTTGCATTTTCACAAGGGAAAGAGGAGAAAATGCACAGTATAATTTGTTGTGAAATTTCTCCTGAGTACGCTGATACCCAATATATGAGAAAAAACTACTGTTTGGGCAGACAAAAGGGCTTGGAAGGGAAGGTGCACCATTTGACTATTTGATAGCAAAACTTGTTGGAATCATTAGCAGACGCCATGTCACGTTTGTAAAGTACCTGATGTGCCTAAACAGTGGAAATCCTGCACAAGTGACCCTATTATGGAAAGTACACCCTCAAGGACTGTATCTAGATGTGTGATGAGCACATTCAACCCCCAGTTGCTTCACAGAAGTTAATAACGCTGAGATGTGAAAATAAAAATCAAATTTTTTCACAAAAATGTTCTTTTTGCCCCAATTTTTTTATTTTCACAAGATTAACATATGTGGGGGAAAACTACTGTTTGGGCACACGGCAGGGCTTAGAAGAGAAGGAGTGCCATTTGACTTTTTTAGTGCAAAATTGCCTGGAATAGTTAGTGGATGTCAAGTAGGTGTTGGAGAACACCTGATGTGCTTAAACAGTGGAAACCCCTCACAAGTGATGCCATTTTGGAAACTAGACCCCTCAAGGAATTTATATAGACTTGTGGTAAACACTTTGAACCTCCAGGTGCTTCACAGAAGTTTATAACATTGAACTCTGAAAATGAATAAAAAAAATTGTAATGCCTGCTGCAGCGTAGTAGCACACAACCTCCACCAAGGGGGTGTGGGTGAAGGAAAACAGGTACACTCAAAGTGAAATCACAGAGGAGCAGGCAGGAGCCACTAAGTGGTGAAAGAGTAGTCAGAAAAAGCCGGGTCAGCAACAGAGAGGGAATGAAGTACCAGAGGTCACAGCAATACACGTGGTCAGAAATAAGCCAAAGAAGTCAGAGCCGATCGGGAGCAGGAAAGCCAGAGATGCAAGACAGTCAAACAAAAGGTCAGAGGACAAGCTGAATCAAATACCAAGGGGTCACAACACGGAGAGCGAGTACTACAACGAACGGAGTCACAGGGGAACACAGGAACGGGACCTAGGTAAACGGGCAGAGGATTAATCAGAGTATAACTGGGTCAGCTGCTCAGGCCAGAGACAGGAACTATAACTGACACTGCTAGCAGGTAACAGTGGACTGAAATAGCCAGACAGATCCCAAAATGAGGCCAGGATGATTAACCCCCGCATGACCATCCTGGGGCGAGAATAATCAGAAACAAACCCTGGACTGGATCATGACAGTACCCCTCTCTCAATGGGGGGCACTGGACCCCCAGGTTTCCCCAGATACAGAGCATGAAAGGCCTGGACCAATCAATCTGCATGGACTGAGCAAGTTGGTACCCAAGACCGGTCCTCAGGACCGTAACCTTTCCAATGGACTAGACACTGAAGTGAACGGCGGAGTATCTGAGAATCCACAATCCGTTCCACCTCATACTCGGTCTGATCATCCTCCAAAACAGGAAGACGGAGAGTCCCCTGAGAAGGATACCCACAGTTTCAAAAGAGCCTTATGGCATACATTAAGGCAACAGGATTTACTACGTCCAAAATTTCATACGGTCCAATAAACTTGGGGCCCAGCTTAGCAGAAGAAATCCTTATAACCTTATATTCCTAGTGGATAACCATACCTTATCCCCCACCTGGAATTCTGGCCCCACTATCGTTTATCAGCAAAAAATTTATACTTGCCCTGAGCCTCCCCAATGTTCCTTTGAACCTCATCCTAGACCCCCCCAACTGATGAATGGGAACATCAGCACCTGGACCCCCCGAATCCAGCTGAGTAAATTCACCAACATGGGGGTGAAAACCATAATTGCACAAGAATAGGGAAGTACCAGTGGATTGGTTAATATGATTATTAAATGCTAATTCTGCCAATGGTAATGAAATGCACCAATCATCCTGATGAGACATGGAAAAGCACCGTAAAATCTGTTCCAAAGATTGATTGGTCCTCTCAGTCTGACCATTGGTCTCAGGATGATAGGCTGAAGAAAAGGCCAAACTGATACCCAGCCTTTTACAAAAAGCCCTCCAGAACTTAGATACAAATTGTACCCCTTTATCAGAGACCACACTCATAGGCACACCATGTAATCGCACAACATGCTCGATGAAAAGTTTCGACAAAGTTTCCGCATTAGGCAGCCCAGCCAATGGTACAAAATGCACTTTTTTGTTGAACCTGCCCTCCACACCCAGACCACAGTTTTGCCATTAGAAGGAGGAAGGTCCATGATAAAATCCATGGACAGATAGGTCCACGGTTTATCTGGAATTGGAAAAGGCATATAAACCAGCTCACCCGTGATGCATAAGCTGAACTTCGGGAGCACGGACCCGCTGTGTCCAGGCGTATAGTATCCAAAAGAAGAAAAGGTCCAGCTTCACCAAATCTATGAAAGTAAAGTTTCTTTATTCACAAACTTGTAACATAGAGGATACAAACTTCAGCACAAACCATATGGGTGTGAATCTCGACGCGTTTCTGGAGACACTCCAGAAACTCCAGAAACGCATTAAGATTCACACCCATATGGTTTGTGCTGAAGTTTTTATGCTCTATGTTACAAGTTTGTGAATAAAGAAACTTTATTTTCACGGATTTGGTGAAGCTGAACATTTTCTTCAATTGGCAAAGGCACCAATTCCCCGGCCAGCCGGTTATGGGATGTTTTTGTGCAGACATATGTCTCACAGGAAGACACAAATACAGAGACGTCAGAAGCCAATGAAGACCACCAAAACAGCCTAGTGATGGCTTTGCGTGTGGCTGAGGTTCCCGCATGCCCACGAAGAGCTGAGCCATGGAATTCCCGGCGCACCCTTAACCGAAACTGGACAGGCACAAAAAATGTATTATCCGGCGTGGACGGAGGAGCAAGAGATTGGGCTTCCCGAATCTCCCTCTCTAATGCCAAGAAAACTTCAGCCACAACCACCCCATGCTGAAGAATGGAAGAAGAAGGTTCAGGAGGAGATATTGGATCCAGGCTGTGGGATAAGGCATCCGCCTTCACATTCTTGGATCCAGGCCTAAAAGTGATGGAAAACTGAAATCGAGAAAAAAAAAGTGACCACCTCGCCTGCCTCAGGGTTAAATGTTTGGCCGATTCAATGTAAGACAGGTTCTTGTGGTCCGTGATGATCGTGATTCGATGGACAGCCCACTCCAAAAAATGCCTCCATTCTTCAAAAGCCAATTTAATGGCTAGTAACTCCCCACATCGTAATTTCTTTCCGTAGAGGAAAACTTTTTAGAAAAGAAGGCACAGGGTCTTAAATTGGTTAATGTGGTGGGCCCTTGAGACAACACCACCACTACTCCCACCTCCGAGGCGTCCACCTGCACGATAAATGGCTTAGACAGATCAGGTTTAATCAGTACAGGGGCAGACATAAAGCATTTTTTAAAGAAGAAAATGCCGCTAAAGCTGGAGCTGACCAATTTTTTATATCAGCCCCCTTGAGAGTTAAATCAGTGAGGGGTTTAACCACCTGTGAAAACCCTTGATGAATTTTCTATAGTAATTGGCAAAACCCAAAAATCTCTGAAGACTCTTGAAATCCTTGGGTTGCACCCAATCAAAAATAGCCTGTACCTTTAAAGGGTCCATGTGAAACCCCTCAACAGACAAAATAAACCCCAGAAAGGACAATTCTTGCACAAAAATGAACACTTCTCCAGTTTAGCAAAGAGAGAGTTCTCCCTGAGCCTCTGGAGGACAGCACGGAGATGACCCATATGTTTCATTTTATCAGCAGAATATACAGTGTAAGGATATCATCCAGATACACCACCATGAAGCGCCCAATGAAATCCAAAAAAACATGATTAATTAAATTCTGAAATACCGCTGGCACGTTAGTCAGACCAAAGGGCATAACTAGGCTTTCACACAAACCCTCGGAGGTGAGGAAAGCCATTTTCCACTCATCCCCCTCCCGCATGCGGATGAGATTATATGCTTCCCTGAGGTCTAACTTAGAGAATTACCTGGCCCCAGACAATTGATTGTACAAATCAGGAATAAGTGGGAGGGGGTAAGTATTCCTCACTGTGATCTTGTTTCATTCTCGAAAAGCGAGGCATGGGTGTAAACCACCATCTTTTTTCATCACAAAAAAGAATACTGCTGCCACAGGAGAAACAGAGGAGTGAATGTGCCCTTTCCAAAGACTATTGGAGATATACTCCTTCATAGCCACTCGCTCAGGGCCGGAGAGATTGTATAAACGAGCCTTGGGCAGTTTGGCACCAGGGACGAGATTAACAGCACAATCGAATGGGCAGTGTGGTGGTAGAACCTCAGCCTCCTTTTCAGAAAATACATCCTCAAAATCCTTCAGGTACTCCGGAATACCCTCCAGACTGACGGATGACACAGACACATTAACAAGGCAATCTTTAGAACAATTAGGACCCCAATTAACAATGCCCCGAGGTTCCCAATCAATGACCGGGTCATGCAACAGTAACCAGGGAAGCCCCAACACCAGTCCTGTAGGTAGATTGTCCATAATAAAACATGTAATACATTCTTGATGACAGGACCCAACCTTAAGGAAAAACTCCTCGGAGATAAATTTAACAACATCCTTAGTGAGGGGTGTTTTATCAGTGGCTAGAATATTAATGGGAGTTTCCAACCTGACTGTCCCTATCTTACATTTGGCCACAAAATCAGAGTCAGTTAAGTTCAAAGATGACACACAAGCCACAAAAGCTGAAGTGGAGGTACAACTGTTCTTGACACAAAGTTCCACTTCCAACAGTACTTTAAAAGATGAGGACAAAAGTACCTGAGAGTCTGGGCAACCTCATTGACAGTTACCCAGACATAGGCGTTTCCCAGCACCTTGGGAGTAGGAGGACAGGAGGGACAGTCCTTTTTCCAGTGTCCTGGACTACCACAGTGGAAGCAGAGTCTCCCATTAAGTCATTGTCTCCTCTCCCTTTCCTTGATGGTGGTGACCCCCTCCTCCATGGGCTCGGGCTAAGGCGTAGCATCAGGGTTACTCAGAAGCAAAAGACCTTCCCACTGCATGACACCCCTCTCCCTTAGTCTTCGATCCATCCAGATGGCCTGAGTCATAGCCTCCTCCAAAGAACTAGGTGGTAGATGGAGAGCTAGAGCATCCTTCAAATGGTCAGACAGTCCCCTCCGGAACTGGCACCTGAGTGCAGAGTCATTCCATGAGCAATACCACTCGGCTGAGCACTTTCCCTGAGCAAGACTCATGATGGTATCCTCTGCCACTTTGACATGGTCTGGTTCATCATAGATAAGTCCTAGGCCTCAAAAAATCTATCCACCGACAACCGTTCCGGGGCAGTGGGAGACAACGAGAAAGCCCAAGATTGTGGACCTCCCCAGAGTAAGGAAATAATTATTCCCACCTGCTGACTCTCATTCCCAGAGGATCGAGGTCTAATTGAAAACAACAATTTGCAACTCTCCCTAAATGTACGAAACTTATCATTCTCACGCTCAAAGGTGTCAGGGAGCTTGACCGAGGGTTCGGGAGAGTGCAAGGCGACATCTACAGAATCGCCAGAACTGCTGACAACATGGGGGGTGGCACCCTGTACAGTTTTAACCATCTTCGTCAACTTATTCTGCAATTGAGTATGGGACGTGGCAAGGACCCTATGTTCCACCGACATTTCCCGCATCATCTGTGTCAAACTGGACACCTGGTCAGCCAGATTATGCAGCAGATCCATAGCCAGGGAAAAAATTAATAAAACCCCTCTAAATATATGGTCAGTTATAATGCAATGCCTGCTGCAGTGCAGTAGCACACAATCTCCACCAGGGCGATGCGGGTGAAGGATAACAGGTACACTCGCAGTGAAATCACAGAGTACCAGGCAAGAGCCACTGGGTGGCGAAAGAGTAGTCAGAAAGAGCCAGGTCAGCAACAGAGAGGGAATGAAGTACTAGAGGTCACAGCAATACACGTGGTTAGAAACAAGCCAAAGAAGTCAGAGTCGATCGGGAGCAGGAAAGCCAGAAACGCAAGACAGTCAAACAGGTCAGAGGACAAGCCAAGTCAAATACCAAGGGGTCACAACACAGAGAGCGAGTACTACAACGAGCGGAGTCACAGGGGAACACAGGAACGGGACCTAGGTAAACGGGCAGAGGATAAATCAGGGTATAACGAGGTCAGCTGCTCAGGCCAAAGACAGGAAATATAACTGACACTGCTAGCAGGTGGACTGAAATAGCCAGATAGATCCCAAAATTAGTCCAGGAAGATTAACCCCCGCATGACCAATAATCAGAAACAAACCCTGGACTGGATCATGACAATTTTCCTGCAAAAATGTTGGTTTTGCCTCAAATTTCTCATTTTCACAAGGGTAACTGGAGCAAAATAGACTATACTATTTGTTATGCAATTTCTCCTGAGTACACCGATACCCCATATGTGGTAGAAAAATACTTTTGAGGCACAGTGCAAAGCTCAGAAGGGAAGAAGCACCATATTGGAGTATAGATTTTGCTGGAATGATTTGAGGGTGCCATGTCACATTGGCAGATCCCCTGAGGTTCCCCTGAGGTGAACAGTATAAAATCCCCATAAGGGACTACATTCTACAAACTACACATGTCAATGAATTAATCTAATGGTGCAGTGATCATGCAGCGCCCCAGAGTCCTGGTCGTTGCAGTACTGATGCTCCGCCGCTAAGGGGGGCTATGGTACGTCTGATGGCACTGAAGGAGTTCACCTCCTGACCAGGTATCACAGACACCAATACACTTCACAGTCTGGCCTCCAGGGGGAGCTAAGGGTGCTATGTATTAGGCCACTCCTCACAGTCTGGTAAAACCGGGGGTTAGATAGGAAGTTAGACAGAAGCTGACTGGGTTGGAACCAGGCAACATCCTGTGGCAGAGGGTGTTGCAGGGGAAGATTCAGGGGGGTCCCTGTCAGGGGTGGGATCCTGACAGAGGCCTAGCGAACAGAAAGAACGTTACGGGACCGCGCCTGCACTTCATTGCGGCGGTACCCCAAGAAAGGACAAGAAGCAAGGTTTATTGTGCTGAGTGAGAAATGAGATCAACGCAACAAGGAGAAACACCAGTAGGAGTCGTGCTGTAAGATGAGGCAACATCCTACTGAGGCGCGCAGCCGGTGGCCGGAAACGCCGAGGAAGTATTGAGCTCCAGGCCTTACTTCAAACCTACGGCAGGACAGTCAGTTATAGGCGGGCTGTCTCACCCAAAATCACCTAAGCAGACACAGGGGGCAACATTTGGAGAGGGGCGACTCTAGGGTCCCGGAAGACCTCCGAGCCTACCCGTCATACGGGTGCTTCCTAGCCATATCATCTGGGGGACGAAGAAGAACATCATAATCGAGTTGTGAGGGAACTTCAGAAACAGACACAACAGTTGTGAGGACTATCCCATGGTGCTCAGCAGGGAAGGACTACAACACACAAGCGCTAGAAGGTAGGCACAGATTTCCACCTGCAAAGGGAACTCTGGAGGTGCCATCGGACCGGCCGGACTCAGGTAGCCCGGTTAACCGTATTCCGGACTGAGGATCCTGAAGCCTTCAGTAAAGAGGTAAAGAGACTGCAACCTGGTGTCCTCGTTATTCACCGCGACCTACACCACACCACAACATCCTCACATGGTCAACTTTCACTGGACGCCCCTCAGCAGGGTCACGGACCGGGCCTAGCCACCGTGACAACCCCAGAACCGCGACACAGAGGCCCGGTACCGGGTGCCCCTCGGCCCTGCGGCAGTGGGGGCGCTCCAATCATATTGACATCATGGATGTGTCATAGAATTTTATACTATTGGGGTGGAAAAAAAATAATTATGTTTTTATCACTAAAATTTTGTTTTAGCCCCAGATTTTACATTTTCACAAGGAGAAATGGATAAAAAGGCACCAAAATTTGTCCCACGGGGACAGAGAGCTATTTGCATCCTGGAGCACAGATTTTCCCAGAATAGTTTTCCAACTCTATATACAGAGCCCCTAAGTGCTAGAGGAGCAAAATACCCACTGAAGTAATGCCTATTTTGGAAATTATGCCCTTTTGGGAATTTGCATACTGATGTAGTGATGATTTGACTCTATGGGTGTTTTCCATAAACAAGCAGCAGTGGATGTTGCTAAGTGAAAATAGCAAATCTGCTGTTATAGTGCTCGTACACTGTAGTGCTCAGTATGTTATGCCCAGTTCCTGCTTCTGGAGACATGCACCCGTAAATTAAGTGGACTCTCATTGCTACAGAAACACCAAACACGTGGAAGCTAAATCTGCTTTAGGAACACTGGGGCTCAGAAGGGAGGGGGGCATTTGGATTTGTGAGTGAAGAATTCACTGGATTTCTTTTGGGAGGATTAGGAGCCATAGTACTTTTCCAGAGCCTTTGTGCCAGCAGTAACATGGAAGTCCCCTATATTTCCGTTAACAGATGATGGACCTGAGTGGGGACATCCTTTTGTTGTGGATTGAGTTGAAGCTTTTATTGGGAACATTTTACATATCATTTTAAATCAGATTTATCTGGCGCTCTACGTTGAGCAATTACATTGAGGTTTCCATTTATATCTCCGAGTGATGTGTTTCAGATGAAATCCCCAAGGGATCCATTCACTATAATGAAGCTGCAGAGTTACTCTGGAGTCCGTCTGGCCTCTGTTCAGTGGTATCCATATTTTCAGAGGTGCCCAAAACTGCTGTCGACCGTGCTTTTACGCTTGCCTAAAAAGATGGACACCGCCAGATCATAGGCCAGACAAAATCCAAAGTAACTCCATCTGCCTCATTGTAGCGAATCTATTGCCAGGGGTTCCATCTGAATCACATATTTCAGAGATTTACATGAAAACCCTGGTGTAAGGGCTCAGCGCAGAGTGCAGGATAAATGTGAGCTGAGCCTTAGGCCGGCGTCACACTTGGCGTAAGACAATACGCCACGTATTATACGTCCGTACTACGGCCGTAATACGGAGAAATGTTCCCAAAATAGTGATCCGTAGTCAGGGTGTTTCAGCGTATTTTGCGCATGGCATCCTCCGTATGTAATCCGTATGGCATCCGTACTGCGAGATTTTCGCGCAGGCTTGCAAAACCGACATCTAATGGATTTATGTGCTCAAATGTTCGGGAAAACATATATACAGTATATATATATATATATGTCATTGTGACACATATATATATATTCTGTATTTAGATTTCAATCAGCGCGATATCTGTGAACAGCCGGTAATTCAATTGCCGGCTTTTCATTTCTCCTGCACAAACCCGACAGGATATGAGACATGGTTTACATACAGTAAACCATCTCATATCCCCCTTTTTTTTGCATATTCCACACTACTAATGTTAGTAGTGTGTATGTGCAAAATTTCAGCGCTGTAGCTGCTAAAATAAAGGGTTAAATGGCGGAAAAAATTGGCGTGGGCTCCCGCGCAATTTTCTCCGCCAGAGTGGTAAAGCCAGTGACTGAGGGCAGATATTAATAGCCAGGAGAGGGTCCATGGTTATTGGCCCCCCCGTGGCTACAAACATCTGCCCCCAGCCACCCCAGAAAAGGCACATCTGGAAGATGCGCCTATTCTGGCACTTGGCCACTCTCTTCCCACTCCCTGTAGCGGTGGGATATGGGGTAATGAAGGGTTAATGCCACCTTGCTATTGGAAGGTGACATTAAGCCAGATTAATGATGGAGAGGCGTCAATTATGACACCTATCCATTATTAATCCAATTGTAGGAAAGGGTTAAAAAACACACACACACATGATTGAAAAGTATTTTAATGAAATAAACACAGCGGTTGTTGTAATAATTTATTGTTCTCTCAAATCCATTTACAGTCCCTCGCTTGGCAACATAATAAACGCACAAGATACATACCTTCTGATGTACTGTCAGGTCCAACGATGTAATCCATCTGAAGGGGTTAACTAATATTACAGGCAGGAGCCCTGCTATAATGCAGCTGTGCTCGTGCTTGTAATTCCCCTGCGAATGAATGAAATGTAGGTCATTGACCTACATTTCATTCATTCGCGGTGAGGCGCCCTCTGGTGGATGTTCTCATGAACTGCAGCCTGGGAACTTTTTCCCACGCTCCAGGTCATATGAGGACATCCACCAGGGGGCGCATCACCGCGAATGAATGAAATGTAGGTCAATGACCTACATTTCATTCATTCGCAGGGGAATTACAAGCACGAGCACAGCTGCATTATAGCAGGGCTCCTGCCTGTAATATTAGTTAACCCCTTCAGATGGATTACATCGTTGGACCTGACAGTACATCAGAAGGTATGTATATTGTGCGTTTGTTATGTTGCCAAGCGAGGGACTGCAAATGGATTTGAGAGAACAATAAATTATTACAACAACCGCTGTGTTTATTTCATTAAAATACTTTTCAATCATGTGTATGTGTGTTTTTTAACCCTTTCCTACAATTGGATTAATAATGGATAGGTGTCATAATTGATGCCTCTCCATTATTAATCTGGCTTAATGTCACCTTCCAATAGCAAGGTGGCATTAACCCTTCATTACCCCATATCCCACCGCTACAGGGAGTGGGAAGAGAGTGGCCAAGTGCCAGAATAGGCACATCTTCCAGATGTGCCTTTTCTGGGGTGGCTGGGGGCAGATGTTTTTAGCCACGGGGGGGCCAATAACCATGGACCCTCTCCTGGCTATTAATATCTGCCCTCAGTCACTGTCTTTACCGCTCTGGCGGAGAAAATTGCGCGGGAGCCCACGCCAATTTTTTCCGCCATTTAACCCTTTATTTTAGCAGCTACAGCGCTGAAATTTTGCACATACACACTACTAACATTAGTAGTGTGGAATATGCAAAAAAAAGGGGGATATGAGATGGTTTACTGTATGTAAACCATGTCTCATATCCTGTCGGGTTTGTGCAGGAGAAATGAAAAGCCGGCAATTGAATTACCGACTTTTCACTAACACCGCTGCGTATTTCTCGCAAGTCACACTGCTGGTCCGTGTGGAATCCGTATTTTTCTCGCCCCCATAGACTTTCATTGGCGATTTTTTTGCGCAGTACGCTGACAAACGCAGCATGCTGCGATTTTGTACGGCCGTAGAAAGCCGTATAATACTGAACCGTAATATACGGCTAATAGGAGCAGCCCCATTGAGAATAATTGTGCCGTATGTTATGCGAGTTTTACGGACGTAGTTTCTGCGCTCTTACGTCCGTAAAACTCGCCAGTGTGACGCCGGCCTTACTGTGATCTTTGGGAGGCAGAATCAACAGCAGGTAAAGTGAATTGGTTTTATACATTTTATATGCCGTTCTTCGAGCTGTATAAGTGATGTGGCGACTTTATTCTTCTGGTTAGTGCGATTACAGTGGTACCAGATTAATATAGTTTTTTTTCTGTTTGGTTGCTGTCACACACTCAGGCTATGTTCACACGATCTTTTTTTTGCTGTTTTTAGGCTGCGGATCCGCAGCCGTTTTCCATGCAGGGTACAGTACAATGTTACCCTATGGAAAACAAAATCCGCTGTGCCCACTATCCTTTTTTTCGCAGGCAAATCCGCGCGGATTTGCCTGCAGAAAAAAAAGAAGTACCATGTCTATTCTTTCTGCGGATTCCGCTCCTGTTTTCAACATGCACCAATAGGAAAGTGCTGTTGAAAACCCGCAGAGGAATCCGCAGAAGAAAAAGCAGGAAAATCAGCAGTGCAGTTTTGCACTGCGGGTTTTCCAAATCAGGACCTGAAAAAAACCGCAGCAAAAAAAGGATCGTGTGAACAAGCCCTAAAAGAAGCTTTTTTTTTTTTTGCAAAAATTAGGTTTTGTATCATCATATTTTGAGAGCTCTAATTTTTTTACATTTCTGCTGACAAAGTCATGTGAGGTCTTGTTTTTTGTGGGACGATTTGCTGTTTTTATTGGTACCATTTTTGGGTGCATGATATTTTTGATCACTTTCTATTCTGATTTTTGAGAGGCAGAATGAACAATAAAACAGCAATTCTGGATTTTTTTATGACGTTCTGAATGTGGTAAAATTGAAAGGCAGCTTTATTCTTTGTGTGAGTACAATTACAGCGATACCACATTTATATTGTTTTTTATGTTTTGGCACTTTTACACAATAACAACTATTTTATAGAAAAAATAATTATTTTTGCATCGCTTTATTCTGAAAGTTGTAACTTTTTTCTGCTGATGGAACTGTATGGCAGATTGTTTATTGCAGAACAAAATGATGTTTTCAGCTATTCCATTTTTATTTACATTTCTATTTTTGATTGAATTTAATTCCACTTTTTGTTTGGCAGTATGATGAAAAAGCATAGGTTTTTTCCTCATTATTGTTTTTTCGGGTGGTCGGGTGGTTCTGGATATTGCGATACCTAATATATGTACTTTTTAATTTTTCTATAAAAACATTTATGTGTACAATACATTTTAATTTTTTTTACATTATTTTGTGATTTAAAAAACAATATTTTTACAATTTTATTTTTACTTGTTTACTTAGTCCCTTTATATTACTTTCACAGCTCTGATTGCAGTTATAAAGCATAGCAGTAAATGAGCATTGCAATGTTTTATAACTGTCAGTGCAGCACTGACACAAACTAGTTATACCATACAATGTGCATGATCTGACTAGCTTGATAGCCCTGGTGTCCCGGATGATGTCATAATGATGTTGGGTTACCATGACTACTATCGGCCCCTCGCGATGAAGTCATGGGGGCGTCGATAGCAGGGGGAGTGAGCGCCCTCCATCTGCCTGCCTTTTAAATGCTGCGATTAATATTGATCGCAGCATTTAGTGGGTTAAATTGCCAGCAGCAATTCCGGCACAGCTCCTGGCAGTGAGAGTCGGGTGTCAGTTGTCAGATTCAAACAATACCTGGCGATGATCACGCGTCCGTAGCTCCTGTGCACACAAAATCACCAAGACGTATTCATACCTTCAAGGTCAGAAAGTCCTTCCTAACTTAGATGTATGAATATGTCTAAGGTCGTGAAGGGGTTAAAAGGCATTCAAAATCCTAAACCTATGCAGGTCATTTTAACATGCATATGTTCATTCTTCTTAGTTTTTTTTATCTATTAGCTGGCTTCTGCAGCGGAATCTGCTTGAAAAATATGTTGTGTGCACATACCCTTACAGACATGTTGAAAATTTTGCAGACTAATTACACAGGTCAACAAAAAAAATTTTTTTTTCTGGTGTCCAAAATATTTTAATGAATTTGGGGTATTTTTGGGGTGCTGATTCTGAATATGCTATCAGTTTTGCCAGATTGGCTCAAGTTTTTGACATTTTTGGTATCTTATTTATAGCACTTGTTGGTAAATGCGACGCATCATCTCATTAATTTCTTTGGATTAGTACTTGAACTGAGCAGTTCTCAATATAGTTTTGTGTTAATTAGTGTTCTAAAAGTTTGTTCATAGCTTGATTTTTGCACTAACTTTATGTTGTTGTCTGTTTTCCAGTGAAAAGCATGAACTCATCAAGAAGAAGTTGTCTTAACGATCCAGACTCATTCTGTTACATTTGTGGTGAATACACACTGCCAAAACATAGAAGAAACATAACAGACTTCGTAAAAAAAGTGTATTTTGCCTATTTTGGGGTTATGCTTGGGGACCAAGACAAGTTTTGGGCACCACACATAGTGTGCAAAGCATGTATCGAATTATTACGAAAATGGAGCAAAGGACAAAGAAAAAGCTTCAAATTTGGTGTTCCAATGGTGTGGAGAGAGCCAAAAAATCATCATGATGACTGTTATTTCTGTGCAGTGCAAGGATTCAATAAGCATAAGAAACGAAAATGGGAGTAACATGGAATCTGCAAGAAGGCCTGTCCCTCATTGTGAAGATGTGCCTGTACCTGTGTTTACCATAAATAACAGTCATCATGATGATTTTTTGGCTCTCTCCACACCATTGGAACACCAAATTTGAAGCTTTTTCTTTGTCCTTTGCTCCATTTTCGTAATAATTCGATACATGCTTTGCACACTATGTGTGGTGCCCAAAACTTGTCTTGGTCCCCAAGCATAACCCCAAAATAGGCAAAATACACTTTTTTTACGAAGTCTGTTATGTTTCTTCTATGTTTTGGCAGTGTGTATTCACCACAAATGTAACAGAATGAGTCTGGATCGTTAAGACAACTTCTTCTTGATGAGTTCATGCTTTTCACTGGAAAACAGACAACAACATAAAGTTAGTGCAAAAATCAAGCTATGAACAAACTTTTAGAACACTAATTAACACAAAACTATATTGAGAACTGCTCAGTTCAAGTACTAATCCAAAGAAATTAATGAGATGATGCGTCGCATTTACCAACAAGTGCTATAAATAAGATACCAAAAATCTCAAAAACTTGAGCCAATCTGGCAAAACTGATGACATATTCAGAATCAGCACCCCAAAAATACCCTAAATTCGATTAAATATCTTTGGCACCAAAAATGCTGTTGACCAGTGTTATCTGTCAATGAGGATAATTAGATGTTTTATTTAATAAAGCTTTCACTTTCCGGTTTTGTGCTTTTTTAGGCGACGGTCACACCACCGTATTTTCTCCAAGAGAATCGGTTGAATAATCACACTCCTATCAAACTGGAATCAGAGTGTGATCACAGTGCGATTCTATTTTCTCATATGAGAAGATGGAATAAAATGCTTAATTCTGTCATGAAAATCAGACTGCACTCAGATGTCATCTAAGTACAGTAACGCTGGTTTCCACACACTTATTGACTTGTCTTACCGACTGCAATCCGAATATCGGAAGCAAATCGTGCATGCTGCCTTTTTTTGCTCGGATAGACTCTGACATGTGCACGCTCCCATAGGCTAACATTGGTCAAAGTGTGATACGATGTTTTGTCTGATTGCACTTGGAAAAAAAATACGGTTGTCTGCACTAGCTCATAAGGTTGCAATGTAGGATTTCTTGTGCTGTTTGGTCATACCTATTTGTGTAAAGGTTATTTTCAGGATTCTTTCGACTTTATATTTCAGTCTTGAGAACCATTCAGAGCCCATTAACCTCTTCCCAACAAGCACATACTGGTATGTCCAATGTTGGGTCCCTGTGTATGATGCAAGCTCAGGAGCTGAGCCTGCATCATGCTCAGCAGATACTGGCTATGTTATATAACCACAGACAAAGTCATCAGGGCACATGTCATACAAGTGTGTTGTGCACTGCTTCTATTGTGCTCCATACGCGAGTATAGCGTTCTAAATAATATTTTTTCACTAGCTTAATGTGATTTTAGCTAGTTAGCTAGGTGGTTGCATATCAGTCAGATAGTGTAGCTAGCTATCGTAGGCCTGTTTCACACGTCAGTGGCTCCGGTACGTGTGGTGACAGTTTCCTCACGTACCGGAGACACTGACACACGTAGACACATTAAAATCAATGTGTCTCTGCACATGTCAGTGATTTTTCGTGGACCGTGTGTCCGTGTGCAAAACACGGAGACATGTCTACGTTTCTCAGGCAGCACGGTCCGCAAAGCATCCCGCACACGTGCACACGGAGAACAGTGTGCACTCTCCTCCGTGTGCATGTACCGCCGCAGGAGAAACAGCGCTAGAGATAAGCGCTGTCCCCTGCTTTTGGTGCTGAAGCCGGCATTCATTCCTTCTCCCCAGCAGCGTTCGCTTATTTTGTGTTTAAAATAAAGTTCGTGGTCACCTCCCGCCTCCTACCCCCTGTGCGCCCGCCCGCTTGCATTAAAATACTCACCCAGCTCCCGCGATGCCTCCTCTCAGCTCCGGCAACTTGTCCAGTGTGAGCAGTCACGTGGTACCGCTCATTACAGTGATAAATATGCAGCTCCACCTCCCATAGGGGTGGAGCCGCATATTCATCACTGTAATGAGCGAACGCTGCTGGGGAGAAGGAATGAATGCCGGCTTCAGCACCAAAAGCAGGGGACAGCGCTTAACTCTAGCGCTGTCTGCTGCATGGTCCGTGTGGTCCTCAGTCGGCACATGGGCGGCACACGGCTGCCGCACGTGTGCCACACTGATGTGCCACGTGAGCACACGGACACACTGACATGGATAACTCCGGTACTGATTTTTCCAGTACCGGAATTATCTGGACGTGTGAAACTGGCCGTACACTGTGGCTGTTAAATTTACCTTCCAGTATTTTTTTTGCCATTACTGAGGTCCACAGACAAAGCCAGCAGGGCACATGTCCTACAAGTTTGTTGTGCACTGCTTCTGTTGTGCTCCATGCATGAGTATAGCATTCTAAATAATATTTTTCACTAGAAAAATGTGAAACAGCCTGCTGTATCTCACCTTGTCATTTAGTGCTGTGGTGATATGAAACTGTCTGCAGACCTAAGACACATTTAAAAAATGTATAATTTTTCAGTTGCAAAAAGTTAGACAGGCCGCTGTATCACACTTTGTCATTTTGTTGGGTTGAAATTAAGCTGCCTACAGATCTCACGCACATAACCAAAAACATTTTTCTGTTGCTAAATGTCATACAGTAGGGGACCTGATTTTAAAATAGTTTGTAGCATCTGTTGTGCTATAGAGGCCTGATCCAGAGGCCACACAAAAATTCTTGTGTTCCTAAAGTCATACAGTAGGGGACCTGGCTTTAAAATAGTTTGTAGCATCTAGTGTGTTATAGTAGCCTGATCCAGAGGCCACAAAAAATTATTCTGTTCCTAGTGTCATACAATGGGGGACCTGAATATAAATATAGCTTGTAGCATCTAGTGTGTTATAGAAGCCTGGTCCAGAGGCCACAAAAACATTTTTCTGTTCCTAGTGTCATACAGTAGGTGACCTGACTTTAAAATAGTTTGTAGCATCTAGTGTGTTATACAGGCCTGATCCAGAGGCCACCAAAAATTCTTCTGTTCCTAGTGTCATACAGTAGAGGACCTGACTTTAAAATAGTTTGTAGTATGTATTGTGTTATAGAGGCCTTATCTAGAGGCCACAAAAACATATTTCTGTTCCTAGTGTCAAACAGTAGGGGACCTGATTTTAAAATAGTTTTTAGCATCTATTGTGTTATAGAGGCCTGATCCAGAGGCCACAAAAACACATGCTCCAGTTACACTCACTGAGAGCTCGCCGTGAGCTTTAACAGAAGCGAATATGCCTGCTGTTTTTGACCGATCTTAGAGAACGCGCACACCACAACTTTCTCAATCCACCGGAACATCTCCGCCTGCAACACTTTCATGGTTCAGCAGTTTGTCCTCTTCACCATACTCCGCCCTCTCTCAGCACTGCAGCCATGGTTCCGCAGTTGTGGTTATGGAAAAGATTGTTTCCTCCTAGGCATGACAAAGCTAAGAGTTTGAGCTCCACCATCTCCAATCTGTTGGCCTTTGAAATTATGACTTTCCGCCTGGTATATACAGACGGTTTCCGAAAGCTGATGGCCATCGCAGTTCCCCAGTACCAATTGCCCAGTTGCCAATACTTTTCTAAGAAAACTGTGCCTGCGCTACATCAGTATGTCGCCGACATCACCCGTTTCTTGACAAAATCTCTGTCTGCCAGGGTGCATTTCACCACAGACACTTGGATGAGTAAGCATGGCCAAGGGCGTTACATCTTGCTGACTGTACACTGGATGACTGGTGGCTTTTGGGGCAGGCGCTGCTCTACAAGTCTTGGAATCCCTATGGCTTGCAGGACAAACCTTTACATTTAACACTTCCTCCACTGCTTCTGCCTCCTCCTCTGTCTCCTCTAGGGCCTCCACCTGCACCGTCAACCTCTGCCTTAATGAGACGTTACAACAATGCAGAGCGAATCCCCACCACCACCGTACTGCGCAGCCAGGGCTCACCACAATCAGACAGTATTAAAATCGATATGCCTTGGAGATCGCAGTCGTACTGTAGAGCTGAAGAGTTGTGAACAGCTCTCTAGGCTGAGTTTGATCAATGGAGGTCTCCGCTGAACCCGTATCCAGGGAAGGCCGTGTCCAATAACGGTGCGAACCTGGTGGTGGCCTTTCGACGAGGTGATCTCACATACATATATTACCCAAAAGAAGTATTCAAAGAAACTATTAAAACATATATATCGCTTTATTGATAAGTATAATTACCTGATTCCACAAGACAACAAAAAAATATAATAAAATAATATGCATAGAGCACATAGGAAAAATTGATGTCACAAAAATAATTTCTATTAAAAGATAATAGCATAAAACAATGTTAAAAAAATAAATTGATAAATGTGTAGCAGGGGACACGGAAATAACAGACTGTGCGGTAAAAAAAAAAAAATGTATATAAAAAATATATACAAAATAAATACAAAATATTGCACCAATAAAACCCCTATAACTTACCATGTGGGACATGAAAAAAAATTTGTGCGAAAAAGTGTATGCACTTATTTTTTAATACTAATTACCATTTGGTATTTGTCACTTTTTTTTAATACACCTTTCTCTCACTAAAATTTTTTTCATGTTCTACATGGTATAGTTATAGGGATTTTATTGGTGCAATATTTTGTATTTATATATATATATATATATATATATATATGTTTATTTTATATACATATATATTTTTTTAGCGCTCAGTGTTTTATATCCGTGTCCCCGCTACACATTCATCAACTTTTTTTTTTTTTTTTTTATGTAAATTTTTATTGGATTTTTTTTCACTTAACATTAACAATAATAAAAAACAGCAACAAAAATTAAGAAAACATCAACCATCAAGGTCTATCCTTGATACGATATTGTATCCCAATAAGTAAATAACAGTAAGTGATATATGACCCTCAGTTGCTATATTTATACAGAGAAGTTGAAGGCTTTAAAGAGTCCATCACATGAGGGTGTAGATTTGTTTTCATAGCAGAAGTTTTCTAATATATTATAGAAAAGAGCAACAAAATCAATGGAAAGAAGAGAGAAGTAAAAAAAAAAAGGGGACATAAAAGAAGGGAAAGGGTATGGAGGGGGGGAAAGATTGGAGGGGGAGGGGGGAGTCTCTCCACTTTATCCTCCTTGCCTCTCCTCTCTGTTCAGGACACCTCCAAAACATTTCAGTCAATTTGGAGATAACCCAGATTATTTTTAAGATTTTCCGTTAAAGGGAACCTGTCACCCCGTTTTTTCAGTATGAGATAAAAAATACCGTTAAATAGGGCCTGAGCTGTGCTTTTACAATAGTGTATTTTTTGTCCCCAGATTCCCCACCTATGCTGCCGAAATACCTTACAAAAGTCGCCGTTTTCACCTGTCAATCACGATGGTCTGGTCAAAAGGGCTTGGTGAAATGGCTGTTTCTCCCCCACCTCTTGCTTATCTTCCCGGCGTTGGCATAGTGGTTCTCGCATGCGCAACAGCCGAAAAAGAGCGCAATCTGTGCTATTCCCCTGGTTATCGGTGGCGGCGGCCATCTTCCTGAGGCCGCGCGTGCGCAGATGGAGTGCTCTGCTTCCCGGGGCTTCAGGAAAATGGCTGCGGGATGCCGGGCGTGCGCAGATGGAGATCGCGGTGGCCATTTTCCTGAAGCCAAGTTCGCATCTCGGCTTCAGGAAAATGGCCGCCGCGATCTCCATCTGCGCACGCGCGGCATCCCGCGGCCGTTGGTCTACATCTGCTGGGTTAACTGTAGTGGAAGACACTATTCTATTCTCGTGACGTTTATTCCACTTCGGTGGTGTCAGGCCCTCATTTTTTAAAATGTGAAAACTCCTGGTTGGGTGTCCATCTGCTGGATTAGTTGTAGTGGAAGACCTGTCAGTCTCTATTGTACTATTTCTACTGTGGTGAAATTGATGCCACTTTGGTGGTGTCTGCCAATCATTTTTGGAAATGTAAACACTCCTGGATGGGTCTCCTTCATGCGTGTTGCCTGTAGCAGTAGGCCTCTGACAGTAAATGATAACAAATCACTTGGCACTCAAAGATTCTTATACAAGATGAAGATGAACAGCCCTAGTAGGCCTCCGAGACAGTAAGACCTCCACTTTCTTTGACTCAGCTACCAGTGTTACTATCCTTAAATGCTTCTGAGAGTGGTAGTCTACGAAACTGATATTTGTGCCACCTGAGTGTAGCTCAGCATGAAAGCAGGTAGAGGTTTTGCAAGTGGTATCAGGGCTCCCAGCAAAGGAGGCATACACCGATCCCTCACCCACCTCATCTTACTGTGACGTTCAATTGAAAGCTGTAAATGAGGTCCCAGATCCCAAAAGCTCATGCCTGGCTGATTGCTGCAGTGCTATACTACAATTTGTACTGTGGATGAATTGAGGCCACTTTCCTGGTGTCTGTCGCTCATTTGATGTATCTTGGCAGCATTTGGGGCTGTTATAAGATGTTGTGCATGCGTTTGTTTTTGCCTCCCATTGACATGAGTGGCATTCGGTTATGTTCGGCGAATATTCAACTAATTAATTGTCGAATATTGCAAATTTGGCAATTGTAATCCAAACCTAACATTGAAATATTCACTCATCTCTATTCTCCAGCAGAGCATGGAGACACGATCTCCCTGCACTGCCACTATGGGGCTCGTGAGCCAGAAAGGGGTGGTGCCAGTACTGGCTTCCTCGCTTGTGTTTGCAACTTCAACTGTAGGGGCAGTTGAAAGCAATGACAAAAGAGGGAGTCTCAGCTGACGCTTCCTCCTTCATCATTCTTCCTCGGCGTTTGACGTCTCAGCAAAACAGGCGCAATTACGTCATTACATGGCACCGGCTATGCTGAGATTCAGAGAGCTCGCAGCAGAGACCGAAGCAGCAGGGCAACGAGGAGGAGAGGTGAGTATTGCATTTTTTTATTTTGGAACATTCTGGTGGCTAAGAATACCATAAAGAGGACTATGGGGAGTGTATTGCACTGTATGGACTATGAGTTGCATTATGCTGTATGGCCTATGGGATGTATTATGATGTATGGACTATGGGGTATATATTATACTATACAGAGGACCATGGGGTGTATTATAATGTATGGACTATGGGGTGAATAATATTGTATGGACTATGGGATGCATTATGCTGTATAGACTATGGGGTGCATTATACTGTATGGCCTATGGAGAGTGCATTATGCCCTATGGACTATGGGATGCATTATGCTGTATGGATTATGGCGTGCCTTATACTCTATGGACAATGAGGTGCATTATATTGTATGGACTATAGGGGTGCATTATGCTGTATCGACTATGGTGTGCATTGTACTGCATGGATTATGGAGGGTGCATTATTCTGTATGGACTATGGGGTGTATTATGGACTATCGGGTGCATTATACTATTGCAGAGGATTATGGGGTGCATTATACTGTATGGACTATAGTATACACCATACTATACAGAGGACTATGGGGTGCATTTTGCTGTATGGACTATGGGGTGCATTATACTGTACAGGGTACTATGGGCTATGAATTATACTGTATGGACTATGGGGTGCATCATACTATAGAGAGGACTATGGGGTGCATTATGCTGTATGGACTATGGGGTGCATTATACTGTACAGAGTACTATGTGCTGTCCATTATACTGTATGGACTATAGGGAGTGCATTATACTGTTTAGAGGAGTATGGAATGCATTATAATATATGGAGGACTGTGGGAAGGTGGATCATACTGTTTGGAGGGCTGTGTGGGGGTCATTATACAGTGTGGAGAGATGTGGGGTCAATATACTGTATGTAGGCCCATTATACTGCATGGAACGCTGTGTGGGGGTCACAGTTGGGGAATCATACTGTGTCGGGGGGGATCATACTGTGTTGGGGGTCACTATACTTTTCCAGGGAAGTTGAGGGGTGGGGTACAGTAGTGTCATCATACTGTGCATGTGGAGGGTACTGTCGATGAATTCAATGAGGGGGTTTCTTAAAATGTTTATGAGGCACTTTTGACATCAACTTTATGAACGCAATGAAAGGGGGATCTAGGGCTCCAGCATGCGGAAAATTAGAGGGCACACAGTACCACACAGTATATGCAGTAATAGGAACACATAA
Organism: Ranitomeya variabilis; assembly: GCF_051348905.1. Taxonomy (NCBI): domain Eukaryota; kingdom Metazoa; phylum Chordata; class Amphibia; order Anura; family Dendrobatidae; genus Ranitomeya; species Ranitomeya variabilis. The sequence continues at coordinate 1,059,864,295 of NC_135232.1, read as the reverse complement.
TGCAGTAGTGGCTCATTATTGGGGTATTAGCAGGATAAGGAGTTTGTGCAGGTTGGGAATAGATGAGAATGGTGCTGGAAAAGTGAGATGTCAAATGTGTCTTTGTTGTAATCTCAGCAGCCAACTCATGGCTGGGGAAGTTGTCATGTTAGAAATTGTCATGGAAAGACACCACCAGAAAGAATGTGAGCTGTAAGTCATCAATAACTGTGCGGTAATTTCTTACAATCTTCAGGACTGGTATCTACCACTATATTGTCACCATATAGCGGTATATCAGTGTTGGTCTATGTATAGAGATTTTTTTTAGTAACAGCACTGTCATGTGTTGAGGTTCTCCTACATCCCCTATTAGGGGGTGCCACCATAGTTGTAATCAGGGTGACCTAGTTAGGGGCCCACTCAGGGCTTTTGCCCCCCCAGAACCAAAACCCTAGCTATAGACCTTTGTCTCAAATGCTTTTTTGATGTAAACATGAAAAAGTTACAGGTCTCAAAAGATGGGAACATAAATATTTCCTTTAACAGAATTTTTTTCTGATACTCGTAATACAAAAACATACCCACATACAGCTATGTCAACAGAAAAATACAAAAGTTATGGCTCTTAGAAGAAGGGGAGTAAAAAAAACAAAAGTGCCAAAAAAAGGGAAATGTCCCAGTCTGGAAGGCATTTGAAAAGGAAAAATTCAGGGAGCAAAGTAATATTTGGTTATTTTTATTCTCATTAAACTACAGTATATATATAGAGCTCCTTTATATTTTGGGATGTTTACCATTTCATAGATTTTATAGTATTGATACAATAGTGTTTATGGCTGTTGGTGATTAGCATGGCTGCACAGCACCACCTACCTAATAATCACAGACACTGCAGACGAAGAACTAGATATTAACATCATCTAGACATTATTATAGTTATACTGTTTGCCTTAAAATATTCCTAGACTATGCTCTGTCTGTGGTAAGATGGGATGTCTATGCTCCAGCCCTGTAATCAAAGACTGTTGAGAACCAAATAAATAACGAAATACTGATACTGCCAACACAAATTGTTGCCCTATCCAAATATCTGACAATGTAATAGTCAAATATTAAAATGACCACAATTGAAAATAGAGCTCCAAATAATTATTTTTTTTAAATCAATAAAAACTGAAAGACTTGTGTAATCTCAACATCAAAGGTCCTAATAACCTATTTGCCCCAAATAGACACCATAGATTTGGTCTTCCCTTGAGACTGTCCCCTATGAGGGAGTTATAATGAGTTCAAACAAAATGTAATATTAAATGAAAGGAACCTGAGAGAACACAGGGTTAATTACTGAGTGCATTTTAAGGGTTGTCCGACTTCACCAAAATAACTTCAGAAATGACAGGGATGGTTATGGAATAAAATGATTTATACTCACCTGCTCTAAGTCCCGCCATCACTACAGCTTCAGTGGTCTCCACTAGGGTTGAGCGACTTTCATTTTTTTAAGATCGAGTCGGGTTTTGCGAAACCCGACTTTGTCCAAAGTCGAGTCGAGTGCAGTCGGCCGATTATCGTTAAAAGTCGGGGATCGACCGAAACACGAAACCCAATGCAAGTCAATGGGGAAGCATAGTCGGCAGTGAGTGGAGGCCAGGAAAACACCTACAGTGCCCATTTTAATGCCAAAAACATCCATTCTTGTTTCTGAAGCTTGTCAATCTTAATTAACTTTATAATAATAGTTGGGCATTGGAAATTGGGGGTCATTTGGCAAAAGTTGTGGGGGGTAGGGCTGGTTCAAGGTTTTAGTGGGCCCAGGAAACGTGGACTACGTCACGGCGGTGGAGAAGGGAGAGGTAAGTATGTCAAGTTTGCAAGTGCTGTGATCCTGAGCAAGCAGGGGGGGCCCACTCGTTGGCATTGGCACTGGCACAGGGCCCCTCAAAGTACAGCGGTGTGTTTGCACGGCGGGGGCGCCTCCCACCAGCAGCGACACTTTTGCGTACTCTGAGGGGCCCTGTGCCAGTGACGTCGCCAACGAGTATGTCACCCCACCTAATGAAGGAACCTGCACTTTCATCTGCACCTTCCTCTTTGTCCCTGTGTAAGGTGGTATAACATGCGGGAAGGGCAACCTTACTTTCAGCAGGGTCAGATTCTGGCTGTGTAGAGTACAAGGGGAATGTAGTGGTCTAGGTCAATGTACCAGCAGACTCATCTAGCAGTGGCTGGGCAATGGGCAGGATGAGGAGGAAACACAGATATAGGGCCAAAGAATAAAGTAGGCTAAATGCAGTTCAAAATTGGTAACAGGACTAAACAGGCGGCATTGCTTTGTTCAGTGGAGTAGCAAACCCAGGAGCAGCAGACACTGTTTTAAGGGCCCAACCACACTAGTAGGCCAAATGCAGTTTAATATCTGCTACTATAGGCCAAAAGCCTAAAGACTGAAGCTCAGCTTTATACAGTGGAGGACAACACCATGGAGCGGCAGACACCGTTAGTAGGCCGTAACCACCAATTTTTTGTTAAAAAAGCACTTAATGAGAGCCAGAAGGTTGAAGCTCAGACAAGGCAACCTGGAGGAGAACACCAAGGAGGAGGAGAACACTCAGGAGGAGGACAACACCAGGGAGCGGCAAACAGAGTTATTAAGCCCCAACCACCAATTTTTTTAAAAAAAGCACTTAATGAGAGCCAGAAGGTTGAAGCTCAGATTTAGACAGTTGAGGACAACACCAGGGAGCGGCAAACAGAGTTATTAGGCCCCAACCACCAATTTAAAAAAAAAAACCACTTAATGAGAGCCAGAAGGTTGAAGTTCAGATTTATTCAGTTGAGGACAACACCAGGGAGCGGCAAACCGAGTTATTAGGCCCCAACCACCAATTTTTTTTTAAAAAAGCACTTAATGAGAGCCAAAAGGTTGAAGCTCAGATTTAGACAGTGGAGGACAATTTGAATTAGGGACTGCAGACAGACTTAGTAGGCTGTCCCCTGTGGACCATGCATCCACCACATTAACCCATTGCGCCGTAATGGACACGTAACCTTCTGTGGCCATGCCTACAGGTCCATGCGTCTGTTGTCAAGTGCACCTTTGTACTCACAGATTGCCAGAGTGCATGGACAATGGAGGTGGTGCTGGTGGAGGGCTGGGATGGCTTTTCTTGCAAAAGAAGTGTTGACTGGGTAGCTCGTAGCGTGGGACAGCGTAGTCCATCATGGCTTTTTTAATATTACATAAAATAAAGAAATAGCCTCTATGCACTTTAAAATAGGTTCCAGGGGTACACGGGCAGCATTGGTGTGATCAGCGGAGGAGGAGGATTGCAAGGAGGGACCGCAGACAGGCTTACTAGGCCTAAAATAACAAAAAGTAGGCTCAAGGCAGTTTTAAATCGGTTACATGGATACACAGGCAGCATTGTGGTCAGCGGAGGAGGAGGATTGCAAGGAGGGACCGCAGACAGGCTTACTAGGCCTAAAATAACAAAAAGTAGGCTCAAGGCAGTTTTAAATCGGTTACATGGATACACAGGCAGCATTGTGGTCAGCGGAGGAGGAAGATTGCAAGGAGGGACTGCAGACAGGCTTACAAGGCCTAAAATAACTAAAAATAGGCTCAAGGCAGTTTTAAATCGGTTACATGGATACACAGGCAGCATTGTGGTCAGCGGAGGAGGAGGATTGCAAGGAGGGACCGCAGACAGGCTTACTAGGCCTAAAATAACAAAAAGTAGGCTCAAGGCAGTTTTAAATCGGTTACATGGATACACAGGCAGCATTGTGGTCAGCGGAGGAGGAGGATTGAAAGGAGGGACCGCAGACAGGCTTACAAGGCCTAAAATAACTAAAAATAGGCTCAAGGCAGTTTTAAATCGGTTACATGGATACACCGGCAGCATTGTGGTCAGCGGAGGAGTAGGATTGCAAGGAGGGACCGCAGACAGGCTTACTAGGCCTAAAATAACAAAAAGTAGGCTCAAGGCAGTTTTAAATCGGTTACATGGATACACAGGCATCATTGTGGTCAGCGGAGGAGGAGGATTGCAAGGAGGGACCGCAGACAGGCTTACAAGGCCTAAAATAACTAAAAATAGGCTCAAGGCAGTTTTAAATCGGTTACATGGATACACAGGCAGCATTGTGGTCAGTGGAGGAGGAGGATTGCAAGGAGGGACCGCAGACAGGCTTACTAGGCCTAAAATAACAAAAAGTAGGCTCAAGGCAGTTTTAAATCGGTTACATGGATACACAGGCAGCATTGTGGTCAGCGGAGGAGGAGGATTGCAAGGAGGGACTGCAGACAGGCTTACTAGGCCTAAAATAACAAAAAGTAGGCTCAAGGCAGTTTTAAATCGGTTACATGGATACACAGGCAGCATTGTGGTCAGCGGAGGAGGATTGCAAGGAGGGACCGCAGACAGGCTTACTAGGCCTAAAATAAATAAAAATAGGCTCAAGGCAGTTTTAAATCGGTTACATGGATACACAGGCAGCATTGTGGTCAGCGGAGGAGGATTGCAAGGAGGGACCGCAGACAGGCTTACTAGGCCTAAAATAAATAAAAATAGGCTCAAGACACTTAGAGTTATCTCGCAGGGGTACACAGGCAGCATTGGTGTGGTCAGCGGAGGACGATTGCAAGGAGTGTCTGACACAGTTAGTACTCACAAAAAATAAATAGATGTTAATGTCTCGCCAAAAAACAAAAAAAAAAAAGTGTGGCATACTTAGGTACAGGCGTGGGCTCATCTGCTGAGTTTCTGACATAGTAATTTGGCAGTAAGTATTTACTGGTGTCAATATAGGACACTGACCCAGACTACTTTAACTAGCATCATAGATGTCAACAAATTGGTATTGTCAGTGCCAGGCATTGAATGATGTCAGCGCATAGACTAAACATTGGTGGAGCTGTGAGAGATAATTTTGCACGTGGTAGAGCACAGTTTGAGCTGGGGGGGGTGAACTCTCTTGTGGCCGGCGGTACCGTCCCAGGGCCCCTCATGTTACAACGGTGTGTCTGACGTTGGGTGCGCGCCACCACCGCCAGAGACACTTTATTGTACTATGAGGGACCCAGTGGCAGTGCTGTCGACCAAAAGCGGGCACACCCACCTCTTCAGACAAACGGCACTCTAACGGGTGCTTGCACCAAGTGGCGAGACCACGGCCCCATGGGGGGAATTTTCCCATTGAGGGAGGTGTAAACATGTCGTATGCTGGACAAACAGCTGCTGCAAATTAAGAGATTGGAACACTCAGTAAGACCAGTCCACAAGCAAGACCTTTTTATAGGAAAGCTAGGTGTCAGCCGGGAAAGGTGGGGCAAAATAATTTGAAATCCAGGAGTGGTTCATTTTAAGGAAGGTTAGATCATCCACATTTTGGGTAGCCAGACGAGTCCTTTTTTCGGTTAATATTGAACCAGCAGCACTGAATACTCTTTCTGATAGCACACTAGCTGCTGGGCAAGCAAGCTCCTGCAGTGCATATTCTGCCAATTCAGGCCAGGTGTCTAATTTGGATGCCCAGTAATCAAATGGGAATGACGGTTGAGGGAGAACATCGATAAGGGATGAAAAATAGTTAGTAACCATACTGGACAAATGTTGTCTCCTGTCACTTTGAATAGATGCTGCAGTACCTGTCCTGTCTGCGGTCATTGCGAAATCGCTCCACAACCTGGTCAGAAAACCCCTCTGTCCAACACCACTTCTGATTTGTGCACCTCTAACACCTCTGCCCTGTAGCCCCCTGCAGCTCGTGTGAGAACCATAACCGGCGCTGTGTGCTGGGAATGCCTGAATCAAACGGTCTACAAGAGTAGCTTGTTTGGTTGCTAATATTTGTTCGAGGTTCTCATGTGGCATAATATTTTGCAATTTGCCTTTATAGCGAGGGTCAAGGATGCAGGCCAACCAGTAATCGTCATCGCTCATCATTTTAATAATGCGTGGGTCCCTTTTGAGGATACGTAAGGCATAATCCGCCATGTGGGCCAAAGTTCCAGTTGTCAAATCTGCGGTTGTGCTGGTTTGAGGGGCAGTTACAGGCAAATCTACGTCACTTGTCTCCCTTAAAAAAACAGAACCCGGCCTTGCAACGCCACTAATTTCGGTTGGCCCAGGAGAAGCTTCCTCATTAAAAAAGTACTCATCCCCATCATCCTCCTCATCCTCCTCCTCCTCCTCTTCGCCCGCTACCGCGTCCTCTACACGGCCCTGACCAGACAATGGCTGACTGTCATCAAGGCTTTCCTCTTCCTCGGCTGCAGACGCCTGCTCCTTTATGTGCGTCAAACTTTGCATCAGCAGACGCATTAGGGGGATGCTCATGCTTATTATGGCGTTGTCTGCACTAACCAGCCATGTGCATTCCTCAAAACACTGAAGGACTTGACACAGGTCTTGTAGCTTCGACCACTGCACACCTGACAACTCCATGTCTGCCATCCAACTGCCTGCCCGTGTATGTGTATCCTCCCACAAAAACATAACAGCACGCCTCTGTTCACACAGTCTCTGAAGCATGTGCAGTGTGGAGTTCCACCTTGTTGCAACGTCGATGATTAGGTGATAGTTCTGCATACGGCTGGAGTGTACGGGCGAACGGCGGATATGCGAGCAAAGTCTGCGCACTTTGAGGAGCAGGTCGCGTAACCCCGGATAACTTTTCAGGAAGCACTGCACCACCAGGTTTAAGGTGTGAGTCAGGCAAGGAATGTGTTTCAGTTGGGAAAGGGCTATGGCAGCCATGAAATTCCTTCCGTTATCACTCACTACCTTGCCTGCCTCAAGATGTACAGTGCCCAGCCATGACTGAGTTTCTTTCTGCAAGAACTCGGACAGAACTTCCGCGGTGTGTCTGTTGTCGCCCAAACACTTCATTGCCAATACAGCCTGCTGACGCTTGCCACTAGCTGTCCCATAATGGCACACCTGGTGTGCAACAGTGGCAGCTGCGGATGGAGTGGATGTGCGACTGCGGTCTGTGGACGAGCTCTCGCTTCTGCAGGAGGATGAGGAAGAGGAGGAGGGGGGGCGAACGCCTACAGCCAACTCTTTCCTTGACCGTGGGCTAGGCAGAACTGTCCCAATATTGCTGTCCCCTGTGGACCCTGCATCCACCACATTCACCCAGTGTGCCGTGATGGACACGTAACGTCCCTGGCCATGCCTACTTGTCCATGCATCTGTTGTCAGGTGCACCTTTGTAGTCACAGACTGCCTGAGTGCATGGACGATGCGGTCTTTAACATGCTGTTGGAGGGCTGGGATGGCTTTTCTAGAAAAGAAGTGTCGACTGGGTAGCTCGTAGCGTGGTACAGCGTAGTCCATCAGTGCTTTGAAAGCTTCGCTTTCAACTAACCGGTAGGGCATCATCTCTAATGAGATTAGTCTAGCAATGTGGGCGTTCAAACCCTGTGTACGCGGATGCGAGGATGAGTACTTCCTTTTCCTAACGAGAGTCTCATGAAGGGTGAGCTGGACTGGAGAGCTGCATACGGTGGAACTAGCGGGGGTGCCGGTGGACATGGGTGACTGAGAGAGGGTTGGAGATGGTATTCTTGCCGGTGCCCTACATGCAGTGTTTCCTACTACTAACCTGGTGATTCCCTGACTGCTTTGGCCTGGCGACGAAAGCTGCACAGATACTGCAGGTGGTGCGGGAAATGGTGGGCTTACAGGGAGGGAAGGGATGTAGCGTTGCTGACTAGCTTCATTGGCCGAGGGTGCTGCAACCTTTAGCGATGTTTGGTAGTTAGTCCAGGCTTGCAAATGCATGGTGGATAAATGTCTATGCATGCAACTTGTATTTAGACTTTTAAGATTCTGACCTCTGCTTAAGGTAGTTGAACATTTTTGACAGATGACTTTGCGCTGATCATTTGGATGTTGTTTAAAAAAATGCCAGACTGCACTCTTTCTACTATCGGATACCTTTTCAGGCATTGCAGACTGAGCTTCTTTAACCGGATGGCCACGCTGTCCTCCAACTGGTTTTGGTTTTGCCAAGCGTTTTTGGCCAGATACGGGCCCGGCAGATGGAACCTGTTGTGATGTTGATGCCTGCTGTGGCTCCTCCTCCTCAGAACTACTGCCGCCTGCACCCTGTTCCCCCAATGGCTGCCAATCGGGGTCAACAACTGGGTCATCTATGACCTCCTCTTCTATGTCGTGTGCAACTTCGTCTGTGTCACCGTGTAAGCCGGCTGACAGCTATGTCAACAGAAAAATACAAAAGTTATGGCTCTTAGAAGAAGGGGAGTAAAAAAAACAAAAGTGCCAAAAAAAGGGAAATGTCCCAGTCTGGAAGGCATTTGAAAAGGAAAAATTCAGGGAGCAAAGTAATATTTGGTTATTTTTATTCTCATTAAACTACAGTATATATATAGAGCTCCTTTATATTTTGGGATGTTTACCATTTCATAGATTTTATAGTATTGATACAATAGTGTTTATGGCTGTTGGTGATTAGCATGGCTGCACAGCACCACCTACCTAATAATCACAGACACTGCAGACGAAGAACTAGATATTAACATCATCTAGACATTATTATAGTTATACTGTTTGCCTTAAAATATTCCTAGACTGTGCTCTGTCTGTGGTAAGATGGGATGTCTATGCTCCAGCCCTGTAATCAAAGACTGTTGAGAACCAAATAAATAACGAAATACTGATACTGCCAACACAAATTGTTGCCCTATCCAAATATCTGACAATGTAATAGTCAAATATTAAAATGACCACAATTGAAAATAGAGCTCCAAATAATTATTTTTTTTAAATCAATAAAAACTGAAAGACTTGTGTAATCTCAACATCAAAGGTCCTAATAACCTATTTGCCCCAAATAGACACCATAGATTTGGTCTTCCCTTGAGACTGTCCCCTATGAGGGAGTTATAATGAGTTCAAACAAAATGTAATATTAAATGAAAGGAACCTGAGAGAACACAGGGTTAATTACTGAGTGCATTTTAAGGGTTGTCCGACTTCACCAAAATAACTTCAGAAATGACAGGGATGGTTATGGAATAAAATGATTTATACTCACCTGCTCTAAGTCCCGCCATCACTACAGCTTCAGTGGTCTCCACTAGGGTTGAGCGACTTTCATTTTTTTAAGATCGAGTCGGGTTTTGCGAAACCCGACTTTGTCCAAAGTCGAGTCGAGTGCAGTCGGCCGATTATCGTTAAAAGTCGGGGATCGACCGAAACACGAAACCCAATGCAAGTCAATGGGGAAGCATAGTCGGCAGTGAGTGGAGGCCAGGAAAACACCTACAGTGCCCATTTTAATGCCAAAAACATCCATTCTTGTTTCTGAAGCTTGTCAATCTTAATTAACTTTATAATAATAGTTGGGCATTGGAAATTGGGGGTCATTTGGCAAAAGTTGTGGGGGGTAGGGCTGGTTCAAGGTTTTAGTGGGCCCAGGAAACGTGGACTACGTCACGGCGGTGGAGAAGGGAGAGGTAAGTATGTCAAGTTTGCAAGTGCTGTGATCCTGAGCAAGCAGGGGGGGCCCACTCGTTGGCATTGGCACTGGCACAGGGCCCCTCAAAGTACAGCGGTGTGTTTGCACGGCGGGGGCGCCTCCCACCAGCAGCGACACTTTTGCGTACTCTGAGGGGCCCTGTGCCAGTGACGTCGCCAACGAGTATGTCACCCCACCTAATGAAGGAACCTGCACTTTCATCTGCACCTTCCTCTTTGTCCCTGTGTAAGGTGGTATAACATGCGGGAAGGGCAACCTTACTTTCAGCAGGGTCAGATTCTGGCTGTGTAGAGTACAAGGGGAATGTAGTGGTCTAGGTCAATGTACCAGCAGACTCATCTAGCAGTGGCTGGGCAATGGGCAGGATGAGGAGGAAACACAGATATAGGGCCAAAGAATAAAGTAGGCTAAATGCAGTTCAAAATTGGTAACAGGACTAAACAGGCGGCATTGCTTTGTTCAGTGGAGTAGCAAACCCAGGAGCAGCAGACACTGTTTTAAGGGCCCAACCACACTAGTAGGCCAAATGCAGTTTAATATCTGCTACTATAGGCCAAAAGCCTAAAGACTGAAGCTCAGCTTTATACAGTGGAGGACAACACCATGGAGCGGCAGACACCGTTAGTAGGCCGTAACCACCAATTTTTTGTTAAAAAAGCACTTAATGAGAGCCAGAAGGTTGAAGCTCAGACAAGGCAACCTGGAGGAGAACACCAAGGAGGAGGAGAACACTCAGGAGGAGGACAACACCAGGGAGCGGCAAACAGAGTTATTAAGCCCCAACCACCAATTTTTTTAAAAAAAGCACTTAATGAGAGCCAGAAGGTTGAAGCTCAGATTTAGACAGTTGAGGACAACACCAGGGAGCGGCAAACAGAGTTATTAGGCCCCAACCACCAATTTAAAAAAAAAAACCACTTAATGAGAGCCAGAAGGTTGAAGTTCAGATTTATTCAGTTGAGGACAACACCAGGGAGCGGCAAACCGAGTTATTAGGCCCCAACCACCAATTTTGTTTTTAAAAAAGCACTTAATGAGAGCCAAAAGGTTGAAGCTCAGATTTAGACAGTGGAGGACAATTTGAATTAGGGACTGCAGACAGACTTAGTAGGCTGTCCCCTGTGGACCATGCATCCACCACATTAACCCATTGCGCCGTAATGGACACGTAACCTTCTGTGGCCATGCCTACAGGTCCATGCGTCTGTTGTCAAGTGCACCTTTGTACTCACAGATTGCCAGAGTGCATGGACAATGGAGGTGGTGCTGGTGGAGGGCTGGGATGGCTTTTCTTGCAAAAGAAGTGTTGACTGGGTAGCTCGTAGCGTGGGACAGCGTAGTCCATCATGGCTTTTTTAATATTACATAAAATAAAGAAATAGCCTCTATGCACTTTAAAATAGGTTCCAGGGGTACACGGGCAGCATTGGTGTGATCAGCGGAGGAGGAGGATTGCAAGGAGGGACCGCAGACAGGCTTACTAGGCCTAAAATAACAAAAAGTAGGCTCAAGGCAGTTTTAAATCGGTTACATGGATACACAGGCAGCATTGTGGTCAGCGGAGGAGGAGGATTGCAAGGAGGGACCGCAGACAGGCTTACTAGGCCTAAAATAACAAAAAGTAGGCTCAAGGCAGTTTTAAATCGGTTACATGGATACACAGGCAGCATTGTGGTCAGCGGAGGAGGAAGATTGCAAGGAGGGACTGCAGACAGGCTTACAAGGCCTAAAATAACTAAAAATAGGCTCAAGGCAGTTTTAAATCGGTTACATGGATACACAGGCAGCATTGTGGTCAGCGGAGGAGGAGGATTGCAAGGAGGGACCGCAGACAGGCTTACTAGGCCTAAAATAACAAAAAGTAGGCTCAAGGCAGTTTTAAATCGGTTACATGGATACACAGGCAGCATTGTGGTCAGCGGAGGAGGAGGATTGAAAGGAGGGACCGCAGACAGGCTTACAAGGCCTAAAATAACTAAAAATAGGCTCAAGGCAGTTTTAAATCGGTTACATGGATACACCGGCAGCATTGTGGTCAGCGGAGGAGTAGGATTGCAAGGAGGGACCGCAGACAGGCTTACTAGGCCTAAAATAACAAAAAGTAGGCTCAAGGCAGTTTTAAATCGGTTACATGGATACACAGGCATCATTGTGGTCAGCGGAGGAGGAGGATTGCAAGGAGGGACCGCAGACAGGCTTACAAGGCCTAAAATAACTAAAAATAGGCTCAAGGCAGTTTTAAATCGGTTACATGGATACACAGGCAGCATTGTGGTCAGTGGAGGAGGAGGATTGCAAGGAGGGACCGCAGACAGGCTTACTAGGCCTAAAATAACAAAAAGTAGGCTCAAGGCAGTTTTAAATCGGTTACATGGATACACAGGCAGCATTGTGGTCAGCGGAGGAGGAGGATTGCAAGGAGGGACTGCAGACAGGCTTACTAGGCCTAAAATAACAAAAAGTAGGCTCAAGGCAGTTTTAAATCGGTTACATGGATACACAGGCAGCATTGTGGTCAGCGGAGGAGGATTGCAAGGAGGGACCGCAGACAGGCTTACTAGGCCTAAAATAAATAAAAATAGGCTCAAGGCAGTTTTAAATCGGTTACATGGATACACAGGCAGCATTGTGGTCAGCGGAGGAGGATTGCAAGGAGGGACCGCAGACAGGCTTACTAGGCCTAAAATAAATAAAAATAGGCTCAAGACACTTAGAGTTATCTCGCAGGGGTACACAGGCAGCATTGGTGTGGTCAGCGGAGGACGATTGCAAGGAGTGTCTGACACAGTTAGTACTCACAAAAAATAAATAGATGTTAATGTCTCGCCAAAAAACAAAAAAAAAAAAGTGTGGCATACTTAGGTACAGGCGTGGGCTCATCTGCTGAGTTTCTGACATAGTAATTTGGCAGTAAGTATTTACTGGTGTCAATATAGGACACTGACCCAGACTACTTTAACTAGCATCATAGATGTCAACAAATTGGTATTGTCAGTGCCAGGCATTGAATGATGTCAGCGCATAGACTAAACATTGGTGGAGCTGTGAGAGATAATTTTGCACGTGGTAGAGCACAGTTTGAGCTGGGGGGGGTGAACTCTCTTGTGGCCGGCGGTACCGTCCCAGGGCCCCTCATGTTACAACGGTGTGTCTGACGTTGGGTGCGCGCCACCACCGCCAGAGACACTTTATTGTACTATGAGGGACCCAGTGGCAGTGCTGTCGACCAAAAGCGGGCACACCCACCTCTTCAGACAAACGGCACTCTAACGGGTGCTTGCACCAAGTGGCGAGACCACGGCCCCATGGGGGGAATTTTCCCATTGAGGGAGGTGTAAACATGTCGTATGCTGGACAAACAGCTGCTGCAAATTAAGAGATTGGAACACTCAGTAAGACCAGTCCACAAGCAAGACCTTTTTATAGGAAAGCTAGGTGTCAGCCGGGAAAGGTGGGGCAAAATAATTTGAAATCCAGGAGTGGTTCATTTTAAGGAAGGTTAGATCATCCACATTTTGGGTAGCCAGACGAGTCCTTTTTTCGGTTAATATTGAACCAGCAGCACTGAATACTCTTTCTGATAGCACACTAGCTGCTGGGCAAGCAAGCTCCTGCAGTGCATATTCTGCCAATTCAGGCCAGGTGTCTAATTTGGATGCCCAGTAATCAAATGGGAATGACGGTTGAGGGAGAACATCGATAAGGGATGAAAAATAGTTAGTAACCATACTGGACAAATGTTGTCTCCTGTCACTTTGAATAGATGCTGCAGTACCTGTCCTGTCTGCGGTCATTGCGAAATCGCTCCACAACCTGGTCAGAAAACCCCTCTGTCCAACACCACTTCTGATTTGTGCACCTCTAACACCTCTGCCCTGTAGCCCCCTGCAGCTCGTGTGAGAACCATAACCGGCGCTGTGTGCTGGGAATGCCTGAATCAAACGGTCTACAAGAGTAGCTTGTTTGGTTGCTAATATTTGTTCGAGGTTCTCATGTGGCATAATATTTTGCAATTTGCCTTTATAGCGAGGGTCAAGGATGCAGGCCAACCAGTAATCGTCATCGCTCATCATTTTAATAATGCGTGGGTCCCTTTTGAGGATACGTAAGGCATAATCCGCCATGTGGGCCAAAGTTCCAGTTGTCAAATCTGCGGTTGTGCTGGTTTGAGGGGCAGTTACAGGCAAATCTACGTCACTTGTCTCCCTTAAAAAAACAGAACCCGGCCTTGCAACGCCACTAATTTCGGTTGGCCCAGGAGAAGCTTCCTCATTAAAAAAGTACTCATCCCCATCATCCTCCTCATCCTCCTCCTCCTCCTCTTCGCCCGCTACCGCGTCCTCTACACGGCCCTGACCAGACAATGGCTGACTGTCATCAAGGCTTTCCTCTTCCTCGGCTGCAGACGCCTGCTCCTTTATGTGCGTCAAACTTTGCATCAGCAGACGCATTAGGGGGATGCTCATGCTTATTATGGCGTTGTCTGCACTAACCAGCCATGTGCATTCCTCAAAACACTGAAGGACTTGACACAGGTCTTGTAGCTTCGACCACTGCACACCTGACAACTCCATGTCTGCCATCCAACTGCCTGCCCGTGTATGTGTATCCTCCCACAAAAACATAACAGCACGCCTCTGTTCACACAGTCTCTGAAGCATGTGCAGTGTGGAGTTCCACCTTGTTGCAACGTCGATGATTAGGTGATAGTTCTGCATACGGCTGGAGTGTACGGGCGAACGGCGGATATGCGAGCAAAGTCTGCGCACTTTGAGGAGCAGGTCGCGTAACCCCGGATAACTTTTCAGGAAGCACTGCACCACCAGGTTTAAGGTGTGAGTCAGGCAAGGAATGTGTTTCAGTTGGGAAAGGGCTATGGCAGCCATGAAATTCCTTCCGTTATCACTCACTACCTTGCCTGCCTCAAGATGTACAGTGCCCAGCCATGACTGAGTTTCTTTCTGCAAGAACTCGGACAGAACTTCCGCGGTGTGTCTGTTGTCGCCCAAACACTTCATTGCCAATACAGCCTGCTGACGCTTGCCACTAGCTGTCCCATAATGGCACACCTGGTGTGCAACAGTGGCAGCTGCGGATGGAGTGGATGTGCGACTGCGGTCTGTGGACGAGCTCTCGCTTCTGCAGGAGGATGAGGAAGAGGAGGAGGGGGGGCGAACGCCTACAGCCAACTCTTTCCTTGACCGTGGGCTAGGCAGAACTGTCCCAATATTGCTGTCCCCTGTGGACCCTGCATCCACCACATTCACCCAGTGTGCCGTGATGGACACGTAACGTCCCTGGCCATGCCTACTTGTCCATGCATCTGTTGTCAGGTGCACCTTTGTAGTCACAGACTGCCTGAGTGCATGGACGATGCGGTCTTTAACATGCTGTTGGAGGGCTGGGATGGCTTTTCTAGAAAAGAAGTGTCGACTGGGTAGCTCGTAGCGTGGTACAGCGTAGTCCATCAGTGCTTTGAAAGCTTCGCTTTCAACTAACCGGTAGGGCATCATCTCTAATGAGATTAGTCTAGCAATGTGGGCGTTCAAACCCTGTGTACGCGGATGCGAGGATGAGTACTTCCTTTTCCTAACGAGAGTCTCATGAAGGGTGAGCTGGACTGGAGAGCTGCATACGGTGGAACTAGCGGGGGTGCCGGTGGACATGGGTGACTGAGAGAGGGTTGGAGATGGTATTCTTGCCGGTGCCCTACATGCAGTGTTTCCTACTACTAACCTGGTGATTCCCTGACTGCTTTGGCCTGGCGACGAAAGCTGCACAGATACTGCAGGTGGTGCGGGAAATGGTGGGCTTACAGGGAGGGAAGGGATGTAGCGTTGCTGACTAGCTTCATTGGCCGAGGGTGCTGCAACCTTTAGCGATGTTTGGTAGTTAGTCCAGGCTTGCAAATGCATGGTGGATAAATGTCTATGCATGCAACTTGTATTTAGACTTTTAAGATTCTGACCTCTGCTTAAGGTAGTTGAACATTTTTGACAGATGACTTTGCGCTGATCATTTGGATGTTGTTTAAAAAAATGCCAGACTGCACTCTTTCTACTATCGTATACCTTTTCAGGCATTGCAGACTGAGCTTCTTTAACCGGATGGCCACGCTGTCCTCCAACTGGTTTTGGTTTTGCCAAGCGTTTTTGGCCAGATACGGGCCCGGCAGATGGAACCTGTTGTGATGTTGATGCCTGCTGTGGCTCCTCCTCCTCAGAACTACTGCCGCCTGCACCCTGTTCCCCCAATGGCTGCCAATCGGGGTCAACAACTGGGTCATCTATGACCTCCTCTTCTATGTCGTGTGCAACTTCGTCTGTGTCACCGTGTAAGCCGGTGGTATAGCGTTCGTGACGGGGCACCATAGTCTCCGCTGGTTTTGATTCTGCCTCAGTACACTGCGAGGGCAATGTTCTGGTCTGAGTCAAAGGAACAGCATAGTAATCTGGCTGTGGCTGTGCATCTGTGCACTCCATGTCCGATTCAACTTTGAATGGGCATGGCCTGTTAACTGTTTCACTGTCTAACCCAGGAATGGTATGTATAAAGAGCTCCATGGAGTAACCTGTTGTGTCGACTGACGCATCCTTCACTGTTGTTCTGGGTGAAGGACACAAGGAAGAGACTTGTTCCTGACCGGGAGCATCCACTGACGATGCACTGCTCTGACATTTGGCACTTTCCGAGGAGGAGGCGAAAGAGCTAGAGGCAGAGTCAGCAATGAAAGCCAATACTTGTTCCTCCTGCTCCGGCTTCAAAAGTGGTTTTCCTACTCCCAGAAAAGAGAGCGTTCGAGGCCTTGTGTAGCCAGACAACAAACCTGGCTCAACAACTCGAGACTTAGGTGCTGTACTGCTTTTACCACGACCACCTGATGCTCCACCGCCACTACCATCATTACCAGCTGACAATGACCGCCCACGGCCACGACCTCTTCCACTAGACTTCCTCATTGTTTTCAAAACGTAACCAAAGTAACGGCATTTGTTACTGTAAAACAACTTAAAAGGTGAACTCAAACTTCTGTAGGATTTATATATACCTTTATAGGTGCCTGACACTGAAAGGAAAATCAGGCCCAATGTTACACACTAGGTTTTCTGTGCCCCAATAATTTGAGACAGATGGCACACACAGGACCGGCACTCAAGCAGAAATGCCAATCTTAATCTCCCACTATTTTTTTTTTACAGGGAGAATTTACCCCCCCCAAAAAAATGGCCCAATATTACACACTGGTTTTCGGTGGCACACAAGGAGAGACAGATGCCACACGCAGGACTGGCACAGAGGCAGACTTGCCAATCTTTATCTCCCACTATTAATTTTTTTTTTTACAGGGAGAATTTACCAAAAAAAAAAAATGGCCCAGTATTACACACTGGTTTTCGGTGGCACATAAGGAGAGACAGATGCCACACACAGCACTGGCACAGAGGCAGACTTGCCAATCTTTATCTCCCACTATTAATTATTTTTTTTACAGGGAGAATTTACAAAAAAAAAATAAAAATGGCCCAATATTACACACTGGTTTTCGGTGGCACACAAGGAGAGACAGATGCCACATACAGGACTGGCACAGAGATAGACTTGCCAATCTTTATCTCCCACTATTAATTATTTTTTTTACAGGGAGAATTTACAAAAAAAAAAAAAATGGCCCAATATTACACACTGGTTTTCGGTGGCACACAAGGAGAGACAGATGCCACACACAGGACTGGCACAGAGGCAGACTTGCCAATCTTTATCTCCCACTATTAATTTATTTTTTTACAGGGAGAATTTACCAAAAAAAAAAAATGGCCCAATATTACACACTGGTTTTCGGTGGCACACAAGGAGAGACAGATGCCACACACAGGACTGGCACAGAGGCAGATTTGCCAATCTTTATCTCCCACTATAATTTTTTTTTTTTACAGGGAGAATTTACCAAAAAAAAAAATGGCCCAATATTACACACTGGTTTTCGGTGGCACACAAGGAGAGACAGATGCCACACACAGCAATGGCACAGAGGCAGACTTGCCAATCTTTATCTCCCACTATTTATTTTATTTTTTTTTCAGGGAGAATTAAAAAAAACAAACAAAAAAAACCCAATATTACACATTAGGTTTTCTGTGGCACACAATGAGAGACAGATGCCACACACAGCACTGGTACAGAGGCAGACTTGCCAATCTTTATCTCCCTGCAGTAATCTCAGAAAAGTATGGCAGGCAGCTATAAAAAGGACTGCTGCACACAAAAGTGTGGACAAACAAACAAGATAGCTGTGCAGAAAGGAAGGAACAACAGGATTTGTGCTTTGAAAAAAGCAGTTGGTTTGCACAGCGGCGTACACACACAGCAACGCAGCTATCAGGGAGCCTTCTAGGGCAGCCCAATGAGCTACAGCGCTGAGGAAAAAAAATGTAGCTTCCACTGTCCTGCAAACAAAAGGTGGTGTTGGACAGTGGAAATCGCTACAGCACAGGCGGTTTGGGGGTGAATGTACCCTGCCTAACACTATCCCTGCTTCTGACGAAGCAGCAGCAACCTCTCCCTATGCTCAGATCAGCAGCAGTAAGATGGCGGTCGGTGGGAACGCCCCTTTATAGCCCCTGTGACGCCACAGAAAGCAAGCCAATCACTGCAATGCCCTTCTCTAAGATGGTGGGGACTGAGATCTATGTCATCACGCTGCCCACACTCTGCGTCCACCTTCATTGGCTGAGAAATGGCGCTTTTAGCGTCATTGAAACGCGACTTTGGCGTGAAAGTCGCGTACCGCATGGCCGACCCCACACAGGGATCGGGTCGGGTTTCATGAGACGCCGACTTTTGGCAAAAGTCGGCGACTTATGAAAATGAACGATCCGTTTCGCTCAACCCTAGTCTCCACCAGGACAGGGGGAGATAATGTCTTATTCGCCTGAATGCTGCAGCAAATCATAAGCCTTAGGGGACAGTTGATTGAAGAACAGGATGTCCAGGTTTCCTATTCTGGCTTTAGAGGGGCAGGGTTAAAAGTGATAATTAAACTTTATTTCATAGCTATCTCTGCCCTTTACAAATATTTTAGGTGAAGTCAGATAACCCATATAAGTAGGGAAGTTACTAGTTTATTTGCATTCACTGCAGCTCCTGTGAACCACCTCAGTGTACAAGCATCTGCTGTATAGTCATATTGCCTGAACCGTAATGATTTCTTATATAGTACCGTCAGTTTCAAGGTTTTCTAAATTTCCTTGCATCAAATCTTACCCATTGCATGCATTGTGCATGCAGCAGTGTTGTGCATCTGATACAAAATAATGAAGAGAAAATAGTGAAGGCTCTCACCAAAGATAAAGATGCTCTTTATTCAGAAGAAGGTCCTCCAGCCCATAGAAGCGTAAGTACACAAAAAATGGTGGCACTACTCCTGCTTGTCTTCCACTGGCCATATGTGCTTTTAACTTTCATAAAAATAAGGAAATTTTCTTTTTTATATCTTTGGTGATTGCCTTCACTTTTTTTTTCTCCTTTTACTTATACACAATACTGCTGCATGCACTATACATCCACCCTTAGCTCTTCTACACACATGCAACTCTCCTACATACACACAGCTATGCTACATACATACACACATCTCTGCTGCATCACTACACATACAGCTCTGTTATGCACACCTTTGCTTAACTCTGTTGTAATGCTGCGTTAGCACCATACGCAGTGAAGAGGCAGTGACACACAAAATTCCAATATAAAGTCTCTTTAATGTGTTTCCTCACAGTATTAAAGTCCAATTCACACACAAGTGCATATGATTAGTGCTCAGTTCATAGCACTACATATAATATGGTTTTTAGATTGCAGTCCCTAAACACGACGGACCTCCCCTTGTCCAGTATCCGTGGGGCGACCGCACACCATATTAAAGTCCCCAAACACAGCCATACATGTTGCAGGCACTACACACGCCAGTCCTCCTCTGACTAGTTCCTGTGGGTATCCTGCATCGCTGTATCACAGTCTCTTTACGTACACAGCCCAGGATATCCTCCGGATAGCAGCCGGGCACCATATCCACCTGTTTGCAATCGTTACACATGCCAGTCCTCTTTTGGACACAGGACATCCACCTTCGGTACACCTCCGGATGCAGGACTGTCCACATCCAACTTTTTCGGGCACAGGACATCCACCTCCAGTTCACCT
Organism: Ranitomeya variabilis; assembly: GCF_051348905.1. Taxonomy (NCBI): domain Eukaryota; kingdom Metazoa; phylum Chordata; class Amphibia; order Anura; family Dendrobatidae; genus Ranitomeya; species Ranitomeya variabilis. The sequence goes on along the minus strand of NC_135232.1, from coordinate 1,059,844,603 downwards.
CCGAGCACAGGACTGTCCACATCCGAGACCAGTTACCATGGATGACTTGCATCACTGTATACCCTGCAGTATGCTGCCTCACACACACAGCCAGCGCTCGGCAGGCCTCTGCTCTGCACACCAGCACACATCAGACTGACACTGACGTTGCATCTGACACCTGACACACCCATAACCCTTACTGCAGGGTTTTTAACAAACAAAACTGTGGCTTTCAGCCACATGGAAAACCCAGACTGGACATCCATGACTGCCATGCACACCTATGAACTTCATCTGCTTCCATGCGCAACCTGGGGAGAACACACAGCCCTACCTGTGGCACGAGTCACTGGCTCAATATCCTCCCCCCCTGTTCATACCTGTGGGTTTGAACACTTGTTATCTCGTATGAGCGCTAGACAGGGCATCCATATGACCCTGTGACTTCCCCGCCCAAAGCAACATTTTCAGTCTCTCCTGCCAATGCCTCTAGGGGGAGCCTATTGGGATTACACTCTGACCTTAATTTGGTGACCCATATGGCAGGTATCTCAACATTTTTGGGTTCTACTCCTGACACAACACATAAGCGCATTCTCTGCTGCTTCCACTGCAGCTCCTGCTGCTGCAGAACCCCTTGCTGCAACTGCAGCTCATCCGCAACACAGACTTCATGGACCCGCCGATCCACAGTAAATCTTCATAACCCCATCGAGTTACCGCCAAAAGCCTTCAATCTTATTGGCCCCGCTGAGCCACAGCAAGCTGTCTTGAAACATTTTTTCCAGCAGATTTGCACAACGCTATGCAGCACGCTTTGGGGTATGCCTCAGTTCACACAGCCGCATTCTCCACCATATGTAATGCTGCAGTAGCACCGAAAGCAGTGAAGAGGCAGTGACCCACAAATTTAGAACACAAAGTCTCTTTAATGTGTTTCCTCAAAGCATTAAAGTCCAATTCACACACAAGTGCATATTATTAGTGCTCAGTTCACACCAGTTCATAGCACTACATATCATAAGGTTTTTAGATTGCAGTCTCTAAACACGCCGGACCTCTCCTTGTCTAGTATCCGTGGGGCGACCGCACACCATATTAAAGTCCCCAAACACAGTTTTACATGTTGAAGACACTACACACGCCAGTCCTCCTCTGACTAGTTCCAATGGGTGTCCTGCATCGCTGTATCACAGTCTCTTTACTCACACACGCGTACACAGCCCAGGATATCCTCCGGATAGCAGATGGGCACCATATCCACCTTTTTGCAATCGTTACACATGCCAGTCCTCTTTTGGGCACACCTCTGGGCACAGGACTGTCCACATCCAAGACCAGTTACCACGGACGACTTGCATCGCTGTATACGCTGCGGGTGCCAGGCTATTCAGCTGCCATAGCTGCTGTCTCCGCAGGCCTGTGCTGCTTCACTCCCACAGCCAGCGCTCTGCAGGCGTCTGCTCTGCACACCACTACACACCAGACTGACACTGAAGTTGCACCTGACACTTGACACCTGGCACACCCATACCCCTTACTGCAAGGTTTTAGCAAACCTGTGGCTTTCAGCCACATGGAAAACCCAGACCGGAAATCTGTGACTGCCATGCACACCTATGGACTTCACTCGTCTCCATGCACAACCTGGGGAGAACACACAGTGACCTCTACCTTTGACACGAGTCACTACCTCACACCGTGTATACATTACCACATTTTGAAGCTTTTTGCAGGCCTGTGACTGATAATAATGTGCAAGTTCTAGTAGCTTCTTTCCTGCCCTGCACGATCAGGCTGATGAGTGTTGGGCAAAAGAAAGGAGAACTGTGCTGCTGCATAGTTCTCCCAGTGATTGGGAATGTGGTGTCAGTGTTTTCCTCGATAATGGGAAACTTCCTACAGACTATAAGACAAACTTTTTAGTAATATTTTTTCTTATTAAAAATTGCATAATATACGAAATATGTGATATAAACTGGTATACTAAATATTTGCAAACCAAAAAAGTAAAAGATTGTGGAATGAACGGCACGAGAGGAGTACAGTACACGATCAGTACTTGGATACACGTGAAACCAATTTCACAGCCTGCACGATCTCCCAGGGTTTAAGGTGCTCAGCATAAATAGCATATAGTCTAATGAACAAATAGTAGAAACAAATGCGGCACTCACCCTTTTATGCTTGTGAAATCGTGCTGTTTTTATTGGACCGACATGAAAAAGTTGTTACATGTCCATGTGATGAATCAGGCGTACAGGAGGGTGCGGGGAGAAAGGAGGTGAACGACGGCCGTTTCGCACAAGATGTGCTTCAACGGGTCCAGGGGGCTCCTGTGCGCCTGATTCATCACATGGACATGTAATAACTTTTTCATGTAGGTCCAATAAAAACAGCACGATTTCACAAGCATAAAAGGGTGAGTGCCGCATTTCTTTCTACTAAATATTTGCAAGTTTTGTACATTTTCATTTCTATTCCACAGTAAAAGAGACAACTGTTCAATGATTAACGTTCTTATTGATTCTATTATATGTTGTTGCAGGGTGCTGAAAAAATACTATCAATGAATGAATCAGGAGAACTTCAGGACCTGCTCATGAAGATTGAGGTGAATGATCTGTGTGAGGTGACCTTTCCCATATACCTCCGGCAACATCTAGGCATGCACGCCTGTGAGCGCACACATGGGTGCTACGTGGTTTTGCCTAAATTATTAGAGTCTGTTTCAATAATATACTGTATATAGAGTTTCATTTATTGCTTTCATAGCTGTGAATGCACCATAGTATAAAATATTTTACCAAGATAATTAATTGTATATACATAGCGGTATCAGAGTGGCCCAAACTATGGCTCCTTATCCATCATGAGCATACAACTCCCAGTATTATAGATGAGTGCACCAGGCAAAAAATGTAATGTCCCTTATTGTGGGGTCCCTCTAAGCGCCAGATCATAATAAACCAAAAAAAAGGAAAAAATAGATTAAATTCTTATACTCACCTCATTCTTTACCTTTATGGCTGCTTCCACTTCATCTTGCCTGCTGTCCGGTCCTCGGCACCTCTGTCGCATTGTATCTCCAGCCTGGCATTTACTCAATGCTGGTGCTTCGGGATGCAGGCCACGAGTTAAAGGAAGTTTTTAATATCATAAAATTGCAGTCCAATCTGCTGGCACCATGTTACAGAGCAGGGGGAGCTGAGCAGATTGATATATCATTTTGTGAGAAAAGACTCAGTATAACCTGTATTTTAATCATGTAATCCTCTTCTATTTTCGGCTCAGTGGATGGTCCTATCAGTAATTGATATTAATCCCTGTATACACCCTTATACAAAGGAGGCTGTCAGTCATTGATAGGACCGCCCACTGGACTGAAAACCCCAGAAAGAGCAAAGATTTAATTGATGAAATCATAGATTGAACTGAATCGTTTCTCAAGCTATATATCAATCTACTTAGCTCCCCTTCTCTATAACATGGTGTCTGCAGACTGGATTGCATTTTCATGATGACCGGTTCACTTTAAGTTTGCATGTGCAGTTACCTCAATGGTTTGCGGCCAGAAGTCAGTGCCCAGTGTTCACCCTTGGCTAGGACTTCTTGCCATGAGTAGACCCTGAAGCATGTGCAGTGAACACTAGGCCGTAGGTACGACACCACCGAGGCACAGAGGACTAGAGAGCTGGTAGGCAGCAGCAGGGGTTGGCAGAGAAGGGAGAAATGAGGGATGATATTTTTTTTATTTTTAACCTTCTGCCGGCCCAAACAACTGGCTGCCGTTTTGCTGAATTTGGATAGTGTGAATTACTGTAAAACTATCTATTGTCTCCAGAAAGTGGATTTATGTAAAATCCTGGAATACAATTCCCCTTGAATAAATCTGCCCATCTCTACCCAGCAAGCTTCAGCAGTTGTGAGTTGTTTAATAGTAATGAATATTGTGGATCAGCCATGTCCACAAGACTGCAAGAGCTGCTTACTAGGTAAATGCTCTAGTCTGGTCTATAAATCCGCACTCACATAGTCTAACATTGGTCCGTGCGCCATCTGTGTGTAATGGGGGCCAGGGTGGTAGTCATGGCGAGGGGCTTCTGTACTTCCATTGCACCCCGGCACCCCGCTGCATTAATAAGCTGTTCTTTCTCTGGTGTGCTGTGTTTGCAATGTATTTCACCCACCTGTGGGTCAGCATTCCCATCAGACTGCAAAGTCCCGATTTGTCTCAGCAACACACAATTATTCTCAAAGTCCAGATTAATTTTCAACAGAACTTTACTTAATTCATTCAGCTTCATTACAGACAGCATCCAACAGTCCTCACAAGTCACAGATGTTCCACCTTCTAATAAGGCCCCTTTCACACATCAGTTTTTTGCAGTCACAATCCATTGGCTCGATGAATCAACGGATCCATCGCAGATTGTGAAAAACTGATGCGACGGATTCATTTTTTCGATGGATCCAACTAGCGGATCAGGCTACTTGGATTCAAAATAAATTGGAGCATGCTCAGTTAAATAAACATTACTTTGTCCGTTGTCTCCGGCCGCCGGACAAACAATTTTCAATGGATCCGGCGAACAACGGATGAAACGTGAGGCCATCCGCAATCTGTCGCTAATACAAGTCTATGAGAAAGAAACAGATCCGGCAGCATCAGTCGCCGGATTCGTTTTTTTTCAAAATTTGATGGATTGAGACTGATAGCAAATAACTGATGTGTGAAAGGTGTCTCTGGTCTTCCTTAACAACACATCATCTGGTACTGTGATCTCCATTCCCGCAGTCTGGATTTCCGGTCTACCTGAGCCCGGTGTTCCCCGTTCACTTTCCCATTCCTTGAGCGAAATTACAGGATTACGCTTCTAATTCTTGTCAGACATCACGGGAGTTCCCAAAGGCCTAACCGCTGACCTCTCCAACTGCCCAGATCACACCAGTCACAAAGACGGACGTGTCATCTTTCTAATCATCTAGACCAATCCTCCTCACAGACTCGTTCCTCTCACAACCTGACAGCTCTGCTGAACTCTACTAACAGAAATTACCTCAGGGAGACACTCTTCCCGCCTCTACACTGGCCCCTTCCCCTTTTACAACTGTCACAACTCCGGCTGAAGCCAGTTCTTATCTCAATCTAATCTCCTACTCTACAGTGCCCCCAGTGTTCTAACCCGCAACTACACTGCCATAACCCTTACCAATGCTGATGTACCACTGCCACTGACTGTCCCTATTTTTGTCCCTAACGCACAAATATCAGAACAGTGTCAGCTATTATTATATTATACAGTGTCAACTACCATATATTACACAGGGCACACAGTAAACACAAAATATACCCGGTTTCATTAGGTAAACATGTACAGGAGTACAGGGCCCAAACCAGCCGCATGCACACCCCCTTACATGAGTGTGGCCCGTTGCATACATGGACAGCACATGAACCGAAATAAAGGCAGTGTGAACATGCTCTAACAGTGTACATTACGTGCTATACACTTGACCCCAATAGTGACTACATCTACTGTAGTAATATTTTTCTGTCTCTTTTTTTGCAGAGAGTGCAGCACCCTCACGCATGTGCCTCTTGTGGGGGTTTTGGCTTCCTTCCTTGTCTAGTGTGCCATGGAAGCAAGATGTCAGTGTTCCGAAACTGCTTCACGGACTCTTTTAAGGCTTTAAAGTGCACAGCGTGCAATGAGAACGGGCTACAGCGCTGTAAAAGCTGCACGGGTTGAGACAAAAAAGAAAAATGTCGCTTCATTCATTTTGAGATACATCATTTCTTACACATTTTTTAAGGTCCTATTTGCAGAAATAAAGTCAATTTGTACATATAAGTTTCTCTTTTTTTATTGTTATAAATGAACAGTCAATTTAAGGCGCATCTAGACTTATAAATCACAATGCATCTGGATGCTGAAGGCCTTATGTTTGACTGGACACAGTACTATAAAAAGATAGAAATAGCTTTTTTGGCAATTTATAGACAGGCAAATTACTATTCTGATGACATAAGGGTTTTATTATCTCACATAGGACCCATAAGGCTACATAATAGGAAAATTACTAGTGATGAGCGAGTGTACTCGTTGCTCGGGTTTGCCCAAGCATGCTTGGGTGGTCTCCGAGTATTTGTGAGTGCTTGGAGATTTAGTTTTTGTCGACAGCTGCATAATTTGCGGCTGCTAGCCAGCCTGAATACATGTGGGGATTGCCTGGTTGTTAGGGAAACCCCACAAGTATTCAGGCTGTCTAGCAGCTGCAAATCATGCAGCTGAGTTGACAAAAAACTAAATCTCCAAGCACTAACACATACTCGGAGATCACCTGAGCATGCTCTGGAAAACCCGAGCAACGAGTATACTCACTCATCAATAAAAATTACCTGTTTACAATATGCCAACGAGAGATTTTAATAATTTGCCCAGCTCTACTAACAGAGAGTAGTTTTCAAAATGAAGGCCATCTGAAAATTGATTCGATACTATGTTAATGAGCCAGAAAACACGCTGAGACATGCTGGAATTTAGCTATACTGTGTTTCCTCGACAATAAAACCTATCCCAAAAGTAAGTCCTAACATGATTTTACAGGATTTTTGAAATATGCTTGAAATATAAGTCTTACTCCAAAAATAAGCCAGAGTTACAGTCAGGGCCAGCGTTAGGGAAGCCCTAACCCATTTTACAGAGCAAAAATAAATTAAGACCTGGTCTTGTTTTAGGGGAAAAAAGGTAGTTGATGAAAGAAAAAAGTGAATGACATGCAGTTTATGGTATTGTGAATGTAGGTATTCAGATAAGAGACCAGACACTAAACCACCAATTACATGGGACTAAAAACATTAAAACCCAATGCTCCAAATATTGAGAAACAAAGCCGATAGTCACCAAAAACGGAGCATCAAATAATGAGACTCTAGAGAATGAGGCGCTAAGTCACTGGACCACAAGAACTGTAAGAGCAGATCAATGGATGCTAAGCTATGTAGCCAAAAACATTTGGAAATCAAAGATTTGACATTTTCTCAGGTGTGAAAAGCACCATTAGAAGATGCACATGAAAACCAGTAGGATTTTACTACTGAAATTAGTGGTATGTCTTATGGGTCACATTAAAGATGATGCCTGTTTTATAAATTGTATAGACGTGCCCCAAATGCATTTCCAGAAGAACCACAAAACGTATTTCTTCACAAAAGGTATCAATATAATCAGCATTACAGCGCCATTACAACCATGTCTTTACTTTACATTACCAAATCGTGCCAACTGGTTCTCTTACAGATATTCCAATTTAATTGCATCATATGTCAAAAAATGCTTGTTCCACATCTGGGTCCTTCACTTACTGGATAAACAGGAGTCTGAATTCTACATGCCCTCTCCATAGATGTCCATGAGTATATATTTTGAAGGACAACAACTACTTACGTAGCTTGTGACCCACACCTATCGGGTATTTATGGTGTATTATGTGGATATGTTATAAATGCCTAACATGGGAAAACCCCTTTAAATAAGGCATGTCAACATTTCAAAAGTGGCAAGTTTTTTATCTTATTTTATTCATGATGCTTCTCTTGTATTTAATTTTTTTTAAATCTGACATATTGTTCAAGAGATATAGGCCTTTTTCTTTTATTCAAAATGTCATCATCCTTAAAAGGAGGCCTGGCTTACAGCTTCTCTGGCGGTGTGTTTTTAGACTGCTCTGCATTATTACCTCTTTGAGCCATACCCCCTTGGTAAAGACAGAAATATTAACATTCAGTAAAAAGGTCCATATCTCGGAAAAAAATGGAATACTCAGTGGAGCAAAGGGAATAAAATTAGAGCAAAAATTGGCCATTTTTGACCTGGTGACAGGTCGTCTTTCATTGACAGCTATTGTAGGGTTTTTAAAGGGGTTTCTGGGACTACTGTATTATTATTATTATTATTATTATTATTATTTATTGTTATAGCGCCATTTATTCCATGGCGCTTTACAAGTGAGGAGGGGTATACATAATAACAAGTACAATAATCTTGAACAATACAAGTCATAACTGGTACAGTAGGAGAGAGGACCCTGCCCGCGAAGGCTCACAATCTACAAGGGATGGGTGAGAATACAGTAGGTGAGGGTAGAGCTGGTCATGCAGCGGTTTGGTCGATCGGTGGTTACTGCAGGTTGTAGGCTTGTCGGAAGAGGTGGGTCTTCAGATTCTTTTTGAAGGTTTCGATGGTGGGCGAGAGTCTGATGTGTTGTGGTAGAGGGTTCCAGAGTAGGGGTGATACGCGAGAGAAATCTTGTATGCGATTGTGGGAAGAGGAGATAAGAGGGGAGTAGAGAAGGAGATCTTGTGAGGATCGGAGGTTGCGTGTAGGAAAGTACCGGGAGATGAGGTCGCAGATGTAAGGAGGAGACAGGTTGTGGATGGCTTTGTACGTCATGGTTAGGGTTTTGTACTGGAGTCTCTGGGCAATGGGGAGCCAGTGAAGGGATTGACAGAGGGGAGAGGCCGGAGAATAGCGGGGGGACAGGTGGATTAGTCGGGCAGCAGAGTTTAGAATAGATTGGAGGGGTGCGAGAGTGTTTGAGGGGAGGCCACAGAGCAGAAGGTTGCAGTAGTCAAGGCGAGAGATGATGAGGGCATGGACTAGGGTTTTTGCAGATTCTTGGTTGAGGAATGAACGGATTCGTGCAATATTTTTGAGTTGAAGTCGGCAGGAAGTGGAAAGGGCTTGGATATGTGGTTTGAAGGAGAGATCAGCGTCAAGGATTACCCCGAGGCAGCGAGCTTGTGGGACTGGGGAGAGTGGGCAGCCATTTACTGTAATGGATAGGTTCGTTGGGGGGGTCACGTGAGATGGGGGAAAGATGATGAATTCTGTTTTGTCCATGTTAAGTTTCAGAAATCTAGCGGAGAAGAAGGATGAAATAGTGGACAGACATTGAGGGATTCTGGTTAGTAGGGAGGTGATATCTGGTCCAGAGATGTAGATCTGTGTGTCATCAGCATAGAGGTGATACTGAAAGCCATGAGATTCTATGAGCTGTCCCAGGCCAAAGGTGTAAATGGAGAAGAGCAGGGGCCCAAGGACTGAACCTTGTGGGACTCCGACAGATAGGGGGCGAGGTGAGGAGGTGGTGTGTGAGTGGGAGACGCTGAATGTCCGGTCTGTTAGGTATGATGAGATCCAGGATAGGGCCAAGTCTGTGATGCCAAGGGATGAGAGGGTCTGTAATAATAGGGAATGGTCCACTGTGTCAAAGGCAGCCGACAGGTCGAGGAGGAGGAGGACAGAGTAGTGTCGCTTGCTCTTGGCGGTTAAGAGGTCATTGGTGACCTTAGTTAGGGCAGTTTCAGTGGAATGGTGTGACCGGAAGCCAGATTGTAAGCGGTCAAAGAGGGAGCAAGAAGAGAGATGGGAGGACAGTTCAAGGTAGACGTGTTGTTCCAGTAGTTTTGAGGCATAGGGGAGAAGTGATATAGGGCGATAGCTAGATACAGAGGATGGGTCAAGAGAGGGCTTTTTGAGGATAGGTGTGATGGAGGCATGTTTAAAGCTTGAGGGGAAAACACCAGTTGTTAGTGATAGGTTGAAGAGATGGGTTAGGGTTGGGATGAAGATTGTGGTGAGGTTTGGGATGAGGTGGGATGGGAGCGGGTCAAGTGCACAGGTGGTGAGATGCGATCTTGAGAGTAGAGTGGCGAGTTGATCTTCTGTAATGGTGGAGTAGTTGGTTTTGGAGGTGGAGGGTAGGGAAGTTGGGAGGAAGGGCTCTGGGGCTTGTTGACCAAAACTGTCTCTGATGTTATCAATCTTCTGCTTGAAGAATGAGGCAAAGTCTTCAGCAGAGATAAGTGGGGAGAGAGGAGGTGCTGGGGGACGGAGGAGAGAATTGAAAGTGTTGAATAACTGTTTAGGGTTGTGAGACAGGGAGGATATGAGAGATGAGAAGTAGGTTTGTTTAGCTGTGGCGAGTGCGGTCTTGAAAGTAGTGAGGGACTGTTTGAATGCGATTAAGTGGTCGTTGGAGTGGGATCTTTTCCATCTGCGCTCAGCAGCCCTGGAAGCTCGCCTCAGTTCCTTGGTCAGGCTGGTGTGCCAGGGCTGTCTGTTGATTTTGCGAGCTTTGGTATGTGTAAGTGGGGCAGCAGATTCCAAAGCTGCAGCTATTCTGGTGTTATATAGAGCGGCAGCGTCATCCGCATTGTGTATGGAACTTATGTCAGTATACTACTGTATAGATCAGCTGTCATGTGCCCGGAAAGGTGCAGGCTCAGCGCCAGAGCCCACACCAAACAGAGGGAGTCCGACATGTGTACTATTACACTACATGTCTGAAAGGGGTAAAAATCTAAAAAGTGAACGCTTCCTTTATACATCAATGCACATGCAGCACTTCTGGGGAAACTTTTCAGTTTCTTTAAAACTTTTTCTATAATCACAACAATACATTGTTTGTTTGTTTTTTTTGCTTTTGGGTTAACAGCTTATTAATTTTTGCTATCTGACATTTCTTTTTCTTTTCTATCTGTTGCAGCATGTTTTAGCCTCAGTGTTGAATAATGCATTTCTTTTGCAAACCTGGCATTACAAATTCCTGTGCATTATTAATATTTTAGAAGGTTTCCCACTGAATGCTTTTGTGGTTTCATTACGTGGCTTAGCCAAAGTGCATATGTTGTAATTATCATTAGTGAAGGGGAAACACAACCAAAATCATAACAGATGGATTCTCTATTTATAGGCCCTCATCTCATCTCTGCTTTGAGGGTTTTATAGTGAAACATTTTACTATATTACATTGAGTACCGCCAATATGTGCACAATCTTAGCATCTTATACTGTTGAAAAATAAATACTGATACAATGGGAAAGAAAGAAAAAATAATCATATTTTGTTAAATTCCTGATGCAAGTGGGCCCTATTCCTCTACTTAGGAGCTCGATGTATAGTTGTAAAGCTAAGAGCACACTACGCTTGTGAACTCAGACTAAAGTATTTGACACAAACTTTTTCCAATGTAAATTTTCTCATAGGCTGTCTAGTATGTTCTCTTGGTTTTCATCTGGCCAGTATTCAGACATTTCCATACCGTATAGTTAACTGTATAGTTAACTCCTGATTCTGTCTGCCAGTTGCAGTATGGCAATTTTACAGTCCATGCATTGCAGTCCGAGATTAGACCGATTTGCTCTGACATTTACATGAGTCCTTATGCATGTCTTTTCGCATTTACACTCCATTTTTTATTTCAATAATTTTTATTTGAGGAAATTTTACAATATCAGGGTAGGGGAACAGGTTATATGTGACAATATAACATGAGTTGAAATTCAACATATATAATATTTTTGGAGTATGACGAAAAATACCATATAAACTATATGAAACTATATGAAGGATAGTAATACAACATTAGGATAGAGGGGAAAAGAGGAAAGGGAAAAAAGGGAATAAAAAAGGGGGGAGGGAAGGAGGTGAACTTGGATACGGTAGGACAAAGGGGAAATTAGAGATAAAACAAGAGAACAGAACCAAACAATAGTCCATTGCGAGTGGTGACATGGTAAAGAGCAACAATCTTAAAAGATTTCTACTTGACATCCATTTTTTAACCACCTCCTTGTTCTGCCAGTGAACACCAAATTTGAGTATTATTCTATAGAATAATCCTACATAGCATTGTGGTTGCATTAATCTGTGCCTATAGACAAATTGTACATAGTCACAATCAGCAACCAACAATGCAATTTAATGCACAATTTTATAGAGGATAACTACAAGCTAACTTCGGTACTGTTAGGATATCTCAATATTTTAGTGTGTGTTACCCTAGTCCAGACCTCTCCATGAGGCAGACCAGAGAGCTGAAGGATAATTCAAATACACAATCATGACTTTATTGTGTTTTGATAAATATTCCAGTTACTTTTATTAATTCCTCATTGAACAATCAGGCGGGAATAATCCAGGTTCTCAGCAGATGGCACTAGTGTGCTGTAATGGAAATTCAAGCGTCAATGCTAAGGAGAGCGTTCAGAATATTGTAACTAACAAGTCACATCATAGTAAAGTAGATTTATGTGTAAATATGTTTGTTAGTGTTCATTTTTCTGGAGTAATGCAACCAGAGACGACAGGGGCATCCACAGCAGAAATTCCACTCCAAATCATGTGAATTTTGGTGCAGATTTGTCTGCAAAAACAACATCAAATTCAGCATGTTTGAAAATCTGTATGATCCCTGTAGGATCAAAATGGCTACAAAAGTCACATAAGGTGAGACATTATAACTGGAAGCTTGAATATAGTCACAGGCAGCAAGGGATTGATGGGGAAGGTGAGTTTAATGCTATTTTTTTATTTTAAACTTTGCAAATCTTTTTTTTTAGACGTTCTAGATTTTTTTTACGCTTTTTTATCAAGAGTGTCACATTAAAAAAATGACACAAATATTCCCACTTTGCAGAGCATTCACAGACAAGCAAGAAAAAAGTATCCAATAAAACAGATTTAAATAATAAACTGCAAAAACGTAGGTTTTATTAGGGCAAGTAGCAGATGAAGTAATTTTTACATTTGCTAGTGTGCCAATAGGAAACATATGAGAAGAGAACAAATACCAGTAGTACTTAGATTGGAACAAAGCATAAGCAGCTGAATGTCAATATGCGACTGTCACAAGCTTACCGCAACAGAGAAGAACCAGAAGACCGCAGCATCTGATTGCTCCTACTCCTGCACTGAGAAGAAGCACTTCTCCTTCATTTTAAATGTGTTTATTCTTTTTTGGCAGAACAGGGGGTTAATCGGCCATGTTGGAAAACCCTGAGTGCTCAGCTGAGCTTAGTTAACCACTCCCGTTTCCTTTATAATTTGGCTCCTGATGCAAACCCATGTCAGAGCTAACATTTGCTGCATAGCTTAGGACAAGAGGAATTTATAAGAGAAGGAGTTCTGGAGACGTTATCTGTGATTGTCACGTGGTTTGAAAGTGTGGTAATTTCCTTCCCTTCTCTACTTTGGTTTATTCTCCTTCCTTCACTCCCAGGTGCATTTCTCTTCTATATGTGAGTGAATATTTTGTGTGCCTGGTGTCTTCTGTTAACCCTCGTTTGTGTTGCCTTGCTTGTCGAGTTGGTGTACTGCGGTGCACGGTAGCGCCCCTCTTCCCTTGGTGAGGGAAGAGAACAAACGGAGGGCTAACTCAGAAGTAAAGGCAAGCATGGCAGCCCTGGCATTTTCACCTTCAGAAGTATCCCAGGGAATAGGGTGAGGTAGGGCCCCCTCGTATCAGGGACAGGGAAGGAGCCCCTGATCCTGGGTCACCCGACAGCTGTGTCATGACAAATATATGGTGCAAGCAACAAAGCAATGAGGGTAGCCAGTAGAAGAACATAAGGAAGGAGAGTAGAGGAAGAAGTTCTTGATTTTGCTGCAGATCCTTAGGTAACCAACAGTTTTCAACAGTCCCAGATTCAGCGGGACTGATTTCAGCTGCCAGTCCCACTATGTCAGGGCTTTGTTTCGACATCCACTCACTCTCACTTCATTCCTCCATAGCTCTTCCTCTTTTGGTGGTAAGGAAGACATCTTTGCTCAGCACATACGTACAATTGATTAAATAAAAAATTCTCTCTTCGAGAACTGGTCTACTCGGTAAGGGAACCCTCAACCTCTAACTTCGCAGGCAGTAGATAAAGCTATAAGCTTCAGCCTGAACTAATCAGCATAGTAAGATTTTGTATACTAGCATTGCAGGCTCTGAACCCACAGGCAGATTATACTGGTACATAAAGGTACATCTGTACATAGCAGTATATATTTATAGAGAGGTGAAGAAAAAGTCAGATAGTTTTTTTATTATAAAACTACTGAAAAAATAATGAAAAGCAATTGCAAAAATGTAATTTTATTTTCTTGTAATCTGGTCTCTGCAGGAATCGAACTCACAACCTACATCATTGCAGGCAGTAGCTAAAAATATGAACCACAGCCTACACTGACACCTATGGAAGGACTTTCCCTACTTGAAAATGCATGGCAGCCACCAAACCCATAGATTATACTGATATATACAGTAGAGACACCTAGTACGTAGCAGTGTATTTCTATGTACCTGTATTTTAGAGGGAAAATAAAAGTCCATTTTTTTGCCATATAAAATTGTGTGAAAAAAAAAGAAAAATAATTTCAGAAATATAGTTTGTACTGTGCTTTTTTTTTTTTTTAAATAAAAAAATAAAAACAAACATCACAAATCAGCAAATAGCAGACGTATTTGGTGTTCTTGTAATCATAAGAACCCACACAAGACAGCGATCAGATTATTTTTGGTGATTGGTAAATGGCGTAATAAAATGGCATAATTGATTTTTTCTCTATTAAACCACACAGTGTAAATGCTTCGACTTTTCAACATTTTTTTTCTTGCCGGTGTCTGCACCACACGATATAATAACAATCTTCTCTGAATATTGCATTTTTTATGCTTTTCTTTTATGCATTTTTTCCCTTATTTGATGCATTTTTGGTGCAGATTTGAAGCAATGTGTTTCATTTTTTTTTATTTGTATAGAGAAGCTTTGATTCTGCACCTAAAAATGCAACAACAATTTTTTTTACATGTGGAATTATACAGAATAAAAAAAGCCCCTGAACTGCACAGTACAATAGCACTTTAGATGCACCGAGGGTGGAGTTTTCATGAAATCACATCCACTTTGCTCAGATACTTAGGCCATATTCACATACTGTATAGGGTAAACACTGCTTTTCTTGCATATACATTTTGCTGTGTTTAACTGTCCATGCAAGGCAGATGAAAACTCTGTCCACTGTACATCTAAAGACCCTGCTGAACTGTGCAGTTTTGGTGCTTTTTTCTTTTTTTTCTCTAGAGGATTCTATGTGGATCCTGAAAAAAACTGGTTACTTTTTTAAGTTCAGGATCAAAACTTTTTTATAGCATAAAAAAACCTAAGAAATGCTGTTTCACACATGCACAAAAAGTATCAAATAATGGGGAAAAGACATTTAAAATGCAGCAAAAGTGCAATAACCAGAGAAGATTGTTATTCCCATGTAATGCGCCATTGAATAAATGGCGCTGTAAGCTGTAATAATAATAAATAATAATAATAATTATGTTCACTCTGTCCGCATCTTCTCTCCCTCCACCCTGCAAGTGGCCATCATATACTGACCTCCAGGCCCGACCACTGCCTTTATTGATCAGTTCTCTACCTGGCTTCTTCACTTTCTCTCTGCTGAGATTCTCACCATCATCATGGGTGACTTCAATATCTCCATTGACACCTGCCAGTTAGCATCCTCCAAAATCCTGTCTCTCACTTTATCTTTTGGACTTGCTCAGTGGTCCTCCTCATCCGTCCACACAGACGGACATACGGTTCATTAGATCTGGTCTTCACCTTTCACTGCTACCTATCTAACTTCACAATCTCACCTCTACCTCTGTATGACCTCCACCTACTCAGATTCTAATCACTCGACTCCTCACCTGTCACCCATGTTCAACAACTAGCGCACCCCTGCAGAAACCTCCCACATGTAGACACTCACACACTCTGACTCTATTCTACCACTGGCATCCATACCCTCGCTCCACAGCACAGACACTGTCACTACTATCTACAATGCCACTTTTGCATTGGCTATCAACTCGGTCGCCCCTTTCATGCATAGCAGAGTGTGACAAATCAATAGACAACCCTGGCATGATAACATCACTAAAAAGCTTCGGCAAGTATCCAGGGTTGCAGAGCAGCGTTGGAAAAAACACAATCGCAAGAAGACTTCACCGCATTCAGACAAGCATCACTTGCATTCAAATCAGCCAACACCTCTGCTAAACTGGCCTACTTTACAAGGCCTTGTATCTTCCTTATCCTACAACCCCAAACAGTTATTCAACACTTTTAACTCCCTCCTCTGCCTACCAATGCTCCCTCTGACTTCCCTAATTTCTGTTAACGACTTTGCCTCACACTTAAAAAATAAGATAAACCAAACAAGGCAAGTCTTTATAGTTTGACCTCTACAACCCCTTTGTATACCAGACCAATGCCCTTACCCCATAACCTCCCTCTCCAACAGCACTGAAGGGGAGCTTAATTGTCTCCTCTTCAAATCACACATCACCACTTGTGCACTTGACCCCATGCCACATCCTCCCCAACCTCACCCTCACACTTACCCCATCCCTAACCCATTTCTTCAACCAATCACTAACTTCTAGTAGCTTCCCCTCTGCTTTCAAACATGCCACAATCACACCTATCCTCAAAAAGCCCAACTGCTATGACCAGCTATCGCCCCATATCACTTCTCCCATTCGCTTCCAAACTCCTTGAGCAACACGTCCACCCTGAACTTTTCTCTCACTTTTCATCTAACTCACTCTCCTACAAAATTCAATCTCCCCACCATTCCACTGAAACTGCTTTGAACAAAATTTGTAATGACTTGCTTACAGCCAAAGCTAGAAAACATTTCTCTATACTCCTCCTTCTCTTCTAGACCTGTCCTCTAACTCTGACACAGTTGACCACTACCTCTTACTACAGATCCTCTCTTCCTTTTATGTCAAAAACCTTGCCCTATCCTGGATCTCCTCATACCTTACCAACCGCACATTTAGCATCTCTTACTTCCACACTACCTCCTCATCCCACCCTCTCTCTGTTGGTGTCCCACAAGCCTCTGTCCAAGGACGACTACTCTTTCCATCTATACCCTTGGCCTGGGACAACTCATACAGACCTATAGCTTCTAGTACCATCTATATGCTGATGACACCCAGATCTACCTCTCTGGCCCAGATGTCACCTTTCTGCTGTCCAGAATCCTAGAGTGTCTATCAGCCATATCCTCCTTCTCCTCTCGCTTCCTCAAGCTCAATGTGGACAAATCTGAACTAATTATCTTTCCTCCATCTCATGAATCTTCCCTACATAATCTCTCACAATAAATGACATCACACTTTCCCCTGTACCAGAAATCTTCTGTCTTGGAATAACCCTTGACTCTGCCCTGTCCTTCAAACTGCACATCCAAGCTCTAACCACATCCTGCCACTTCCAGCTCAAAGACATTTCCAGAATGCGTCCTTTCTTCAACCCACGATCTACTAAAATGCTTGTACATGCCCTAATCATCTCTCTCTTCGACTACTGCAACATCTTCCTCTGTGACCTACCTGCTAACACTCTCACTCTTCAGTCCATACTTAACTCTGCTTCCCAACTAATTAATCTCTCTCCTCTCTACTCTCTTGCTTCCCCCTTTGCAAATCCATTAACTGGCTCCCAATTTCCCAGTGTATCCAGATCAAACTACTAAAAATGACCTACAAAGCCATCCATAACCTTTCTCCTCCGTATATCTCAGAACCAACCTACCGAAATCTTCCCTCACGTAATCTCTGGTCCTCCCAAGACCGCCTTCTCTCCTCCACACTTACTCGTTCCTCATCCAATCACCTCCAAGACTTCTCCTGAGTATCCTCCATCCTATGGAATTCTGTGCCCCAACATGTCCAGTTATTCACCACATTCGGATCCTTCAGATGTAGACACAATTTATAAACGCAATTGTTTAAAGATTGGTGAATCTGTGATAGTATTTGCTTCTGAGAGACTCAGCCTCTCTACCATGCTATTTTTATTCATGTGAGTTAGTGAAAATTGTCTTCACCAAAGTCTTTCATTAGTATCACTTACTTTTCCAGCCTTTTGCAAACACTGTATTAACTTTTTTGAGATGTGTTGCTGCCATCAATTTCTAAATTAGTTAATATTTTTTAGATGAAATGGAAAAATGTCTAACTTTCATCTTCTGATCTGTTTTTTATGTTCTGTTGTAAATATAATACGGCTATGAAAATCTTCTAAATCATTGCTTTCTTGTGTTCTTTACATTTTACACAGCCTCCCAACTTTTCAGAATTGGCATTCAATTTTGCAAGTAATAAACACAGAAGTTTTAATCTAAAAAAAATCTTTTAGTGGGGAAATTCATTTTGAGGGAAGAAACATAAACAAATTATTATTTTTTTCTCCACATTTTCACTGTATTTGATTTATTTTTTCAAGTGATAATCTTCAGTATGTTCAAATCTAGGCATAATTATTATATTATTATTGCAGTACAATTAAGATAATAAGAATTTTTTTGGGAAGAATTAACGATTAATAAAACTACTGCCATATGCTTCCCCTAATGTGCCAGGCTATTACAATGCATTTTGCATGAAAACGATACATTTTTTATGAGTCTTATGCACTTATTCACTTTTAGATGTCACGGAAACCAAAAAGTGGCTTGAAATTGACACAAAAGGAATTACCTCATACAATTTTTGCATGTGAAGGTATTCATCTAGGGAAATGCCATGGACTGAAATCACAAAATAGAAATGCATTATAAAAGTCTTCGCAAATAATTTATCATAAGGGAATTTTTGAAGTCACTTTTGCCTGTTGCTATGTTGCCATTTTTTGTGCCAAATTTCATGTCATACAATATTATATAATTTTTAGAATAAAATTGGAAGGTACACCAAAGGCCAGATAGGCTTCAATTGCTTATAATGCGAAGTACAAAATGGATCTGTAAACTAGGTTTGCCATTGAATGACTAGGGTGTGTGCACACTTTCCGGATTTTTCGCGTTTTTTTCGCTGTAAAAACGCAATAAAACCGCGAAACAAACGCTCACATTAAGCATCCTATTAAAACAATGCAATCCGCATTTTGTATGCACATGCTGCGTTTTTTTCCTGAGCGGAATCGCATTCCAGAAAAAAACACAGCATGTTCATAAATTTGCGGAATCGCGGGGATTCCGCACACATAGGAATGCATTGACCCGCTTACTTCCCACAAGGGGCTATGCCCACCATGCGGGAAGTAAGCGGATCATGTGCGGATGGTACCCAGGGTGGAGGAGAGGAGACTCTCCTCCACGGACTGGGCACCATATAATTGTTAAAAAAGAGAATTAAAATGAAAAATAGTGATATACTCACCTTCCGATGGCCCCTGTAGTCCTCCCGCCTTTCAGCAGTGCATGCGGCACCTTCCGTTCCCCGGGATGCTGTGTGCGAAGGACCTGCGATGACGTTGCGGTCATGTGACCGTGACGTCACCGCTAGTGTTGAGCGATACCGTCCGATACTTGAAAGTATCGGTATCGGAAAGTATCGGCCGATACCGGCAAAATATCGGATCCAATCCGATACCGATACCCGATACCAATACAAGTCAATGGGACTCATGTATCGGACGGTATTCCTGATGGTTCCCAGGGTCTGAAGGAGAGGAAACTCTCCTTCAGGCCCTGGGAACCATATAAATGTGTAAAAGAAAGAATTAAAATAAAAAATATCGCTATACTCACCTCTCCGACGCAGCCTGGACCTCAGCGAGGGAACCGGCAGCGTTGTTTGTTTAAAATTCGCGCTATTACTTGGTTACGTGAATTCCCGGCTTGTGATTGGTCAGGTCTGCCATGTTGCCGGGACGCGGACCAATCACAGCAAGCCGTGACGAAATTACGTCACGGCTTGCTGTGATTGGTCCGCGTCCCGGCAATATGGCCGCCCTGACCAATCACAAGCCGTGACGTCACGGGAGGCTGGACACGCGCTCATTTTAAAATGGGCGCGTGTCCAGCCTCCCGTGACGTCACGGCTTGTGATTGGTTGCGCCGCGGTCAACCAATCACAAGCCGGGAGGCTGGACGCGCTCATTTTAAAATGGGCGCGTGTCCAGCCTCCCGTGACGTCACGGCTTGTGATTGGTTGCGCCGCGGTCAACCAATCACAAGCCGGGAGGCTGGACGCGCTC
The DNA here is from genome assembly GCF_051348905.1 of Ranitomeya variabilis. Classification (NCBI taxonomy): domain Eukaryota; kingdom Metazoa; phylum Chordata; class Amphibia; order Anura; family Dendrobatidae; genus Ranitomeya; species Ranitomeya variabilis. Next base: position 1,059,824,732 of record NC_135232.1, on the reverse strand, counting down.
ATTTTAAAATGGGCGCGTGTCCAGCCTCCCGTGACGTCACGGCTTGTGATTGGTTGCGCCGCGGTCAACCAATCACAAGCCGGGAGGCTGGACGCGCTCATTTTAAAATGGGCGCGTGTCCAGCCTCCCGTGACGTCACGGCTTGTGATTGGTTGCGCCGCGGTCAACCAATCACAAGCCGGGAGGCTGGACGCGCTCATTTTAAAATGGGCGCGTGTCCAGCCTCCCGTGACGTCACGGCTTGTGATTGGTCAGGGCGGCCATATTGCCGGGACGCGGACCAATCACAGCAAGCCGTGACGTAATTTCGTCACGGCTTGCTGTGATTGGTCCGCGTCCCGGCAACGTGGCCGACCTGACCAATCACAAGCCGGGAATTCACGTAACCAAGTAATAGCGCGAATTTTAAACAAACAACGCTGCCGGTTCCCTCGCTGAAGTCCCGGCTGCGTCGGAGAGGTGAGTATAGCGATATTTTTTATTTTAATTCTCTCTTTTACACATTTTAACATTAATGTTGTTGCGATACCCGATACCCGATACCACAAGAGTATCGGAATCCCGGTATCAGAATTCCGATACAGCAAGTATCGGCCGATACCCGATACTTGCAGCATCGGAATGCTCAACACTAGTCACCGCAGGTCCATCGAACACAGCATCCATGGGAATGGAAGCCGCCGCTTGCGCCGCTGAGGAGATCGGGACGCCGGAAGGTGAGAATAACCATTTTTTAATTTTTTTTAATTATTTTTAACACTCTATCTTTTACTATTGATGCTGCATAGGCAGAATCAATAGTAAAAAGTTGGTCACACTTGTCAAACACTATGTTTGACAAGTGTGACCAACCTGTCAATCAGTTTTGCAAGCGATGCTACAGATCGCTTGGAAAACGTTAGCATTCTGCAAGCTAATTACGCTTGCAAAACGCTAGTGTTTAGCGGGAATACGCATGCCAATTCCGCATGCAATATACCCACGGCAGGAAAGGGGCTTTCCCACAAACTAATAAAATGTTCCAGTGCTGAGATAATCTAATAAATGTGCTCTTGCTGTGTATCGTCTAATGGCTGTGTAAGACCGTACAAGAACATGGTCTGATCATACCACAGCTCCTGAGCGGGGGGGGGGGGGAAGTATACAGACATTACAGCACGGTATCACAAATGATTACACTATGTAACACAATTTTTGTTCCTGGCTTCCAAGTGTAATATTTCAACTGCTTATGTTTAAAGAGTAGGGAAAAATGACTACATTCAGCACAAACTTTGATTTTATGACCACAGGCCAGAAAAATTTCACACTTATTGTGACAAAAAAAGGAAATTATTATACATTCGTTCATGCGGCCTGATAAAAAAACAACACTTGCATGGTAAACAGACAAAGACAGCCAAAAATCACTCAAAAAGGTTCAGAAAAGAGTAGTTTTTCTAGATTTGTACTGCAAATCCCTTTCTCGAAGAAGTCCCCAAATGTAGTCCCCCATTATGTTTTCGTTATACTGTCCTTGGTAACGACGTTCAAAGTCCAATATATCTTGATGAAAAGGCTCACCTTGCTCCTCTGAGTAAGCTCCCATGTTCTCCTTGAACTTGTCAAGATGAGTGTCAAGGATATGAACTTTGAGAGACATTCTGCATCCCATTATGGCGTAATTCTTTATGAGAGTCTGAACCAACTGCACATAGTTTTCAGCCTTGTGATTACCCAGAAAGCCATGAACCACTGCAACACAACTGTTCCAAGCCGCTTTCTCCGTCCTGTTCAGCAGCTTGGCGAACTCGTCGCATTCTATGATCTTCTTGATCTGCGGTCCGGCGAAGATACCAGCCTTGACTTTTGCTTCGGACAGCTTTGGAAAGAGATCTGGGAGGCTTGAAAGCTGCTGATTCCTTGTCAAGAGCTGTGACAAATTGCTTGATGAGACCTAACTTAATGTGCAGTGGTGGCATCAACACCTTCAGAGGTTCTATCAGCGGCTCCCACTTGACGTTGCTCTTCCTCACAGAGAACTCGGTCCGCTGTGGCCAGTCCTTTCTGTGATAGTGCGCCTTAGTGTCACGGCTGTCCCAGAGGCAAAGGTACCAAGGAAATTTTGTGAAACCGCCTTGAAGGCCAATCAGGAATTACACCAAGTCTCCGATGACCTCCCATCCATAGACGTCATACTTCAAGGCACTCAGCAAAATCTTGACACTGGTGTAGTCCTCTTTGAGATACACAGAGTGAGCCATAGGGAGAGGCGGGTAGTTGTTTCCATTGTGAAAGCAGCACGGCTTTGAGGCTCCGGGAAGAACTGTCTATGAATAGGCGCCATTCTCGACTTAAGAAGTTGGAAAATGTTCGGTGACGCTTTCTCTGATTTGTGACTTGCACTCTTTTATCCAACAAGTTCCACTGCTTGAGCCTGGATGTCAGAAGCTCAGCACTGGTCTTGGTAAGATGAAGGTTTCTGATCAGATCATTGACGTCTTTCTGGTTAGGAAAGTATGGCCTTCTCTCCTCAACCGCATCTGTGAAAATGTAATCTTGATCTCCAATATCTAACTCGCTGTCTGACTTGCAGCTTTTTCCAGAAGATGGCTGATGCCTCTCCGGGGGAGTTGGAACAGGCATCTTGGGTCAGTGTGGTACTGGGGCAATGGAAGAAGGAATGTCTGGATAAATGATTTGAGACGCATTCTTTCCTGTGCGACGTTTGGCAGGATCCACCATTCAGAAGTAGCAGTTGATTCAGTGGTTGGTCAGTTGCCACCAAATTTGCGGGATAGCAAACTTCATGGCTCTCTTTTCTTCCCAGTACCAACCTGTAGCAAAGCAGATTTACAGTTAGGTCCATATATATTTGGACAGAGACAACATTTTTCTAATTTTGGTTATAGACATTACCACAAAGAATTGTAAACAAAACAATTCAGATGCAGTTGAAGTTAAGACTTTCAGCTTTCATTTGAGGGTATCCACATTAAAATTGGATGAAGGGTTTAGGAGTTTCAGCTCCTTAACATATGTCACCCTGTTTTAAAGGGATCAAAAGTAATTGGACACTTGACTCCAAGGCTATTTCATGGACAGGTGTGGGCAATCCCTTCATTACATCATTCTCAATTAAGCAGATAAAATGCCTGGAGTTGATTTGAGGTGTGGTGTTATGATGACCTGGTGGTTAGGAGCACTAGGAATGACCTGATGAGCAAACTAGTAATACAGGACTGTTGTGAACTATATTTGTTGGCTCCCTCTTGTGGTCACTAGCGGTATGGCACTTGGATTATCCTTCCCCAGGTTGGTACCCACCTGGTTCGTTAGGCCTTGGGTGTTCCTGTTTAGACTTCCTGGAAACTCAGTCTAGTGCCTGGAATCGATGTAATCAGTCTATGTCTGCTTTCCTCCTGACTCCTGGTCCCTGAGTTTTTGCAAGATAAGCTAAGTTCTGCTTTCTTATTTTTGTCCTTTTGCATTTGCTCTTATTTTGTTCCAGCTTGTTCAAAATGTGATTTCTGTTTTTGCTGGAAGCTCTAGGGGGCTGATATTCTCCCCCTTTCCCTGACGAAGCTGCTTTTCAGCAGCGATACGCGTGGGATCTTTCCACACCCCACATTTTGGCCCTGACACATCTGGGTGTTTTGTGGACTATTTTCCCTGCTGCCTTCACGTTTCAGCATTGCACAGCGTTTCCTGCTCTCTCTGTGGTCCACTTTTTTTTTTTTTTTTTTTTTCCAGATACATGACTGGGCTCCAGGTTGCATTTATTGCCTGTTTTACCTGAGCTTCTCTCCACTCTCTGTGGTTCCCAGGTTTTATTGCAGGCTGGTACTTTGCGAAATTTAACTCATTTGCAGCATTCCTTTCACCCATTCAGGGCCACTAGCATATTGTATATGTGTACACGCTATATGCCCTTTACATGTGCTTTCATTTAGGACACATATAGGGATGCCTATAATGTGTGTGTGCTTTTTAGAGGGCTTGGTCCGTGCATTTCTGTTATAAACATTTATGTTGGCATACCTCATATTGTATCTCTTGTGAACTAGGTGTTTATCAGCACAGTGTATTTAGCGTGTTTTTTGCAGATTTCGCATTTCCTGCATAGGCTGTTATATTGGGGTGTTGTGTACTTTGTTACACGTTTTTTAATTGATTTTATATTTGTATGGTGTTTTTGCTTGTAATAAAATTTATTCTATATTTTGCTAGATATTTTGTAGTAGGTGTGCACGTTCTTTTTGGCTCTTTCTCTTCTTTGATCATATTTGCTGTTTCCATGCCTAATGTAGCACCCTGTTACTTCATTATATACTTGCCTATATTCTAGTGGTGCACCCGCCATTATTCTTATTTTCTGATATTCTCCCCCCACACCGTTAGTCGGTGCGGGGGTTCTTGGATCTTCAGCGTGGATATTTTTATAGGGTTTTTTGCTGACCGCATAAGTCTTATTCCTATTTTCTGCTATTAATTAGTGGGCCTCTCTTTGCTAAATCTAGTTCATTCTTACGTTTGTCTTTTCTTCTTACCTCACCGTTATTATTTGTTGGGGGCTTGTATAATAACTTTGGGGTCTTTTCTCTGGAGGCAAGTGAGGTCTTATTTTCTCTGAAAGGGTTAGTTAGTTCTCCGGCTGGTGCGAGACGTCTAGAATCAACGTAGGTACGTTCCCCGGCTACTTCTAGTTGTTGTGCCAGGATCAGATATGCGGTCAGCCAAGTTACCACTTCCCTATGAGCTGGTTTTTGTGTTTGCGGACTTAGCTGGAACTCCTGAGATCCTCTACCACTAGGATCATAACACAGGACCAGCTCTGGGAAGTGGGAGCTCTGCTGACCGCAACCCCTAATCCTATCACAACAACTAGAAATAGCCATGGAGCGTACCTGACTCTGCCTAGATGCCTCTTCACAGCCTAAGACCTAACTACCCCTAAAGAAAGAAAATAAAGCCTACCCTGCCTCAGAGAAATACCCCAAAGAAAACAGGCAGCCCCCCACAAATATTAACCGTGAGTTAAGATGGAAGTCACAAACACAGGAATGAAACAGGTTTCAGCAAAGGAGGCCAGACTTAACTAAACAGACTGAGGATAGAAAAGGCAACTTTGCGGTCAGCACAAAAAACTATAAAAACCACGCAGAGTGTGCAAAAGAGACCCCTGCACCGACTCACGGTGCGGAGGTGCCACTCTGCATCCCAGAGCTTCCAGCTAGCTTGGCAAAATAATGATAGCAAGCTGGACAAGAAAACAGAGATAAACAATTTAACTAGCAGGGACTTAGCTTTTGCTGGAGTAGACAGGTCATCTGCAAGATCCAAGAGAGAACTGAACCAGTACTAGAACATTGACAGCTGGCATCAAGTAACGATCTGAGTGGAGTTAAATAGAGCAGCCAGCCTAGAACTAAATGAGGTCAGCTGGAGAAGGAACCTCAGAACCAGCAGCTCCACTCACAGCCACCAGAGGGAGTCCATGGGCAGAACTCGCCGAAGTACCATTCATGACCACAGGAGGGAGTTCGAGAACAGAATTCACAACAGTACCCCCCCTTGAGGAGGGGTCACCGAACCCTCACCAGAGCCCCCAGGCCGATCAGGACGAGCCAAATGAAAGGCACGAACCAGATCGGCAGCATGAACATCAGAGGCAACAACCCAGGAATTATCCTCCTGACCATAACCTTTCCACTTGACCAGGTACTGAAGTTTCCGTCTCGAAATACGAGAATCCAAAATCTTCTCCACCACATACTCCAACTCCCCCTCAACCAACACCGGGGCAGGAGGGTCAACGGAGGGAACCATAGGAGACACATATCTCCGCAATAACGACCTATGGAACACATTATGGATGGCGAAAGAAGCTGGAAGGTCCAAACGAAATGACACAGGATTAAGAATTTCAGAAATCTTATAAGGACCAATGAACCGAGGCTTAAACTTAGGAGACAAAACCTTCATAGGAACATAACGAGACGACAACCAAACCAAATCCCCAACACGAAGTCGGGGACCAACACAGCGACGGCGGTTAGCGAAACGTTGAGCCTTCTCCTGGGACAATGTCAAATTGTCCACCACGTGAGTCCAAATTTGCTGCAACCTGTCCACCACAGAATCCACACCAGGACAGTCCGAAGGCTCAACCTGCCCTGAAGAAAAACGAGGATGGAAACCAGAATTACAGAAAAAGGGCGAAACCAAAGTGGCCGAGCTGGCCCGATTATTAAGGGCGAACTCAGCCAATGGCAAGAAGGACACCCAATCATCCTGATCAGCAGAAACAAAGCATCTCAGATATGCTCCCAAAGTCTGATTGGTTCGTTCGGTTTGGCCATTTGTCTGAGGATGGAAAGCTGAAGAAAAAGACAAATCAATGCCCATCTTAGCACAAAAGGACCGCCAAAACCTTGAAACAAACTGGGAACCTCTGTCCGACACGATGTTCTCCGGAATGCCATGCAAACGAACCACATGCTGGAAAAATAATGGAACCAAATCAGAGGAGGAAGGCAATTTAGGCAAAGGTACCAAATGGACCATCTTAGAGAAGCGATCACAAACTACCCAGATGACCGACATCCTTTGAGAGACAGGGAGATCCGAAATAAAATCCATGGAAATATGTGTCCAGGGCCTTTTCGGGACCGGCAAGGGCAAAAGCAACCCACTGGCACGAGAACAGCAGGGCTTAGCCCGAGCACAAATCCCACAGGACTGCACAAAAGAACGCACATCCCATGACAAGGAAGGCCACCAAAAGGATCTAGCCACCAAATCCAAAGATTCCAGGATGACCAGCCAACACCGAACAATGAACCTCAGAGATAACTCTGCTAGTCCATCTATCAGGGACAAACAGCTTCTCCGCTGGACAACGGTCAGGTCTATCAGCCTGAAACTCCTGCAGCACCCTCCGCAAATCAGGGGAGATGGCGGACAAAATTACCACCTCTTTGAGAATACCAGCCGGCTCAGGAACTCCCGGAGAATCAGGCACAAAACTCCTTGAAAGGGCATCAGCCTTCACATTCTTAGAACCCGGAAGGTACGAAACCACAAAATCGAAGCGGGAGAAAAACAGCGACCATCGAGCCTGTCTAGGATTCAACCGCTTGGCAGACTCGAGATAAGTCAGATTCTTGTGATCCGTCAAGACCACCACGCGATGCTTGGCTGCTTCAAGCCAATGTCGCCACTCCTCGAACGCCCACTTCATAGCCAACAACTCTCGATTGCCCACATCATAATTGCGCTCAGCAGGCGAAAACTTTCTAGAAAAGAAAGCACATGGTTTCATCACCGAGCCATCAGAACTTCTTTGAGATAAAACAGCCCCTGCTCCAATCTCAGAAGCATCCACCTCGACCTGAAACGGGAGCTAAACATCTGGCTGACACAACACAGGGGCAGAAGAAAAACGACACTTCAACTCCTGAAAAGCCTCAACGGCGGCAGAGGACCAATTGACCACATCAGCACCTTTCTTGGTCAAATCAGTCAATGGTTTAACAACACTAGAAAAATTAGCGATGAAGCGACGGTAAAAATTAGCAAAGCCCAGGAATTTCTGAAGGCTCTTCACAGAAGTAGGCTGAGTCCAATCATAAATGGCCTGAACTTTAACAGGGTCCATCTCGATAGTAGAAGGGGAAAAAATGAAGCCCAAAAAGGAAACCTTCTGAACTCCAAAGAGACATTTAGACCCCTTCACAAACAAGGAATTAGCACGAAGGATCTGGAACACCATTCTGACCTGCTTCACATGAGACTCCCAATCGTCCAAAAAGACCAAAATATCATCCAAATATACAATCATGAATCTATCCAGGTACTTTCGGAAGATGTCATGCATAAAGGACTGAAACACAGATGGAGCATTAGAAAGCCCGAATGGCATCACCAGGTACTCAAAATGGCCCTCGGGCGTATTAAATGCTGTTTTCCATTCATCGCCCTGTTTAATACGCACAAGGTTATACGCCCCTCGAAGATCTATCTTAGTGAACCAACTAGCCCCCTTAATCCGAGCAAACAAATCAGACAGCAGAGGCAAAGGGTACTGAAATTTGACGGTGATTTTATTGAGAAGGCGGTAATCTATACAAGGTCTCAGAGAACCATCCTTCTTGGCCACAAAAAAGAACCCTGCTCCCAACGGTGACGACGACGGGCGAATATGCCCTTTCTCCAAGGACTCCTTTATATAATTCCGCATAGCGGTGTGTTCTGGCACAGACAAATTGAACAGTCGGCCCTTCGGAAACTTACTACAAGGAATCAAATTAATTGCACAATCGCAATCCCTCTGAGGAGGTAGGGCACTGGATTTGGGCTCATCAAACACATCCCAGTAATCCGACAAGAACTCAGGGACTTCAGAAGGATGGGAAGACGAAATTGACAACAATGGGACATCACCATGTACCCCTTGACAACCCCAACTAGATACAGACATTGATTTCCAATACAATACTGGATTATGGACCTGTAGCCATGGCAAACCCAAAACGACCACATCATGCAAATTATGCAACACCAAAAAGCGAATATCCTCCTGATGTGCAGGAGCCATGCACATGGTCAATTGAGTCCAGTACTGAGGCTTATTCTTGGCCAAAGGCGTAGCATCAATTCCTCTCAATGGAATAGGATACTGTAAAGGCTCCAAGAAAAAACCACAGCGCCTGGCAAACTCCAAGTCCATCAAATTCAGGGCAGCGCCTGAATCCACAAATGCCATAACAGAATAGGACGACAGAGAGCAAATCAGAGTAACGGACAAAAGAAATTTTGGCTGTACAGTACCAATGGTGGCAGACCTAGCGAACCGCTTAGTGCGCTTAGGACAATCAGAGATAGCATGAGTGGAGTCACCACAGTAAAAACACAGCCCATTCTGACGTCTGTATTCTTGCCGTTCAGCTCTGGTCAAGGTCCTATCACATTGCATAGGCTCAGGCCTCTGCTCAGAAGATACCGCCAAATGGTGCACAGTTTTGCGCTCACGTAAGCGTCGATCGATCTGAATGGCCAAGGACTTAGACTCATTCAGAACAGCAAGCGTGGGGAATCCCACCATAACATCCTTAAGGGCTTCAGAAAGACCCTTTCTGAAAATTGCCGCCAGGGCACACTCATTCCACTGAGTAAGCACAGACCACTTTCTAAACTTCTGACAATATACCTCCGCTTCATCCTGACCCTGACACAAAGCCAGCAAGATTTTCTCTGCCTGATCCACTGAATCTGGTTCATCATAAAGCAATCCAAGCGCCAGAAAAAACGCATCTACATTACGCAATGCAGGATCTCCTGGCGCAAGGGAAAATGCCCAGTCTTGAGGGTCGCCACGCAGCAAAGAAATAATGATCTTTACTTGCTGAATGGGGTCACCAGAGGAGCGGGGTCTCAAAGCAAGAAACAGTCTACAATTATTTTTGAAATTCAGGAACTTAGATCTATCCCCAGAAAACAAATCAGGAATTGGAATTCTGGGCTCCAACATCGAATTCTGAACTACATAATCTTGAATGCCTTGTACCCTTGCAGTGAGTTGATCCACACAAGAGGACAGACCTTGAATGTCCATATCTACACCTGTGTCCTGAACCACCCAGAGATTTAGGGGAAAGGAAAAACAAAACACGCTGCAGAGGAAAAAAAAAAATGGTCTCAGAACTTCTCTTATCCCTCTATTGAGATGCATTAACACTTTACTGGCCAGCTGTACTGTTATGATGACCTGGTGGTTAGGAGCACTAGGAATGACCTGATGAGCAAACTAGTAATACAGGACCAGCTCTGGGAAGTGGGAGCTCTGCTGACCGCAACCCCTAATCCTATCACAACAACTAGAAATAGCCGTGGAGCGTACCTGACTCTGCCTAGACGCCTCTTCACAGCCTAAGAGCTAACTACCCCTAAAGATAGAAAATAAAGCCTACCCTGCCTCAGAGAAATACCCCAAAGAAAACAGGCAGCCCCCCACAAATATTAACTGTGAGTTAAGATGGAAGTCACAAACACAGGAATGAAACAGGTTTCAGCAAAGGAGGCCAGACTTAACTAAACAGACTGAGGATAGAAAAGGCAACTTTGCGGTCAGCACAAAAAACTATAAAAACCACGCAGAGTGTGCAAAAGAGACCCCCGCACCGACTCACGGTGCGGAGGTGCCACTCTGCATCCCAGAGCTTCCAGCTAGCTTGGCAAAATCATGATAGCAAGCTGGACAAGAAAACAGAGATAAACAATTTAACTAGCAGGGACTTAGCTTTTGCTGGAGTAGACAGGTCATCTGCAAGATCCAAGAGAGAACTGAACCAGTACTAGAACATTGACAGGTGGCATCAAGTAACGATCTGAGTGGAGTTAAATAGAGCAGCCAGCCTAGAACTAAATGAGGTCACCTGGAGAAGGAACCTCAGAACCAGCAGCACCACTCACAGCCACCAGAGGGAGTCCATGGGCAGAACTCGCCGAAGTACCATTCATGACCACAGGAGGGAGTTCGAGAACAGAATTCACAACAGTGTGGTGCTTGCATTTGGAAGGTTTTGCTGTGAAGTAAACATGTGGTCAAAGGAGCTCTCCATGCAGATGAAACAAGCCATCCTTAAGCTGCAAAAGCAGAAAAAACCCATCCGAGAAATTGCTACAATATTATTGTGGCAAAATCTACAGTTTGGTACATCTGACAGTGCCCCACTCACTTTCATAGTGCCTTCCTTGTGCATCACACATTTGCAGTAACCCACACAGTGATTTTACCCCTTTGGACCCCTTTACAGTGATATTGTTCCCTTAGCACCCCCCTCAAAGTAGTTGTGCATCCTTAGTTACCTACTCACATATTATGATGTCCACAATTTGATGCCTCATTAATGCCATCAGACTGTACAGAAACATGGTCTGATCATTACTCAGGTCCTGGGGGGGGGGGGGGTAGAAAAAGAGTATACAGACATTACAGCACAGGATCGCAAATTAATTTTTCTGTGAGGTAAAACATTTCACTGCCTGTTTTTAAGCAACGTTTTACTTCAAGAAAGTTATCATTTGCAATCCCATGCAGTAATGTCTATATACTTCCTACTAGTATTAAAGGGAATCTGTCACCCCCAGGCGTTTGTAACTAAAAGGGCCACCTTGTGCTGCACTAATGCTGCATTCTGACAAGGTGGCTCTTTTAGTTCGGGTCCCTGGCACTGCTGCAATAATTGCTTTTGAAATTTGTCCCTCATACCGTGAAATTGGACCATAAAATTTGTTGTCTTATTTCTCCTGAGTACACCGATACCCCGTATGTGGGGGAAAGCCACTGTTTGGACCCATGTCAGGGCTCAGAAGGAAGGAAGCCCTGACCCTAGCCCCAACCCTATCCCTAACCCTAGCCCAACCTTAACCCTAGCTTTAGCCCTACCCTAACCCTAGCTTTAACCCAACCCTAACCTTAGCTTTAGCCAACCCTAACCCTAACTTTAGCCCAACTCACTTTAGCCCAACTCACTTTAGCCCAGCTCACTTTAGCCCAAATCACTTTAGCCCAACTCTAAACCTAATGGAAAAATGGAAATAAATATATTTTTTTTATTTCATTATTTTTACCTAACTAAGAGAGTGATAAAGAGGGATTTTAATTACTATTTTTTTTTATTTTGATCACTGTGTTAGGGTCTATCACAGTGATCAAAATGAACCAATAGGAAAAATTTCCTATTGTTGCCCGGTGCAGGCCGGCAGATCTCGGCTGGTGCACTGTGCATGCGCCCGCTGTTTTCTTCCCAGATGAAGACGATGGTGGCCCAGGGTACTTCACAGGGTTGCAGGGACATTGGAGTACCGGGGGGATTGGGGGACCCCATTTCTCTCTCCTCTGATGTGCGATCACAACAGAGGAGTGAGAAATTAAACGGAAAATCAGACTTTTTTTTGCAGTCGCCGTTATTCCGTGGACAATGAAACCAAAGGTATTTGGCTTTCTTTTCTTATAAAGTGTTGTGTATATATTGATAAATTGTTTATTTTATCTGCTTTACTATTTATATAGCTTAATTCTTGCAAATGACCCCTAATGACTACATCTTACATAAACATATCAGTATACAGTACTTGACTGTATGAGAATACACATAAAAAGACAGTGCCATCATTCTGGTTGCTATAGAGTCTCTGGATGTAATTATTCTTGTTCTGTTAAATACAATACTCTAATGAAGCTGTCAGGGAGGTTTCTTTGCTAATGGATTTATGTACCTTTTGATCCTACAATTAACTACAGTAAATTACTCCATGAACATATGAACTCTCTTATAATATGTATCTTGTTTCGGTAGAAGTTTGAAACTAAAATGATTTATGAAACTTGGATACGCTGTTCAATATTAAAAGTATGTTTGGAAAACAAAGCATATAAAGGTGTTATTAAAGGTAATTTAGGGGTAAAAGACGCATTAGGATGTAAAACTATACATTTTTATAAAAATATTCCACTCTAGTCCTAGAGTTTGTTAAACATTTAAAGGGAATCTGTCAGTAGGATCAACCCTCCTAAGTAGTCTATATGAGCATGTAGGTCTTAGAAAGCTGAATACAATGATATCTTGATATTTGTTATCCTATGTCTTATTCCAGATAAATCCACCTTTTTCTTACATGTAAATTAACTGTTAAGATCTATGAGACAGACACAGATCTCCCTGAGAATCTGCCCCCAGAGTTTATTTTAAATTTGAGGGGGCATTACCCATGGAAATCAAGTAATGACTGACATTTGCTCTGATGTTGAAACACAGCTCTACAGTGTGATCAGAACTAAGACACTACAGCAGAGCTAACACAGTAATCACAAAAAGGTCACTTCTGTTGTACTAAAGGTACCGTCACACTAAACGATATCGCTAGCGATCCGTGACGTTGCAGCGTCCTCGCTAGCGATATCGTTTAGTTTGACACGCAGCAGCGATCAGGATCCTGCTGTGATGTCGCTGGTCGCTGAATAAAGTCCAGAACTTTATTTGGTCGTCCGATCGCCGTGTATCGTTGTGTTTGACACCAAAAGCAACGATACCAGCGATGTTTTACACTGGTAACCAGGGTAAACATCGGGTTACCAAGCGCAGGGCCGCGCTTAGTAACCCGATGTTTACCCTGGTTACCAGCGTAAAAGTAAAAAAAAACAAACAGTACATACTCACCCAGCGTCATACCTCCCCCAGCGTCTGCTTCCTGACACTGACTGAGCGCCGGCCCTCAAGTGAAAGTGAAAGCCGCTGTGCTGTTAGGGCCGGAGCTCAGTCAGTGTCAGGAAGCAGAAGCTGGTTGACGCTGGGTGAGTATGTACTGTTTGTTTTTTTTACTTTTACGCTGGTAACCAGGGTAGGGTTGAGCGACTTTCATTTTTTTAAGATCGAGTAGGGTTTTGGGAAACCCGATTTTGTCCAGAGTCGAGTCGAGTGCAGTCGGCCGATTATCGCTAAAAGTCGGGGATCGACCGAAACACGAAACCCAATGCAAGTCAATGGGGAAGCATAGTCGGCAGTGAGTGGAGGCCAGGAAAACACCTACAGTGCCCATTTTAATGCCAAAAACATCCATTCTTGTTTCTGAAGCTTGCCAATCTTAATTAACTGTATAATAATAGTTGGGCATAGGGAATTGGGTGAAAGTTGTGGGGGGAGTAGGGCTGGCTCAAGTTTTTCGTGGGCCCAGGAAATGCGGACTACGTCACGGCGGTGTTGCAGGGAAAGGTAAGTATTTAAAAGTTGCAAGTGCTGTGATCCTGAGCAAGCAGGGGGGGGGCCCACTCGTTCGCATTGCCACTGGCACAGGGCCCCTCAAAGTACGGCGGTGTGTTTGCATGGCGGGGGCGCCTCCCACCAGCAGCGACACTTTTGCGTACTCTGAGGGGCCCTGTGCCAGTGACGTCGCCAACGAGTATGCCCCCCCACCTGATGAAGGAACCTGCACTTTCATCTGCACCTTCCTCTTTGTCCCTGTGTAAGGTGGTATAACATGCGGGAAGGGGAACCTTACTTTCAGCAGGGACAGATTCTGGCTGTGTAGAGTACAAGGGGAATGTAGTGGTCTAGGTCAATGTACCAGCAGACTCATTTAGCAGTGGCTGGGCAATGGGCAGGATGAGGAGGAAACAGATATAGGGCCAAAGAATAAAGTAGGCTACATGCAGTTCAAAATTGGTAACAGGACTAAACAGGCGGCATTGCTTTGTTCAGTGGAGTAGCAAACCCAAGAGCAGCAGACACTGTTTCAAGGGCCTAACCACACTAGTAGGCCAAATGCAGTTTAATATCTGATAGTATAGGGCGAAAGCCAGAATGTGGAAGCTCAGCTTTGTTCAGTTGAGGACAACACCAGGGAGGGGCAGACACCTTTAGTAGGCCGGAAAAGCCTATTGCATTTTTTAAAATGGTAATTTGGAGCAGAAGGTTGAAGCTCAGCTTTATTTACTTGAGGGCAACACCAGGGAGGGGCAGAAGCCGTTAGTAGGCCCTAACCACCATTTTTTTTTTTTAAACCACATAATGAGAGCCGGAAGGTTGAAGCTCAGCTTTATTTAGTTGAGGACAACACCAGGGAGGGGCACACAGACAGACACCTTTAGTAGGCCTGAAAAGCCTATTGCATTTTTCAAAATGGTAATTTGGAGCAGAAGGTTGAAGCTCAGCTTTATTTAGTTGAGGGCAACACCAGGGAGGGGCAGAAGCCGTTAGTAGGCCCTAACCACCATTTTTTTTTTAAAACCACATAATGAGAGCCGGAAGGTTGAAGCTCAGCTTTATTTAGTTGAGGACAACACCAGGGAGGGGCAGAAGCCGTTAGTAGGCCCTAACCACCATTTTTTTTTTTTAAACCACATAATGAGAGCCGGAAGGTTGAAGCTCAGCTTTATTTAGTTGAGGACAACACCAGGGAGGGGCACACAGACAGACACCTTTAGTAGGCCTGAAAAGCCTATTGCATTTTTTAAAATGGTAATTTGGAGCAGAAGGTTGAAGCTCAGCTTTATTTAGTTGAGGGCAACACCAGGGAGGGGCAGAAGCCGTTAGTAGGCCCTAACCACCATTTTTTTTTTTTAAACCACATAATGAGAGCCGGAAGGTTGAAGCTCAGCTTTATTTAGTTGAGGGCAACACCAGGGAGGGGCAGAAGCCGTTAGTAGGCCCTAACCACCATTTTTTTTTTTTAAACCACATAATGAGAGCCGGAAGGTTGAAGCTCAGCTTTATTTAGTTGAGGACAACACCAGGGAGGGGCACACAGACAGACACCTTTAGTAGGCCTGAAAAGCCTATTGCATTTTTCAAAATGGTAATTTGGAGCAGAAGGTTGAAGCTCAGCTTTATTTAGTTGAGGGCAACACCAGGGAGGGGCAGAAGCCGTTAGTAGGCCCTAACCACCATTTTTTTTTTAAAACCACATAATGAGAGCCGGAAGGTTGAAGCTCAGCTTTATTTAGTTGAGGACAACACCAGGGAGGGGCAGAAGCCGTTAGTAGGCCCTAACCACCATTTTTTTTTTTAAAACCACATAATGAGAGCCGGAAGGTTGAAGCTCAGCTTTATTTAGTTGAGGACAACACCAGGGAGGGGCAGAAGCCGTTAGTAGGCCCTAACCACCATTTTTTTTTTTAAAACCACATAATGAGAGCCGGAAGGTTGAAGCTCAGCTTTATTTAGTTGAGGACAACACCAGGGAGGGGCAGAAGCCGTTAGTAGGCCCTAACCACCATTTTTTTTTTTAAAACCACATAATGAGAGCCGGAAGGTTGAAGCTCAGCTTTATTTAGTTGAGGACAACACCAGGGAGGGGCAGAAGCCGTTAGTAGGCCCTAACCACCATTTTTTTTTTTAAAACCACATAATGAGAGCCGGAAGGTTGAAGCTCAGCTTTATTTAGTTGAGGACAACACCAGGGAGGGGCACACAGACAGACACCTTTAGTAGGCCTGAAAAGCCTATTGCATTTTTTAAAATGGTAATTTGGAGCAGAAGGTTGAAGCTCAGCTTTATTTAGTTGAGGGCAACACCAGGGAGGGGCAGAAGCCGTTAGTAGGCCCTAACCACCATTTTTTTTTTTTAAACCACATAATGAGAGCCGGAAGGTTGAAGCTCAGCTTTATTTAGTTGAGGGCAACACCAGGGAGGGGCAGAAGCCGTTAGTAGGCCCTAACCACCATTTTTTTTTTTTAAACCACATAATGAGAGCCGGAAGGTTGAAGCTCAGCTTTATTTAGTTGAGGGCAACACCAGGGAGGGGCAGAAGCCGTTAGTAGGCCCTAACCACCATTTTTTTTTTTTAAACCACATAATGAGAGCCGGAAGGTTGAAGCTCAGCTTTATTTAGTTGAGGGCAACACCAGGGAGGGGCAGAAGCCGTTAGTAGGCCCTAACCAAAGTTGAAGGCCAAATGCAGTTTAATTTCTGATACTATAGGCCGAAAGCCAGAAGGTGGAAGTTCCGATTTAGACAGTGGAGGACAATTTGAATTAGGGACTGCAGACAGACTTAGTAGGCTGTCCCCTGTGGACCATGCATCCACCACATTAACCCATTGCGCCGTAATGGACACGTAATCTTCCGTGGCCATGCCTACAGGTCCATGCGTCTGTTGTCAGGTGCACCTTTGTACTCACAGATTGCCAGAGTGCATGGACAATGCGGTCTTCTACATGCTGGTGGAGGGTTGGGATGGCTTTTCTCGCAAAAGAAGTGTCGACTGGTTAGCTTGTAGCGTGGTACAGCGTAGTCCATCATGGCCTTATTAATAGTAAATAAAATATATAACTAGGCTCTATGAACTTTTAAATAGGTTCCAGGGGTACACGGGCAGCATTGGTGTGGTCAGTGGAGGAGTATTGCAAGTAGGGGCTGCAGACAGGCTATCAAAGGCCTAAAATAACAAACAGTAGGCAGTCATGGCAGTTTTACATCGGTTACATGGATACACAGGCAGGCACTCCAGGCAGCATTGTGGTCAGTGGAGGAGTATTGCAAGTAGGGGCCGCAGACAGGCTATCAAAGGCCTAAAATAACAAACAATAGGCTCATGGCAGTTTTACAGCGGTTACATGGATACACGGGCAGGCAGCTTGGTGGTCAGTGGAGGAGTATTTAAAGTAGGGACCGCAGACAGGCTTCAAAGGCCTAACATAAGAAAATGGGCTGGCTGTAGGCACTTTATAATTGGTTCCAGGGGTACACGGGCAGCAGTGGTCTGGTCAGTGGAGGAGTATTTAAAGTAGGGACCGCAGACAGGCTATCAAAGGCCTAACATAACAAACAATAGGCTCATGGCAGTTTCACAGCGGTTACATGGATACACGGGCAGGCAGCTTGGTGGTCAGTGGAGGAGTATTGCAAGTAGGGGCTGCAGACAGGCTATCAAAGGCCTAAAATAACAAACAGTAGGCAGTCATGGCAGTTTTACATCGGTTACATGGATACACAGGCAGGCACTCCAGGCAGCATTGTGGTCAGTGGAGGAGTATTGCAAGTAGGGGCCGCAGACAGGCTATCAAAGGCCTAAAATAACAAACAATAGGCTCATGGCAGTTTTACAGCGGTTACATGGATACACGGGCAGGCAGCTTGGTGGTCAGTGGAGGAGTATTTAAAGTAGGGACCGCAGACAGGCTTCAAAGGCCTAACATAAGAAAATGGGCTGGCTGTAGGCACTTTATAATTGGTTCCAGGGGTACACGGGCAGCAGTGGTCTGGTCAGTGGAGGAGTATTTAAAGTAGGGACCGCAGACAGGCTATCAAAGGCCTAACATAACAAACAATAGGCTCATGGCAGTTTCACAGCGGTTACATGGATACACGGGCAGGCAGCTTGGTGGTCAGTGGAGGAGTATTGCAAGTAGGGGCTGCAGACAGGCTATCAAAGGCCTAAAATAACAAACAGTAGGCAGTCATGGCAGTTTTACATCGGTTACATGGATACACAGGCAGGCACTCCAGGCAGCATTGTGGTCAGTGGAGGAGTATTGCAAGTAGGGGCCGCAGACAGGCTATCAAAGGCCTAAAATAACAAACAATAGGCTCATGGCAGTTTTACAGCGGTTACATGGATACACGGGCAGGCAGCTTGGTGGTCAGTGGAGGAGTATTTAAAGTAGGGACCGCAGACAGGCTTCAAAGGCCTAACATAAGAAAATGGGCTGGCTGTAGGCACTTTATAATTGGTTCCAGGGGTACACGGGCAGCAGTGGTCTGGTCAGTGGAGGAGTATTTAAAGTAGGGACCGCAGACAGGCTATCAAAGGCCTAACATAACAAACAATAGGCTCATGGCAGTTTCACAGCGGTTACATGGATACACGGGCAGGCAGCTTGGTGGTCAGTGGAGGAGTATTGCAAGTAGGGGCTGCAGACAGGCTATCAAAGGCCTAAAATAACAAACAGTAGGCAGTCATGGCAGTTTTACATCGGTTACATGGATACACAGGCAGGCACTCCAGGCAGCATTGTGGTCAGTGGAGGAGTATTGCAAGTAGGGACCGCAGACAGGCTTCAAAGGCCTAACATAAAAAAATGGGCTGGCTGTAGGCACTTTATAATTGGTTCCAGGGGTACACGGGCAGCAGTGGTCTGGTCAGTGGAGGAGTATTTAAAGTAGGGACCGCAGACAGGCTATCAAAGGCCTAAAATAACAAACAATAGGCTCATGGCAGTTTCACAGCGGTTACATGGATACACGGGCAGGCAGCTTGGTGGTCAGTGGAGGAGTATTGCAAGTAGGGGCCGCAGACAGGCTATCAAAGGCCTAAAATAACAAACAATAGGCTCATGGCAGTTTTACAGCGGTTACATGGATACACAGGCAGCTTGGTGGTGAGTGGAGGAGTAGTGCAAGGAGTGTCTGTCCCAGTACTCCCAAAATATAAATAGATGTTAATGTCTCGCAAAACAACCAAAACAAAAAAAAAAGGTGGCATACTTAGGTACAGGGGTGGGCTCATCTACTGAGTTTCTGACATAGTAATTTGGCAGTAACTATTTAATGGTGCCAATATAGGACACAGACACAGACTACTTTAAGTTGCATCATAGATGTCTACAAATTTGTATTGTCAGTGCCAGACATTGAATGATGTCAGCGAATAGACTAAAGATTGGTGGAGCTGTGCGACATAATTTTGCACGTGGTAGAGCACATTTTGAGCTGGGGTAGGGGGGAACTCTCTTGAGGCCGGCGGGACCGCCCCAGGGCCCCTCATGTTACAACGGTGTGTCTGACGTTGGGTGCGCACCACCACCGCCAGAGACACTACATTGTACTATGAGGGACCCAGTAGCAA
This sequence comes from Ranitomeya variabilis, assembly GCF_051348905.1. Taxonomy (NCBI): domain Eukaryota; kingdom Metazoa; phylum Chordata; class Amphibia; order Anura; family Dendrobatidae; genus Ranitomeya; species Ranitomeya variabilis. The sequence goes on along the minus strand of NC_135232.1, from coordinate 1,059,805,406 downwards.
TGCCGTCAACCAAAAGCGAGCACACCCACCTCTTCAGACAAACAGCAGTCTCACGGGTGCTTGCGCCAAGTCGCGATACCACGGCCCCGTGTGGGGAGTTTTGCCATTTAGGGAGGTGTAAACATGTCGTATGCTGTACAATCAGCTGCAGCAAATTAGACATTAGAAAAGTAATTCACAGGCAAGAGCTTTTCATAGGAAAGCTAGGTGTCGGCCGGGCAAGGTGGGGCAAAAGATTTCGAAATCCAGTTGTGGTTCATTTTAATGAATGTTAGATCGTCAACATTTTGGGTAGCCAGACGAGTCCTTTTTTCGGTTAATATTGAACCTGCAGCACTGAATACTCTTTCTGATAGGACACTTGCTGCCGGGCAAGCAAGCTCCTGCAATGCATATTCTGCCAATTCTGGCCAGGTGTCTAATTTGGAGGCCCAGTAATCAAATGGGAATGACGGTTGAGGGAGAACATCGATAAGGGATGAAAAATAGTTAGTAACCATACTGGACAAATGTTGTCTCCTGTCACTTTCAATTGATGCAGCAGTACCTGTCCTGTCTGCGGTCATAGCAAAATCACTCCACAACCTGGTCAGAAAACCCCTCTGTCCAATGCCACTTCTGATGTGTGCACCCCTAACACTCCTAGTCTGCTGCCCCCTGGAGCTCGTGTGAGAACGATCACGTGCGCTGTGTGCTGGGAATGCCTGAAGCAAACGGTCAACAAGAGTTGATTGTTTGGTTGCTAATATTAGTTCCAAGTTCTCATGTGGCATAATATTTTGCAATTTGCCTTTATAGCGTGGATCAAGGAGGCAGGCCAACCAGTAATCGTCATCGTTCATCATTTTCGTAATGCGTGTGTCCCTTTTTAGGATACGTAAGGCATAATCCGCCATGTGGGCCAAAGTTCCAGTTGTCAAATCTCCGGTTGTGATTGGTTGAGGGGCAGTTGCAGGCAAATCTACGTCACTTGTGTCCCTCAAAAAACCAGAACCCGGCCGTGACACGCAACCAAATTCCTGTGCCCCCGGGAAAGGTTCGGCATTAAAAATATACTCATCCCCATCATCCTCCTCGTCCTCCACCTCCTCTTCGCCCGCTACCTCGTCCTGTACACTGCCCTGACCAGACAATGGCTGACTGTCATCAAGGCTTTCCTCTTCCTCTGGTGCAGACGCCTGCTCCTTTATGTGCGTCAAACTTTGCATCAGCAGACGCATTAGGGGGATGCTCATGCTTATTACGGCGTTGTCTGCACTAACCAGCCGTGTGCATTCCTCAAAGCACTGAAGGACTTGACACATGTCTTGTATCTTAGACCACTGCACACCTGACAACTCCATGTCTGCCATCCTACTGCCTGCCCGTGTATCCTCCCACAAATAAATAACAGCACGCCTCTGTTCGCACAGTCTCTGAAGCATGTGCAGTGTTGAGTTCCACCTTGTTGCAACGTCTATGATTAGGCGATGCTGGGGAAGGTTCAAAGACCGCTGATAGGTCTGCATACGGCTGGCGTGTACAGGCGAACGTCGGATATGTGAGCAAAGTGCACGCACTTTGAGGAGCAGGTCGGAGAACCCAGGATAAGTTTTCAATAAGCACTGCACCACCAGGTTTAAGGTGTGAGCCAGGCAAGGAATGTGTTTCAGTTGGGAAAGGGAGATGGCAGCCATGAAATTCCTTCCGTTATCACTCACTACCTTGCCTGCCTCAAGATCTACTGTGCCCAGCCACGACTGCGTTTCTTGTTGCAAGAACTCGGACAGAACTTCCGCGGTGTGTCTATTGTCGCCCAAGCACTTCATAGCCAATACAGCCTGCTGACGCTTGGCAGTAGCTGGCCCATAATGGGACAACTGGTGTGCAACAGTGTCATCTGCCGATGGAGTGGTTGGCAGACTGCGTTCTGTGGAAGAGCTGTAGCTTCTGCAGGAGGACGAGGAGGAGGAGGAGGAGGGGGTGCGAACGCCTACAGCCAACTGTTTCCTAGACCGTGGGCTAGGCACAACTGTCCCTAAATTGATGTCGCCTGTGGACCCTGCATCCACCACATTCACCCAGTGTGCCGTGATGGACACATAACGTCCCTGGCCATGCCTACTGGTCCATGCATCTGTAGTCAGGTGCACCTTTGTACTCACAGATTGCCTGAGTGCATGGACGATGCGCTGTTTAACATGCTGGTGCAGGGCTGGGATGGCTTTTCTGGAAAAAAAGTGTCGACTGGGTAGCTCGTATCGTGGTTCAGCGTACTCCATCAGGGCTTTGAAAGCTTCGCTTTCAACTAACCGGTAGGGCATCATCTCTAACGAGATTAGTCTAGCTATGTGGGCGTTAAAACCCTGTGTACGCGGATGCGAGGATAAGTACTTCCTTTTTCTAACCAGAGTCTCATGTAGGGTGAGCTGGACTGGAGAGCTGGAGATCGTGGAACTTTCGGGTGTGCCGGTGTACATGGCAGACTGAGAGACGGTTGGAGACGGTATTGTTTCCGCCGGTGCCCTAGATGCAATATTTCCTCCTACAAAACTGGTGATTCCCTGACCCTGACTGCTTTTGGCTGGCAAAGAAACCTGCACAGATACTGCCTGTGGTGCGGAAAATGGTGGCCTTACAGTGACGGAAGGGATGTTGCGTTGCTGACTAGCTTCATTGGCCGAGGGTGCTACAACCTTGAGGGACGTTTGGTAGTTAGTCCAGGCTTGAAAATGCATGGTGGTTAAGTGTCTATGCATGCAACTAGTATTTAGACTTTTCAGATTCTGACCTCTGCTTAAGCTAGTTGAACATTTTTGACAGATGACTTTGCGCTGATCAGTTGGATGTTGTTTAAAAAAATGCCAGACTGCACTCTTCCTAGACTCGGATCCCTTTTCAGGGATTGCAGACTGAGCTTTAACCGGATGGCAACGCTGTGCTCCAACAGGTTTTGGCTTTGACACGCGTTTTGGGCCAGATACGGGCCCGGCAGATGTAACCTGTTGCGATGTTGATGCCTGCTGCGGCCCCTCCTCCACCTCCGCTTCTGAACTACTGCCGCCTGCACCCTGTTCCCCCAATGGCTGCCAATCGGGGTCAATAACTGGGTCATCTATTACCTCCTCTTCGAGCTCGTGTGCAACTTCGTCTGTGTCACTGTGTCGGTCGGTGGTATAGCGTTCGTGGCGGGGCAACATAGTCTCATCAGGGTCTGATTGTGGATCTGTACCCTGAGAGGGCAATGTGGTGGTCTGAGTCAAAGGAGCAGCATAGTACTCTGGCTGTGGCTGTGCATCAGTGCACTCCATGTCAGAATATACTTGTAATGGGCATGGCCTGTTAAATGTTTCACTTTCTAAGCCAGGGACGGTATGTGTAAAGAGCTCCATGGAGTGACCCGTTGTGTCGCCTGCTGCATCCTTCTCTCTTGTTGTAGTTTTTGCTGAGGAGGACAAGGAAGCGACTTGTCCCTGACCGTGAACATCCACAAGCGACGCGCTGCTTTTACATTTACCAGTTTCGGAAGAGGAGGCAAAAGAGCTAGAGGCTGAGTCTGCAATGTAAGCCAAAACTTGCTGTTGCTGCTCCGCCTTTAAAAGCGGTTTTCCTACTCCCAGAAAAGAGAGCGTTCGAGGCCTTGTGTAGCCTGACGACGAAACTGGCTCCACAGCTCCAGACTTAGGTGGAATATTTTTATCCCCACGACCACCTGATGCTCCTCTACCACTACCATCATTACCAGCTGACAATGAACGCCCACGACGACCTCTTGCACCAGACTTCCTCATTGTTTTAAAATCTTAACCAAAGTAACTTTATTTGTTGCTGTCAAACAACTTACACGGTGAGCTATAACTTCAGTATGATTTCAATATCCCTTAACAGGTTGGTGAGACCACAAGGAAAATCAGGCACAATGTTACACACTCTGTTTTCTGTGGCACAAAATCACAGAGATGACACACACGCAGGACTGTCACTCAAGCACTAATGTCAATATTAATCTCCCACCTAATTTATTTTTTTTTTTTTCTCAGGGAGACTTTAGAAACCAAATAATATTAAAAAAAAAAAAAAAAAAGGCTTTCTATGGCCCACAATTAGAGAGAGAGAGGTGGCACACCCAGGAGTCAAGACTGGCACACAAGCTGAGAGGGCAATATTACTCTCCCACTGTTTTTTTATGTATTTTTTGTTTTTTCAGGGAGACTTTAGAAACCCAATAATATTTTAAAAAAAAAATAAATAGGCTTTCTATGGCCCACTGAATGAGAGGGAGAGAGGTGGCACACCCAGGAGTCAAGACTGGCACACAAGCTGAAAGGGCAATATTACTCTCCCACTGTTTTTTTAGGTTTTTTTTTTTTTTTCAGGGAGACTTTAGAAACCCAATAATATTTAAAAAAAAAAATAAATAGGCTTTCTATGGCCCACTGAATGAAAGGGAGAGAGGTGGCACACCCAGGAGTCAAGACTGGCACACAAGCTGAAAGGGCAATATTACTCTCCCACTGTTTTTTTATGTATTTTTTGTTTTTTCAGGGAGACTTTAGAAACCCAATAATATTTAAAAAAAAAAATAAATAGGCTTTCTATGGCCCACTGAATGAGAGGGAGAGAGGTGGCACACCCAGGAGTCAAGACTGGCACACAAGCTGAAAGGGCAATATTACTCTCCCACTGTTTTTTTAGGTTTTTTTTTTTTTTTCAGGGAGACTTTAGAAACCAAATAATATAAAAAAAAAAAAAAAAAAAAATAGGCTTGCTATAGCCCACTGAATGAGAGATAGCACACACAGCAGTGGCACACAAGCCCTGACTGAGGCCAATATTTTTCTCCCACTGATTGATGTAGTGTTTTTGTGTTGAGGTAGAATTTAGAACACAAATCACGGAAAAAATAAATAGGCTTTCTATGGCCCACTGAATGAAAGGGAGAGAGGTGGCACACCCAGGAGTCAAGACTGGCACACAAGCTGAAAGGGCAATATTACTCTCCCACTGTTTTTTTAGGTTTTTTTTTTTTTTTCAGGGAGACTTTAGAAACCCAATAATATTTTAAAAAAAAAATAAATAGGCTTTCTATGGCCCACTGAATGAAAGGGAGAGAGGTGGCACACCCAGGAGTCAAGACTGGCACACAAGCTGAAAGGGCAATATTACTCTCCCACTGTTTTTTTATGTATTTTTTGTTTTTTCAGGGAGACTTTAGAAACCCAATAATATTTAAAAAAAAAAATAAATAGGCTTTCTATGGCCCACTGAATGAGAGGGAGAGAGGTGGCACACCCAGGAGTCAAGACTGGCACACAAGCTGAAAGGGCAATATTACTCTCCCACTGTTTTTTTAGGTTTTTTTTTTTTTTTCAGGGAGACTTTAGAAACCAAATAATATAAAAAAAAAAAAAAAAAAAAAATAGGCTTGCTATAGCCCACTGAATGAGAGATAGCACACACAGCAGTGGCACACAAGCCCTGACTGAGGCCAATATTTTTCTCCCACTGATTGATGTAGTGTTTTTGTGTTGAGGTAGAATTTAGAACACAAATCACGGAAAAAATAAATAGGCTTTCTATGGCCCACTGAATGAAAGGGAGAGAGGTGGCACACCCAGGAGTCAAGACTGGCACACAAGCTGAAAGGGCAATATTACTCTCCCACTGTTTTTTTATGTATTTTTTGTTTTTTCAGGGAGACTTTAGAAACCCAATAATATTTTTTAAAAAAAATAAATAGGCTTTCTATGGCCCACTGAATGAGAGGGAGAGAGGTGGCACACCCAGGAGTCAAGACTGGCACACAAGCTGAAAGGGCAATATTATTCTCCCACTGTTTTTTTAGGTTTTTTTTTTTTTTTCAGGGAGAATTAGAAACCAAATAATATTAAAAAAAAAAAATAAATAGGCTTTCTATGGCCCACTGAATGAGAGGGAGAGAGGTGGCACACCCAGGAGTCAAGACTGGCACACAAGCTGAAAGGGCAATATTACTCTCCCACTGTTTTTTTAGGTTTTTTTTTTTTTTTCAGGGAGACTTTAGAAACCAAATAATATTAAAAAAAAAAAAAAAAAAAAAAAAAAATAGGCTTGCTATAGCCCACTGAATGAGAGATAGCACACACAGCAGTGGCACACAAGCCCTGACTGAGGCCAATATTTTTCTCCCACTGATTGATGTAGTGTTTTTGTGTTGAGGTAGAATTTAGAACACAAATCACGGAAAAAATAAATAGGCTTTCTATGGCCCACTGAATGAAAGGGAGAGAGGTGGCACACCCAGGAGTCAAGACTGGCACACAAGCTGAAAGGGCAATATTACTCTCCCACTGTTTTTTTATGTATTTTTTGTTTTTTCAGGGAGACTTTAGAAACCCAATAATATTTTTTAAAAAAAATAAATAGGCTTTCTATGGCCCACTGAATGAGAGGGAGAGAGGTGGCACACCCAGGAGTCAAGACTGGCACACAAGCTGAAAGGGCAATATTACTCTCCCACTGTTTTTTTAGGTTTTTTTTTTTTTTCAGGGAGACTTTAGAAACCAAATAATATTAAAAAAAAAAAAAAAAAATAGGCTTGCTATAGCCCACTGAATGAGAGATAGCACACACAGCAGTGGCACACAAGCCCTGACTGAGGCCAATATTTTTCTCCCACTGATTGATGTAGTGTTTTTGTGTTGAGGTAGATTTTAGAACACAAATCACGGAAAAAATAAATAGGCTTTCTATGGCCCACTCAGTGAGAGATGGCACACACAGGGATGGCACTGTAGCAGAAATGCCAATCTTAATCTCCCACAAAAAAAAAAAAAAAAAAAAAAAAAAACTGTCCTACAATTACTATCTCCCTGCAGTAATGTAAGCCAGGTATGGCAGGCAGCAATAGGAGTGGACTGATGCACAAATTAAATAAAAAGTGTGGACAAACAAAAAAGATAGCTGTGCAGAAAGGAAGGAACAAGAGGATATGTGCTTTGAAAAAAGCAGTTGGTTTCCACAGTGGCGTACACACAGCAATACAGCTATCACGGAGCCTTCTAGGGCAGCCCAATGAGCTACAGCGCTGAGGGGAAAAAAAAAAAAAAATAGCTTCCACAGTCCCTGCACACCGAAGGTGGTGTTGGACAGTGGAAATCGCTGCAGCACAAGCGGTTTGGTGGTTAGTGGACCCTGCCTAACGCTCTCCCTGCTTCTGACGAAGCGGCAGCAACCTCTCCCTAAGCTCAGATCAGCAGCAGTAAGATGGCGGTCGGCGGGAACGCCCCTTTATAGCCCCTGTGACGCCGCAGACAGCAAGCCAATCACTGCAATGCCCTTCTCTAAGATGGTGGGGACCAGGATCTATGTCATCACGCTGCCCACACTCTGCGTTCACCTTCATTGGCTGAGAAATGGCGCTTTTCGCGTCATTGAAACGCGACTTTGGCGCGAAAGTCGCGTACCGCATGGCCGACAAGCACAGGGGTCGGATCGGGTTTCATGAGACGCCGACTTAGCCAAAAGTCGGCGACTTTTGAAAATGATCGACCCGTTTCGCTCAACCCTAAACCAGGGTAAACATCGGGTTACTAAGCGCGGCCCTGCGCTTAGCAACCCGATGTTTACCCTGGTTACCCGGGGACCTCGGCATCGTTGGTCGCTGGAGAGCGGTCTGTGTGACAGCTCTCCAGCGATCAAACAGCGACGCTGCAGCGATCGGCATCGTTGTCGCTATCGCTGCAGCGTCGCTTAATGTGACGGTACCTTAACACATTTGCTTTGCTGGTCCTCTCACAACATTTCAACTTCAATCTCACAGGCAGTCAGTGGGGGGGGGGGGCAGTACAATAGAGCCGACATCACTGCAAATGTGTTTGTAATGAGACAAGGTTCCACTCTGCTGTATCAATTTGTATGTTCATTATCATCTTTTATTTGCATTTACTTGAACGGGAACGTCTTCTTGAAACGGATCACCGCTTGAGTACAGATCACGTGCTTCAGCAGAGGACCAGAAGAAGGTAGGTAATGCCAAATTAAAGCACATAATGAAGTTAATATTATGTGGTAACTATAAAATTCATTTTTTTCTATGGGTGCTTCTTTATGGTTTGGCAATACAAAAAGTTTTTTTCTGGCTACAATTCTTCCCAGTGTTTAATTTTGTTAACGTATGGGATCAGAGAAATAATAATAATAATGGAAAATAGCAATGTTCATTATAAATGAGTCCATGGTGTGCACCAAATTTATTATGTCTGTTACATTTGTCTTAGGACTTCTTTGTCACTTTTGAAAACAGCAGAAAAAAAGCGTATCTTAGTCATTGAATACATTTACTTTTTGCTATTGTTGGAGCAATCTATTGGTACAAATGCTGACAAGCCATAAGGAAAGAAAGGACGTTGTGCCAAATATATTATTATATAGCCATTTGTAGGTTGTTTTTTGTCTGTGTGAGATTCAATCACAGCCTGATCTCACTGCAAAGCAATTACAAGTCTCTTGATGACAACAGACATAAGTGTGATTAAGTGTGATGTCACACACTGAGAAATTTGCTCTGAACTATGATGGGGTGTGTACTTTCCCCAGTGTGTTGCTGCCTGCTTTAGATTGGTCAGTACTATACAGGAGGAAGAAGTACACACCCTTATTGAAAAATATCAGTAAAAATTAGTAATTTCTCCGCAAAAGAGAGGCAAAATAATAATAATAAAGTATATAACAAAAACTTCCTTCTCACCCCCCAATTTGGATGGTCTTTTTATTTTTTGTCCTTTCTCATTCTCAGGTCCTCTACCACAGGCCTGGGAGTTTGAGGGTTCTGCGCAGGATCTTAGTTGTTCTCAGCATTGCGCTTTTCTGGACAGAGTGTTCAGCTGTTGCTCCTGGGATCTGTTGTAGCCATTTTCTCAACTTAGGGGTCACTGTATAAATGTATTTAATGTATAAATATATGAGGGGACAGTACAAAGACCTTTCTGATGATCTTTTTAATCATAGACCTGAGACAGAGACAACGGGGCATCCTCTACGTCTGGAGGAAAGAAGGTTTAAGCATAATAACAGACGTGGATTCTTTACTGTAAGAGCAGTGAGACTATGGAACTCTCTGCCGTATGATGTTGTAATGAGTGATTCATTACTTAAATTTAAGAGGGGACTGGATGCCTTTCTTGAAAAGTATAATGTTACAGGTTATATATACTAGATTCCTTGATAGGGCGTTGATCCAGGGAACTAGTCTGATTGCCGCATGTGGAGGCGGGAAGGAATTTTTGCTCCCCAATGTGGAGCTTACTCTTTGCCACATGTTTTTTTTTTGCCTTCCTCTTGATCAACATGTTAGGGCATGTTAGGTTAGGCTATAGGTTGAACTAGATGAACTTAAAGTCTTCCTTCAACCTTAATAACTATGTTACTATGCTACTGCTCCAAGTGCTCCTATGACCACTGGAATCACTGTTGCCTTTACGTTCCACATCTTCTCCCGCTCTCTTTTGAGGCCCTGGTATTTCTCCAGCTTCTCATATTCCTTCTTTCTGATGTTGCCATCACATGGCACTGCCACATCTATTATCATTGCTGTCTTCTAATCCTTGTCAACAATCACAATGTCTGGTTGGTTAGTCAACACCTTCTTATCCGTCTGGATCTTGAAGTCCCACAGCATTTTAGCCCTTTCATTTTCCATCACTTCTTCTGGGGTCTCCCACCTGGACTTAGGGGGACTTAGTCCATATGCTCTGCAGATGTTCCTGTATACGATTCCCACTAGGGTTGAGCGAAACGGGTCGGCAATTTTCAGAAGTCGCTGACTTTTGGCAAAGTCGGGTTTCATGAAACCCAACCCGACCCCTGTGTGGGGTCGGCCATGAAGTCGGCGATCTTCTGAATCTGGAATCGGAATTCCGATACCGATTCCCGATATGTTTAAGATATCGGGAATTGGTATCGGAATTCAGATTTAAGTGTAAAATAAAGAATTAAAATAAAAAATATCGCCATACTTACCATCTGATGCGCCCTGGTACTAAGCAGGAACCTTCCTTCCTTAGAATCAGCCTTCCAGGACCTTGCGGTGACGTCACGGTGACGTCGCGGCTTGTGATTGGTCGCGCGGCCGCCCATGTGACCGCTCGCGCGACCAATCCAAAGCCGCAACGTCACCGTGACGTCACCGAAGGTCCTGGAAGGGCTGATTCTTAGGAAGGAAGGCTTCTTTCCGGCAGCCTTCCTTCCTAAGAATCAGCCCTTCCGGCCGCCCATGTGACCGCTCGCGCGACCAATCCAAAGCCGCGACGTCACCGTGACGTCACCGAAGGTCCTGGAAGGGCTGATTCTTAGGAAGGAAGGCTTCTTTCCGGCAGCCTTCCTTCCTAAGAATCAGCCCTTCCAGGACCTTCGGTGACGTCACGGTGACGTCGCGGCTTGTGATTGGTCGCGCGAGTGGTCACATGGGCGGCCGCGTGACCAATCACAAGCCGCGACGTCACCGCGACGTCACCGCAAGGTCCTGGAAGGCTGATTCTAAGGAAGGAAGGTTGCCGCTTAGTACCAGGGCGCATCAGATGGTAAGTATGGCGATATTTTTTATTTTAATTCTTTATTTTACACTTAAATATGGATCCCAGGGCCTGAAGGAGAGTTTCCGCTCCTTCAGACCCTGGGAACCATTGGAAACCCAATGCACTGCATTGGGTTTCGAGTTTCGGCCGACCCCGACCCCGACTGTTTTATAGGATCGGCCGATTTCACTCGACCCGACTTTTGAAAAAGTCGCGTTTCGTGAAACCCGACCCGATCCTATAAATGTAAAAGTCGCTCAACCCTAATTCCCACTACTTAGTTGTGGCGTTCGGTATACACTGTTCCTGCTTGCCTTTTGCATCCTGCTGCTATGTGTTGGACTGTTTCTGAGGTTTCTTTACCCAGTCTGCACCTTGGGTCTTCTTTTGTGTGGTAGATTCCTGCTTCTATGGATCAGGTACTTAGAGCTTGCCCTAGTGCCGCTATGATTAGTGCCTCTGTGTTGTCTCAGAGTCCAGCTTTCTCCAGCCATTTCTCCATGTCAGCCGCCTCCATTATCTGTCGATGGTACATCCCATGCAATGGCTTTCTTTTTAAGAATTCCAGGAGTCAGAGAATATATATATATATATATATATATATATATATATATATATATATATATATATATATATATAGATAATATAACGCTGGGAGCGTCACTCTGTCCGAAGCCTTTGTAGACTGCGCAAGCGCAAGCGCCGGCGCAGTCTGGACCCCACAGAGTGACGCTCCCACAGGAGATCGCGGTATGCGTAAGCACTGAACGCACACTGCGATCTCCAACGGAGAATCAGGGACGAGCCAGGAGGGTGAGTATATTTACCTGTCCCGTTCCACTGTTGCGCAGTGCTCCATCCTCCACCTCGGACCTCCTCTGCCTGCGACGTTCAGTTCAGAGGGCACGATGATGCGCTTAATGTGCGCCGCCCTCTGACTGAACAGTCACAGGCAGAAGATCCCGGAAGACAGAGAGGAGTGGAACGGGAGACAGGTAATAGCAAGTGCCGGGGGCCTGAGCTAGCGGCGATTCCGGCACCTGACCCCCACAGCGTGCCGGTGTCCCCGCCTGCTCAGGCCCCCAGCACGTGGCGCCTAGCACAGCCGCCCGCACTCTCAGCACCACCCCGCACAGCCGCTCGCACTCACCACCACCAGCCGCCCGCACTCTCAGCACTACCCCGCACAGCTGCCCGCACTCACCACCGCCACGCACAGCCACCCGCACTCACCACCGCCACGCACAGCGGCCCGCACTCCCCACCGCCACGCACAGCCGCCCGCACTCTCAGCAACTCCACGCACAGCCACCCGCACTCACCACCGCCACGCACAGCCACCCGCACTCAGCACCGCCACACACAGCCGCCCGCACTCACCACCGCCACGCACAGCGGCCCGCACTCACCACCGCCACGCACAGCCGCTAGCACTCACCACCGCCACGCACAGCCGCCCGCACTCACCACCGCCACGCACAGCGGCCCGCACTCACCACCGCCACGCACAGCCGCCCGCACTCTCAGCAACACCACGCACAGCCGCCCGCACTCACCACCACCACGCACAGCCACCCGCACTCAGCACCGCCACGCACAGCAGCCCGCACTCACCACCGCCACACACAGCGGCCCGCACTTACCACCGCCACGCACAGCCGCCCGCACTCACCACCGCCACGCACAGCCGCCCGCACTCACCACCGCCACGCACAGCCGCCCGCACTCACCACCGCCACGCACAGCCGCCCGCACTCTCAGCACCACCACGCACAGCCGCCCGCACTCACCACTGCCACGCACAGCCACCCGCACTCAGCACCGCCACACACAGCCGCCCGCACTCAGTACCGCCAGCCGCCCGCACTCTCAGCACCACCACGCACAGCGGCCCGCAATCACAACACCGCCATGCACAGCCGCCCGCACTCACCACCGCCAGCCGCCCGCACTCTCAGCACTACCCCGCACAGCCGTCCGCACTCACCACCGCCACGCACAGCTGCCCGCATTCACCACCGCCACGCACAGCCGCCCGCACTCACCACCGCCACACACAGCTGCCCGCACTCACCACCGCAAGCCGCCCGCACTCTCAGCACCACCACACACAGCGGCCCGCACTCACCACCGCCATGCACAGCCGCCCGCACTCTCAGCACCACCACGCACAGCCGCCCGCACTCACCACCGCCACGCACAGCCGCCCGCACTCACCACCGCCACGCTCTGCCGCCCGCACTCACCACCGCCACGCACAGCCGCCCGCACTCACCACCACCACGCACAGCCGCCCGCACTCACCACCGCCACGCACAGCCGCCCGCACTCACCACCGCCACGCACAGCCGCCCGCACTCTCAGCACCACCACGCACAGCGGCCCACACTCACCACCGCCACGCACAGCCACCCGCACTCACCATCACCACACACAGCCGCCCGCACTCTCAGCACCACCACGCACAGCCGCCCACACTCACCACCGCCACGCACATCCGCCCGCACTCACCACCGCCACGCACAGCCGCCCGCACTCACCACTGCCACGCACAGCCGCCGGCACTCAGCACAGCCGCCGACACTCAGCACAGCCGCTGGCACTCAGCACAGCCGCCGGCACTCAGCACAGCCGCCGGCACTCAGCACAGCCAGGCACAGCTGCCTGCACTCAGCACCGCCACGCACAGCCGACGGCACTCAGCACAGCCGCCGGCACTCAGCACAGCCTCCGGCACTCAGCACAGCTGACCGCACTCAGCACAGCCGACCGCACTCAGCACAGCCGACCGCACTCAGCACAGCCACGCACAGTCGCCCGCACTCATCACGCCACGCACAGCCGCCCGCACTCAGCACAGCCGCCGGCACTCAGCACAGCCGCCGGCACTCAGCACAGCCGCGCACAGTCGCCCGCACTCATCACCGCCACGCACATCCGCCCGCACTCAGCACAGCCGCCCGCACTCAGCACAGCCGCCCACACTCAGCACAGCTGCCCGCACTCAGCACAGCCACGCACAGCCGCCCGCACTCAGCACAGCCGCCCGCACTCAGCACAGCCGCCCGCACTCAGCACAGCCACGCACAGTCGCCCGCACTCATCACGCCACGCACAGCCGCCCGCACTCAGCACAGCCGCCGGCACTCAGCACAGCCGCCGGCACTCAGCACAGCCGCGCACAGTCGCCCGCACTCATCACCGCCACGCACATCCGCCCGCACTCAGCACAGCCGCCCGCACTCAGCACAGCCGCCCACACTCAGCACAGCTGCCCGCACTCAGCACAGCCACGCACAGCCGCCCGCACTCAGCACAGCCGCCCGCACTCAGCACAGCCGCACTCGGGCAGTAGAGCCGGAGAGAGAAAGATGAGAGCAACATATGGCAGAATGGAAACAGGAACAGGCAGAATGGGTGCAGCACATTACAACAGAATGGGGGCACAGGATGGGAGCACCACATGACAGAATGGGGGCGCAGGATGGGAGCAGCACATGACAGAATGATTGCGCACGATGGCAGCAGCACATGACAGAATGGGGGCGCACACATGACAGGATGGGGGTGCAGGATGGGAGCACATGACTGGATGGGGCGCAGGATGGGAGCACATGACAGAATGGGAGCAGCACATGACAGAATGGGGGCACAGGATGGGAGCAGCACATGACAGAATGGGGGCACAGGATGGAGCAGCACACGACAGAATGGGGGCACAGGATGGGAGCAGCACATGACAGAATGGGGGCACAGGATGGGAGCAGCACATGACAGAATGGGGGTGCACACACATGACAGGATGGGGGTGTAGGATGGAGCAGCATATCGCAGGATGGGAGCGCATGACAGGATGGAGACACAGGATGGAGCAGCACATAATAGGATGGGGGCGCAGGATTGGAGCACATGACAGGATGGGGATGCAGGATGGAGCACCACATGACAGGATGGGGGCGCAGGATGGAGCAGCACATGACAGGATGGGAGACAAGATGGGAGCAGCACATACCAGGATGGAGACCATATACCAATATAAATGCTCGCCACCCGGGCGTAGAATGGGTTCAATAGCTAGTATATATATATACATATACACACACACACTGCTCCAAAAAATAAATGCAACACTAAAATACCACATCCTAGATATCTCTGAATGAAATATTTCAGTTGCAAATTTGTATTCATTGCATAGTGGAATGTGTTCAGAACAATAAAACATAACAATTATTAATGTAAATCAAAATGAATATCCCATGGAGGTCCGGATTGGAATGATACTCAAAATTAAAGTGGAAAATCAAATTACAGGCTCATCCAACTTCAGTGGAAATGCCTCATGACAAGGAAAAGATGCTCAGCATTGTGTGTGGCCTCCACATGCCTGTATGACATCCCTACTGTACAATGCCTGGGCATGCTCCTGATGAGGCAGCAGATGGTCTCCTGAGGGATCTCCTCCCAGACCTGGACTAAAGCATCCGCCAACTCCTGGACAGTCTGTGGTGCAACGTGACATTGGTGGATGGAGCGAGACATGATGTCCCAGATGTGCTCAATTGGATTCAGGTCTGGGGAACAGGCGGGCCAGTCCATAGCTTGAATGCCTTCATCTTGCAGGAACTGCTGACACACTCCAGCCACATGAGGTCTGGCATTGTCCAGCATTAGAAGGAACCCAGGGCCAACCGCACCAGCATATGGTCTCACAAGGGGTCTGAGGATCTCATCTCGGTACCTAATGGCAGTCAGGCTACCATTGCTGACCCACTGCCAAACCGGTCATGCTGAAGAATGTTGCAGGCAGCAGATCGCTCTCCATGGCATCTCCAGACTCTGTCACGTCTGTCACATGTGCTCAGTGTGATCCTGCTTTCATCTGTGAAGAGCACAAGGTAGCAGTGGTGAAATTGCCAATCCTGGTGTTCGGTGGCAAATGCCAAGCATCCTGCATGGTGTTGGGCTATGAGCACAACCCCCATCTGTGGACGTCGGGCACTCAGACCATCCTCATGGAGTCAGTTTCTAACCGTTCGTGCAGACACATGCACATTTGTGGCCTGCTGGAGGTCATTTTGCAGGGCTCTGGCAGTGCTCCTCCTGTTCCTCCTTGCACAAAGGCGGAGGTAGTGGTCCTGCTGCTGGGTTGTTGCCCTCCTACGGCCCCCTCCATGTCTCCTGGTGTACTGGCCTGTCTCCTGGTAGCGCCTCCAGCCTCTGGACACTATGCTGACAGACACAGAAAACATTCTTGCCACAGCTCGCATTGATGTGCCATCCTGGATGAGCTGCACTACCTGAGCCACTTGTGTGGGTTGTAGAGTGCGTCTCATGCTACCACGAGTGTGAAAGCACAACCAACATTCAAAAGTGACCAAAACATCAGCCAGAAAACATTGGTACTGAGATGTGGTCTGTGGTCTCCACCTGCTGAACCACTCCTTTATTGAGGGTGTCTTGATAATTGCCAATAATTTCCATCTGTTGTCTATTCCATTTGCACAACAGCATGTGAAATTGATTGTCAATCAGTGTTGCTTCCTAAGTGGACAGTTTAATTTCACAGAAGTTTGATTTACTTGGAGTTATATTCTGTTGTTTAAGTGTTTCCTTTATTTTTTTGAGCAGTGTATATATATATATATATATATATATATATATATATATATATATATATATATATAGATACTGTAGATCAGCTAAATAACTCACTGATGTTTTCATTGGTAGGAAATGCCTAAGGAGCTCTCTAGTTCTCCGTATGCATCGCCCTTTGAAGAATCAGGGTTTTTTTAAGGTTAATTTATTTCAATGTCTGACATTTAATCTGAAGTTCTGTTTCATCAGCAGCCATCGTCTGCTCTCAATAACAAATACCATCGGGGATTTTATCATAAGAACCCATTGTAAGTCGGAATAAAGTTGAAAGTTGCATGTTCTTTTGCACTTCATAATAATAAATAACATTTTGAAGACTATGCATTAAATTTATTGCAGAAGAAGCAAATAAATGGAATATGTGTTTACATTGGCTTAAGGGCACAGAAAAATTTGGATCCACACAGCGAGACTGCCGGAATAAAGATATTTATGTGCTTCTTTCATTAGGAATATTTGTTTTGTGCTGTAATGATTTTGAAATCAATTTATCCTGTTTCTCAATGTCAATTCTAATTCTGTGCCACAGTTCAGTGATTTAATTTTTATGTTCATTTGTTGTTATTTTTTTGGTCCTGAAATTAGAACCATGATAAATGTAAAATAATTATTTGTTAGCTCAGCTAGCGGTGTTCTAAAGAACTTTGTTCCCTTGCCACCTGCAAAATCATGAATTTTAATGCATTTGCAGACACACAGTCCATCTAATCGGTGTCAGAAGAGTTTGCTTTAAACACCCGTAGAAATAAATTACAATTATTTATAATTCAGTTTGTAAATTGCTGAAGCAACTCACTGCATCTGATAAACAATGCGATTAGAAACTATAAATTATTACATGACCTATAATATCCGTCCTGTAGGGCACAGCTTAATAAATATTGTCACTATGTTCATAGTAACTAATAGCTTAGTTCTGAACTAAAGCCAAAGTTTAGATGAATTATAGGCTATTAAAGTACACCATCGCAAGTAGTTATAATCATATTAGTAATAAATCATGAATGAATTGTGATATGCGTGTTAGAAAAGAGTTCTCTGTTACAAACTCCACCACCCAAAAAGAATTCATGTGCAATGTCAAATTTTTGAACTTTCTGCCCTAGTGCTAGAAATCTATTAATCCCTTCCTTTTTTATTGCATGTTTCATTTTTTAATGATTTTATTTTTAATGGAGGAAATGAAAGTTGATTAAATTGTTTATTTTTTTATTAACTATTTTTTACATTTGTATTCTTATTTTTTTCGTCTTCGCAGAGAAATTGAGCCTACGATGGGCTGATAGTTTGTTCTGTATACTGCAATAAAACTGTATTGTATGATATATTTATAATGACAGTCTCCAAAGGTCTTCAAAGGAGTACTAATTATGGTAGCAAAGAGGGCTTTCAGCATTTACAAGCTCTGATAAGGAGTGCAATTAGGTACTAGCCATGCAGGATGCCCAAACTTATACATTGGCCCATTTTCCTTTTTATAATTTTTAAAAATATAAAATATTTTTTTGCCTACAATCACTGAAATGTATCTTTAATAGTGACGGGCAAGCATGCTCGCCACTATTCGGTACTCGCCCGAGCATCTTACTGCTCGAGATGCTCAGAGCTTGTAAGAGGTGTACCGGGACCGTGTAATACTCCACTCCTTTCCCTTGTGTTGATATGGTTGTAATTACTGTGAAGTATGTGTACGTTGCTTTCCCCTACTGTGAATATTTAACAATGCTGCTATGAGCATAATGTAATGTATATATCTTCTATTGTGGATACCTGTTAAATAGGGAAAGCGCAGTACTAGTTTCTGGCCACTAGATGGGGCATTATAGTAGAAGTAATATAGCACAGTAAAACCAGTTAGGCTACGTTCACATTTGCGTTGTTGGGCGCAGCGTCGTCGACGCATACCGACGCATGCGTCATGCGCCCCTATCTTTAACATTGGGGGCGCATGGACATGCGTCGGTATGCGTTTTCTAGCGTTTTACAACGCATGCGTCATATAGACGCACAAGACAGGGCGCAGGGGACTCTACATGTTGCAGTTTTCCTGCGTCCTAATTATTTAAAAAAACGCATGCGTCGCACTTGCGTCGTAAATGCGCCAAAAAAAAACATTAGTGTCTAAAGAAAACGCATAGGGCGCAAGTGCCTGCGTTGTCCTGCGTTGTTCGACGCATTCGTCTTTTGGAAAAAAAAAAAAATGAAGTGTCAATTTTTGTAATGTTGGACGCATGCGTCACAAAACACTGCGTTGTGCATGCGTTTTGCGTTGCGACGCCGACACTGCGCCCAACAATGCAAATGTGAACGTAGCCTTAGAAAACAGTTAAATGTAGAAGGGGTCAGCTGCAGCCAAGTGAGGAAGGATTTCCTCATAGCAGTCAGTCTGACTAGGGTGCCCAAACCCCAGGCACTGGCTTAAGTGCCCGGAATGTGAGCAGTGACCACGTAACGTTTATCAAGGGAGAAGCCCAGCCATCCACAGCACCAGGCCTGGACAGTAGTAGGCCAGAACAGCAGCAGGAAAAGAAACTTAGGACAGAAGCAGTGACATTACGGGGACGCAGGTGGCTCCATAATGTGGCAACTTATCACATGGGCTGATGCCCTCAGATCCGGTGTGAAATGGCTGAGGGAACTCTCAGATGCAGTGAGCTTGGACCAGGAGGACGCTGTGTCTCCGCAAGAGACAGTAAAGATGGGCAGGTCGCTCGCCATGTGGCAACTGACTTTGGAGACTGATACTCTCATATCTGGTGCGAAACAGACTAGAGAAGGTCTAACCGTAGCAGAGCTGAGCAGGGAGGACGCTGAGGAACCATGTGAGATGGTCCGACCCGGGTACGTGCTGTGTGACAGAAAGGGAAGTGCAGGGAAAGAGGAAGAAATGCGCAATGTGAAACCTGTTGTAAATGATGTGAAGAATATGGATGTGCTGCAAAAAGGAAACAGTAAAGTTGTTCAATGTTCATTTGAAAGTTGACATGGACTGTGTCTTAATCTATGCAAAACCATCTATAGGGATCCTACAGCAGAGCAGGTGGGACCCTGACAACACAGAAAGTGGAGCCACAGGTATGCAAAGTAATGGACATTATTTTCATGTGATGAGAGGCCAGGGCACAGATGCCCCAGTATCCTCAGCCATGACTATGACCCTGGCCCTCTCTCACAAGTTCACCGAGTATTTCCGGAGTTTCTTGGCAGGAGCTCTGGCCCCCTCCCTGCATGTTTGGCGCTCTTTAGAGAGCCAATTAACATGCAAGGATTGTCTGCCATACACTGTAATCCCACAGCCATTTTGGCTGTGGCATACAGTGATTGGCTGGCCGCATAGCTTCATCAGGTCTAAATCAGACCTGGCACCACTGTGTTCGTCACAGTCTACTCTGGAATCAGGCAGTGTAGGGAGAGGTGCTGCTGAGCTAGGGAGAGATTTGCTTGTTTCTTACATAGTGTAGGTACACCACAATATATTTTACACATATCCATCTCAACTAACAGTCCTTCTGAGGACTAATCCAGCTGCATAGATATCAGTGCTAGGCAGGCAGTGTATGTGGCAGACTGCAATGCATATAGCAAGAGGGTCCATTCCAGTTCTCTCTGCTGCTTTTACAGATATTTCTAGACGTAGCCCCAGGTATCAGGGGCCAGGAATATATTTTTTTTGGATCTTAATCCTGATTATTTGCTTACAAAGCAATCCAGAGAACATGGTTTTTCTGCTCCATTTGCTTGTTGACACTGCAGAATACAACCAGATCCTATCCATATTACAGTGCTAAAAATCCATCCATTTAAAACTGTGTTTTGTCTGTCACACGGATCACATATAAAGGCCCCGTCTCACATAGCGATTTACCAACGATCACGACCAGCGATACCACCTGGCCGTGATTGTTGGTAAGTCGTTGTGTGGTCGCTGGGGAGCTGTCACACAGACAGCTCTCTCCAGCGACCATCGATCAGGGGAACGACCGGCATCGTTGAAACTGTCTTCAACGATGCCGAAGTCCCCCTGCAGCACCCGGGTAACCAGGGTAAACATCGGGTTACTAAGCGCAGGGCCGTGCTTAGTAACCCGATGTTTACCCTGGTTACCAGCGTAAATGTAAAAAAAAAAAAAACGTACATACTCACCATCTGATGTCCGTCAGGTCCCTTGCCGTCTGCTTCCTGCTCTGACAGTGCCGCCGTACAGTGAGAGCAGAGCGCAGCGGTAACGTCACTGCTGTGCTGTGCTCTCACTTTACGGCCGGCGCTCACAGTCAGAGCAGGAAGCAGACGGCAAGGGACCTGACGGACATCAGATGGTGAGTATGTACGGTTTTTTTTTTTTTACATTTACGCTGGTAACCAGGGTAAGCATCGGGTTACTAAGCGCGGCCCTGCGCTTAGTAACCCGATGTTTACCCTGGTAACCAGTGAAGACATCGCTGGATCGGTGTCACACACACCGATTCAGCGATGTCAGCGGGACCTCAACGACCAAAAAAAGGTCCAGGCCATTCCGACACGACCAGCGATCTCACAGCAGGGGCCTGATCGCTGGTACGTGTCACACATAGCGAGATCGCTACTGAGGTCGCTGTTGCGTCACAAAACTTGTGACTCAGCAGCGATATCGCTAGCGATCTCGCTATGTGAGACGGGGCCTTAAGTGCTCTCAAAATTCTGCCATTTCTGGCCTCCATTTAAATTTTGTTGCAGTTTGTTAGCGGAGTAATTAACACCAGTTTGCTGTTAAAAATAGTTACCTACAGGCCAGCTGTTTAAAACTGTAGTTTGTCTGTCACATGGATCACATTTAAGTGCACTCAAAATTCTGCCATTTCCGGCCTCCATTTAAATTTAGTTGCAGCGTGTTAGCAAAGGTATTGACACCAGTTTGCTGTTAAAAATAGTTATCTACAGGCCAGTTATTTAAAACTGTGGTTTGTCCGTCACACAGATCACATATAAGTGTGCTCAAAAATCTGCCATTTGTAGCGAACATGGAAAATATTGTCCTCCATTTAAAATGGGCAAGGCATATGGCAAGGGACGGGGAACTGGACGGCATGGTGATGGTACATGCAGAGGCCAAGGGCAAGCTGAAATTGTGCCAACAAAGAGACACCAACATCTTCTCGCCCGGCCTTCCTGTCCCAATTACTAGGGGACCGCAACACACCACTATTGAACCCAGAGCAGTGTCAAAAGGTTGTTGGTTGGATAGCAGATAATGCTTCCAGTGACTTTGCCACCACCATCCTGTCTTCCACACAGTCAAGGCTCCGTAGCCGTGAATCTAGACCACATATTGCTCACCCTGATCCAAATTCCTTCCACCATGCCGAGCGCGCCGAAGAAAACTGATCCCACACTTGGAAACTCCGAAGAGCTATTCGCTTTTCCATTTATAGATATGGGTCTCTCACCCGGTCCACTTAAACAGGGGTAAGAGGAGATCGCATGTAGTGATGCTCAAATATTTGAGCAGCCACAATCCCATGAATGCAATGGTGTCAAAAGAGGTGGACGATGATGAGACACAATTGCCAGAAAGTCAGGAGGAGGACCAGGATGCGGAAGTGAAAGATGAGGTGGTGAATGATATAGTAACTGATCCAACCTGGCAGGAAGACATGCAGAGAGAGGACAGCAGCACCAGGGGGAGGGAGGCATAGCACACCAACAGGCTGGAAGAAGCAGTGTGGTGGCCACAGACAGAAGGCAGGCAACCATTTTTAACACCAACACGATGAAAGTGGCCAGTACAACTGTTAGGTCTTCTTGAATCTGATTGTTTTTTAAAAACTCTGCCGATAATCCCAAAAAGGCCATTTGCACCACCTCCTAGGCCAGCATCAGCAGGGGTAGCAAAACTACCAGCCTGACCACCACCAGCATGATCAGGCACATGGCAGCAAAGCCCCTGACTTTGTGGGCCAAACCCCAGGGTCTAGGAAAAGTGTCTGTGAGTGATACCTCTGCTTCTTCCGCTGTTGTGTGTGCAAGCCAATCCACTGTCCATGGTGCATGCAAAGATGACTCCTGCCCTGCACCTGTCATTGGACACACTCAACTAGCACCATCAGCAAGCACGTCTACATCCTGTCCTAGCTCAGAGTTCAGTTGTCCCTACCCCAGTCCTTGGAATGCAAGTGCAAATGTGCAGCCAATTCCCCACAGGCCACACTTCTAAATTCCCACATTTTGCGGCTGCCTTTTGGCTCGTGGAAACAGAAGCTTTCCGCAACCTAATGGCAATGGCCGTCTCTCGGTACTCGGTCCCCTGCCGTCACTATTTCTCCAGGTGTGCCGTCACCGCATTACACAAGCACGTGTCTCACAACATTAGCCCTCAACAATGCAGTTACTGGGAAAGCCCACCTAACCACAGACACGTGGACAAGTGCTTGTGGGCAGGGACGGTACTTCTGACTGATGGTACACTGGGTTAACATAGTGGAAGCCAGGACCCAGTCGGACCTTGGGATAGAACACAACCTCCCGATGTGAGGATTGCAGGCCCTAGATCAATATGGGTTGCCCCCAGAGTCTACAGCTCCTGCACCTCCTCCTCCTCTTCAGGCGCTCCATCTCCAAAGTGACCACATCAGTCACAAGCTGGAAGCACTGCAGGAATGCCTCAGCCAAGCAGCAACAGGCTGTGCTGAAGCTGATATGCTTAGGTGACAAACCTCACAATGCTGAAAAGATGTGGACACTGGACAGCTCTGAAAGGGTAGGCAGGTCTGTGGCTGACACCGTTGAACCTACAGTCAGGCATGGTCATGTGTGAAAATGGACGGAACCTGGTGCGGCTCTGAGGTGAGGCGAGCTCACACACGTACCATGCCTGGCCCATGTGCTTAGCCTCGTGGTTCAGCGGTTTCTCAAAACCTACCCAGAGCTGCTGGATCTGCTTGTCAAAGTACGCCACCTGTGTGCCCATTTTAGAAAGTCAACTACAGCTTCAGTCGCTCTTGCCATGCTTCAGCAGCATTTGCAGCTTCTGGCTCACCAACTGGTGTGTGATGTCCCCTCACTTTGAAACTCTACACTGCAGATGTTGGGAAGGATTTGTGAGCAGAAGAGGGCAGTTGTTGACTACCAGCATCATCAACAAGGCCGTTGGTATTCAGTTCAGACTCCACACATAAGACCTCAGGAGTGGACATGGATGTTAGGCTAGGTTCACATTGCGGTAATGGGTGTCCGCTAGCGGACTCCATTACATGGCACAATTGTCGCAATTAACGCTATGTAACGGGTCCGTTAGCGCACCCATTGACCGCAATGTGCTAACGGGTCGCTAACGCATCGCTGACGCATGCCATTTTTGGCATGTGCTAGCGATGTCCCGTTATTTTCGAACGGACCTCGAACGCTGCTTGCAGCGTCCGAGGTCCGTTCCTCACTAGCGCAGATCGGGCATCTGCGCTAGCGGGATCACCAAACGCGATCCCTTTTTAGACATTGCGTTAGCGCAATCCGCTAGCGTATGCGCTAAACGGATTGCCCTAACGCAATGTGAATCTAGCCTTAGACATATGTACCATCCTCCAAAACTTTGAGGGCTCCACCAAGATGGTGAGCAGCGATGACACCATAATTAGCATCACCATCCCGCTTCTCTTTGTTCTGAAACGCTCTCTGAGATGGAGCAAGGAACCATACAGGGTGATTACACACAGCCCAGCCTCATCTCATCCCAACGTGGATTGGGTGACAATGAGGAAGAGGAGCAGGAGGAGGAAGAACAGGAGCTAGTTTCATAGACGGTACTACCGGCACAACTGTTATACTGTCTGTTCAGTGTGGATGGCCTGAGGACAGGGAGGAGCAGGAGGAGGAGGAGAGCATAGTCAGTCATCCTCTTGGTGAGGACATGGAAGGCTTGCCTGTTAGCAGTCTGGCAAGTATGGCTGAATTTATGCTACGCTGCCTTTCCCGTGACCCTCGCGTTCTCCAAATTTTGGGTGACAGTCATTACTGTTGGTGACACTTCTAGACCCACACTACAAGGACAACTTTTTATCTCTTATTTATGAGATGGACAGGTCTACTAAAATGGGGCAGTACAAGAAGGCCTTTGTTGCTGAATTATTAAAAAAATTCACATCTGAAAATGCTGGCGGCAGAGGTCACAATTCATTGGACAATCAAGGAGTACAGGCGAGAGAGACACAACTCCAATCCAGCAAAGGCAGGAGAACACTGTCAAAGTTCGGGGAGAGTGTTCTCAGACCCTCCCATCGCACAGGCCCTGAGATGCGGGGCACTCTCACAAGGAGTGCAAAATTTGAGAAGATGCTGAGGGAGTACCTTGCTCGCACAGACCCCCCACAGTCACGCACAGATCACGCACAGACCCCCACTCCATTATAGTGCATCATTGCACTATGGGAACTTCTGATTCGCAAATATTGCAAAAATATCGGAACTCAGTATCGGAACTCCGATACAGCGAATATCGGCCGATACCCGATATTTGCAGTACCGGAATGCTCAACACTAGTTGTCAGCTCATTTATTTAGCCCCTAAAAAGGTGGTCTCAAAATGTAAGGCAAAGTTCCATTTGCACAAAAATTATTTCAACTCTCCCTTATGGATAATATCTGAAAGTAGTCCTGATATTTCTCAAAACTCATTTACAACAAATACCCTTTCTTACAACTCATGTGGTCCTACTCCAATCACTACAGACTGTTCGGTGTCTTTAAGATGACCACTGACCTCCACAATTACCCCACCATACAGTACTGTAGATTTGAATTCACAGGAGATTCTGTTCTCTGATTGGCTCATTGTGGAGCGGCCCATTGGCTTTGTGCATACATGTTTTAATTCAGATTGTTTATAGAGATGCATGGAAAGCTAATAGGGTTGCTTTCAGGCATAGTGCACATGCTCGACCACCACTTCAGAAGGGCCTTTCAGTAACTCACTGAAACAAAAAGAAAACATTTGGTTGGGTGGACTGTTAGGCCTCAGTCGAACACATCCATATTTAACTCCTTACTGACCTTGGATGTACCCAGTACGTCATGGTTGGCATGTGCTTCCTGACCTAACCTATGATGTACTGGGTTCATCATGGCAATTTTGCACTCAGGAGCTGATATTACAGCTGTCACCAGGCTCTCACTACCAAGGAGTGGTGCCCACATGAATCCCAAAAGTTTAACTCACTAAATGCTGCCATCAATACTGATGATAGAAGGAGCCCCCTCTGTCCTTCGGTGCTCCCAGCAACATGATCGCGGGGGTCCGATCATTGCGATGGTGGCCCAATGTCATCATGATGACATCTGGGTTACCAGACTAAGGCAAACCCTTAGGCTATGTGTGAACGTTGAGTATTTGCTTGCAGAAATTTCTGCAAGGTTTCTGCATCTCTTGGCAGGAAAAATGCTACGCAAAAACGCACGTTTTTGGCATGTTTCGTAAGCATTTTTTGTATGCATTTTTGCATGCATTTTTGTACAGCAATGAATGCTTTTTGGAGCTAAATAGCGATATTTAAAAAAAAGTTTTGTGATGTACTTACTTGGTTCAACACCACCTTTTTCATGCTGATGCAGTAGCATCAGAATAATGGGATTAGGGCTTGGTGTTAGGGTACCGTCTCACTATACGATTTACCAACGATCACGACCAGCGATACGACCTGGCCGTGATCGTTGGTAAGTCGTTGTGTGGTCGCTGGGGAGCTGTCACACAGACAGCTCTCCAGCGACCAACGATGCCAAGGTTCGCTGGTAACCAGGGTAAACATCGGGTTACTAAGCGCAGGGCCGCGCGTAGTAACCCGATGTTTACCGTGGTTACCAGCGTAAAAGTAAAGAAAACCAAACCGTACATACTCACCATCTGATGTCCGTCAGGTCCCTTGCCGTCTGCTTCCCGCTCTGACTGAGTGCCGCCGTACAGTGAGAGCAGATCACAGCGGTGACGTCACCGCTGTGATCTGCTCTCACTTTCCGGCCGGCAGTCAGGAAAGTTAGGTCATGCACAGTTTATGACTCTCAGTTCAGTGGTTGAAACAGCGGGGACCCCGGGTAAACAAAGGGGTCCCCTTTAGGCTTTTCAACTAAATAGCAGCCCTCATTAATACCTCCAAGTTTTGTAGCGGAGGGGAGTTTGATTCTGAGTGCTGCGTGTGGACCTTCGCAGGGCAGTGGTCACTATTGACCTACCAGGGCCCGCTATGCTTGCTACCGCCGGTGTAGTGCACTGTCTTCTGGCTACACTTCTAGTGAGTCTGGGTAGCACTGGCAGGCTAGAGCTCTCAGGGCTGCTGCTACCAACAGTGGGTACGGCAGGCTCGCCGATAGCAGAGGGAGGATTTGCTATTTCAACGGTCGGCACCGCATCTTCAGGTAGGGCTTGTTGAGGCTGCGGGGCCGGATGATCTGGTACCACCATTGTTTCTGGTGGGTTTGGCTGGGGGAACGTTAGAACAGGTACCACGATGGCCTGATTTATCTGAGTCCAGGACTGGGGAAAGTCACCAAGGACAGTGTGGATCATCTTCTCCTTTTCTACAGGTGGGGAGGTTCCTGGATCCATTTCCCTCGCTCTCAGCTTATCAGGGCAGGCTTTAAGGTGGTCCCTGGATATCACCGTCGAGGTCTCCCCTCCATCCTTGCTGATGAGGCAAACCTTCGTGTTGTCAAAATCGGATGGCAGGACGGTATACGGTTCTGCTTCCCATTGGTCGTCGAGTTTGTGCAGCCTCCTCTTTCGTTTGAGTACGTGCTCACCTGGTGGCAAAAGAATTGCAGGGGCATGCTGGTTGTAGTCCCATTCCTGCTTTTGCCTGGCCTGAGCAAGGCTTCTTTCCACGCATTCTTGTACCTTGCGGTACTTTTGCCGCCTCTCGGTATCCCAATCGGCATCTGGTGAGGTGTCTTCGGGGGTTAGGACCCCCATGTCCAGATCAACGGGTAACTTGCTAGACCTTCCTCGCATTAGGTATGCTGGAGTGCAGTTGGTGGAATTTACTGGGATGTGATTATATATGTCCACCAAGTCAGGCAACTTTGTTGGCCACAGGCTCCATTCCTCTACGGGCAAGGTCTTTAGTAAGTCGATCACCACCTGGTTCATCTTTTCGCACATACCATTGGTTTGGGGATGGTATGGTGTGGTTCTGATCTTCTTACACCCGTACAGGTGGCAGAACTCTTGGAACACCTCCGCTTCGAATGCTGGTCCCTGATCGGTCAGTACCTTCTCCGGGTAGCCATGGGGCCTACAAAAGTACTGCTGGAAGGCCTTGGCGGCTGTCCTGGCTGTTAGATCCTTGACAGGCACAACCACCAAAAATCTGGAGTAGTGATCCACAATAGTAAGAGCGTAGACATAGCCTGACCGGCTAGGTGTCAGCTTCACATGGTCCAGCGTGACCAGTTCGAGCGGCCGCCTGGTGATGATCGGCTGCAAGGGAGCCCGCTGGCTGCCACGGTCCCTCCTGCGTAGGCTACATGGACCGCACTCTCGACACCACTTCTCAATGGCTCTCTTCATGCCAATCCAATAGAACCTCCCTCGGAGTAGCCTCTCCAGCTTCTTCCACCCGAAGTGTCCGGCTCCATCGTGGTAGGCTCCTAGAACCATGGGCGCATCTTGCCTTGGCACTACTATCTGCCATACCAATTCGTGAGTACGTGGGTCGATGCTTCTCCGGCACAGCTTGCCATCATGGATAAACAGTTTGCTCCTCCCCTTCCACAGCTGTTGGGTCTCCTGTAGATCATCTGGGCCGGGATGCAATCCTGCCTGCGTCAAGAGCTCTTTCACCCGACGGACCGCGGGGTCACCATCCTGGGTTTCCGCCCATCCGTGATGGGGCAGTGAATTCAGCGTCGCATCCGGTTGATTCTTGTGCCTGTTCTTCACATGATGGGAGTTCTGAGTGGCTTTGGGGCGATGGAATGCAGGCAGCTCCACCTCTTCAAGTGCCTCCGGGTCTTCCCCCGTTTCTGGCAAATTGGGCATTCGAGACAAGGCATCGGCATTGTGTCCTGCCCGGTAATTGATGGTGAAGTCATAGTTGGACAGCCGGGCCATCCACCGCTGCTCCAAGGCCCCGAGTTTGGCGATATCCAGATGCGTTAGCGGATTGTTATCCGTGAAGACGGTGAATTTCGCTGAGGCCAGGTAGTGTTTGAACCTCTCTGTCACTGCCCAGATGATGGCAAGGAATTCCAGCTTAAAGGAACTGTAGTTGTCAGGGTTCCTTTCCGTGGGACGAAGTTTCCTTCTGGCGTAAGCAATTACCCTCTCCTTGCCTTTCTGGACCTGGGACAGCACGGCTCCCAATCCTACATTGCTGGCATCCGTGTACAGCACAAACGGTTGGTCGTATTCGGGGTAGGCCAGTACCTCTTCTCCCGTCAGTGCCGACTTTAAGCAAGTGAAGGATTCCTCCAGCCCCTCATTCCAATCAAATGGAGTGTTCCTCCCCTTGGTCTCCTTTGATTGGCCCACCAACAGGTTTTGCAAGGGCACGGCTTTCTTGGTGAAGTCCTTAATGAACTTCCGGTAATAGCCTACCAGCCCGAGGAACTGCCGGACTTCATGGAGGTTGCCGGGCTTTGGCCAGTCCTGGATCACCGTGACCTTGTCGGGGTCTGGGGCCACTCCTTCGGCGCTCACCACATGGCCCAAGTACTGCACTTTTGGTTTCAGCAAATGACATTTGGACGGTTTCACCTTTAAGCCAAAGTTGGACAGGGCTTCAAACACCTCAGCCAGGTGCTTCAGATGGTCTTCGTAGGTCTTAGAGAAGACAATGACATCATCCAAATACAGCAGTACGGTTTCAAAGTTCTTGTGCCCCAGACAGCACTCCATCATCCTCTGGAACGTCCCCGGGGCATTGCACAATCCGAAGGGCATGTAGTTGAATTCGCAGAGACCCATCGGTGTCGTGAAGGCCGTCTTCTCTTTGTCCGCCTCCGCCACGGGAACCTGCCAGTACCCACTGGTGAGATCTAAGGTAGAGAAGTAGTTAGCAGATTTTAAGGCAGCCAGAGACTCCTCTATCCTGGGCAGTGGGTATGCATCCTTATGTGTAATGCGATTCAACTGCCTGTAATCAACGCACATCCTCATTGTGCCATCTTTCTTTTTAACAAGGACTAATGGAGCTGCCCAGGGGCTACAACTGTCTCTCACCACCCCAGCCTCCTTCATTTCTCGCAACATGTCCTTGGCACACTGGTAATGAGCTGGGGGTACAGGGCGGTATCTCTCTTTTATGGGCCGGTGATCTCCCGTGGGGATGTGATGTTGGATCCCTTTCACCTGTCCAAAATCTAAGGGGTGTTTGCTGAATACCTGCTCGTACTCGTGAACCACCCTGTAGACCCCCTGTTTTTGATGGGCTGGGGTAGAGTCAGTGCCCACATGCAATTCCTGACACCAATCTTTCGAGTGCCCTGCAGAACCGTTGTCCTCCGCCACGTTTGACGGGACCAAGGGTTCAGGTGTCTGTATCACACTATTATTGACAACGAACAGTTTGGCAAGCGTGGCATACTTGGTGAGGTGAACCTCTTCCTCCCCACAATTGAGGACACGTACGGGCACCCTCCCTTGGCGGACGTCGACCACCCCCCGGGCTGTCAGGATAGTAGGCCTATTGTCTGAGTATACGGGTTCTACCAAGGCCTGGTAGTCCTTACCCCTGAGGCCTATGGCTGCCCGACACCATATTAACATCTCACTCCTGGGGGGTATCGCGATGGGGTTTGAGTCACTCACAGTGACACGACCAATCTCACCACCAGTCAGCTCTACCTGCTGTCTCTGCATCAGAGCTCTGATTTCTTTTTGCAGGGTGCATTGTTCACTATGGCCAGCGGTTTCTGCTACCTGTTGCAACAAAACAATAACTTCTGCAAGACAATTTTCTATAACATTAGTACCGATGGTCATCATGGGATTACATTCACGGCGGTCAATATCAACAATTACAATCCCTTGGGACTTCAGTTCCACCCGCCCCACCTTGATGGTGACCTCTTTATATCCCACTTGTGGCAACGGCTGACCATTACTGGCTATGATGGTGAAATCGTCATCGGGGCCACGAGTAATATCGGTGTCCTCCCAATACCGTTTATAAAGCACGTAAGGCATAGTCGTCACCTGAGAACCGGTGTCCAGCAAAGCGTTCATGGGGATACCGTCGACCACGACAGGAAGAACTGGTCGCCCTCCAACGTATTTGGCTCTCCAATGCTGCGGGCCTGATCGTCCTACTCCTGGGGGTTGGCCCTTTGCCCCAGGGGTTGCTCGTTTAAAGGACAGTACCTTGCAAGGTGGCCCACCTGGTGACAGCGGCGGCAGATGGGTCGTCCGTCCGGATGGAAGCGATCGCTGTCCCGGCCTCTGGTCGGTGGAGTCCTCCTCTGTCGCATCCATAGGACATCTTCTGGTCTGGAGGCCAGCGGGATCTTCTCATTGGGGCCCTCCTGTAGGGACTGCACAGTCCGGGCCAAGGCAGCAACGCTCTTGGTCAGCTCCTGCATCTGGAGGCGGAGTCCTGCAGGGGAGTCGTCCTCTAGGCTCTGGGCGTCGGCCTCGGCGGCAACTGGGGCATCCGACGCCACCTCCTGGTGGTATGTGAGAGCGGGACGCCTGGGTGGTATTGTGCGGCTGGGTTGTCACTCCTGCAGCGCCTGGATAGCTTTATCCTTGAATTGCGCAAAAGTCAAGTCTGGATTCTGCATGGCCAGGAAGTGTAATTGGCCCCTTTGGTGACTGCACAGGAGCCCCTCAATGAACCGCTCTTTCAGGAGTTTATCCTCATCTTGCATGCTGCCGGGGTCACTCTGCTTAATGGCCCGCAGCGCCTCCTGGAGATTAAGGGCATAGTCCCGTAAGCTATCCTGCGGTCTCTGTTTGCATCCATAGAAAGTCAGCTTAATTTCTGTAGCAGTGCGGGTATCAAAGGTGGCTTTGAGCTTTGCAAAAACCTGCTGCGCAGTTCCCTTATCCGCGGCGGGCCAGGACTTCACTTCCCTCAAAGCCACCCCGAAGAGTTGGCCGATTATCATATGAACCTTCTGTGGCTCCGTCAGGGGATAGAACTCGAGCAGGCTGCAGATTCCCTCTTTAAAATCAGTTAAGGTGTGCGACTCCCCGGAGTATCGCGGGAGCCAGGCCGCTCCGGGCAGGTATGGCATAGAGAAGGGCATTATGGCCTTTGTGGTAGCGGCAGTGTCCGACTGGTTGATGGGGGCAGCGGGCTCTGCGGCCACCGGTGGTGATATTAGGGCCGCGGCTACATCCGCTAAGGGGACCGGAGCTGCCTCTGCGTTCACAGCTGCGACCGCCGCCTCCGCTTCCCCTGACTCGGACATGGCTGTCCCTTCCTCCCACTAACCTGCTGGAGGTTGGAGTTTCTCTTCCGGGGTTGGCACTTTACCGCGCTTTCTCGTTCCGCGCTTCTTTTGACCGGTTCCGGCCACGAAGCTAAGGCTCCTCCCTCCGTGTGCGGCAATGGCTAATTGTGGTGGGAACTCTTGGCAGCAATTGGCAATACACAGTCTTTGCAATAAGTCACAGTCCAAGCACAACAAATCACAGTTCCAAGGCACACATGACCTGATTCTTCAGGCTTAAGTACATCCTGTTCGTGACGCCAAGTTGTAGCGCCCCCACTGCCGCAGGGCCGAGGGGTACCCGGTACTGGGCCTCTGGGTCTCTGCTCTGGGGTTGTCACGGTGGCTAGACCCGGTCCGTGACCCTGCTGAGGGGCGCCCAATGAAAGGTGTGGGTGGTAATGATGTTGTAGTGGTGCGGTGCAGGTCACAGTAAATAACAGGGACACCAGGTTGCAGTCTCTTTACCTTTTTACTGAAGGTTTGGAGGTACCCAATCAAGAGCACTGTTAACAGGGCTGGCTGAGACCGGCCGGTCCAACGGCACATCCGGAGTTCCCTTTTCAGGTGGGAATCAGTGTCTACCTTCTAGCGCCTGTGTGTTGTTGTCCTTCCCTGCTGAGCACCCCAGGATAGTCCTCACAACTTATTCTGTCTGTCTCTGATGTTCATTCTCTCCGTCCCCCAGATGATATGGCTAGGACGCACCCGTATGACGGGGTAGGCCTGGAGTTCTTCCGGGACTCTAGAGTCGCCCCTCTCCCACAGCTGCCTCCGTTGTCTGCTTAGGTGTTTTAGTGAGACAGCCAACACCTATAATTGGCTGCCCTGCCGTGGTTTGAAGTAATGCTTAAAGTCTCTTACTTTCTCGGCGTTCCGGCCACCGACTGTTTGCACCTCAGAAGGATGTTGCCTCGATCTTACAGCACGACTCCTTCTGGTCCTATCGCCTCTTTGCTGTATTCCTGTTTTCTCACTTAGCACAATAAACCTCGCTTCTTGTCCTTTCTTAGGAATCTGTCAGGATCCCATCCCTGACAGGTCCTCCCTCTGGCTCTTCCCAGTTACTTCTCCCTGTCTTCCTGTCCAACCCCCAGTTTTACCAGAGTGTGAGGAGTGGCCTACTAGATAGAACCACTCCCCCTGGTGGCCGGAGTGTGAAGTGTAGTGTGAGTGTTACCTGGTCAGGTGAACTCCTTTAGTGCAGTCAGACGTAACATCACTCCCCTTAGTGGCAGAGCGACATTACTGCAACGACCAGGACTCTGGGGCGCTGCACAAATACTTAAGGAAATTTACTGATCATGTGCACAACACTTCAGGATTGTCATTGAATAGGCTTGAATAAGGATTGCATAGCATTTTTAGCCCATATCCTCATGGAAAAAATGCTGCAGAAACGCATCAAAAACGCACTGTGTGCACATAGCCTTAGACCATGAGCGGAAAATGCTATAAGGAGCTTGTGTCAGTGCAGCACTGACAGTTATGAGCCATTGCAATGCTCCTTAATAGTTTATAACAACAATCAGGCTGCTTAAAAAGTCGAAGTTCCATAGTGGGACAAATGTCGTAAAAAAAATGTATTTTTTTTTTTTTATCAGAAAATAATAAATAAAAAATATATTAAAGATATATTGTACTCATAAATAAATATTTTTGTGTAAGAAAAAAACACAAGAAAAGTACACATATTTGGCATTGCTGCATCCTGAATGACCTGCCCCCAAAACACACTGGTTAACACTAGGGTTGAGCGACTTTCATTTTTTTAAGGTCGAGTCGGGTTTTGTGAAACCCGACTTTGTCCAGAGTCGAGTCGAGTGCAGTCGGCCGATTATCGCTAAAAGTCGGGGATCGACCGAAACACGAAACCCAATGCAAGTCAATGGGGAAGCATAGTCGGCAGTGAGTGGAGGCCAGGAAAACACCTACAGTGCCCATTTTAATGCCAAAAACATCCACTCTTGTTTCTGAAGCTTGTCAATCTTAATTAACTTTATAATAATAGTTGGGCATTGGAACTTGGGGGTCATTTTGCAAAAGTTGTGGAGGGTAGGGCTGGTTCAAGCTTTTAGTGGGCCCAGGAAACGTGGACTACGTCACGGCGGTGGAGCAGTGAGAGGTAAGTATGTCAAGTTTGCAAGTGCTCTGATCCTAAGCAAGCAGGGAGGCCCCCTCGTTGGCATTGGCACTGGCACAGGGTCCCTCAAAGTACAGCGGTGTGTTTGCACGGCAGGGGCGCCTCCCACCAGCGGCGACACTTTTGCGTACTCTGAGGGGCCCTGTGCCAGTGACGTCGCCAACGAGTATGCCCCCCCCACCTGATGAAGGAACCTGCACTTTCATCTGCACCTTCCTCTTTGTCCCTGTGTAAGGTGGTATAACATGCGGGAAGGGGAACCTTACTTTCAGCAGGGTCAGATTCTGGCTGTGTAGAGTGCAAGGGGAATGTAGTGGTCTAGGTCAATGTACCAGCAGACTCATCTAGCAGTGGCTGGGGAATGGGCAGGATAAGGAGGAAACAGATATAGGGCCAAAGAATAAAGTAGGCTAAATGCAGTTCAAAATTGGTAACAGGACTAAACAGGCGGCATTGCTTTGTTGAGTGGAGTAGCAAACCCAGGAGCAGCAGACACTGTTTTAAGGTCCCAAACACACTAATAGGCCAAATGCAGTTTAATATTTGCTACTGTAGGCCAAAAGCCAGAAGGTAGAAGCTCAGCTTTATTCAGTTGAGGACAACACCAGGGAGGGGCAGACAACGTTAGTAGGCCGGAACCACCAATTTTTTAAAAAACAGCACTTAATGAGAGCCAGAAGGTAGAAGCTCAGCTTTATTCAGTTGAGGACAACACCAGGCAGGGGCAGACACCGTTAGTAGGCCGGAACCACCAATCTTTTAAAAAACAGCACTTAATGAGAGCCAGAAGGTAGAAGCTCAGCTTTATTCAGTTGAGGACAACACCAGGCAGGGGCAGACACCGTTAGTAGGCCGGGACCAACAATCTTTTAAAAAACAGCACTTAATGAGAGCCAGAAGGTGGAAGCTCAGATTTATTCATTTGAGGACAACTTGAATTAGGGACTGCAGACAGACTTACCAGGCTGTCCCCTTTGTGGACCATGCATCCAATACATTAACCCATTGCGCCACAAAGGACACGTAACCTTCCGTGGCCATGCCTACCGCTCCATGTGTCTGTTGTCAGGTGTACCTTTGGACTGACAGATTGACAGAATGAAAGGACAATGTGGTCTTTAACATGCTGGTGGAGGGGTGGGATGGCTTTTCTCACAAAAGAATTGTCAACTGGGTAGCTCATAGCGTGGTACAGCGTAGTCCATCATGGCTTTATTAATATTAAATAAAATAAAAAAATAGGCTCTGTGCACTGTAAAATAGGTTCCAGGGGTACACGGGCAGCAGTGGTCAGGTCAGTGGAGGCCTAGTGGAAGGAGGGACCGCAGACAGGCTTCCAAGGCCTAACATAATAAAATGGGCTGGCTGTAGGCACTTTATAATTGGTTCCAGGGGTACGCGGGCAGCAGTGGTCAGGTCAGTGGAGGCCTAGTGGAAGGAGGGACCGCAGACAGGCTTCCAAGGCCTAACATAATAAAATGGGCTGGCTGTAGGCACTTTATAATTGGTTCCAGGGGTACACGGGCAGCAGTGGTCTGGTCATTGGAGGCCTAGTGGAAGGAGGGACCGCAGACAGGCTTCGAAGGCCTAACATAATAAAATGGGCTGGCTGTAGGCACTTTATAATTGGTTCCAGGGGTACACGGGCAGCAGTGGTCTGGTCATTGGAGGCCTAGTGGAAGGAGGGACCGCAGACAGGCTTCCAAGGCCTAACATAATAAAATGGGCTGGCTGTAGGCACTTTATAATTGGTTCCAGGGGTACACGGGCAGCAGTGGTCTGGTCATTGGAGGCCTAGTGGAAGGAGGGACCGCAGACAGGCTTCGATGGCCTAAGATAATAAAATGGGCTGGCTGTAGGCACTTTATAATTGGTTCCAGGGGTACACGGGCAGCAGTGGTCTGGTCATTGGAGGTTTAGTGGAAGGAGGGACCGCAGACAGGCTTCGAAGGCCTAACATAATAAAATGGGCTGGCTGTAGGCACTTTATAATTGGTTCCAGGGGTACACGGGCAGCAGTGGTCTGGTCATTGGAGGCCTAGTGGAAGGAGGGACTGCAGACAGGCTTCCAAGGCCTAACATAATAAAATGGGCTGGCTGTAGGCACTTTATAATTGGTTCCAGGGGTACACGGGCAGCAGTGGTCTGGTCATTGGAGGCCTAGTGGAAGGAGGGACCGCAGACAGGCTTCGAAGGCCTAACATAATAAAATGGGCTGGCTGTAGGCACTTTATAATTGGTTCCAGGGGTACACGGGCAGCAGTGGTCAGGTCAGTGGAGGCCTAGTGGAAGGAGGGACCGCAGACAGGCTTCCAAGGCCTAACATAATAAAATGGGCTGGCTGTAGGCACTTTATAATTGGTTCCAGGGGTACACGGGCAGCAGTGGTCTGGTCATTGGAGGTCTAGTGGAAGGAGGGACCGCAGACAGGCTTCGAAGGCCTAACATAATAAAATGGGCTGGCTGTAGGCACTTTATAATTGGTTCCAGGGGTACACGGGCAGCAGTGGTCAGGTCAGTGGAGGCCTAGTGGAAGGAGGGACCGCAGACAGGCTTCCAAGGCCTAACATAATAAAATGGGCTGGCTGTAGGCACTTTATAATTGGTTCCAGGGGTACACGGGCAGCAGTGGTCAGGTCAGTGGAGGCCTAGTGGAAGGAGGGACCGCAGACAGGCTTCCAAGGCCTAACATAATAAAATGGGCTGGCTGTTGGCACTTTATAATTGGTTCCAGGGGTACACGGGCAGCAGTGGTCTGGTCAACGGAGGCCGATTGTAATGAGTGTCTGCCAGTTAGTAGTCCAAAACAACAAATAAATGTGAATGTCTCGCATTAAAACAAAACAAAAACACTAAAGGGTGCAATCATTAGGTTCAGGGGTGGGATCCTCTGCGTTGTTTCAGACCTACTAATTTAGCGCAAAGTATTTACTGTGGTAAATAGAGGACACTGCCCCTGACTATGTTAAGTACCATCATACATGTCAACACAATGGTATTGTCAGTGGCAGGTATGGAAGGATGTCAGCGCATAGACTAAACATTGGTGGAAGTGTGAGAGATAACTGTGGAAGTGGTAGAGCAATGTTTGACCTGGGGGTGGGTGAACTCTCTTGTGGCCGGCGGTACAGGCCCAGGGCCCCTCATGTTACAACAGTGTGTCTGACGTTGGGAGCGCACCACCACCGCCAGAGACACTTTATTGTACTATAAGGGACCCAGTAGCAATGCCGTCGACCAAAAGCGAGCACACCCACCTCTTCAGACAAACAGCAGTCTCACGGGTGCTTGCGCCAAGTCGCGATACCACGGCCCCGTGTGGGGAGTTTGGCCATTTAGGGAGGTGTAAACATGTCGTATGCTGGACAATCAGCTGCAGCAAAATAGACATTAGAAAAGTAATTCACAGTAGTCCACAGGCAAGAGCTTTTCATAGGAAAGCTAGGTGTCGGCCGGGCAAGGTGGGGCAAAAGATTTCAAAATCCAGTTGTGGTTCATTTTAATGAATGTTAGATCATCAACATTTTGGGTAGCCAGACGAGTCCTTTTTTCGGTTAATATTAAACCTGCAGCACTGAATACTCTTTCTGATAGGACACTAGCTGCCAGGCTAGCAAGCTCCTGCAATGCATATTCTGCCAATTCTGGCCAGGTGTCTAATTTTGATGCCCAGTAATCAAATGGGAATGACGGTTGAGGGAGAACATCGATAAGGGATGAAAAATAGTTAGTAACCATACTGGACAAATGTTGTCTCCTGTCACTTTCAATTGATGCAGCAGTACCTGTCCTGTCTGCGGTCATAGCAAAATCAGTCCACAACCTGGTCAGAAAACCCCTCTGTCCAACGCCACTTCTGATGTGTGCACCCCTAACACTCCTAGTCTGCTGGCCCCTGGAGCTCGTGTGAGAACGATCACGTGCGCTGTGTGCTGGGAATGCCTGAAGCAAACGGTCAACAAGAGTTGATTGTTTGGTTGCTAATATTAGTTCCAAGTTCTCATGTGGCATAATATTTAGCAATTTGCCTTTATAGCGTGGATCAAGGAGGCAGGCCAACCAGTAATCGTCATCGTTCATCATTTTCGTAATGCGTGTGTCCCTTTTTAGGATACGTAAGGCATAATCCGCCATGTGGGCCAAAGTTCCAGTTGACAAATCTCCGGTTGTGATTGGTTGAGGGGCAGTTTCAGGCAAATCTACGTCCCTTGTGTCCCTCAAAAAACCAGAACCCGGCCTTGCCACGCAACCAATTTCCAGTGCCCCCGGGAAAGCTTCCTCATTAAAAATAAACTCATCCCCATCATCCTCCTCATCCTCCACCTCCTCTTCGCCCGCTACCGCGTCCTGTGCACTGCCCTGACCAGACAATGGCTGACTGTCATCAAGGCTTTCCTCTTCCTCTGGTGCAGACGCCTGATCCTTTATGTGCGTCAAACTTTGCATCAGCAGACACATTAGGGGGATGCTCATGCTTATTATGGCGTTGTCTGCACTAACCAGCCGTGTGCATTCCTCAAAACACTGAAGGACTTGACACATGTCTTGTATCTTCGACCACTGCACACCAGACAACTCCATGTCTGCCATCCTACTGCCTGCCCGTGTATGTGTATCCACCCACAAAAACATAACAGCCCGCCTCTGTTGGCACAGTCTCTGAAGCATGTGCAGTGTTGAGTTCCACCTTGTTGCAACGTCTATGATTAGGCGATGCTGGGGAAGGTTCAAAGACCGCTGATAGG
Source organism: Ranitomeya variabilis (assembly GCF_051348905.1). NCBI lineage: Eukaryota > Metazoa > Chordata > Amphibia > Anura > Dendrobatidae > Ranitomeya > Ranitomeya variabilis. The sequence goes on along the minus strand of NC_135232.1, from coordinate 1,059,766,935 downwards.
TCTGCATACGGCTGGAGTGTACAGGCGAACGTCGGATATGTGAGCAAAGTCCACGCACTTTGAGGAGCAGGTCGGAAAACCCAGGATAAGTTTTCAATAAGCACTGCACCACCAGGTTTAAGGTGTGAGCCAGGCAAGGAATTTGTTTCAGTTGGGAAAGGGAGATGGCAGCCATGAAATTCCTTCCGTTATCACTCACTACCTTGCCTGCCTCAAGATCTACTGTGCCCAGCCACGACTGCGTTTCTTGTTGCAAGAACTCGGACAGAACTTCCGCGGTGTGTCTGTTGTCGCCCAAACACTTCATAGCCAATACAGCCTGCTGACGCTTGCCAGTAGCTGGCCCATAATGGGACAACTGGTGTGCAACAGTGTCATCTGCCAATGGAGTGGTTGGCCGACTGCGGTCTGTGGAAGAGCTGTCGCTTCTGCAGGAGGACGAGGAGGAGGGGGTGCGAACGCCTACAGCCAACTGTTTCCTAGACCATGGGCTAGGCACAACTGTCCCGAAATTGATGTCCCCTGTGGACCCTGCATCCACCACATTCACCCAGTGTGCCGTGATGGACACATAACGTCCCTGGCCATGCCTACTGGTCCATGCATCTGTAGTCAGGTGCACCTTTGTACTCACAGATTGCCTGAGTGCATGGACGATGCGCTGTTTAACATGCTGGTGCAGGGCTGGGATGGCTTTTCTGGAAAAAAGTGTCGACTGGGTAGCTCGTATCGTGGTTCAGCGTACTCCATCAGGGCTTTGAAAGCTTCGCTTTCAACTAAACGGTAGGGCATCATCTCTAACGAGATTAGTCTAGCAATGTGGGCGTTAAAACCCTGTGTACGCGGATGCGAGGATAAGTACTTCCTTTTTCTAACCAGAGTCTCATGTAGGGTGAGCTGGACTGGAGAGCTGGAGATCATGGAACTTTCGGGTGTGCCGGTGGACATGGCAGACTGAGAGACGGTTGGAGACGGTATTGTTTCCGCCGGTGCCCTAGATGCAATATTTCCTCCTACAAAACTGGTGATTCCCTGACCCTGACTGCTTTTGGCTGGCAAAGAAACCTGCACAGATACTGCCAGTGGTGCGGAAAATGGTGGCCTTACAGTGACGGAAGGGATGTTGCGTTGCTGACTAGCTTCATTGGCCGAGGGTGCTACAACCTTAAGGGACGTTTGGTAGTTAGTCCAGGCTTGAAAATGCATGGTGGTTAAGTGTCTATGCATGCAACTAGTATTGAGACTTTTCAGATTCTGACCTCTGCTTAAGCTAGTTGAACATTTTTGACAGATGACTTTGCGCTGATCAATTGGATGTTGTTTAAAAAAATGCCAGACTGCACTCTTCCTAGCATCGGATCCCTTTTCAGGGATTGCAGACTGAGCTTTAACCGGATGGCCACGCTGTCCTCCAACAGGTTTTGGCTTTGACACGCGTTTTGGCCCAGATACGGGACCGGCAGATGGAACCTGTTGCGATGTTGATGCCTGCTGCGGCCCCTCCTCCACCTCCGCTTCTGAACTACTGCCGCCTGCACCCTGTTCCCCCAATGGCTGCCAATCGGGGTCAACAACTGGGTCATCTATTACCTCCTCTTCGAGCTTGTGTGCAACTTCGTCTGTGTCACCGTGTCGGTCGGTGGTATAGCGTTCGTGGCGGGGCAACATAGTCTCATCAGGGTCTGATTGTGGATCAGTACCCTGAGAGGGCAATGTTGTGGTCTGAGTCAAAGGAGCAGCATAGTACTCTGGCTGTGCATCAGTGCACTCCATGTCAGAATCTACTTGTAATGGGCATTGCCTGTTAAGTGTTTCACTTTCTAAGCCAGGGACGGTATGTGTAAAGAGCTCCATGGAGTAACCCGTTGTGTCGCCTGCTGCATCCTTCTCTCTTGTTGTTTTTGCTGAAGAGGACAAGGAAGCGACTTGTCCCTGACCGTGAACATCCACAAGCGACGCGCTGTTTTTACATTTACCAGTTTCAGAAGAGGAGGCAAAAGAGCTAGAGGCTGAGTCTGCAAGGTAAGCCAAAACTTGCTGTTGCTGCTCCGGCTTTAAAAGCGGTTTTCCTACTCCCAGAAAAGAGAGCGTTCGAGGCCTTGTGTAGCCAGACAACGAACCTGGCTCCACAGCTCCAGACTTAGGTGGAATATTTTTATCCCCACGACCACCTGATGCTCCACTACCACTACCATCATTACCAGCTGACAATGAACGCCCACGGCCACGACCTCTTGCACAAGACTTCCTCATTGTTTTAAAAACTTAACCAAAGTAACTTTATTTGTTGCTGTCAAACAACTTACACGGTGAGCTATAACTTCAGTATGATTTCAATATCCCTTTACAGGTTGGTGAGACCACAAGGAAAATCAGGCCCAATGTTACACACTCTGTTTTCTGTGGCACCAAATCACAGAGATGCCACACATGCAGGACTGTCACTCAAGCACAAATGTCAATATTAATCTCCCACCTATTTTATTTTATTTTTTTTTTCAGGGAGACTTTAGAAACCAAATAAGATAAAATGATTTTTTCAGGGACAATTTAGAAACCAAATAATAATAAAAAAAAAGGCTTTCTATGGCCCACTGAGTGAGAGATGGCACACACAGGAGTCAGGAGTGGCACACAAGCCCTGAGGCCAATATTTTTCATTTTTCTCCCACTGATTGATGTAGTGATTTTTTTTCAGGTAGATTTTAGAACCCAAATGAAGCAAAAAAATTAATAGGCTTTCTATGGCCCACAATTTGAGAGAGAGAGATGGCACACCCAGGAGTCAAGACTGGCACACAAGCATAAAGGGCAATATTAATCTCCCACTGTTTTAATTTTTTTTTTTTCAGGGAGACTTTAGAAACCAAATAAGATAAAATGATTTTTTCAGGGACAATTTAGAAACCAAATAATAATAATAAAAAAAGGCTTTCTATGGCCCACTGAGTGAGAGATTGCACACACATGAGTCAGGAGTGGCACACAAGCCCTGAGGCCAATATTTTTCTCCCACTGATTGATGTAGTGATTTTTTTTCAGGTAGATTTTAGAATCCAAATCAAGCAAAAAAATTAATAGGCTTTCTATGGCCCACTGAGTGAGAGATGGCACACACAGGAGTCAGGAGTGGCACACAAGCCCTGAGGCCAATATTTTTCTCCCACTGATTGATGTAGTGATTTTTTTTCAGGTAGATTTTAGAACCCAAATCAAGCAAAAAAATTAATAGGCTTTCTATGGCTCACTGAGTGAGAGATGGCACACACAGGAGTCAGGAGTGGCACACAAGCCCTGAGGCCAATATTTTTCTCCCACTGATTGATGTAGTGATTTTTTTTCAGGTAGATTTTAGAACCCAAATCAAGCAAAAAAATTAATAGGCTTTCTATGGCCCACTGAGTGAGAGATGGCACACACAGGAGTCAGGAGTGGCACACAAGCCCTGAGGCCAATATTTTTCTCCCACTGATTGATGTAGTGATTTTTTTTCAGGTAGATTTTAGAACCCAAATCAAGCAAAAAAATTAATAGGCTTTCTATGGCCCACTGAGTGAGAGATGGTACACACAGGAGTCAGGAGTGGCACACAAGCCCTGAGGCCAATATTTTTCTCCCACTGATTGATGCAGTGATTTTTTTTCAGGTAGATTTTAGAACCCAAATCAAGCAAAAAAATTAATAGGCTTTCTATGGCCCACTGAGTGAGAGATGGCACACACAGGAGTCAGGAGTGGCACACAAGCCCTGAGGCCAATATTTTTCTCCCACTGATTGATGTAGTGATTTTTTTTCAGGTAGATTTTAGAACCCAAATCAAGCAAAAAAATTAATAGGCTTTCTATGGCCCACTGAGTGAGAGATGGCACACACAGGAGTCAGGAGTGGCACACAAGCCCTGAGGCCAATATTTTTCTCCCACTGATTGATGCAGTGATTTTTTTTCAGGTAGATTTTAGAACCCAAATCAAGCAAAAAAATTAATAGGCTTTCTATGGCCCACAATTTGAGAGAGAGAGATGGCACACCCAGGAGTCAAGACTGGCACACAAGCAGAAAGGGCAATATTAATCTCCCACTGTTTTAATTTTTTTTTTTTTTTTTCAGGGAGACTTTAGAAACCAAATAAGATAAAATGATTTTTTCAGGGACAATTTAGAAACCAAATAATAAAAAAAAGGCTTTCTATGGCCCACTGAGTGAGAGATGGCACACACAGGAGTCATGAGTGGCACACAAGCCCTGAGGCCAATATTTTTCTCCCAATGATTGATGTAGTGATTTTTTTTCAGGTAGATTTTAGAACCCAAATCAAGCAAAAAAATTAATAGGCTTTCTATGGCCCACTGAGTGAGAGATGGCACACACAGGGATGGCACTCTAGCAGAAATGCCAATCTTAATCTCCCACAAAAAAAAAAAAAAAAACAGGGACTGTCCTACAATTACTATCTCCCTGCAGTAATCTCAGCCAGGTATGGCAGGCAGCAATAAGGAGTGGACTGATGCACAAATTAAATAAAAAGTGTGGACAAACAAAAAAGATAGCTGTGCAGAAAGGAAGGAACAAGAGGATTTGTGCTTTGAAAAAAGCAGTTGGTTTGCACAGTGGCGTACACACAGCAATGCAGCTATCAGGGAGCCTTCTAGGGCAGCCCAATGAGCTACAGCGCTGAGGAAAAAAAAAAAATGTAGCTTCCACTGTCCCTGCACACCGAAGGTGGTGTTGGACAGTGGAAATCGCTACAGCACAAGCGGTTTGGTGGTTAATGGACCCTGCCTAACGCTATCCCTGCTTCTGATGAAGCGGCAGCAACCTCTCCCTAAGCTCAGATCAGCAGCAGTGAGATGGCGGTCGGCGGGAACGCCCCTTTATAGCCCCTGTGACGCCGCAGGCAGCAAGCCAATCACTGCAATGCCCTTCTCTAAGATGGTGGGGACCAGGACCTATGTCATCACGCTGCCCACACTCTGCGTTCACCTTCATTGGCTGAGAAATGGCGCTTTTCGCGTCATTGAAACGCGACTTTGGCGCGAAAGTCGCGTACCGCATGGCCGACCCCGCACAGGGGTCGGATCGGGTTTCATGAAACCCGACTTTGCCAAAAGTCGGCGACTTTTGAAAATGAACGACCCGTTTCGCTCAACCCTAGTTAACACCTCTAGTGATCATCGAAAAAAATTTTTTAAAAAAGGGTCAAAAATTATTCTTTTTCATTATACTGTAAAAAAAAATTGGAATAAAATGCAATCAAAAAATAAATGTAAATAAAAATGGTATTCATGAAAACGTCATCTTGTCCTGCAAAAAATAAGCTGACATACAGCTCTATCAGTGGAAAAATAAAATGTTATAGCTCTCAGGATAAAGCGATGCAAAAATAATTATTTTTTTCTATAAAATAATTTTTATTGTGCAAAAGTGCCAAAGCATAAAAACAAAATATAAATGTGGTATCACTGTAATTGTGCTGCCCCAAAGAATAAAGCTGCCTTATCAATTTTACCTCAAGCGGAACGGCATTAAAAACAAAAAACAATTTCTGAATTGTTGGTTTATGTTCAATCTGCCTCCCAAAAATCAGAATAGAAAGCGATCAAAAAAGTCATGTGCCCAAAAATGGTACTAATAAAAACATCAACTTGTCTCACAAAAAACATTTTCATTCTGTCTCCTAAAGATCGCAGTAAGGCTCGACTCACATTTATTCTGCATGGTATGCTGAGCGCTTACAACAGGGTTACTTTCTAAATCTCTGAAATACATAATTGAGACAGAACCCCCAGCAGACAATTCTCTATGATGAGGAAGATGGAGGCTCTGTGGACGCCATCTGACCTGTGATCAGGCGGTGTCCATTTTTTTAAGCGTGCATAAAAGCGAACATTGTCCACCACGGTTTTATGCACTTCTAAAAAGAAGGACACCCCTGAACAGATGCCAGACGGAGTCTAGAGTATCTCTGCTGCCTCATTATAGTGATTGGATCCCTTGTGGGTTTCATTTTAATTGCGTCGCTAGGAGATTTAGATCGAAACCCCAAGGTAAGTGCTTAGCGTACAGCGCTGGATAAATATGATCCCAAATGTTGTGCAAAATGTTCCCAACAGAAGCTCCAAATCACAGAAAATCACCATACATATATATAAAGTCCTTGAGGGGTCTTGTTTCCAATATGCGGTCACTTGTGGGGTGCTCCCCTGTTTAGGCACATCAGGGGCTCTCCAAACGGGACATGGGGTTCACTAATGATTCCAGACAATTTTGCCTGCAAAAAGTCAAATGATGCTCCTTCCTGTCTGAACCCTGACATGCACCAAAACAGTAGTTTTCTCCCACATATAGTGTAAAGGTGTAGTAATGAGAAATTCCTCAACAAATTGTATGGTTCAATTTTTCCTGTTACCCTTGTGAAAATAAAAAAAATGGGGCTTAAATAACATTTTTGTGGGGAAAATTTGATTTTTTTCACAGCTCAATGTTATAAATTTCTGTGAAGCACCTGGGGGTTCAAGGTGTTCACCACACATCTAGATATATTCCTTAAGAGATCTAGTTTCCAAAATGGTGTCAATTGTGCATGGTTTCCACTCCTTAGGCACATCAGGGGCTCTCCAAATGCGACATGGTGTTTGCTCTCGATTCCAATTTTGCATTCAAAAAGTCAAATGGTGCTCCATCCAACCCAAGCCCAGCAGTCCACCCAAACAGTAGTTTTCCATCATATATGGGGTATTGGCGTACTGAGGAAAATTTCACAACTAATTTTGGGGTCCATTTTCTCCTGTTACTACCCTTGTGAAAATAAAAAAATGGGGTCTAAGGTAGACTTTTTGTGAAAAAAAAGTTAAATGTTCATTTTTTCCTTTCACATTGCAAAAATTAGTGTGAAGCACCTGAAGGATTAATAAACTCCTTAAAAGTGGTTTTAAGCATGTTGAGGGGTGCAGTTTTTAGAAGGGTGTCAGTTTCTGATATTTTCTGTCATATAGGCTCCTCAAAGTCACTGTGATGTAGTGCATAAAAAAAATGTGGAGACTAGCCACAATCGCATGGAGCAGGGATCATCCCAGTGAATGCCTGCTTTCCTTTCACAGTGGGCAGACAACACAGGGTGAGGATAAAACAATGTGACAGTGCTTTATTGAGCCAATAAACAGACAAATAACACATAGTCCCAGCACACTATCCAGGATGGTGCAAATTACAGAGTCTCACCCTTCCCTTGACATGCCGGGATAAGTGCAGCTTTGAGTTCAGAGCTTCCCGGGCCGACTACTCTACCTGTGGCACTCACACAGCAGAGATAATGACAAACTTAGGAAGATGACAGTCCATTAAAGTAAAAGGCAACTTGACCGGAGGGACACAACCTGGTTTCAGCTTCCAGGGCCAACTGCCCCACCTGTGGCACGCACAGAAAGAAGGTAATGACAAACTTAGGAAAATGATTGTCAAATCATGTACAAGACCAGTTGAACGGAGGGTCACAACTTGGCTTCTCTGTACATCTCCATGGAGCCAGGCGATTGGAGGGTCCCATTCCTGGCTTTCACAAATGTATCCATGGGTCAGTGATAGTCAATGAAGCAGATCCGCATTCTTCCAGCCGGGGTTGCGGTCCCCTAAACTGGCATCATGTAGACTGACATATCCATATCCCTTATGATGGAGCCATGATATCTTGGCTGCTGTACTGTAGAGAGTCTCTGGTCCTTTGGATGTTTGGATGTCTTGGCTGAATATCTGTCTTATGTTACAGAGGTATATAACCTCTTTTTATAGTTAACAACTGTCCTTTATCTAGTATTCACAGGTAAAGGGGAAAAAGTGAGAAGACCAACTCCCATTGTTTTATTATGTAATCTATTTGCATAGTTTTTCTTTCTCTATTTTGCAAGTCAACAAACTAGCTGAACCGGCCTTAATCAGCATATCAGCAAACATCATTGTTCCATGACCCTGTATAAAAGAAGAGTAAACATTTCAGACTCTTGACCAACTGAAGAAAAAACACATGAATTCAAAAGTCAACATATACCGTAGATTACAGACTATTCTTCCTGGCTTGCTGAAAATAGATGTCTGGTTAATTAAGATACAATGCTGTGTCCACTCCTCACAAATGGTTTTATGAATTATCCCTTCTAAGTTCTCAACACAAAAAAAAAGATGTTTCAAAAATTGTGCTGATGTAAAGTATACATGTGGGAAATGTTATTTATTAGCTATTTTGTTAGACATACTGTAACTCTCTGATTTAAGGGCGTAAAAATTAAAAGTTTGAAAATTGCAAAATTTTGGCAAAACTTATGATTTTTTTTCACAAATAAGTTTAAGTCATATTGAAGGAATATTACTACAATCATGAACTACATTATATAAAAAAAACTACCTTAAAGTGACGGTTGTCAGAATTGTAAAATTTGGCCTGGTCATGAAGGTGAAATCAGGCTAGGTGTTGAAAAAAAAATGGTACTGGTGTTATCAGTGTTGTGCACTAATGTGTCATCAGTGTGTCTGTTTTTACCATCAATGTCAAAAGTGTTTATTATGGATGGATAAAAAAAAAAAATAAATGACAAAGCTCTCCTGTACTTTGCAATGTTAAACATGGTTGGTTCACAGATGGCATGTGGATGTTGTCGTGTGCTGTACGTGTTTTTCAAGGACACATAGACTTGCATTGGGCCTTGGACCGTAAGTGCTGATGGAAAAAATGAATATGTCTTTGCGTATCTTGCATGGACGCAAGGTTCATGAAAAACATGAGACGTGAATAGCACTATAGATTATTATAATTGGTACATATGGTATGGGTGAAAAAAATAGTCACATGGATGGTGAATGAGGCCTTAGGCAATAGTTCTTTTTTCAATATTCACTGACAATTCTAAATAAGAATATATGACACTAAAAAAATCCTTCAATCCTGCTGTCAAAAAAAACCTCCGGGAAGAAAAGAAAAACTACAATCTACACCAAAGAAGGAAAACTCATTTCCTTCTTTGGTGTAGTAAATGAGAATATATTGAGATGTTGCATAACTTTGATGAATTAATATATTTAGCTTAATCACCAAAAATGTAACAGCTTTTTAATTTAATTAACTTCTTTCTGACATTGGGCGTAATTGCTGGACTCCCCCCATTTGGTACGGGCTCTGGCGCTGAGCCCGCACCTTTCCAGGCACATGACATCTGCTCTATACAGCTGACATGTGCCGCAACAGCCATGGGTGGACAGCAGCATGTAACTTGCGCTTACTGGAAGCACATTGCTAATCCCACCCATTAGTGACCCATCACATGCTCGCGGGTCACCAATGGGTCAGCATAACAACCAGAGGTCTGCAGCAGACCTCTATGGTTGTCATTGCCAGATTGCCATGAGCGCCGCCCCGTGGTCGGTGCTCATAGCAAGTGAGCATTTCTGCTACACACAGGCGATCTGATCATCGCCTGTGTGTAGCAGAAGCGATCAAAGTATTGCAGCTTCTAGTTTCCCATGGAGACCATTGAAGCATGCAAAAAGTAAAAAACAATGTTTTTACAAATAGTAAAAAGATATAAAAGTTCAAATCACCCCCTTTCTCCTCATTCAAAATAAAACAATTTAAAAAAAAGCAAATTTCACATATTTGGTATCACCACGTTCAGAATCGCCTGATCTATCAAAATAAAAGAAGAATTAACCTGATCGCTAAACAGCGTAACGAGAAAAAATTTCAAAACACCAGAATTATGTTCTTTTGGTCGCCGCTATGTAGCGCCCCCACTGCCGCAGGGCCGAGGGGTACTCGGTACCGGGCCTCTGAGTCTCTGCTCTGGGGTTGTCACGGTGGCTAGACCCGGTCCGTGACCCTGCTGAGGGGCGTACAATGAAGGTGTTGGTGGGGGTGAGGTAATGGTGCGGTGCAGGTCGCAATAAATAACGAGGACACCAGGTTGCAGTCTCTTTACCTCTTTACTGAAGGCTTCAGGATCCTCAGTCCGGAATACGGTTAACCGGGCTGCGCAAGTCCGGCCGGTCCGATGGCACCTCCAGAGTTCCCTTTGCAGGTGGAAATCTGTGCCTACCTTCTAGCGCTTGTGTGTTGTGGTCCTCCCCTGCTGTGCTTACGGGATAGTCCCCACAACTGTTGTGTCTGTTTCTGAAGTTCCCTCACAACTCGATTCTGATGTTCTTCTTCGTCCCCCAGATGATATGGCTAGGACGCACCCGTATGACGGGTAGGCTCGGAGCTCTTCCTGGACCCTAGTGTCGCCCTTCTCCTGTTGTTGCCCCCTGTGTCTTCGTAGGTGATTTGTGTGAGACAGCCTGCCTATAGCTGACTGTCCTGCCGTAGGTTTGAAGTACTGCTCGGAGCCTAGTACTTCCTCGGCGTTCCGGCCACCGGCTACGCGCCTCAGTAAGATGTTGCCTCGTCTTACAGCACGACTCCTACTGGTATTTCTCCTTGTTGCGTTGATCTCGTTTCTCACTCAGCACAATAGACCTCGCTTCTTGTCCTTTCTTAGGGCACCGCCGCTATCTCGTGCAGGCACGGTCCCGTAACGTTCTCTCTGTTCGCTAGGCCTCTGTCAGGATCCCACCCCTGACAGGGACCCCCCTGAGTCTCTCCCCGCAACACCCTCTGCCACAGGGTGTTGCCTGTTCGATTCCCAGTCAGCTTCTCCCTAACTTTCTATCCAACCCCCAGTTTTACCAGATTGTGAGGAGTGGCCTAATACATAGCACCCTTAGCTCCCCCTGGAGGCCAGACTGTGAAGTGTATTGGTGTCTGTGATACCTGGTCAGGTGAACCCCTTCAGTGCCATCAGACGTACCATAGCCCCCCTTAGCGGCGGAGCATCAGTACTGCAGCGACCAGGACTCTGGGGCGCTGCACTCCCCCCCGGTTAAATCCAGTACTCCTGGACTGGGAAGAAAACAACAATACATGTCAGCAAAAAGACATACAATTTTGGAAATGCAATAACAATAAGTAAGTTTGAACAGAGCTTCCCTTTATGGGAGGTGAGGACACTTGAACGTTACAAACATGGTTAAATATTTCAAATAACATACTATAAATAACTTTTTCTTACCCAACCGGGTATTCTACTAAGTGCAAATTTTTGAACAATAATTTAACGTTGCCTTTAAGGACGTACACGCTGAATCCACTAAAGACCTTCTTATAAAACATTATTAGGCTAATCAACTTTTTCTTCATTTTCCACCTTTACATCTGCAGGACCGCCTGTCTATCTGCCCCAGGCCTACTGCCTCTCGTTCTATTACAGGACCGCCCCTTTCCGCCCGGGCCTTCTGCCTTTCTGCTACTATACACAGTATAGAACTTATCTTCCATCTCTCAGTTCAGGATCACCGAGCCATCTCTGTATGGCTCCTGGGAGGACTCACCGATTAACCCCATCTGGGTTCACTTCCTGTCCTCATTCTTCTAGCAACATCATTAAACATTTCTTACTATCAACTGTCTGACTACATATAACTTTACATGTAAGCATTATCACTATTTCTCTTAAGGCATCATTATACTTTAAGTGTTATGGATGAACGTTCCCTTTAAGAGGGGACCAAGTCTCTATGAGGTAGTGCAACTTCTCAAGCTGCAAGTCCGTGTGCAGCAAGGACTCCGGTACTGCTTCCAGGAACAACTTCTTCGCAAAGAGTCCTTTCTTTTATAAAACCAGTAGAGGGCACCTTTAAGAAGGTGCAAACTATTTACAAGGAGTTTGTAATCATGCAGTGTTCATGATCCAGCAGTTCTTTCAACAATGATAAAACAGGAAACAAAAACAAAAAGCAGAAGAAGGGATTTCGGGTAAATAAAGGGATCCCTTTAAGAGTTACCCTGATCGGGTCATAGCAGCAAGAGGACAAACAGTTAACTATTTACATGCGATGAAGCATTCTTGCTTACTCAGTTTCTGGCTGGACAGGAGGCGGCCTCCTCCCGGGCCTCACCGGACAAACGGGTCGTGATGGTGTAGCACAGACCGGTCCCAGTAACGATAGGATCCCTCGTCGGGACACCCTCCTCGCTCGTGGGTGAGCACGACCCGTAGCCACACGGTGGGCCTGGATTCCCTGGGGTTCCGCGGGGGCAGGTTCCGGCACCTTCCCTGCAGGAGGCTCGTCCTCCGACGTTACGGCAGCAGCCTGGAGTGCGACGCACCGTTGGACGCCCCGAGCTATCCAGACAGTTTCCCTCCTCCATCGCGTGTAGGTTACTGCATCCCCGGACTCCAGGTCGCGGCCATACCTTCCTCCGCAGGGCTCCACTTTTTCCCGGTCAACACAGACCTGCAGTGGCTCTCCAATTTCTTGGATGACTCCCCTTCCTTCCCGGGAGTTGAAGAACACCACCACACCCCAGTGTGACGGTGGAGCCTCCTCACAACTCGTCAGGTCGACCTGGGCTGCAGGTTGGGGTCTGTTTCGCCATGCCGCCATCAGGCGCCGCAGGTGTTCTGCCTCCGGCAGGATCCTCAGGCCCTGTGCCTGCAGCTCACACTCTGCCGCGGCCGGGATGGAGGAAGCAGGGGACACCGGAGTTAGGCGGACCTCCGTGGGCTGGCCCAGTCGAGCGGTCACACGAGTGTCAGCCTCAAGGCGCCGTGCTATCTGCCGGGCCTCGGCTATGGCCACACACTCCTCAGACGGCGGCCAGTTGGGTCTGCCCATTGGTAGCTCCATAAGGGCCAGTCCCTGCAACGATGGTGCATCTGGGGCTGTGTCGGGTGGTGCAACCTCATGCTGGGTCGTGTCGTCCCCACGCGGTGCTCCCGGCGTCGCCATCTTTGTCTCCTCTCCAGTGTCTTCTTCTCGCGGTCTCTTTCGTGGGCGGCCCCATCTCCATGGTCCCCACTCTCCAAAGAGGATGAGAAGGCGGACCTCGGCTGCTGACGGACACGTCCTCAAGATGCAAAAATGTTTGGACTGGGCGGCCATTGTCTTTCGCGCCCTTCAGCCGGTCCACGCCTACTCCACGCCCCTCTTCTTCTCCTGCGCTCTCCTCAGCGCTGTAATGGCGGCGGTTTTTGGCGGCAAGTGGCACTGCACAGTCTTTGCAATAAGTCACAGTCCAAGCACAATAAAGCACAGTTCCAAGGCACACATGACCTGATTCTTCAGGCTTAATTAGATCCTGTTTGTGACGCCAAGTTGTAGCGCCCCCACTGCCGCAGGGCCGAGGGGTACCCGGTACCGGGCCTCTGAGTCTCTGCTCTGGGGTTGTCACGGTGGCTAGACCCGGTCCATGACCCTGCTGAGGGGCGTACAATGAAGGTGTCGGTGGGGGTGAGGTAATGGTGCGGTGCAGGTCGCAATAAATAACGAGGACACCAGGTTGCAGTCTCTTTACCTCTTTACTGAAGGCTTCAGGATCCTCAGTCCGGAATACGGTTAACCGGGCTGCGCAAGTCCGGCCGGTCCGATGGCACCTCCAGAGTTCCCTTTGCAGGTGGAAATCTGTGCCTACCTTCTAGCGCTTGTGTGTTGTGGTCCTCCCCTGCTGTGCTTACGGGATAGTCCCCACAACTGTTGTGTCTGTTTCTGAAGTTCCCTCACAACTCGATTCTGATGTTCTTCTTTGTCCCCCAGATGATATGGCTAGGACGCACCCGTATGACGGGTAGGCTCGGAGCTCTTCCTGGACCCTTGTGTCGCCCTTCTCCTGTTGTTGCCCCCTGTGTCTTCGTAGGTGATTTGTGTGAGACAGCCTGCCTATAGCTGACTGTCCTGCCGTAGGTTTGAAGTACTGCTTGGAGCCTAGTACTTCCTTGGTGTTCTGGCCACCGGCTACACACCTCAGTAAGATGTTGCCTTGTCTTACAGCACGACTCCTACTGGTATTTCTCCTTGTTGCGTTGATCTAGTTTCTCACTCGGCACAATAGACCTCGCTTCTTGTCCTTTCTTAGGGCACCGCCGCTATCTCGTGCAGGCGCGGTCCCGTAACGTTCTCTCTGTTCGCTAGGCGTCTGTCAGGATCCCACCCCTGACAGGGACCCCCCTAAGTCTCTCCCCGCAACACCCTCTGCCACAGGGTGTTGCCTGTTCGATTCCCAGTCAGCTTCTCCCTAACTTTCTATCCAACCCCCAGTTTTACCAGATTGTGAGGAGTGGCCTAATACATAGCACCCTTAGCTCCCCCTGGAGGCCAGACTGTGAAGTGTATTGGTGTCTGTGATACCTGGTCAGGTGAACCCCTTCAGTGCCATCAGACGTACCATAGCCCCCCTTAGCGGCGGAGCATCAGTACTGCAACGACCAGGACTCTGGGGCGCTGCAGCTACATTACAATTAAAGGCAATAATGGGCGATCAAAATATCATATCTACACCAAAATGGTATCAATAAAAATGTCAGCTTGGCGCAAAAAAATAAGCCTTCATCCAAACACAGACCACAAAAAAATGAAGTTGCTACATGTCTTGGAAAATGGCTCTTTTTTTTTTTTTAACAAATTTTGCATTTTTTTCAACCACTGAAATAAAAAAGAACCTAGACATGTTTGGTGTCTATGAACTCGAAATGACCTGGAAAATCATAATGGCAGGTCAGTTTTAGCATTTATTTAACACGGTATAAAGAAAAAACATAAAGAACCAACTGTGAAATTGCACTGTTTTCAATTTTTTTTCCCCATTTTGCTGTGCAAGATATGTTGAAATCAATGATGTAATTCAAAAGTACAACTTGTCCCGCAAAAAACAAGCCCTCATATGGCCATATTGACAAAAAAAAAAAAAGTTATGGCTCTGGGAAGAAGGGGAGCAAAAAACGAAAATTCAAAAACTGAAATACCCCTGGTAGTTAAGGGGTTAATTTAACTCCTTCACACCAAAGGCGAAGTAATAAAAGAAAAATACTACAAAAAAAAGTTTTAAAAAAATCATTAGTTTAAAATACTAATTTTCACAATTGGCAAATAGAGAAATTAAAAATGAAAATAATAAGCATATTGGTATGTAATGCTCATTATATGCAGATTTTCACATGATTACTTCTGCTGGTTGTGTGGCATTAGATAAACTAATGTCTTTCAAGGATGTTGAATTCCAGATCGTTTTACTTTCCCCAGGAAGCGTTACAATTACCTACTGGGATCCTGTGTTTTCTAGCTGCGTCTGCTAATGAGAAAATTATTTCAGGAAATTTATTATGACACCAAAGAAGGATTTCAGACAGAATGAAAAGAGTCGCTATAACTCACAGTGAGCATCGTCCTGAGTGTCATAAATCAGAGCTAAAGCTATCCGCGCAAAATTTATTCATTTTGAAAAATTACAATTTAATTACTTTGAAAAATAGAATCCTTGGGAAAATTCAAATCAGTACGTAATTAACCCCTTCATGTTTTTGCTGCGTTTTTTTTTCTGTAGGCAAAAACTGATTTCTTCCCAGTAAAGAAGCCGCTTACAAAAAGCAGGCTTTGCTGCTCTTTTTAGGATCTCAAAGTTCAGCTTTGCGTCCACCACTGAAGCATTAACCCAGGTCACCAATGCAAAACATATGTGAAACCATTTTTGGAAAAAGGGCAATTTGATCAATTACAAGTGTTGTAGTGGGGGGAGTGGAATTGAATTAGTTTGGAATCATTTACCCAAGACATCAGCAGAGCATTGAGTTTGTAGGAAACTGTTTACTTTTACACTTTGGTCGTCCACAGGCAGTGTTCAATTTCACACCTTGGTCGCCCAATTTTAACTTGTCACACATCACTAATTTAATTAAACTGCACTAATCCTAGGTGCCATTCTCAGGTGAGGAGGCCAAGACATTATGGATTAATCTGGGGAAATTCACAAAAACAAATGGGTCTCACATACTGCTGTATCTGCTTTTTTTCCCACAAAAAAATGCAGAAAAACCTGATACCTGCATCTTTTACTGCGTTTTGCACTTACTCATAGGCTATGAGTCATAGCTTTTTATGGATGAAAAATGCTGCAAAAAAAGCTAAAAAACGCAAAGAAGTGACAAGCTGCAGTTTTAAAAAGAAATGCAGTAGTTTTCCAAATCAGTCAGAAAAAAAACCAATAGTATATGGTTTATAATAACATCGTGACTACATCCACAGATGCAATCAATGACCCAAATGCACAGAATGGGACAAATGTAATCGTCACAGTAACTAGAGATTTCTACAGATGGACAGCATGTAAATTGCTACCAGGTGAGTGCTTGTATCTCAGACACATAGTGATATAATAAAGTAGTGCAAACAGTAGTGCAAGTTTATCGCTATATATCTCTGTGCAGTTCATATAACGTATATCATTAAATAGAAGGGATAATTACCCATGTGTACCGAGGTCCCGCCTGGATCCTGGTCACCTAACCCCAACGCGCGTTTCACGTGTGATTATTACCACTTCCTCAGGGGGCGTTGTTTAATCAGGATCTCAGTCCGGTTTATATGGTGAACACATTCGATCATGTGATTATCAAAAACAATAATATATACAAGCGCGCAAGTGTGAACCGCAAACCAGCTTCCTCCCTGCGTCTCAAACCTCAACCCAGACATGAAGCCTCGATCACGTGAGTGGGCTGGCGTCACACCCACACACCGCGACACAGGGCCGCCGCTGGGCAAGAGGTGAGACACAAGGGATTCTGCATGTCCGCGTATACTTGTGCCGGAGATATACTAATAAAGTGACAAGGTGCTCATAATATGCAAAACAGTGCAATATACAAAATACATTACCAAATATATAGGTGGCAGTGCAAAAAACATCTACCCATATAAATAAGCCAATGAGCAACATTATTATATATCTATAAAAATAACATTAATAAATACTGTGGCCACAAATAATGAGAATTAATGTTTGAGGAAGCATATGGTACTATGATATTACAAACATATTAATAGATAATTATAAGTCTAGGATTCACATACATAAGTCATTAATTACGATCACATATTGTGGATCTCCATCTATCAACAAATGACTCATTTCATATCATTAGGTTATTAGTATCATAATCCATATAAAGAAAAGGGTCCACTCATAGAAGTTTGTGTCTCCTCCATCAACGAACAATTCATTTCATGCTGTAATTCATCGATCTTCCTCTGACTTCATATAAAAAGTCTTCATCCTCAACATCAAAAATCATATGGATGCGGTCAGCAGTATTGCACACTAAAAGTATAAAAACATTACAGAACAGAGATACAAAATTAAAATCTGATGGTATACGGTAGAGATAGAATATTACAGAGGTCCCTTCAACAAATTGTTAAAGATAGGAAGAAAATCCCTGCGCTTCATTGAGACCCATAGGGGTCATCGTGCCCAGCGTGGTAATCCAACGGCACTCTCTCTGTGCAAGGAGGCGCTTAATATCGCCCCCCCTGATACCAACCTGATACCAACCTGGACACGATCAATCCCCCTAACCAAAAAGGACTTTGGATTACATCCATGGAACTGTCTAAAGTGCCGTGGTATCATCTTCAATTGTGTCGGGTCAATCTAATTTTTTGCTGCCATTATGTCCCGCACATGTTCACGTGTGCGTGTACCCAAACATCGTGATGTCAACCCAATATTAATTTTAGAGCAACTACATCTGGCATAGTATATAACTTGCATCGTATTGCAGGTTATATGATGGTTAATAGAAAATACCTTATTGCCATCAGCAGAGTCAAAAGTGGCAACACGACAGATGTTTTGACAAGAGATGCAGTAAATCTTCCCACAGGTGAAGTATATCCCCAGGGGTCCCGTGTGTAGATGGTGGTATGGTGAGAGGTGCATGGAAGAACGAGGACTCAGGATTGCAGTCTCTTTACCTTGTTTACTGTTGGTTTCAGCAGCCACAGTCCAGGGCACCAGACCACAGGGCAGGCAGAGAAGTCCGGGCAGTCCAGAGACAAGCAAGTTCCCCTGGGTAAGTCAGGTTGGAGCCTACCACTCTGAGCTTTCTGTCTCTAAGTCCCCGCTGCCACTAAGTATCTCAACAAGGTCGTTAATCGTTCTGCTGTCCTAAGACTGGTACCTGTATGGCAGGCAGCTCGATCCGTAGGTTCTGGGGTCCGTTCTTGGTGACTCCAGTGTGAGGATAATGTATAATATAAGTTTTAGTCTCTCATTGCCAGCACCTATAGGGTGGGCGTTGACCCCCCTCCACTTCATGGTTTAGCTTTTCTTTTCAATGGGTGTAGAAGAGCTTTTATTGCTCTGGCTGTAAATTCCAGACTTTGAGCAACTTACTCTTCATGCCCCTCCCAAAAGAATTTTTACGATCGCTTGTGTTGGCTCAAACTCTCCTCCAGCTAGAACTGTTATAGAAGTTCTCCCAAAATCCATGAGGGTCTTTGTTCTAATATGATAAGATATTGGGCCAACGGTTTAAGCTAGGAAAATAATACATCCAGTTTGTGAATCTCCATCGGCAGATCTATCGGCCACGGTAAATGTGGGCTTCTAGTTCCAACAGGGACAGAGTATGGATTTCTCTGGAACTGTGCGTCACAAATAGCACAAATTTGGTCTCATTAGAACACCAATGTTAATACAAGATGAATGCTGGGTGTGGGCATTAGACAAAGTTGTGTTAAATTTACTAAGACTGAAGAGATAGGAGGGGCTAAGGAAACCAGCCCTGTTAGTGATGACACAAGGCTGTGGTTATTTAAGTGATTCCACTTTACCCAGACTTGAGAGTCTGTGAGAGTCGGTCTGAGTCTTATCTGAGGAGTCCTGACTGCCAGTCCTGATGCATTGGGACATATGGGAACTCCACCCACTAGCCTGGTTGCCTGCAATGTCCTGAGAACATGTGAGTGTTACCTTTTCTCATTTAATCCCTTTATTTTATAATTACCTTGTACATTTTCAATTGTCTCATATTGTAACATCTTTATATGCCTTTTTGTAAACACTGCCTTAAACTTTCGGAGTAAAATATATAAATTACTAGTTCGTTCTTCCTGTTCTAAAACGTACCCTAAGTCTTCTGAAGGGAATTACGCTACTGTTTTGGATTAGCTTCGGACCCGTTTAATCGAAGCTGATGGCAGCATACCTTTGTACCGGGTAGTTGGGAGTCGTTGTAGTGACTGCGGCATTGATAATTATTGTTCCTGCCTGAGTGGGAGTAGTTATATCGCCTCGCTGCAGCGTGCCCAATAGCCAGTACATAGCAGGCAGCCTTTCTGGCGACTAGTTACCCTGGGTGCAGTACCTAATCTGACCTGAGATTAAGGGGGCGCCAGAGAGCTGCAAGTTTCAAGTGGAACTGTAAGCGGGATATACATAAATCCCTGCAGTTCGTGGTATATTGAAGAGTAGTGGGATAACTAAAATAAGCCCCTGCTGTAACTAAGAGGTCAATAGCCTTGTGTGTGTTTTTTCATCACATTGTAGCAGTGGAGGGATACCTAAGATAAGCCCCCTGCACATGTGATAGCCATCTGTTGGCCTAGAGTCACCCCGATCCGTGACGTAGGGGTCACGGTCACGGTGTGAATCCATGACATATTGGTGGCAGCGGTGTGGATTCATGACAAATTGGTGGCAAGGCGGTGGGATCTTAGAGCATTAGTGATTTGGTTTGAGTGATCATTCCTCTCACTAAAAACTTGCAAAGTTCTTGCGAGAACTCTGCACAAATAAGTTTGGAGAACGAACTTAGTGTTTATTAGTCCTGAGACATTTGTGTGTACTGGTAATTATCCCTTCCCTTTCTCTTCGTTTTTCTGTCCTATCTTTTATTTAGAAACCATGGTTGTGCTTGGAGAAACCTTTTATAAGAAGCAGTCCAAGGACACTCTTATGGCCTTGTGCATGTCACAGCATATTGACTGTGCAGGCAAAACCAAAGACCAAATGGTCGCTGAACTTGTGCAATTCGAAGCACACCGCTCTCAGAGCCCAGTGGCCGCAGATCCTGGCACCAGCGAAAATGGTGCTGCCATAGAGGTCCAACCACTAAATGCCGGCCCTACTAGCAATCAGGGCGAATTGGACCCCCACCTGCTGGCGGCCTTGGAAGAATTCCCCACTGACGACCATGAGGGACGTCAGCAGCTGATTCAGCAATACCGGCAGGAGGCCCAGCGAGCCGAGAGAGAGGCCCGAGCTGAGCGGCAAGCGGAGCAGGAGTACCAGCTGCAGTTAGCCCGACTGCAAATGCAGGGGTCGTCCCAGTCCAGCCGTGAGCCCAGCAGTGCTCAGATACCGAAGCCCCGGCCCGATCACTTTCCTGTTATGGAAAAGGATGGGGACTTGGACACTTTTCTGCGGGCCTTTGAGAAAGCCTGCAGACAGTACCAGCTGCCTACACAAGAATGGGCATCTGACCCCAGGGCTGAGAGGCAAAGCTCTGGAGGCGTTTGCTGCCCTCCCTCAAGAACAAGATGGTGACTATGAGGCCATCAAGCAGGCCCTCATAGCCAAGTACCAGCTTACACCTGAGGTTTACCGTAGAAAGTTCCGGAACCTCCAACGTGGCCCACATGACAGCTACGGCGATGTGGCGCATGGACTGGGGACCCACTTTGACCAGTGGACCCAAGGACTGTCAGTGACCACCTTTGCACAGCTGCGAGACCTGATGATCAAAGACCAGTTCTTACATCTTTGCCCAGCTGAGGTGCGACAGTTCATGATGGACAGAGAGCCCAAAGACATGACGAAAGCAGCGCAGATTGCCGATGCCTATGAGGTCAACCGTAGATCGGAAGTGCGGAAGCCAGTCACCACCAGCTGGAGAGGGGGTAAGCCTGCAACCAACGCCAGTACCCCGGCCAGCCAACACACCAGAGGTCCTGTCCCCGTAGCCAACAGCATCAGACCTACCACCGAACCTCGCCAGTGTTACGTCTGCAAGCGGACTGGTCATATCAGTCCCCACTGTCCAGACAGGCCAAAGAACCCACCATCCAATGCCCCAGGGCCTAATGCAGCAGTTCTTTTGGTGGGTGGTGTGGCTGGGAGGGAGTGTGACAACGTACAGCACGTCACCGTGGGAGGCCATGTTGCTACAGTCCTCAAGGACACCAGGGCTGAACGAACCCTCATCCGACCCGACCTGGCGGCCCCTGAAGAAATCATTCCCGGGAAAACCCTAACTGTCACTGGGATTGGGGGCATCAGCTGTCCCTTGCCAATGGCCCGGGTTTATATTGATTGGGGTGCCGGGAGCGGGGTGAAGGAAGTGGGGCTGTCTGATAATTTGCCCACTGATGTTTTGTTGGGGACTGATTTGGGGAGGATGGTTGCATACTACGTCCCTGACACCCCTCCCTAATCTGCTAATAAGGGTAACGTTAACCCTGATGATGATGATGATGATGATGGGAAGTCGCATGTGTTACCTGACCATGCTTTATCTTGTAATAATGCATCTGATAACCATTTTTTCCCTAGGATTGATGGTGAAAATGTTGTACCTGTGCCAACTGAACCTGATAATGATTTTTCTGCAAAGGTTAATGTGTCCATAGGTACAGGAGTGCTCAGCCACGTCGCTCTGCGGAGTGAGACGGCTGAGGAACCCCTAGCAGGGGCAAGTGTCGGTGCTACAGGAAATGAGGAGATACATGGGAACCGTGAGGAAGGTGATGCCATACAATTGACCAGTGCCACCGAGGAAGGTAACTGGCCCATAAGTAGCACAGCTCCTGAGGTAATGGGGGTGGATGGGGAAGTAGTACCATAGCAGCGTCAGCTGATGGGCCTGTAGAAATCCCCGGGGAGACAGCCTACGTAGCTGCTGTCAGAGTGCCCAGAACGCAGATAACTGTCTGCCTTCCGGACCCTCCTCAGTCATCATTGTGACTGAACCAGAGGTGGACCCAGAGCAGGTCCCAGTGGGTTCCCGTGGGGAAGGGACCCTGACGTCGCTTCTGGCTTCCCCTAGCCAGGAGTTTCAGGCCGCTCTGCACACAGGTGCGAGCCTAGAGAGTTTGAGACAACTCGCCGAGATGCCCACCTCCGTGACTGATAAGGAGAGGGTGTTCTGGGAATGAGGAAGGTTGTACCGGGAGACAGTACCCGGAAAATCGCAGAAGGAGTGGTTGAGGGAAAGACAGCTGGTCGTCCCACAGCAATTCCGGGGTGAGTTGTTATGGATTGCCCATGAGATCCCACTAGCTGGACACTTGGGGATCAGCAAAACAAAGGCCCGGCTGTCTCAACACTTCTATTGGCCTAAGATGGGGACAGATGTGTCAAACTACTACCGCTCCTGTATCACCTGTCAAAGAGTGGGGAAGGCGGGGCCTGCTCTTAAGGCTCCCCTGATCCCTTTGCCAGTGGTAGAGGAGCCTTTCCAGAGGATCGCGGTGGACATTGTGGGCCCGCTGGCCGTCCCCAGCAGCTCTGGAAAGCAATACATCCTTACTGTGGTAGACTACACTACCCGGTACCCAGAGGCAGTAGCTCTGTCGTCAACTAGGGCAGATAAGGTGGCGGATGTCCTGTTGGCTATCTTTTCACGTGTAGGATTTCCCAGGGAGATGCTTACTGATCAAGGGACCCACTTCATGTCTCGCCTAATGGAGGCTCTCTGTAAGAGAATGCAGGTGAAGCACCTGGTATCGAGTGCGTATCACCCACAGACCAATGGCTTGTGTGAATGCTTCAATGGTACCCTCAAACAGATGCTACGCATGCTGGTTGAGACACAAGGGCGCGACTGGGAGCGGTACCTCCCACACATGCTGTTCGCTACCGAGAGGTTCCGCAGGCCTCGACGGGGTTCTCCCCCTTTGAGCTCCTGTACGGCAGGCGAGTCTGGGGACCCCTTGGGTTGGTAAGAGAATCCTGGGAAGAGGAGCCGAACCCTTCTGAAGTGTCCATAGTGGAGTATGTCATGCGCTTCCGTGACAAGATGCAGACCTTGACGTAATTGGTGCATGACAACACGATGAAGGCTCAGGCTGACCAGAAGCACTGGTATGACCAGAATGCCCGGGAGTGGACCTACCACGTGGGTCAAAAGGTGTGGGTGCTGGTCCCCGTACCAACGGATAAGCTTCAGGCAGCCTGGGAGGGCCCGTACGTCATCCACCAACAGCTCAACCCGGTCACCTATGTGGTCACGCTTGACCACGCTCGGGGTAGGCGGAAGGCCTTTCACGTCAACATGATGAAGGCTCATCACGAAAGTGAATCTTTCATCCTACTGGTCTGCAGCTTACCCGAAGACGGGGAGGAAGACACCCTCCTTGACATGCTGGCCCAAACCAAGGCCGGTGGGTCCATTGAGAACGTGGAGGCAGGGGTGTAACTACTGCGGTCGCAGGGGTCGCAATTGCGATGGGGCCCGCAGTGCTTAGGGGCCCGCCCAGTCCAGCAGACTGGGCGGGCCCCTAAGAACTCTGAGCTACAAAATGGGCCACCGGCCCTTTAAATAAATCTTCTTTACAGGCCCTGGTGCGCGTGCACTCTCTCAGTGCATGCGCGATCACGGGTGGGACTGCACTTGTCCCGCAGCAGAGCCCCTCCACCGCAGAGAGCCGCACACCACAACTATGGCTATTGGCTGCAGCTGCTCGGTGCGCACAGGACCTGTGATGAGGTCACAGGAGGGGAGGAGTCAGAGTCACATGATCAAGGGCTTCCGTGTAGTGCAGGACAGTAGTGCAGTGCTGGTTGTCATCGTGCTGGAGGAGGGTAAGCTTTTGTGTGAGGTCAGGAGAGGTTTGTGTGGATGTAGAAGAGCAGTGTGTGTATGAGGTGTACATAGCGGAGCCGTGTGTGTATGAGGTGTACAAGGCGGAGCTGGGTGTGTATGCGGTGTATGGAGCGGAGCCGTGTGTGTATGAGGTGTACAGAGCGGAGCCAGGTGTGTACGAGGTGTACGGAGCGGAGCTGGGTGTGTACGAGGTGTACGGAGCGGAACTGGGTGTGTATGAGGTGTACGGAGCGGAGCTGGGTGTGTATGAGGTGTACGGAGCGGAGCTGGGTGTGTATGAGGTGTATGGAGCGGAGCCGTGTGTGTATGAGGTGTATGGTGCGGAGCCGTGTGTGTACGAGGTGTACGGAGCGGAGCTGGGTGTGTATGAGGTGTACGGAGCGGAGCTGGGTGTGTATGCGGTGTATGGAGCGGAGCCGTGTGTGTATGAGGTGTATGGTGCGGAGCCGGGTGTGTACGAGGTGTACAGACCAGAGCCGCGTGTGTATGAGGTGTACGGAGCGGAACCGTGTGTGTATGAGGTATATGGAGCGGAGCCGGGTGTGTATGAGGTATATGGAGCAGAGCCGTGTGTGTACAAGGTGTACGGAGCGGAGCCGGGTGTGTACGAGGTGTACGGAGTGGAGCCGGGTGTGTACGAGGTGTACGGAGCGAAGCTAGGTGTGTACGAGGTGTACGGAGCGGAACCGTGTGTGTATGAGGTATATGGAGCGGAGCCGTGTATGAGGTGTACGGAGCGGAGCCGGGTGTGTATGAGGTATATGGAGCAGAGCCGTGTGTGTATGAGGTGAACGGAGCAGAGCCAGGTGTGTACGAGGTGTACGGAGCGGAGCCGGGTGTGTACAAGGTGTACGGAGCAGAGCTAGGTGTGTATGAGGTGTACGGAGCGGAACCGTGTGTGTATGACGTATATGGAGCGGAGCCGGGTGTGTACGATGTGTACGGACCGGAGCCGCGTGTGTATGAGGTGTACAGAGCGGAGCCGTGTGTGCAAGGTGTACGGAGCGTAGCCGTGTGTGTGCGAGGTGTACGGAGCGTAGCCGTGTGTGTACGATGTGTACGGAGCGTAGCCGTGTGTGTACGAGGTGTACGGAGCGGAGCCATGTGTGTACGAGGTATACGGAGCGGAGCCGTGTGTGCAAGGTGTACGGAGCGTAGCCGTGAGTGTGCGAGGTGTACGGAGCGTAGCCGTGTGTGTACGATGTGTACGGAGCATAGCCGTGTGTGTACGAGGTGTACGGAGCGGAGCCATGTGTGTACGAGGTATACGGAGCGGAGCCGTGTGTGCAAGGTGTACGGAGCGGAGCCGGGTGTGTACGAGGTGTATGGAGGGGAGCCGCATGTGCAATGTGTACGGAGCTCAGCCGCGTGTGTAGGAGTAACTATGTGTGGCCATTATACTGTAGGCAATATCATGTGTGGCCATTGTACAGTATGGAGCATCATGTGTGGCCATTGTACAGTATGGATCACTATGTGTGGCCATTGTACAGTATGGACAGGGGAGTAACTACCGCGGTTGCCATTGCGACCAGGCCCGGCAGGTCAGAGCAGGGCCGGACTGGCCATCGGGCACTTCTGGCAAATGCCAGAAGAGCCGGTGCCAGTCATGGGCCGCTCAATCCGCCTCCCCCCCCCCGCCGTCGCATTCAACATACATTGTTACATACAGTTACATACAGTTGAATGCAATGACGGAGGAGAGAGCATCTACAGACGCTCCCTCTCCCATAATTCTCCGCTCTGCCTCTGACACTGCGGGTGCGCGATGATGTCATATCATCGCGCACCTGCTGTGTCCCGGGCAGACTGCAGCCGAGCCTGAGACTGGAGCAGGAAGCAACGCTGGCAAGAGGAAAGGTAAGGAGAGTGTTTTTTTTTTTTACTGGACTGTGGGGGCATTCTCGGGGGGGGCGAGAGATGTGGGCTGTGCTGTATATACCACTGTGCGGGCTGTGCTGGATATACCACTGTGTGGGCTGTGCTGGATATACCACTGTGCGGGCTGTGCTAGATATACCACTGTCTGGGCTGTGCTGTATATACCACTGTGCGGGCTGTGCTGGATAGACCACTGTGCGGGCTGTGCTGGATAGACCACTGTGCGGGCTGTGCTGGATAGACCACTGTGCGGGCTGTGCTGGCACCCAACACCATGTTGCAGTGCAGGAGATTCCTCCTGCACGGCAACAGTCCGAGGCGTATCTAGGGGAAGGGGGCAGCCGGGGCACGTGAGAGACAGGAAGCAGCTCCAGTCATCACGATGAGACAGCTTCTCAGTCTGTATTTTCCTCCCTCATACATCTCATGTATGTCTGAATGAGATCGTATTTAAGAGAAAGCCAAAATAACCCCGGGACAGAAGGAGAGAGCAGGGGGGAGGTGCGGGACAGAGCCGCTTTAGTCAGGAGAAGCTGAGGAGCTGCAGCCGGTTTACATCAGCCACCCCTGTACCAGAGAGGAGATTGTGAGTTGTGTATATGAGCTGGTATCTCTGGTGTGTGTGTGTGTGTGTGTGTGTGTGTGTGTGATATCTGTAGTATGTGTGTGTGTGATATCTGTAGTGTGTGTGTGATAACTGTAGTATGTGTGTGTGATATCTGTAGTATGATGTGTGTGTGTGATATCTGTAGTGTGTGTGTGATATCTGTAGTATGTCTGTGTGTGTGTGTGTGTGATATCTGTAGTGTGTGATAACTAGTATGTGTGTGATATCTGTAATATGATGTGTGTGTGTGATATCTGTAGTGTGTGTGTGATATCTGTAGTGTGTGTGAGATAACTGATGTGTGTGTGTGGGATATCTGTAGTATGATGTGTGTGTGTGATATCTGTAGTGTGTGTGTGATATCTGTAGTATGTGTGTGTGTGAGGCAGCGGCGTAACTACCACGGTCACAGCTGCAAGCGGCTCTGGCAGGTCAGGGGGCCGTGTGTCCCCTTGAGCCTGTCTCCCTTATGCTTGTGTCCCCATGTGCCAGTCTCCCTTGCCCATTAGTCCCTGTGTGTCCCCATGTGCCTGTCTCCTATGTCCCCTTGTGCTTGTGTCAGTCTCCTTTGTCCCCTTGTGCTTGTGTCAGTCTCCTTTGCCCACTAGTCCCTGTGTGTCAGTCTCCCTTTCCCACTTGTCCCTGTGTGTCCCCTTGTGCTTGTATCCCTTGTCCCCTTGTGTCAGTCTCTTGCCCACTAGTCCCTGTGTGTCCCCTTGTGCCTGTCTCCCTTGTCCCCTTGTGCTTGTCCCTTGTCCTCGTGTGTCCCCTTGTGTCAGTCTCCATTGCCCACTAGTCCCCTTGTATCAGTCTCCCTTGCCCACTATTCCCCGTGTGTCAGTCTCCCTTGCCCACTAGTCCCTGTGTCCCCGTGTGCCAGTCTCCCTTGTCCACTAGTCCCCGTGTGCCCTTTGTGTCAGTCTCCCTTGCCCACTTGTCCCCGTGTGCCCCTTGTGTCAGTCTCCATTGTCCCCTTGTGTCAGTCTCCCTTGCCCACTAGTCCCCTTGTAACCTTCTCCCCTGCCTCCTAGCCCCCATGTGTCCCCTTGTGCCTGTCTTCCTTGCCCCCTTGTGCCCTCTCCCCTGCCCCCTCGTTACCATTTGCTCGTGTCTTTCTCACTGCCCCTGTATGGAGGGGCTGCATTATACTATGAGGGGAGCTGCATTGTATTTTATGGGGGTTACATTGAATTTTATGGCGGGGGGGCCCCATTTGGAAGTTCGCACCGGGGTCCATAACTTTGTAGTTACGCCACTGCGTGGAGGTAAGCGCCTCTTTAACCAAACCCCAGCGGTTGCAGTTGCAAACCATGCTGGAACCCTAGCGGGCCGTGTTCTCCAACCAACCTGGAAGGACTAAGTTAGCAGTCCACGAGGTGGACACCGGGAATCATGCCCCACTACGGCAAACACCCTATCGAATCTCCGACCAGGTGCAGCAGGTTATGCACCAGGAGATCGATGAGATGTTACAGCTGGGGGTGATTAGACGGTAAAAGAGTACGTGGGCCTCACCTGTAGTTCTCGTGCCCAAGAAGGGCCAGAACACCCAGTTCTGCGTGGACTACAGGGGGCTCAACACCATCACAGTTTCTGACGTGTACCCAATGCCGCGCATCGAGGAGCTGCTTGAGAAGTTAGCTGGCACAAAATACCTGACAATAATGGATCTGAGTCGAGGATACTGGCAGATTCCCCTGAGCCCCGAGGCGCAGGAGAAGTCCGCCTTTATCACACCCTTTGGAGTGTACGAGTCCACGGTCATGCCCTTCGGCATGAAGAATGCCCCTGCCACTTTCCAGTGGATGGTCAATCTCCTGCTTCAGGGACTGGAGGAGTATGCCGTGGCGTACTTGGATGACATTGCCATCTTCAGTTCCTCCTGGAAGGAAAACCTGCAGCATCTCGAGGAGGTGCTCAGGCAAATTCACCGAGCAGAACTGACTATCAAGCCGGGAAAGTGCCAGATGGGCATGAGTGAGGTCCACTACCTGGGGTACCGGATAGGTGGGGGCACCATGAAGCCAGAGGATGGCAATGTTGATGGGTTGGCCCACCAGGGTGAACCTGTTGAGGTGCGCATGGAGGAGCACCATGAGGTTCTGCCTCCGTAGCACAGACCAAAAGGGGGAGGTGTGAGGATAATGTATAATATAAGTTTTAGTCTCTCATTGCCAGCACCTATAGGGTGGGCGATGACCCCCCTCCACTTCAGGGTTTAGCTTTTCTTTTCAATGGGTGTAGAAGAGCATTTATTGCTCTGGCTGTAAATTCCAGACTTTGAGCAACTTACTCTTCATGCCCCTCCCAAAAGAATTTTTACGATCGCTTGTGTTGGCTCAAACTTTCCTCCAGCTAGAACTGGTATAGAAGTTCTCCCAAAATCCATGAGGGTCTTTGTTCTAATATGATAAGATATTGGGCCAACGGTTTAAGCTAGGAAAATAATACATCCAGTTTGTGAATCTCCATCGGCGGATCTATCGGCCACGGTAAACGCAGGCTTCTAGTTCCAACAGGGACAAAGTATGGATTTCTCTGGAACTGTGCATCACAAATAGCACAAATTTGGTCTCATTAGAACACTAATGTTAATACAAGATGAATGCTGGGTGTGTTATGATTCTGACATGTTCGGTAGCGGAAATACAGGCATTAGACAACCTTGTGTTAAATTTACTAAGACTGAAGAGATAGGAGGGGCTAAGGAAACCAGCCCTGTTAGTGATGACACAAGGCTGTGGTTATTTAAGTGACTCCGCTTTACCCAGCCTTGAGAGTCTGTGAGTCAGTCTGGGTCTTATCTGAGGAGTCCTGACTGCCAGTCCTGATGCATTGTGACATATGGGAACTCCACCCACTAGCCTGGTTGCCTGCAATGTCCTGAGAACATGTGAGTATTACCTTTTCTCATTTAATCCCTTTATTTTATAATTACCTCTCACATTTTCAATTGTCTGTAACATCTTTATATGCCTTTTTGTAAACACTGCCTTAAACTTTCGGAGTAAAATATATAAATTACTAGTTCGTTCTTCCTGTTCTAAAACGTACCCTAAGTCTTCTGAAGGGAATTACGCTACTGTTTTGGGTTAGCTTCGGACCCGTTTAATCGATGCTGGTGGCAGCATACCTTTGTACCGGGTAGTTGGGAGTCGTTGTAGCGACTGCGGCGTTGATAATTATTGTTCCTGCCTGAGTGCGAGTAGTTATATCGCCTCGCTGCAGCGTGCCCAATAGCCAGTACATAGCAGGCAGCCTTTCTGGCGACTAATTACCCTAGGTGCAGTACCTAATCTGACCTGAGAGTAAGGGGGGGCACCAGAGAGCTGCAAGTTTCAAGTGGAACTGTAAGCGGGATATACATAAATCCCTGCAGTTCGTGGTATATTGAAGAGCAATATATATTTTAGATAACTAAAATAAGCCCCTGCTGTAACTAAGAGGTCAATAGCCTTGTGTGTGTTTTTTCATCACATTGTAGCAGTGGAGGGATACCTAAGATAAGCCCCCTGCACATGTGATAGCCGTCCATGACATCTGGGCTCCTAAGTGCTGCTGTGCCACAGGTAATTGTGGGTAAAGTTTTGGTATATACTATTTGGTAAAATTATGTATGTTTTATGTGTAAGCTAGTGACAGATTTTTCAATAAATAATGTGATTTTATAATTTCCTGGCTACTTTTGACTCTTGCCTCTCCTGTTATAAAGCATTGCTTTTTGAGTCGCCATTCGATGTATATGGCATAATATATAACTGATACTCATGTGTTTTGTAGGAAAAAAAACAATGTGTGTGAGAGTTCTGAAATTTCACAGACTTTTCTGATACTGTAAAACGCGGCTTAAAATTTGCATTAAAAAAAAAATTAACGTTTGAACATAGCCTAATACTTTATCATCCCTAGGTTAACAGAGGGTCAAAACAATAAACTGAGATGGTTCTCACCTTTCCCTGCTCCATTGGCAGCCCTCTCCTTCCCAGTTTCTGCTTACATGCTGCAGTGTCTTTGGCTGCAGTGCACATCACCACTGCGGCCCATCACTGAGCTCTGCAGTTCCTGCTGTGTAAATTAGCTGAGCCCCTGGGCTCAATGATTGGCTGCAGCGGTAACATGCACTTTAGCCTCAATGTCACTGCTGCAGCCTGTAAACAGAAAAGCAAGCAGCAGCTGAGATCATGGAGCAGGAAAATGTGAAAGTTATCTCAGCTATAAAACTGGAAACCGCCTTTATAGCAACCACAGAAACTAAGTACTTTTCCATCTTTTCATCTATCTTTTCATCCATCTTTTCCATTACTAAACGTTGTCCCTGTGATGAAATATCAAGTTGCTTGATGCATATATACATATTCAGATAAATGGAAACTAATATGCCTGGTAAAAAATTTGCATAGTGCGAAAATTGGTGGTTATACTGCTAGACAATGTAAATGAGCATTACCAATGTGGCAAATAACTGCTGCAGTTATAAACAAACATAAGCTGTAGGTTCTGAATTTTCTGCCACAATTCACAGATACAGGACATAACATACAGTGGGTGCAGAAAGTGTTCAGACCCCTTTAAATTTTTCACTCTTGTTTTCATTGCAGCCATTTGGTAAATTCAACAAAGTTCATTTTTTACTCATTACTAGTGTTGAGCGATACCGTCCGATACTTGAAAGTATCGGTATCGGAAAGTATCGGCCGATACCGGCAAAGTATCGGATCTCATTCCGATACCGATACCCGATACCAATACAAGTCAATGGGACTCAAGTATCGGACGGTATCCCTGATGGTTCCCAGGGTCTGAAGGAGAGGAAACTGTCCTTCAGGCCCTGGGATCCATATTAATGTGTAAAATAAAGAATTAAAATAAAAAATATTGCTATACTCACCTCTCCGACGCAGCCTGGACCTCACCGAGGGAACCGGCAGCGTTCTTTGCTTAAAATGCGCGCGTTTCCTGCCTCCCGTGACGTCACGGCTTGTGATTGGTCGCGTCGCAGTCACATGGGCGATGCGACCAATCACAAGCCGTGACGTCACGGGAGGCAGGAAACGCGCGCATTTTAAAATTACGTCACGGCTTGTGATTGGTTGCGTGCCGTCCATGTGACCGCGACGCGACCAATCACAGCAAGCCGTGATGTAATTTCAGGTCCTGAATGCAGAAATAGGCATTCAGGACCTGAAATTACATCACGGCTTGCTGTGATTGGTCGCGTCGCGGTCACATGGGCGGCACGCGACCAATCACAAGCCGTGACGTCACAGGAGGCAGGAAACGCGCGCATTTTAAGCAAAGAACGCTGCCGGTTCCCTCGGTGAGGTCCAGGCTGCGTCGGAGAGGTGAGTATAGCAATATTTTTTATTTTAATTCTTTATTTTACACATTACTGTTGTTTCGATACCGATACCCGATACCACAAAAGTATCGGATCTCGGTATCGGAATTCCGATACCCGCATGTATTGGCCGATACCCGATACTTGCGGTATCGGAATGCTCAACACTACTCATTACTGTACACTCTGCACCCCATCTTGACTGAAAAAACACAGAAATGTAGAAATTTGTGCAAATTAAAGGGGTCTGAATACTTTCCGTACCCACTGTAAAACAGAGGAATCCAAACCAAACCAAAATAGGGAAGAATAAGGAATTATCAAGCATACAAATCAAACAGCCGTCGCTTATAACTCCTCCAGCACTCCTTCTCATACCAACTTCTCTCCCTCCTTTAGCCATGCAGTAAAAGCTAACCAAGCACAGCTGAGAACAGGGATTTCCAACCAGGCCAATTAACTCCTGTTCTGCCTGAAGAAATAAACACATTTAGTAACATGAAGAAGTGCTTCTTCTCAGTACCGGAGTAGGAGCAACCAGATGCTGTGGTCTTCTGGCTACGCTCCATTGCGGTAACCCGTGAGAAACCCATTCACAGTCAGAAACATCCCACTGTCTTAGGGGGGTGCAAGGGACTGCCAGGAGAGGTCCCAACTTTGGTGAGGACTCTATGTTTTAAAAACCTGGGCTGTACAGTGTTGATGGTGTCATTAGTTCCGTCATGTCATGACTCAGTGTCCATTAGTCCCAGAGACTATGGAATGTGACGCCAGCCGGCGCCAATCCCTATTTGACATTCCCTCTTATATGGCCACACCTGGACTACAGACTGAGCCACAAGTTTTTAAAATCAGGATGAATAATTGTCCTGTCACCGCCCTACTAGTCTTAGGTAGTCTCAGTCGTGACATTAGTACATGACAGCCTCATACTGGGAGTTCATAAGTATGATGTGTTTCTGTAGCGCCCCCACTGCCGCAGGGCCGAGGGGTACCTGGTACCAGGCCTCTGAGTCTCTGCTCTGGGGTTGTCACGGTGGCTAGGCCCAGTCCGTGACCCTGCTGAGGGGCGTACAGTAATAGATGTGGATGATGGTGGTAGTGTAGTGCCGGTCGCAGTCAATAACGAGGACACCAGGTTGCAGTCTCTTTACCTCTTTACTGAAGGTCTCAAAGTCCTCAATCCGGAATACGGTTAACCGGGCTGCACAAGTCCGGCCGGTCCGATGGCACCTCCAGAGTTCCATTTGCAGGTGGAAATCTGTGCCTTCCTGCTAGCGCTATGTGTTGTGGTCCTCCCCTGCTGTGCTTAAGGGATAGTCCCCACAACTGTTGTGTCTGTTTCTCGTGTTCCCTCACAACTCGATTAGATGATCTTCTGCTAATCTTCCGTCCCTCCCAGGTGTTATGGTTGGGATGCACCCGTATGACGGGTAGGCTCGGAGCTCTTCCGGGACCCTAGAGTCACCCCTCTCCACAGGTTGCCCCCTATGTCTGCGTAGGTGATTTAAGTGAGACAGCCCGCCTGTGACTGACTGTCCTGCCGTTGGTTTGAACTATGGCTAAGAGCTCTGTACCTCCTCGGCGTTCCGGCCGCCGGTTGTTTACGCCTCAGTAGGATGTTGCCTCGATCTTACAGCACGACTCCTACTGGTATTCTCCTTCTTGCTTTGATCTCGTTTCTCACTCAGCACAATAAATCTCGCTTCTTGTCCTTTCTTCGGGCACCGCCGCTATGAAGTGCAGGCGCGGTCCCGTAGCTTTCTCTCTGTTTGCCAGGCCTCTGTCAGGATCCCACCCCTGACAGGGACCCTACCGAATCTTCCCCTGCAACACCCTCTGCCACAAGGTGTTGCTTGGTTCGTACCCAGTCAGCGTTCTCTCTAACTTCCTGCCTGACCCCCAGTTTTACCAGTATGTGAGGAGTGGCCTAATGAATAGTACCCTTAGCTCCCCCTGGAGGCCCGACTGTGAAATGTATCGGTGTATGTGATACCTGGTCAGATGAACTCCTTCAGTGCCATCAAACGTACCATAGCCCCCCTTAGCGGCGGAGCCACAGTACTGCAACGACCAGGACTCTGGGGCGCTGCATTTCCATGGTGACACCAGAATGTATTCTGGCATAGTAAAAGCCCTTTTTGCATAATGTAATCTTGGGCCTCTATTTTCCATTGTTTTGGACAAGTGTCAGGGAAAGGTCCAGACACTGATGGTAGTCTCAGTACCAGCCAAGAGGAAGATGGTGAAAATGCTACATTGCAGGTCTTCACTAGAGAAGACAAAATTCTCCCTGATTCCCCAGTGATACTTGAGGTAGAGGAAACATGGGAAATGTTTGGTGTGGCTCAATTGAAGGATGACACCCTTAGATATGCAAGGGAGAATGTTGTCGCTATTAATGGAATTTCCCAATATCCAGAAGATGACCAATGGTTTCCCCACTTTGCTATGAATAATGAACTATTGTATAGAGTGACCAAGAAAGATCTGGAAATCATTGAGCAACTGCCAGTTCCTATGTTTTATCAGTGCAGGGTGCTTGATATGGCTCATAGTCATGTTCTAGAAAGATACTTGGGGACCGAGAAGACCCAGGAGAAAATTCTTCAGAGGTTCCTCTAGATGTTGATGTACAAGGAGATTAAGGATTGCTGCAAGTTCTGCCCTGTATGCAAAAAAACTGCGCTCGTGAATGACCCATTTTCGCTAGTACCTTTCCTCTTCACTGAAATAACCTTTGAGAGGATTGGGATAAATTTTGTGATTATGCCATGTGCTATCCTGTAGCAGTTCCCCTAAGAAATACCGGAACCAAACATATCGCAGATGAGTTATATTTTATTTTTTCTCAGACAGATTCTGAAAAAAATACTTAGTGACCAAGGCACACCCTACATGTCAAAGGTAATGAAGGAGCTGGTGTAGATGGCACACATACAGTACGTACTTCAGTATATCTGTTTAAAATGGATGGACTAGTCGAGAGGTTTCATAAAAAGCAGAAGCACATGGGGAAAAAGATGGACACGA
The DNA here is from genome assembly GCF_051348905.1 of Ranitomeya variabilis. NCBI lineage: Eukaryota > Metazoa > Chordata > Amphibia > Anura > Dendrobatidae > Ranitomeya > Ranitomeya variabilis. The sequence goes on along the minus strand of NC_135232.1, from coordinate 1,059,732,398 downwards.
TTACGATGATCTTTTACCATATTTAATGTTCAATATGAGAAAAGTACCACAGGCATCTATTGGTCTCTCGCCCTTCGAGTTAGTGTATGGGGGGCACCTAAGAGGTCTACTGGATATAGCGAAGGAAACATGGGAACTTGAGGCCACCCCATATAGAAGTGTAATTGACTATGTAGTGTAGATGCAGGACCGAAAGTGTTACCTATTGTCAGAGAGCACATGCAAAATGCCCAAAGGGCCTAAAGCTGAATGTATAATAGGGCGGCCTTAATTGAAAACTACTTCAACCCAGGAGATAGAGTGTTGGTCTTAGCACCGACAGTTGAAAGCAAGTTTTTGGTGAGGTGGCAGGGTCCATATGAGAAAGTAGAGAAGGTTGGAGAAGTAGATTATAAGGTACATCAACAGGGAAGATGTAAACCGTACCAGCAGCGTCATGTGAATATACTTAAACCTTGGAAAGACAGGGACATTTTCCCACAGTGCTCGTGCTGACGTCAGAAAGATGAAGTGAGTTTATTGGCTGTGAACTCACAGGACCTGTCTGACGGCACCGCGAGCAGGAGAACTTTCTCACGTTCGCGGTGCCGTCAGACAGGTAATAGGAGTTCAGCACGAGACACTGGGCAGCGGTAGCAGATGCTGCTCAGTGTCTTTGCTGGATGACAGGCTGTATGGTCGCATCATGCAATCATGCAGCCTGCCATCTAGATGTAGCAGAGCTAGACCCGTCGTGGAACAAATGGATTATCATCTTCTCTGCGTAAAGGTGAGGATTGGGAATATTGATGTTTGTTTTTTTAAACTCTTTTGCAGAAGGCAATAGCGTCGGTGGAATGGGCGAGGTCATAAGTATGGTTTAATTAAGATTTATTAAAGGAGTCTGTGTCATTCTTTCAATTAAAGGACTTTTTTCTGTGTGTGTGTGTTTTTATACAACATGACTATGGGGTTAGTAATGGGGGCATATAAAAATTATTGTAGATTATTAAAATAATATTTTATTAATTAAATACATGTACAGTAATCTGCACACACACTGTAATAATTGTTTATGTTACTGACATCTATATATCTATCTAGTGTATGTGTATTTACTGTTTGTAATCCATCTATTCTATCCTGTCGGCGGCTCCTGCTGTGATTTTACAATACGTAGCTGCTGAATTGCTAGCTTTTCGTCTATCTAATATACAGTATATATATATATATATATATATATATATATATATATATATATACTAGATTGTGGCCCGATTCTAACGCATCAGGTATTCTAGAATACGCATGTCCCCGTAGTATATGGACAATGATTATTCCGACTGTGCCCATCGCTGATTGGTCGAGGCAACCTTTTTGACATCATCGTCGCCATGGCAACCATTATGACATCTACGTCGATACTGTGCCCGTCGCTGATTGGTCGAGGCCTGGCAGCCTCAACCAATCAGAGACGCGGGATTTCCATTATGACATCATCGTCGCCATGCTGTGCCCGTCGCTGATTGGTCGAGGCCTGGCGGCCTCGACCAATCAGAGACGCGGGATTTCTACGTCGATACTGTGCCCGTCGCTGATTGGTCGAGGCCCAGGCGGCCTCGACCAATCAGCGAATGAATAAACGGGACAGACAGACAGACAGAAAAACCCTTAGACAATTATATATATAGATATATATGTGTGTGTGTGTGTGTGTGTGTGTGTGTGTGTGTGTGTGTGTGTGTGTGTGTGTGTGTCATTGACATCTATATATCTATTGTAACCTGTCACTGTGATTTTACTGTATGCAGCAGATGAATTGCCGGCTTTTCAAAGGACATCAGTGCATAAAAATTGGACTGCACTCGCATGGTCCGAGTGCTGTCCGATTTTTTTCTTGCACCCATAGGCTTGCATTGGTGAGTTTTGCTGAGTCTTGGTGCCAATCGCAGCCTGCTGAAATTTAACACACGCATCCAATATGCCTGAGAAACAAAATGCTGATGTGAGCTGCCCCATAGATTACCAAAAGTAGAAAAAAGTAAAGCGCACTCACCGGTGATGAACCGTCAAATTTATTCAGACATAACTTATGCGCTGCAGGGAGGGTTGTAAACACACACGGACGACGGCCGTTTCGTGCTTAAAGCACTTCAACAGGTCCAACAGGATAGGACCTGTTGAAGTGCTTTAAGCACGAAATGGCCGTCGTCCGTGTGTGTTCACAACCCTCCCTGCAGCACTTAAGTTATGTCTCAATAAATTTGACGGTTCATCACCGGTGAGTGCGCTTTACTTTTTTCTACTTTTGGTTTTCTATATGAACTGTTTCAAAAGCGGCACCCAGGTGGAACCTTTTTTGACAAAAAGGCAATACACGGTTATTACTGTAAAATGAAAGTTAGAGGCACAAGGGTCTAACTAATTACGGTGGTGCAGACGTGTTTTTTTCTCTCTCCTCTGTCTGGATTTGCCCCATAGATTAACACTGGGCCGAGTGCTATGCGATATTTTCTTGTATAGTGCTTGGCCGTATTCTACGGTAGTTTGACTCCAGCCTAATTCTGACACCCAACCCAACTTGTTTACTACCGCTGCTGTGCTGTCTGACTCCTGGATTGATATTTTGACTTGACCCTGGGCTGACTTAACCCCTGTAATGCTGTTTTGTCTCTGGCTCCTTACCCTGTCTGTTTGCAAAATGTGTCCCTGTCCGTTGAATCTGTTCTTGGGACCATCTCTCTGGTTTTGTACCCACTTGTTCACTATTTTACTGCCAGCTCATTCCACCGGCCCATAGCTACTCTGTGGATATGTAAGGGTGTGACAGGAGCACCTCTCCTATGAATGGCAACGTGTGCATACTTAATGTATTGTAATGTAAATAATTCTTATGTGTACCAAGCTTATAATAAAGTGATAATTATACTGTGAATGGGTTTTACAACTACATTGCCTGTTTTGATCTTTTGATTAGATTAGGGAAAGGTATTAGGGTGAGGAATTTTGACTTATATGTAAAAAACATAAGAAAGTATTTATAGCTAGGATTGGGTTTATTACAGTGGTGGACACTGTAGGTTAGGAAGAAGTTATATACAGTTAGGTAATGGTTAAGCATAAATGAGAACAGCCCCAGGTTATGGAATTTCCAAGTTGGGGGGGGGGTAGGAACAGTTTAAAGAGTAGTACACTTCCTGGTAGTTAGTTGGTAGGAGAGATGGTGTTGATGCAGAGTAAGATAGTTAGATCACTGGACATATCCCTATCCCCCGACTAAAGAGCCTGATATGTCATGGACTCCTGTACCCCAACACTGGACATATCCCTATCCCCCGACTACAGAGCCTGATATGTCATGGACTTCTATACCCCACCCTGGAAACATCCCCTATCCTCTAAAAGGAGTCTGATATATCCTGGACCTCTATATGTCTCCCTCCCCCACCCCCGTATTTTTACCATATGCTTTGGCAATGCTAACGTGTACTTAGTCCTGCCAATAAAGCTCATTTGAATTGAATTGAATTGAGATCAGAAGAAAAGCAGATTAAGTCAAAGGGGCTGAATAGCCCTGAACAGTATGGGACTCCAAAAGAAGCAACATGCGGGACTTCACTACTATCTTTTGCGGTCTTCCAAGGATATCGGGAGCTTATGGTGTTGTGAACTGTGTTTCTGGGCTCCCTCTGGTGGTCACTAACGGTATTGTGTTAGGTATGTCTTGTTGCAGGCCTGAGCTCCAGCTGTGTCGTTAAGCAGCGGGTGTTTCCTATTTGAGTCTCCTCTGGACTCAGTCTCTTGCCTGGCATCGTTGTATCCAGACCTATTTGGTCTCCTCCGGATTCCTTTCAGTCTGCCTCATGCAAGAAAAGCTAAGTCTGTTTTGTACAATTTGGATCGTTTGCATTATTCAGTGTTTTTGTCCAGCTTGCTTTACATTTGATTTTTGACTCGCTGGAAGCTCTAGGGGGCTGATATTCTCCCTCCACACCGTCAGTCGGTGTGGGGGTTCTTGAATGTTCAGCGTGGATGTTTTGTAGGGTTTTCTGCTAACCGCATAGTCCACTATCTATTTTCTGCTATCTAGACTATTGGGCCTCACTTTGCTGAATCTAGTTCATCTCTACGTTTGTGTTTTCCTCTTGCCTCACCGTTATTATTTGTTGGGGGCTTTCTATATCTTTGGGGTTCAATTTCTCTGGAGGCAAGCGAGGTCTTATTTTTTCCCTCTAGGGGTAGTCAGTTCTCCGGCTGGCTCGAGACGTCTAGAACCAACGTAGGCACGTTCACCGGCTACTTTTAGTTGTTTGTGTCAGGATCAGGTATGCGGTTAGTCCAGTTTCCACCTCCCTAGAGCAGTATTTATATTTTTGCTATCTTGCCGGAATATCAGAGATCCTCTGCCATTGGGATCATAACATTATGGCCCTAATCAGGCAAGAAACTGCATGCCTTATTCACCTTCCATAAGGGGAAGTAGGATGGGAAGCCCGGTCAGAAGAGTTGGCGTGAGAGCATGGGAGCTGCAGTGGTGGCAAGAGCATCATGCCAGAAAGTGAAGGGAGATCTCAGGATGAACAAATGAACATGTACTGTGCTTCATCTGCAGTTAATCATTTGATGTTAAAGGGCCACTGTCACCCCCCTCCAGCCGTTATAAACTAAAAGAGCCACCTTGTGCAGCAGTAATGCTGCATTCTAACAAGGTGGCTCTTTTAGTTTTTGGTTCAAGTATTCCCAAAATAAAGCGTTTTATAAGTTAGCCAAAATACCTGTCGTTAGCCAGGGAGGCGGGTCCTCACTCTCCAGCTTGAACCGCTACTCTGCCGTCACTCCAATCTTCAGGGACTTTCGGCGCCGCCCCCTCCGCGCTTTTTTCTCTTCAAAACCGGCGCCTGCGCTGTGTGTAAGCTCTGGCCGTGTGACATCCCAGCCAGGCTTGCAGACTGAGCCTGTGCGGGCATTGCGGCCACCCACCTTGGGAATCCCAGCCCCGCAGTGTGTTATGCATTATGCACAGTGCGGGGCTAGGATTCCTGGGCATGAGCACTGCGTGTGTTAGCCACTCACCCAGGTCCCCCACCTTACAGCATCTGTATACTGTATTCAGCTGATCATGCCTCCTCATACAGTACAGTATACAGTACAGTACACAGACGCTGTAAGGCGAGGGACCTGGGTGACAGGCTGACACACGCAATGCGCATGCCCAGGAATCCTAGCCCCGCACTGTGCATAATGCATAACACACTGCGGGGCTGGGATTCCCAAGGTGGGTGGCCGCAATGCCCGCACAGGCGCAGTCTGCAAGCCTGGCTGGGACATCACACGGCCAGAGCTTACACACAGCGCAGGCGCCGGTTTTGAAGAGAGAAAAGCGCAGAGGGGGTGGCGCCAAAAGTCCCTGAAGATTGGAGTGACGGCAGAGTAGCGGTTCAAGCTGGGGAGTGAGGACCCGCCTCCCTGGCTAAAGACAGGTATTTTGGCTAAGTTTCAAAGCGCTTTATTTTGGGAATACTTGAACCAAAAACTAAAAGAGCCACCTTGTTAGAATGCAGCATTACTGCTGCACAAGGTGGCTCTTTTAGTTTATAACGGCTGGAGGGGGTGACAGTGGCCCTTTAAGTAAAGTTGAGTTATTGAAAAAGGAAACGAAGTCTGTCGTTGAATGTTTGGTGGCATCCGGATCTGCAATCGCAGGACCAGAAAATTCTCCAAGCTCAAACATGAGGTTCGTACAATATACAGTGGGTAAAATAAGTGTTTGAAACACTGACTATTTTGCAAGTTTTACAACCTACCAGGAATGGAGAGGTCTGCAATGTTTAGTGCAGGTACACTTTAACTGTGAAAGACAGAATTAAAAAAAATCCAGAAAATCACGTATGATTTTTACATAATTAATTTGCATTTTATTGTATGAAATAAGTATTTGAAACAAAAACAGAACTGAATATTTTGTACAGTGCGTCACCATGCACAATTAGAGCGCTTTCCTAACCCTTGTAAGGGTGGTTAGTGGCGTCTGCCAGAGCGGCGCTGTACGCACTCTGTGCTGTAATCTTTAATTAGTCCTGACAACCGGTCAGTGTAGGGTGGGAACTGCCACTCGATCTCAGCATCTGACTCAGGGCGTCCTCAAAAGCCACCTCGGGTCAGAACGGGATCAATCACCAGCATAGTGGGGGTGAATTTCAGGGATCCCACTAGCATCCATCTGCTGCACCCTGTGACTGCTAACAGGGCACAGCATTTCCTTAGTTTCCCTGCGACTCTGTGAAGCAACAGAGTTCGCATCAGTTCATACTGGGTGATGGAACCCGAGTTTAGTCCGGCGTAGTACCGCCATATAGTGCCACCATTACCTTGCAGCAGGTTCCATCTCTGCACGGTGGACCCCGGGCTGCAAACGCACCTTTTATTATCTTTATTTTTATTCTGTGTGTTCCGCCAGCCCTAACAGTATTAGAATGGAAACAACACAGAGTGACTTTTCATGGTTGTCCCAAGTCATCTCAAAAACATGTGTAAATTGGCAACTAAGCATTAGCTTGGAAGGAGTTAAACAGGTCTGTGTTGAGAATTGCCATTCTTGTAAATTCAGCACATAAGTCAGTATGACCATTTGAGTGGAACTTATAAGCTAATTTGTCACGGTTTGTGTTGCAAATTAAATGGTTGCACCAGTAAATGGTGCAGCTGTGTCCTAACCACAAACACGATGACTCGATGATCGAAGACATTTTGCTTTGAGACATTTATAGGAATATATGGGTCCTACTGTTGTAGGCAGATAAACAGTTTGTAATGCCATAATTATTGAAACCTTCTTTTATATTTGCATATTTGAAAGATGTGTGATATGGAGAATATTAGTTTCAAAAGCGTAAAATTCTGTATAATTAGGCAACTGCTTTAATTAAGTATGCTTGGTTGCAGTCCATTTGCAAACCAATTACTGACTATGCATGCTATTCTTTTTAAGCAGTTCTAATAAACTCTAAATTTATAATTAATGAAAATGTATTGACTTGTGATTGATCTTCAGAAAAAAAGGGAATGAAACAAAAAGAAACAAGAAGTTGCAACCTGTTCCATGCAATTTGTTATGCTGTCTTCTAAATATTTAGAAAACTGTATTTTTAAGATTAAAATAAATATAATATGCTCTTTTACATTGAAACTGCAACACCAAGAAGGAAAAGTCATGGACGCATGAAAATCACAGGGTCAATATTTATATTGATACTTACTTTATACTTTAATAATTCCACCGCGCTTTACAGACATCATCATCACTGTCCCCATTGGTGTTCACAATCTACATTCCCTATCAAGTATATCTTTGGAAAGTGTGAGGAAATCGGAGAACCCAGAGGAAACCAATGCAAACATGGGATCGATAGACATATTATTGATATGCGAATGATGGAAAAGTAGAAGTTACATTTTTAAAACATCTTGATTTACTCAGTAATGAATATGAGTGCCACGCACAGAAAAACAAGTTTTTACACACCTTGGTTGCTATCAGTTATTAATGGTGGTCTGGGGAATATTCTTCCACGCTGACTGCATTTGGTTGTAGTAGCCACTCAATGATGTCGCAGATATGCTTCATGGGGCAACAAAAATGTTGAAGATGTTACAGACCTTGTAGAACATATAGGCCCTACAGGCTGCCCGCAGTAACACGAGCAACATGTGGCCTGGCGTGGTCACTTTGAAAAATGGTCCCTGGGGCACTTTGGAGAAATGGCAGCACACAATCTTGCGCATCCAAATCGATGTTACACCAAGCGATTAGTGAACCTACAGTGGTCTGGTTACTGGACATTGCACCACTCCTAAGCCATCAGAAGGCATTAGAAGGACCCTGGGCTACAAGCCAAACGTCCAGCTTCTGGCCCAAATGACATACACCTCCAAGTACTGCAATAATTAAGTACCATGTTATAATCATTAAGGATTCCATAATAACAGGATCTATACCACATAACTGGTGCATAGCAAATGTGGTGTAAATACTTAAAATGGGATGAAATTCTGAGCCTGGAAATTGTAGGCCAATATGTTTAACCTCTATGGTGGGTAAAATCCTTCAAAGGTTTCGAAGAGATGCTGTCCTTCAATAAGAATATCCTCATGACTCCAAATTAAGATACAGTAAGTTTACGAGGGATCGGTCCTTTCATGCTAATCTGATTAGCTTCTGTAAGGGGATGGAATATTATTACTGTTTCACCTTTCTTCCCTCATTAGTCCCGATACCATCTGTTAATAACATAATCTTAGCTGTTATGTATTTACTGATATGTTGTGGTACTGCTACATGAAACATGTATAACCGCCTATAATCATTGGTACTGCTACACTGAATAGGTGTACTACGATGTATGCATATTATTGTGTAATGTTCACGTTTGGCCACTAGATCGGGACACAATAGTGTTTAGGTCCTCTAGCTAGTGTGCAGTGTTAGTGAACGGTTAATTAGTAGGAGGTGGCTGATGTGTAAGAAGTCTAGGGGATCTTTCTGTTTTAGTCAGACCGGGCCAGAGTGCCTGAGCCAACCACATGGCTTTAGGCCCAGGAAGTTACAGCAACCCCCTTCACCCAGCAAGTGAGGGAAACCATAGCCATCCAAAAGCAGCCGAGAAACTACAGTAACGATGCTGAGCAACCTGAAGTGTCAGTATGAGCAGCTCATTGTTTGGATGGAGATCCATGGAACTGGGGTGAAGCGGTCCATGGGCCCTCTAGCAGCAGTGAGTACGAACAGTAAGAGTGCAGAGTGGGCGCAGAAGACAATACAGAAGGATAGCACCTTATTACAGCGACTTTCCCCTTCGGTAACTAATGACGTTGTGCCTGGGGAGAAACAGGCCGAGAGATGCGTATTCATAGTGGAGTTGTGTATGGGGAGTGCAGAGAATGTGCCAGAGACGGCCTGACCCAGGCCTGCGCATAGTAAGCATGAGAGTAATGCAGGGAAAGAAATGGAATATTGCCTTGTAAAGTCTGAAGTAAAGAATGTGAAATCTGTGGATGTGCTGCATAATGGAACAAGTAAAAGAGTTATTGTTGAAGTTGAACAAACAAACACCTCCCAGCTGAGAGAAGCACCAGAAGGAGCTGGACCCAGGGACACAGGTATGCTGATTGATGGACAGTGTCTTTATGTAGGGAGAGGCCAGGACAGAAATGCCCAGGTGTCCTCGGCCATGACTACAGCCCTGGCCGAATCCTACACTTCCATAAGATACGATCGCATTGTCCTGATGGTCTCTATGGAGACCCCCGGCCTCCAGGGAAGGTAGCTTCGCCATGCCTGCAGAGAGCAGGACCTGAGACATCTCCTTCCCTGCCTGTCAGACGCTGATGTGATGCTCTGCAGTGCAGAAGCATTGCGGAGCATTAAATCAGCGATCTGCTAAAAAAATAATTAAAATGTGTAAAAATATATTTTTTTAAATCCTCAAATAATGGACAAAAAAAAGAAACAAATATGTTTCCAATAAATACATTTATTTATGTAAAGTAAAAAAAACAATAAAAGTACACATTTTTGGTATCTCCACATCCGTAATGACCCCTCTATAAGCCTGTCCCACTAGTTAACCATAGAATCATAGAATGGTAGAGTTGGAAGGGACCTCCTGGGTCATCTGGTCCAACCCCCTGCTCAAAGCAGGATTCACTAAATAATCCCAGACAGATGTCTGTCCAGCCTCTGTTTGAAGACTTCCATTGAAGGAGAACTCACCACCTCTCGTGGCTGCCTGTTCCACTCATCGATCACCCTAATTGTCAAAAAGTTTTTTCTAATATCTAATCTGTCTCCTCCCATTTAGTTTCATCCCATTGCTTCTAGTCTTTCCTTGTGCAAATGAGAATCAAGATGATCCTTCTACAATGTGACAGTCCATGAGATATTTGTAGACAGCTATTAAGTCTCCTCTCAGACTTCTTTTTTACAAGCTAAACATTCCCAAATCCTGTAACTGTTCCTCATAAGACATGATTTGAAGGCCGGTCACCTTTCTGGTCGCTCTTCTCTGAACTTGCTCCAGTTTGTTGATGTCTTTTTTAAAATGTGGTGCCCAAAAATGGACACAGTATTCCAGGTAAAGTCTGACCAAAGAGGAGTAGAGGGCAATAATGACTTCACGTGATCTAGACTGTATGCTTCTGTTAATCCATCCCAGAATTGCATTTGCCTTTTTGCTGAAGCATCACACTGTTGACTTGTGTTCAGTCTGGGATCTATTAGTATACCCAAGTTTTTTCACATGTGCTGTTGCTTAGCCCTATTCCTCCCATTCTGAAAATGCTTTTTTTCATTTTTATTGCCCAGATGTAGTACTTTGCATTTTTCCCTATTAAAAACCATTCTGTTAGTTGCTGCCCACTGCTCCAGTCTATTTATATATTTTTGAATCCTCTCTCTCTTCTCTAGTATTAGCTATCCCTCCTAGATTTGTGTCATCAGCAAATTTCAGTTAACACCGTAAAATATTAAAATTAAAAATTGAGGCTAAAAACAAGTCTTTATCATCATACTACCAAACAAAAAGTACAATAAAACGAGAAGATAAATGTAAATAAAAACAGTACCACTGAAAACGTCATCTTGTCCAGCAAAAAACAAGCCACCATACAGCTCCATCAGCAGAAAAATAAAAAAGTTATAGCTCTCACAATAAAGAGATGCAAACATAATTATTTTCACTATAAAATAGTGTTTATTGTGTAAAAGTGCCAAAACATAAAAAAAAATATATAAATGCGGTATCACAGTAATTGTACTGACCCAAAGAATAAAGCTGTATGGGACACCAAGTTCTTTGTAACCGTTAAACTTTTACTAAACAGTACCAGTTCATCAGGTGGGCACAAGTGAGATAGGGCATAGCAATCCGCATTGCTTTCCTCCTTAGTACAACTGCTCTCCTGTTCTGCCACCCGTTAGTCCTGGACTATTTCCAAGCCCTCTGACTCCATCAGCCTCAGGGATTCGGTCTCCACTCCAGCAGTGCACATGGCACCGGCCATCTGTCCCCCACATAATTCTGCGTCCACCGACCTCATGCTGTCAGAAGACCAGGCCCGCTCCGTGATACCTGTCCTGAGCCCTAGGCTCCACTGTTGGAATGTCCATCAGGAAATTCCGTTTGATCTCTTACTGCCTCAAACGGTTGGCCCATGCTGCCCCTAGCAACATACCCCACCTGAGATTGGTCTTCACTAGGCACTTCACTAAATGACACTGAACTCCCTCTAACCAGGAAGTGGCCCTTTCATTGACACTACTGCCCACCCACTGGGCTAGTTCTATCCTTAACCCTTTCCTATCTTATATGCTAAACCTATTATCCTTATTCTATATCTTATGCTGTCCTAAGCTTATCCTATGCTATACTCACATTATGCATCAAAACCTTATATACTGTATATCACCATAATGCATTACATTACATTAGATATACATTACTTTTACATATAAAGCCGCACAATGGTCTTCATGTGGCGTGCTTGTTGTCTTCAGGGGAAGGAACAGGGTAAGATAGTCCACAACCCTACAGAATTATTAGACCGCTTGTTTTCCTGAGGCAAAATGTATGAAAAAAAGATATTTAATTGACTCTGAAAAGTCAACATTTTTTACAAGTCTTACAGAGGGATACAGCACTCTTGAAATTGCTAAAATATTGGGGCATGATCACAGAACCATCAAACGTTGTTTCAAATAGTCAACTGAAACCTCCCTTGAGAACCCAGAAATTCAAGGTGTTTAGTTCTCAGAGACACAGCCGAGGTAAGGGAGGCTGAAACTCGATCACCACTGAAGAAGACACAGAAGAACAAGGTTTTCAGTGCTTGAAGACATGTCCAAGGTAAGGAAGCTGAAACCCGACCATCACTGAAGAAGACACAAAAGGTGAAACGATGAAATAAAGTTGTTATCTTGTCTACATGAAAAATGTAATTGACTGAACTACTATAGAATAACCAACGTCTGGATAAGGTTAACATGCTGACACCCAGCTAAGAAGCCACATGACATTAAATTTCTAGCATCAGATATCATTTATAGCATTACAATGTAACAAATTGAATTTTGCTAGAGTGCAAAAATTACATATTTTTCCCATGATTCGATTATTTCTAAAATTGCATTTAATTTATAAAATCATTCCAGCAGAAAATAGAACTTTGTTCTAAACCAATGCCTTTTTGCTGTTACTTTGCTTTCAAAATAAAAATATTAAAAAGAGCAGCATTATCTCACTTGAAGATTTAAATTATTATTAAAAAAACAAAAAAAGAGCCATATTTCACAAAATACTTGATGTATTCAACTGAAATGAAATGTTTGCAAAGCTGAGAATGAAATGGAGAATGGGAGACTAGAGTTTGTAAATTGTATCGTCTCACAGTATGATGGCTTGTTGAGGAGGTGACATCTGAGTGGCACCTTTATAAGTAATTGTTGCTATTAGCATTCTAATAACTGAAGAAATTATTTTTTTTCATCACCATGATGGTATGATTAATCCAGTTTTCATCCTGTATTGTTGTATTGTATTGAACATTTTTTTGCTCATTCGTAATTGTCATGCATAAGCTGCTGTGATTACATGCGAAGCATATATTAATGTTTGATTGTGAAATTGCAAAAATGATTAAAAAACATTACAATGAAAAAAGTATATAAAAAAGTATATAAAAAAGAGTACTAAATGAGCATATTAAAAACAAAATTAATTGCATGTTTGGAATACCATATTTTTCGAACTATGAGATGCACTTTTTTTCCCTATGAATTTGGGAGGAACATGGGAGTGCATCTTATTTTCTGAATGTAGCTTAACGGGGGGCGCGTTGGAGCAGGGGTCATACTTGTTAAAAAAAATGTTTGTGTTTCCATTTTCTGAGACCTGGAACATTTTTATTTTTTTGTCCACTGAGCTGTATAATGGCTTGTTTTTTTTTTACACTGAGCTGAATTTATTGATACCACATTGAGGTACATATGACATTTTGATATTTTGACAGATCAGACTTTTCAGGACATGACAGAATCAATTTTTTAGATTTTATGTGTATTATTGAATGAAAAGTGGGGTGATTTAAACTTTTATATATTTGTAATTTGTTTAATATTTTTTTTCTAAAATTTTAAAATTATTTCTTCTTTTTTGAGGACCCTAAGGAATCTTGAGCCAGTGATTGTTCGTTCACCTGTACTATATACCGCAGTACAATGGTATTGTACTATATAGTGAATTTAGTGTTTCCTATTAGGGATGAGCGAATGATATCACTCAAGTATCTGGGCTCGGCATTCGGCATTGAAAATCGAATCACCGTCCCACATGTTTGCCGCCTGTTAAACAGCTAGTCATTGTAATGCCATAGCCATCTTGATAGCAGCATACTGTGATTGGCTGGCCATATGACATCATGAGGGGTTATAAAAGGACAGGTAATGCCACGCTCGTCACACTGACGCCACTGCACAGCTCAGGGACAGTCAAGCCTGACTTTTTATTGACTTTTAGGATTGCTACTTTCTATAAGTGGTGCTAGAGATCTAGTCCTCTTCTTCGCTGAAGAAACAATTTGCATATTTTCCAGAGGAGCGTTGTGGCTTAAAAGTCTCCTCACCTTGGCATGTCTGGCTTGATGTCTCGCTTTCTGCAAGGAGAAAAGTTATTGCTTGGTCCCAGTCAGACACCTCTCACCCAGCCAAACCAGATCTCAAATTTGCACTGATGAGGGGCAGTACCCCAAAACACTGTATGTGCAAATTGAGGTTTTGGTTTGGGCTTTTATCCTAAGTCATGTGACAAGGTTTGTTAAAAGCTCAAAATTGATTTTAAGGATTGCTACCTCCTATAGGTGGCACTAGAGTTTTAGTCCTCTTCATTTCTGAAGAGACCATTTGCATTAGGGTGGTATATAACACTCCAAAAAAGCGCTTGAAACATTTGTTTGGATTAAGTTCGTCATTCATAGAGCATTAGGTGCTTTCTGTTAGATTTTTGTGGTATATAACTCTCCAATAAAGTGTTGAAACGTGTCTGGATTCAAATAGTCAATTTGTGTAAAATTATGGTGGGTTAAAATTTTTAAAAACTGCTCGGCCTGGACAGTTCACAAAATATTTTTGCGAAATTGCTATTATCATGTATAGTGTAGAACCTGCTTTGTGTGAAATTTTGTTTGTTTGACATAAAAAAATTGGCCTGCTACAGGTGTACAAATTTGGTTGCTCAAAAATTGACTATTGACACATATACTGTAGAACTTTGTTCATGTGCAATATCTTTGATTTAAAATAAAAAACAAAATCGGCCTGTTACCTGTGTGCAAATTTGGTCCCTTGGTACTAGGTCCCCAGTCGCCGCTATTTATCCCGGTGTGGCAACCCTGCCTTGTACCAGCACATGTCCAGGAAAATCGCTCGTGTCCTTACCAACATGGATACTGGGATTGTCCACCTAACAATCGACACGTGGACAAGCACTTGTGGCCAGGGATGATACATTTCCCTGATGGCACACTGAGTTAACATTGTAGAGGTCGGGGTCGAGTCAAGGTATGCCGTGCCAGCGGCCATTTCCTCAAGCCATCTACAGCTGCCACCATTTTGGCAGTGCTGCAGTAGTGCTTGCAAGTGCCAGCTCGCCGACTGGTGTGCAAAGTCATCATGTGCTGGAACTCCACACTGCACATGCTGTCAAGGTTTTGTGAGCAGAAGAGGTCAGTTGTGGAATACCAGCTCCAACATACCTGTCAGAACTTTTTTAGTCAGCCTCCGCACATAACAACTGAAGAGTGAGCATGGATGTCTGACATTTGTGCAGTTCTCCATGGCTTTGAGGATTCCACAAAGATGGTGAGTGGCAATCATGCCATCATCAGCGCAATAACCCCACTTCTGTGCTTACTTAAACAATCGCTAAATGGAAATCGGGAAATGGAGAAAGACATGAGACACAGAGATACTACGTATATTTACATGAAAGGTTGTGTCACTGATGTGAGCTCGCATGCCAAGCCCACATCTTTCCCCACACTTGATGGCTTATTTAATCAGCCATCAAGTGCGTTTAAAATCTGTGGGTGGAGCGATGCTCCACCTGCAGCTGTTAAACCTGTTAAATCACACTGTCAATCACTGACAGCGGGATTGAAAATGTGCCGACCTGAAGCGCATCGTTAATTCCACCCCTGTCACGTGATCTTGGGGTGCCGATGGGTTGTCTTGACAGCCATGGGTCTGCTGATGACCCCTGTGCCTGACACTGTGAATGTTCTGGGAACCCAAGCCTGGCTGGTGTTCATAGAAGATGGTAATTTCTGCTACACATAGCAGTGATGAAGCATTGCTATGTGTAGCATAAGCGATCGGATGATCGCAGCTTCAAGTCTCATGAAGGGGCTATTGAATCAGTAAAAAGTGTGAAAAAAGTTTTCAAAATATGAAAAAAAATAAAAAAACACAGAAGTTCAAATCACTCTCCTCTTGCCCTATTGAAAATAAAACAATTGAAAAACAAAACAAAAAACACATATTTGGTATTGTTGTGTTCCGAAAGGTCCAGTCTGTCAAAATATAAAAATAATTAATCCAATTGGTAAACAGGACAATGAGAAAGAAATCAAAATGCCAGAATTATGTATTTTTGGCTGCAACATTGCAATACAATGCAATAAGAGGCGATCAAAACATCACACGCCAAGATCTTATCAATAAAAATGTCAGTTCAAGCCGCAAAAAATAAGCCCTCATTCAGCACTAGATCCAGAAAAATTAAAATGCTACAGGTCTTGGCAAATGTCGACATAAGCAAGTTGTTTTTTTTTAAATTTCAGAATTTTTTTCACCACTGAAATAAGAAAACCCTATATATGTTTTGTAGCTATATACTCATACTGACCTGGTGAATCATTATGGTAGATCAGCTTTACTATGTAGTGAACATGGTAAATAATAATCAGAAAAAAAACAATTGTGGAATTACACTTTTTTGCAATTTCACTGCACTTGGATTTTTTCCCCCATTTTCCAAAACATTATATGGTAAAATCAATGGTGTCACTCAAAAGTACAACTTGTCCTGCAAAAACAATCTACAGTGCCAGAAAACTAAAAAGGTTGGAAAAAGGGGAGGAAAAAATAAAGGCTCAAAAAACAGAAAATCACAAGGTCATGAAGGGGTTAATAATTTCTGTTAGAGGGCAGAATTCATAGCTTTGTCACTGAATGCAGGATGCCTTAACTCTGTCAAGTAATAAAGGATGCCCTTGCCTTCAACTAGCTACACATCTTTACATCTCTGAATAACAAAGAAAAAAATCTGAAATGTATGGATAAAAAATAAAAGTGTATTTTACAGGTGTGAAAAGCCAAATTTAGCACTATGATGGTGAAGTCTGAAGACTATTTGGCCGGGTTCACACTAGAGAGGAATACGGATGTATGAGAGGCGCAAAAACCACGCATTGCACACGGACCAATGTTTCTCTATGTGGGTAGCTTCTATCTGTCGTATATTTCTGGGCCGTATTTTACGGGCTGAGAAAATCGCAGCATGCTGCGATTGTCAGCGTATTGCGCAAAAAGTCCACCAATGAAAGTCTATGGGGTGAGAAAAATACGTATTACACACGGACCATGCGTGTGACTTGTGAGAAATACGCAGCGGTGTTCTATAGAAAAGCCGGTAATTCAGTGCGGTGTACAGTAAAATCACACTGACAGGTTAGAATAGAATAGATAAAATAAATGTCTACACATAGAATAGGTACATTTATATATAATATATATATATATATATATGTAATTGACACACACATACATATATTTATATTTAATACAGAGCTAGATAACAGAAAAGCCGGTAATTCAATTGCCGGCTTTTGCTATCTCCTTATCAAACCCGACAGAATATGAGACATGGTTTACATATTCTTCAATAATAATGTTAGTAGTGTGTGTGTGTGTGTGCAAAATTTGGGAGCTCTAGGTGTTAAAATAAAGGGTTAAATCATGGAAAAAACTGGCATTATTCATAATGTGTGTGTTTTTAACCCTTTATTACTATTGGATTAATAATGGATAGGTGTCTTATTGACATCTCTCCATTATTAACCAGGCTTAATGTCACCTTACATTAGCAAGGTGACATTAACCCTTTATTACCTCATATCCCACGGCTACACGGGAGTGGGAAGAGAGAGGCTAAGTGCCAGAATAGGCACATCTAACAGATGCGCCTTTTCTGGGGTGGCTGGGGGCAGATGTTTTTAGCCGGGGGGGCCAATAACCATGGACCCTCTCTAGGCTATTAATATCTGCCCTCAATCACTGGCTTTCCCACTCTGGCAGAGAAGATTGCGCGGGAGCCCATATCAGTTTTTTCTGTGATTTAATCCTTTATTTTAACACCTAGAACTCCCAAATTTTACAAACAGACACTTCTAACATTATTAGTGAGGAATATGCAAAACAATAAGGGATATGAAATGGCTTACTGTATGTAAACCATGCCTCATATCCTGTCGGATTTGATACGGAGATAGCAAAAGCCGGCAATTAGCTTTTCTGCTATCTAGCTCTGTATTAAATATATATATATATACTAGACTGTGGCCCGATTCTAATGCATCGGGTATTCTAGAATATGCATGTCCCCGTAGTATATGGACAATGACGATTCCAGAATTCGCAGCAGACTGTGCCCGTCGCTGATTGGTCGAGGCAACCTTTATGACATCATCGTCGCCATGGCAACCATTATGACATCTACGTCGATACTGTGCCTGTCGCTGATGGCCTCGACCAATCAGAGACGCGGGATTTCCATTATGACATCATCGTCACCATGCTGTGCCCGTCGCTGATTGGTCGAGGCCTGGCGGCCTCGACCAATCAGAGACGCGGGATTTCTACGTCGATACTGTGCCCGTCGCTGATTGGTCGAGGCCCAGGCGGCTTCGACCAATCAGCGAATGAATAAATGGGACAGACAGACAGACAGACAGACGGAAAAACCCTTAGACAATTATATATATAGATATGTATATATACTGTATATATATTTTCACGAATTTTTGAGCCCATGGATCCATTCTATGTCCATTTTGCAAGCCGGCGAGATTTTCGGACGGATCCCATACGGATGCCATACGGAGGTTTACATGAGCATAATACGCAGCCACACCTTGCCTACAGATGACATACGGATCACTATTCAGGGAACATTTCTGTGTACTTGGTCTGTAAAAAGACCATATTTTTATACGGTGTGTGTGACTCCAACCTTTGAATAATGAGCCAGGTAACAGGGTCAGAGCTGACTTAATAAGGTCCCATTTCCATTGGAAAGTGTCCACCTTAGAAGTTTAAAAGGTTGCCTTCAGTTATGACCTGGCTGTCTTACACAACTTACTCAGCATAATAAAAAGCGAAGCTCATGAATATATATTCCCTTTTCAGTGAGTTTGGGAAGAAATTTGTCAAGATTTTCTATATATTTTCTAATATAGTAATATGTATATGTTAGAGGGTAGCTAGCACAGTGGCAAGATCTGTTGAAAACACATCTGTGTTGGCCCCTAACCATGTCTACGACTACAGTGGTGCACCACTACCATAGTAAGGGGTACCTCAGTAGATGGCTGTGTTTTAACTGAAGAAAAAGCACTATACAAAAACCAAAACTGATATTACTACTATATGGTGATTACATAGTGGTAGCCATGGAGGTCTAACAACCTGACCCATGAGGTAGGGTTGCCTGCTGACACCAGTGCCTGTTTAAGCTGGATGTGTGTGATGCACACTCAGCTGAAATGTATTGTGGTGCAGAGACCCACTGGGTCCTTGTACTGCAATACATGCTGCCGGCCAATCAGAGACCAACAACTGACATCGGTGTGCCAGTCACATTAAGCACATACCAGTGACATTATGCGCCACCTGTAGCAGTCAGCTGCCTGCCTCTGTACCGGCTATAGATAAGGTCACTAAAGCTTCATAGGAGCTGGAAAACATGAGAATAATAATTATTTTATATATTTTTTTGAATGTGTTGGAGAGCAGGCGAAGAACTGGAAGCATTATTACAGTTAGCACATTATACCAGGAAGGGGCCCAGGTGAGAGACATTATAGCAGGAAGAGGCTCAAGACGTTGGACATTACTATTGAAGGCGCACAGGATGGGGAACATTTTTGCTGGAAGGGACACAGGATGTTGGACATTATTACTGTGAAACGTGGATGAAGGACTGCCACAGGACGAGGGGTACAGCAACAATCAGCAGACACTCACAAAAATTAGATAATATCATATGAATAGTTAATAACCAGTTTATAAAACAAAAGAAAGGATGGTAGGTAAACAGTGTATAAGTAACAAATACAACGACAGCAGTTACTCTCAATAACACCGACTGGGAGTATATGCCGGTACACTTAAACAGAATTAACAGTGTTATGCAAGCAAAATACAATGCGATGAACCATTTCTATGCATAAATCAATAATACAACAGTATTTTACCAATACTTTAGTAGTCACCTACGCAAAGCAGTTTTCGAAGTGTCTCTAACAGAAGAGGCCTTTTCTCCTAACTAACTAGACATCCATAAGGCTATTTATATATGCGCATGTAAGATGTTACCGGTATGTCCTGAAGTTGAAGTAAGAGAGTCCTTGCTGGGTTGAGTCCTGAATAATCAGAAACACCATCTTGAAGTTCTTAGGAAATGCCGCATCCTCCAATGCAGGACTTCCCTCAGTCCTTAGCAATAGAAACTTCAACTTAAAGCTCTTAGGGAATAGCAATCTCTACAATGCAGGGCTTCCCTAAGTCCTTATAGATTAAATTGCTGTCTTGAAGCTCTTAGGGAATGCTGATCTCTCTAAAGCAGGGCTACCACAAATCTTTAGAGACAAAGCCTTTCCTGGGCTAACCTAAGATACTGTGTACTAGGTTGTCCTCACCAAGTCGGCTCATGTCAAGCATCCCAGAGTCATCAACAATAGATCAAGAGTTGCACCACCCTTTACAGATGCAAAGTTTCACTTCCACCTAGACTCTCCTTCAACTCCTCCAAACTGCCCTTCAACCACAAAAACCCCAGCGCTCCAAATCCGGCCTCTCGCCGCTGCCCTCTACTGGCCAGATAATATATCACAAATCTCCAGCAATATATACTGTGATTAACCTTTACATTCCACCTCACTAACATTTTGACGTCTCTGCAAAACAGCACCAACTGAGAACTGGCCCCACTCAAAGCCATTCTGGAAGTACCTATGTGGACGGATATCCACTGTGGGATGCTCTTACCTACGCAAGCCAGCAGGGTCCAAGGACTCTATAGTGCCTTATGAATCTCACTCCCTCTGTAGTTGAAGCTCTGGTTCGGGTGCCAATGCTGTACTATCTGTTAAGCTTGGTGTGAGCGGTATAGTCCACCATTTGTCATCATCATAATCTTCCACTAGGGGTCTGTTGTTCCTGCTGGACTCAGGCCGAGGTTGTCTCGGGGGGTCGATGGAACAACAGGGACAAAGCATGTGCTGATGTAGTTGGCATACCGGACCGGATTCGACTTCTTGCTTCACATTTTACACTGGTTCATTCAGAATTACCTGCTTCAACAACTTGTAGGTTTCCAACTCCAAGGGAACATCCAATTTTCATAGTCTTTACATGGACCCGCATTCTATTCCCAGGTTTGAACGTTTCAGTTTGGACTGAACCACGGTCCTGGTGTAACTTATTTTGTTGCTTGTCTTCTACCAACTGGTGAATAGTTTGCAGTCTCATTCAGTGCTCCTGCACCCATGAGTTGGAGTGTGGTGTTTTTCTTCAGTTGGAGTACTCAAGTTAAGTTCAGACACTTCTCTTCCCAACTGTCCAAATATGACCAGATAGAGGATTTTGTGGATGTAGTCCACGCTGCTGATATTGATTTAAAGTCAAGGTGTTCAAATAGACAAAAAGTGGTTTAATTCAATGCATTTCAAGGTTCAAATGACCTCTTCCTCAGGACATAACCACAAGTGTGACACAAAGACACTTGTGGTTATGTCCAGAGGAAGAGGTCATTTGAACCTTGAAATGCTTTGAATTACACCACGTTTTGTCTATTTGAATGCTTTTACTTTATATCAATATTGGCAGCATGGACTACATCCACAAAATCCTCTATCTTGTCATATCTGATGCAGTCTCTTGTGCACCCATGGATCTGCTGCAGCTGGAATCCTCATTGAGATCTATATGTCTTACCAATAGATCTATCAGGTTACTGCAATTTGAATTGAATGAAATTTGTGTCCATCGGATAAGAGCCTATTATGCTGATCTCTCCTACAGTTTATTCCCAACTGTCCAAATAGTAACATGTAGGGGAGTGTTATGCACTCTGTTATTATAGGCACAAAGCAGTTAAGGCAAATAATCCAGCAGCCGAAATTTCTTGTCTCCCTCCAGGGTTTGAAGCATCTGCAGCAGTGTTCAATTAAATCGCTCACAGGCGCTATTTCCTTGTAGGGGATACAGTGTTGTTTGGGACTTCCGAATCCCATAGAGCTTTTTCATAAGTTTTCCTTGAAAGCATGCTCCTTGGTAAGAGTGAATTGCCCTTGGAAATCAATATAACTGAATGAAGTGTCTACACACAACTCTGGCCGCCGTCTCTGCAGTTTGTTTGATGCTCTGTACGGCCAACGCAAACTTTGAAAAGTGATCCATCATTATTAAACAGTACTGCAACCCTCCTGAGGCTGGCCTGACCAGTAGATAATTGATCATCAAGATCTACAGGAGCACAGTTGACCAGATGACTAGAGTTGGCGCCCTCTTCTCCGATGTTTTCAGCAGCTCGCAAGCTCTGAATTGCTGGTAGACTTCTCTGATGATCTGCTCCAGCTGATGACAGTGCACAAATCATTGAATCCATTTGCTAGTTTTCGCTGGACTGAAATGGGCACTTTTCTCATGGCTCTCCTTAGCCACACTCCAAGCTAGGGTGCTAGGAATCATGACTTGCTACTTCTTTTCTCTCTGTGATGGCAAATACGCTGTCCGGTACATTGCACTATCTTTAACATGAAGTCTTTCCCACTGATGAAGAATCTTCCAGCCATCTTAGTAAAATTTGTCCCGACCCATCACTCAAGGCCATTCCCCTTCCAGACTTTGATTATCCGGATTATAGGGTTGTCATTTTGAGTCTGGGCCCATTCAGCCAGTGTCCTGCTGAGCAACACCATCTGGCCTGCTGTTACTTCATAAGTCTTGGCTACGAAGGCCACAGTTTCACTTGACCTAAGTCTGATATCTAAATCTCTTCTTCTTTATCCACCTCTAAAGAAAAATTCCAATGTGCATTTTTGGCGGTGGACAATAGTTAACAAAATATTAGAACCATATATGTATATATATATATAGCTACATATCTCAAATAATCCATATATCCAAAGCACCACCCATGCGTGGACATAGGGATAACTGCAAAGCATGTGAAATAGGAAAAAAGCACCACACAGTCATAGAATCCAAAACGACCAATATTTTATTTATTAAACACAATAAAACAACCAGACAAGCAGTGCCAAGCAGGGCTAAAAGATGACAAAGGATGCCATCAGCAACATGTTAGAGCCCAATGTACGGAAATCCCTATATACATATAAGTCCATATAGGTGAGCTGTAAAGTGCAACATTTAATATATAGCAGCAATTGTGGTTACCGACAGGTAAACAATACAAAAATAGATCAATGGCTACATTAGTCTGTGCTAAAAACTAAGGAAAATGTGAAATATGTGAAATAGGAAATAGCATACTGGCTTATGAACTTTATGAACAAACACATGAGATTTTTAGCACAAGATTTGCAAACGTTGTGAGCCCATTCACCAAAACGTCAAGGTAATCTCAGATCGAATGGGTAACTACACTGACTGGTGTGAACACTTACTTGTGGTATCTGAGCTGACTGCCTAATGTGAACACTTACCTATGGCTAATAACAGGATAAAGCCTACTTATATAGGAGGCTCAGAACCAACTGTGTTGAGATGTGATTAAAACCTGGAGAAGGGCGGGACGTTCAAGTCAGAAAATAGTATATAGTAAATAGATCAACTGACCGAACAATATATATATGTATATAAATAATTTGTAGCCAAAAAAATTCAAATACAAAAATAGATCAATGGCTACATTAGTCTGTGCTAAAAACTAAGGAAAATGTGAAATATGTGAAATAGGAAATAGCATCTCCAGGTTTTAATCACATCTCAACACAGTATGTGCCCTTGTACCGTTGATTTATATTTTTATTGTATTTTCTGTTTTTCATATTCTATGTCACGTTGTCCCCTTTTTGCCCTTAGTGGAGATGGTTTCTCCATACTTACATACTGCTGCACATGCGTCGCTCTGTCATCACTCCGCCTTTCTCCCAGCGGCCGCGCACGTACTTCCTGATCACGTGGGGCCCCACGTGCTTCCCGTCGTCAGCCGCCCGGTGTGCTGGGTTGGGCGGAAGTGGGACGGTGCGGGGCCGCACTGCATTGGTTACAGGTTCGTATTTATATCCTTTGCTGCCCCTATGTGTTTATGCGCCCCTTGAGGAAGGTACCAAACCGAAACGCGCATCGGGGTGGATCGGTGTCCCTAGGCTACTTACCATTGATATCAGGTGATGTGCACACTTCTGTTTTCTCATATACTTGTAGCCACTCTATTGATCACTATATGATTGTTTACTAAGTGATACTGGCTGTATTGTTTACCTGTCGGTAACTACAATTGCTGCTATATATTGCATGTTGCACTTTACAGCTCACCTATATGGACTTATATGTATATAGGGATTGCTGTACCTTGGGCTCTAACATGTTGCTGATGGCATCCTTTGTCATCTTTTAGCCCTGCTTAGCACTGCTTGTCTGGTTGTTTTATTGTGTTTAATAAATAAAATATTGGTTGTTTTGGATTCTATGACTGTGTGGTGCTTTTTTCCTATTTTTATCCACCTCTCCAGAGGAAAAAAGGAAGGGTGACTCAAGACAACGTGTGAGCATTAGCATTCTTTTTGCCAGAAAGGTACTAGATTGGGTAATTGAACTTCACCATTCAGGCAACCTACCTCTGTTCCAGGGCCCCCTGCTTCGAACTTTGCAGATGAGCCAATGGATTATTGTCAATCTGAACCAAGACCTGTTCTCCAGTGAGGTATTTGGCAAACTTTTTGGTCATGGCGCAGATTAGCGCCAACAATTCCAGCTTAGGAAACTGTAGTTTTCTAGGTTTCATTTTGCTTTTCTCAAATACCAACTGCCGTGCACAATTACTCATTCCTGGCCCCCCTGCTCCTGGGATAGCAGTGCTCCCAATCTGTGAAGACTTCCGTCCATATATAGAATGAATGGACAATCATATTGAGCATATGCCAACAATAGAGTGAGGGTCCGCAGGCAATGGGCTGATTATTTGGGCCTTTTGTGGTCCCCTTCAGTAATTTGTGAAGAGACTGAGCTATCTTTGCAAAGTTTGTGATGAAATGTTGATAATATCCTGTTAAAGTACCTTCACACGAAGCGACGCTGCAGCGATAGCGACAACGATGCCGATCGCTGCAGCGTCGCTGTTTGATCGCTGGGGAGCTGTCACACAGACCGCTCTCCAGCGACCAACGATGCCGAGGTCCCCGGGTAACCAGGGTAAACATCGGGTTGCTAAGCGCAGGGCCGCGCTTAGTAACCCGATGTTTATCCTGGTTACCAGCGTAAAAGTAAAAAAAACAAACAGTACATGCTCACCTGCGCGTCCCCCAGCGTCTGCTTCCTGACACTGACTGAGCTCCGGCCCTAACAGCACAGCGGTGACGTCACCGCTGTGCTTTCACTTTCACTTTAGGGCCGGCGCTCAGTAAGTGTCAGGAAGCAGACGCTGGGGGACGCGCAGGTGAGTATGTACTGTTTGTTTTTTTTACTTTTACGCTGGTAACCAGGGTAAACATCGGGTTACTAAGCGCGGCCCTGCGCTTGGTAACCCGATGTTTACCCTGGTTACCAGTGTAAAACATCGCTGGTATCGTTGCTTTTGCTTTCAAACACAACGATACACGGCGATCGGATGACCAAATAAAGTTCTGGACTTTATTCAGCGACCAGCAACATCACAGCAGGATCCTGATCGCTGCTGCGTGTCAAACTAAACGATATCGCTAGCGAGGACGCTGCTACGTCACGGATCGCTAGCGATATCGTTACAAAGTCGTTTCGTGTGAAGGTACCTTAAGTCTCAGGAAGGCTTGCAGCTCTCAAAGAATCAGTGGTGAAGGCCAGCTCATAACAGCTTCCACTTTCTTTCCAGCTGGGCTGACTCCACCCAAAGAAACCAGTGCCCTAGATATGCGACTTCAGTCTGAAACAAATGACACTTTCAAGGCTTCAACTTCAGACCATGGGCCTGTAGACAGGTCAGCACGTGTCGTAGTCTTCGTAGATGTTGCTCGAAGGTGGGTGCATGATGATGTCATCCAGATAGATCAAGATGGATTAAAAATTCAGCTCTCCCAAACAGTTTTCCATTAACCGTTGAAATGTCCCAGATACATTGGTGAGTCCGAAAGGCATTCTGTTGAACTCGAACAGGCCAATTGGTAAAATTAAAGCTGTTTTGGGCTTGTCTCATTCAGCCACTGGAGCCTGCCAGTAGCCACTTGCCAGTTTTAGGCTATGTGCACATGTTGTGGATTGTATGCTTTTTTGCCACTTTTTTCGCCGTGAAAATGCATGCACAATACAACCCATTGAATTCAATGGGATTCCGCAATGCTGTGCTAATGCTGCTTATTTTTCCACGGCGGAATCGCATCGTGGGAAAATCCGAAGCATGCTCATTCTTTGTGCTGAATCGCGGCAATTCCACACGCATAGAAATGCATTGATCCGCTTACTTTCCGCATGGGGCTATGCCCACCATGCGCAAAGTAAGCGGATCATGTGTGGATGGTACCCAGAATGGAGGAGAGGAGACTTTCCTCCAGGCCCTTAAAAAAGAATTAAAATAAAAAATAGTTATATACTCACCTTCTGGTGGCCCTCAGATCCAGCCCAGGCCTTAGCGATGCTCCCGGTAGCTCCCGTTCCCAGTGATGCCTTATGACAATGACCTGTGATGACGTAGCGATCTCGCATGATGCTACCTCATCTGGAGATGGAACTGGAGAGGATCTGCAAGGAAGAATGGTAGAGGATCCCCAAATCCAGGTGTGTCGCATCATTCGCAAGAACACTCATGGTTGTACTAGCTCAAAAGGGGCTTCTACTCAATACTGAGCAAAGGGGCTGAATACTTATGACCATGTGATATTTCAGTTTTTCTTTTTTAATACATTTGCAAAAATTTCTACATTTCTGTTTTTTTCAGTAAAGATGGGGTTTAAAGTGTACATTAATGAGAAAAAATAAACTTTTTTGAATTTACCAAATAGCTGCAATGAAACAAAGAGTGAAAAATGTAAGGGGGTCTGAATACTTTCCGTACCCACTGTATATTTTACATCCTGTGAGTTTTGTGGTAAGAGACTAAGGGAAGGATCATATAAGGAACTCATATGATACTCCTTAAAGAAGCACTTTCATCAAAGTTTTTATTCATAGTATATTGCAACCATTGTATTATATAGAACTGTGCACTTTTTAATCATGTGATGTCATAGGCCTTATAGAGAGCAGAAGAATTAAATGGGTAGAAAGGCAAAATGAGACATTGTAAGTACAAAGTGATATACAATATGATGATTGCAATATATTAAAAGGACACACATTTTGATGGGACTGCTTCTTTAAGAACATTTAGAGATCAAAGAGAACATTTTAATGAGCTTTAGTGCAAAATTGCTTATGACTTAAATTACAAATTATGCAAAGTACCGCATAGCATACAGTCTTTTTGTCAAATGTAAACTGACTTTGATCATAATGGATGATGTCCCATGTGATTTGCTATAAATGTGTCAAACATGACATAAGTTATGAACATTTAACTATAGGTTGAAAAACTCCCTGAGCCAGTTAGAAAATGAGTTATCCTTTTCTATTGAATCTGTGGTTAGACTTTCAGATCATCAAGAATTTGTGATGGAAAAATGTATGGAGACATTTTGATTTGTCCTCCTTCACATTAGGAAAAATTAAACTTAGTCTACCTTACCTCTGACATGTGATGTGAAGATCTTCTGCCTTCTTTCTATTCCAAATGTTTTACTGATTTTATATAAGGTATATATAAACATTGGCATGATAACATCAATTATAAACCATAAAAACAGCATGGATAGATTGCTATCTGATACAACTCATTTTCTTTGAATGAGAAGAGAGTATTACTTTGTACAACATCACAAAAGCCATAAAAGGGTAACGTTCAGTTTCTGGGATGTCTCTGTGTATACAGGGATGGTAATGGATATGCTATCCAATTCCCAAAAAGTTGTAAAATGTAAAGAAAACAAGAATCTTGTGATTTAGAAATACCTATATTTTATTAACTGCATAACATAGGTCACAGATCAGAAGTTGAATGTTAACCCCTTCATGACCCAGCCTATTTTGACCTTAATGACCTGGCCGTTTTTTGCAATTCTGACCAGTGTCCCTTTATGAGGTAATAACTCAGGAACGCTTCAACGGATCCTAGCGGTTCTGAGCTTGTTTTTTCGTGACATATTGGGCTTCATGTTAGTGGTAAATTTAGGTCGATAATTTTTGCGTTTATTTGTGAAAAAAATGGAAATTTGGCAAAAATTGTGAAAATTTCGAAATTTTCAAATTTTGAATTTTTATTCTGTTAAACCAGAGAGTTATGTGACACAAAACAGTTAATAAATAACATTACCCACATGTCTACTTTACATCAGCACAATTTTGGAAACAAAATTTTTTTTGCTAGGAGGTTATAAGGGTTAAAATTTGACCAGTGATTTCTCATTTTTACAGCGAAATTTACAAAACCATTTTTTTAGGGACCACCTCACATTTGAAGTCAGTTTGAGGGGTCTACATGGCTGAAAATACCCAAAAGTGACACCATTCTAAAAACTGCACCCCTCAAGGTGCTCAAAACCACATTCAAAAACTTTATCAACCCTTCAGATGCTTCACAGCAGCAGAAGCAACATGGAAGGAAAAAATGAACATTTAACTTTTTAGTCACGAAAAAGATCTTTTAGCAACAATTTTTTTAATTTTCCCAAGGGTAAAAAGAGAAACTGGACCCCAAAAGTTATTGCACAATTTGTCCTGAGTACGCTGATACCCCATATGTGGGGGGAACCACTGTTTGGGCGCAGGGCAGGGCTCAGAAGAGAAGGAGCGCCATTTGACTTTTGAATGAAAAATTAGCTCCAATCGTTAGCGGACACCATGTCGTGTTTAGAGAGCCCCTGTGTACCTGAAGAATAGAGCTCCCCACAAGTGATCCCATTTTGGAAACTATACCCCCCCAACGAACTTATCTAGATGCATAGTGAGCAGTTTGAACCCCTAGGTGCTTCACAAATTGATCCGTAAAAATGAAAAAGTACTTTTTTTTCACAAAAAATTTATTTGAGCCTCAATTTGTTCATTTCCACATGGGTAACAGGATAAAATAGATCCAGAAATTTATTGGGCAATTTCTCCTGAGTACACCGATACCTCACATGTGGGGGTAAACCACTGTTTGGGCACACGACAGGGCTTGGAAGGGAAGGAGCGCCATTTGACTTTTTGAATGAAAGATTAGCTCCAATCGTTAGCGGACACCATGTCGCGTTTGGAGAGCCCCTGTGTGCCTAAACATTGGAGCTCCCCCATATGTGACCCCATTTTGGAAACTAGATCTCCCATGGAACTAATCTAGATGTGCGGTGACCACTTTAAACGCCCAAGTGCTTCACAGAAGTTTATAACGCAGAGCCGTGAAAATAAAAATCATTTTTCTTTCCTCAAAAATTATTTTTCGCCCTCAATTTTTTATTTTCACAAGAGTAACAGGAGAAATTGGACCCCAAAAGTTGTTGTCCAGTTTGTCCTGAGTACGCTGATACCCCATATGTGGGGGGAAACCACTGTTTGGGCACACGTCAGGGCTCGGAAGGGAAGTAGTGACGTTTTGAAATGCAGACTTTGATGGAATGGTTTGCAGGCGTCACGTTGCATTTGCAGAGCCTCTGATGTGCCTAAACAGTAGAAACCCCCCACAATTGACCCCATTTTGGAAACTAGACCCCCCAAGGAACTTATGTAGATATGTGGTGAGCACTTTGAACCCCCAAGTGCTTCACAGAAGCAGAGCCATGAAAATAAAAAATAATTTTTCTTTCCTCAAAAATTATGTTTTAGCAAGCAATTTTTTATTTTCGCAAGGGTAACAGGAGAAATTGCACCCCAATAGTTGTTGCCCAGTTTGTCCTGAGTATGCTGGTTCCCAATAAGTGGGGGTAAACCACTGTTTGGGCGCACGTCAGGGCTCGCAAGGGAGGGAGCACCATTTGACTTTTTGAACGCAAGATTGGCTGGAATCAATGGTGGCGCCATGTTGCGTTTGGAGACCCCTGATGTGCTTAAACAGTGGAAACCCCTCAATTCTAACTCCAACACTAACCCCAACACACCCCTAACCCTAATCCCAACTCTAGCCATAACCCTAATCACAACCCTAACCCCAACACACCCCTAACCACAACCCTAACCCCGACACACCCCTAATCTCAACCCTAACCCTAATCTCAACCCTAATCCCAACCCTAACCACAACCCTAACCCCAACACACTCCTAACCCTAACCACAAGCCTAATCTTAACCCTATTTCCAACCCTAACCCTAATTCCAACCCTAACTCTAATTCCAACCCTAACCCTAAGTCTATGTGCCCACGTTGTGGATTCGTGTGAGATTTTTCCACACCATTTTTGAAAAATCCGCAGGTAACATGCACTGCGTTTTACCTGTGGATTTACCGCGGATTCCAGTGTTTTTTGTGCGGATTTCACCCACGGATTCCTATTGAGCAACAGGTGTAAAACGCTGCGGAATCCGCACAAAGAATTGACATGCTGCGGAAAATACAATGCAGGGTTTCCGCGCTGTATTTTCCGCACCATGGGCACAGCGGATTTGGTTTTCCATAAGTTTACATGGTACTGTAAACTGTACTGATGGAAAACTGCTACGAATCCGTAGAGGCCAATTCGCCGTGGATCCGCAGCCAAATCCGCACTGTGTGCACATAGCCTAATTCTAACCCTAACCCTAATTCTAACCCTAACCCTAGTTCTAACCCTAACCCTAGTGGAAAAATAAAAGTAAATACATTTTCTTTATTTTATTATTGTCCCTACCTATGGGGGTGATAAGGGGGGGGGGTTCATTTACTATTTGTTTGATTTTGATCACTGTGATAGGTTTTATCACAGTGATCAAAATGTACCTGGAATGAATCTGCCGGCCGGCAGATTCGGCGGGCGCACTGCGCATGCACCCGCCATTTTGGAAGATGGCGGCACCCATGGAGCAGACGGACGGACACCGGCAGGCTCGGTAAGTATGAGGGGGGGAATCGGAGCATGGGGGGAGCGGACAGGAGGACGGGAGAGCGGACAGGCAGACGGAGGGGTGAGGAGCACAGGACGGAGGACTGGGGAGGCGATCGGTGGTGGTGGGGGTGGGCAGATCAGGGTTTCCAGCCATGGCCGATGATACTGCAGCATCGGCCATGGCTGGATTGTAATATTTCAGCAGTTTTCATAGGTGAAATATTACAAATCGCTCTAATTGGCTGTTTCACTTTCAACAGCCAATCAGAGCGATCGTAGTCACGGGGGGTGAAGCCACCCCCCCGGGCTGAAGTATCACTCCCCCTGTCCCTGCAGATCGGGTGAAATTGGAGTTAACCCTTTCACCCGATCTGCAGGGACACGATCCCTCCATGATGCCACATAGGCGTCACAGGCCGGATTGGCACCGACTTTCATGACGCCTACGTGGCGTCACAGGTCGGCAAGGGGTTAATAGTTTTTCTAATTCATTTGAAAAAATAAACCAATTTAGAAATTTGATGTCAGCTACACATCTCAAAAAAGTTGGGATAGGGCCATGTCTACCAATGTGTCGCATCCCTTCTTTTTTTACAACAGTTTGTAAACACCTGGGAAGTGAGGAAACAAATTTCTGGTGTTCTGAGCGAGAAATGTTGCTCCATTCTTGTCTGATATAAGATTCTATCTGCTCACAGTCCTGGATCTTCATTGCTGGATTTTTAATTTCACAATGTGCCAAATGTTTTCTATTGTTGAAAGGTCTGGACTGCAGATGACCGATGCATCACCATAACTCTTCCTCAGCCATGCTGTTGTGATGGAGGCTATTCCACACCATCAAAGATAGAGGCTTTTGGACTATACGCTGATAACAAGTTGAGTGGTGCCTCTCCTCGTGAGTCTGCAGGACAAGTCATCAGTGATTTTCATGTAGAAGTTTACATTTTCATTCATCTGATCACAGAACAGTTTTCTGCTTTGCTTCAGTCCATGATAAATAGGCTTTGGCCCAGAGAAGCCTTCAGCATTTCTGGATTGTTCTGATATTTGGCTTATTCTTTGTATGATTGACCTTTAACTTGTATGTGTGGATTGCACAGCGAACCGTGTTCACATACAATGATTTCTGGAAGAATTCCTGAGCCCAAACAGTGAATTGCACAACCATATCATCACTATCTTTAATGTATTGCAGCCTGAGTGTACAAAGATCATTAATATCAATATTGACTGTTGGCCTTGTCCCTTGTGCACATGGATTTCTCTAGAATCTCTGAATCTTTTGATGATATTCTGTCCTGTAGATGGTAAAATATTCAAAGTCTGAAACAGTACTGAGGAACATTTTTCTGACATTGATTCACACATTGGTGAACTTCTGACATTCTTTATTTTTGTGAGAGTCTGCCTTTCTAACATGCTCTTTTTATTCACAGTCATGTGACTTACTGGTGCTTCTCATAAAATTAGAATATCATCAAAAAGTTAATTTATTTAAGTTTTTCAATACAAAAAGTGAAACTCATATATTACATAGTCATTACAGAGTGATCTATTTCAAGTGTTTATTTCTGTTAATGTTGATGATTACGGCTTACAGACAATGACAACCCAAAAGTAATTATCTCAGTAAATTAGAATAATTAGAATAATTAGCAAAAATCACCTGCAAAGGCTTCCTAATTGTTTAAATAAGTACCTTAGTAGGCTCCACAATCACGGGAAAAACTGCTGACTTGACAAATGTCTAGAAGGCAGTCATTGACACACTCCACAAGGAGGGTAAGCCACAAAAGGTCATTGCTAAAGAAGCTGGCTGTTCACAGAGTGCTGTATCCAAGCATATTAATGGAAAGTTGAGTGGAAGGAAAAAGTGTGGTAGAAAAAGGTGCACAAGCAACCGGGATAACCGTAGACTTGAAAGGATTGTTAATTATTAATATTTTTACATTATTATTAAGCAAAATGTATATATATGTAGTATTTACATGTCTCTTTCCATTCTCTCCAAATTTGTATGTATTTAGACAGATTTAAATACCACCTCAATGAAAAAAATTAGCTTTTATATAGGTACTAGAGCTAATCTACCCTCAACTCTATTTTTTTTTTTTATTACTTCCTTATGCTGTTAAATATAAGACTAGAGTAACTAACAGGGGTGTGACAAGGGATTTTTTCAAAACGCGCATCAGGTTGTGTGCCACATTCGGCACCCTAGACCACTACCTTTCACCATTGCCCTATTTGCCTTCTAGTCCTTTTGTTGTTACGATCCTACCTGGCCATAACGTTGATTAGTTTTTCTAATTCCAACCAGCACTTGCTGGGCATCTGCCTAATTTTTTCTGCACAACCTGCTTTATAACTTCACTCGGCTACACTGTCTGCTATACACTATTCTGTGTACAATTAATCTGGTACTGCATAGAGCTCATTGATCTGGTATCATGTGCAGTGACGTGTTACTTAGTGTGTACTCAGTTGTGGTTTTCCCCATTTTTTCTGATATATTCAGTATTTTTATTAGCATTATTAACTTGAATTGCACCCATTTCCACAATAGGGTTTTCCACTGAGTTTAGCAGCAGATTTGCCACTTTATTTCAGCAGCAGGCTTGCCTGAGGAGGGCCATTTGTTTGAACTCTGATATAAGCCATAACTTTGAGGACTTTTAGTGATTTAAGCTGTTTATGATTTCCCTCTTTGTTATATCATATACCTACTGATATACCGCATCATGCATAATTTGTTTTATGTTTGACTGTATCACATATGTACATGATTTACTCCTGTGTGGTTCAGGATAATTTAACCAGTTATATAATTATCTATGTAAGGCTACTTTCACACTAGCGTTAACTGCATTCCGTCACAATGCGTCGTTTTGCCGAGAAAACGCATCCTGCAAAAGTGTTTGCAGGATGCGTTTTTTCACCATTGATTAACATTAAGCGACGCATTGTGACGGATTGCCACACGTCGCACCCGTCGTGCGACAGATGCGTCGTGCAGTGGCGGACCGTCGGGAGCAAAAAACGCTACATGTAACGTTTTTTGCTCACAACGGTCCGCTTTTTCCGACCGCGCATGCGCGGCCGGAACTCCGCCCCCACCTCCCCGCGCTTCCCCGCACCTCACAATGGGGCAGCGGATGCGCTGGAAAAATGCATCCGCTGCCCCCGTTGTGCAGCGGAGACAACGCTAGCGTCGGGAACGTCGGCCCGACCCACAGCGACGGACCGAGCCCGACGCTAGTGTGAAAGAAGCCTAACAAAAGGAAAAAGAATAATGAACGGCACTGTCCAAAAGTTTGTTACTTGTGAAGCCGGTATGTTCTTAATCTGAAACAGCCATAACAGAGAAGATCACGGGTGCAACTCCATTGGTAGTGTTAGTCTATATAATGAAAAAAGAGAAAAAAACACGGAATGCACTCACAGATCTTCATGAGTAAAACTTCATGACCGGGGGAAGAGGGATGGGGCTCAAGCGAGCAGGAGGAGACGACGGCCGTGTCGCGCAGTGCTGGCGCTTCAACAGGTCTGCATGAAAGAGGGCTGGGTAGTGGAAAGGATATAACGGCAAATAGCCACATCCTTCTCAAGAACACACCCACGCCCTCCTACTTGCAAAAAATACAAACATTAAAAAGCACTGAATAAAAACAAAAAACAAAACACATTATCATACAATTCAAATATACAAAAGAATAGTCGGCAGTATAAATAGTCGCCAAGGTACATCTTAATCAAAACAGTCTCAATTATTATTCTAAACATTATTATTCAAAATTACGATCTTTACGTGAAAAAACTCGCTACTATATAATATTTAGCAAAACAGAACGATATAGTTTTGAAAATACCACAAATCTATAAACCATCCTCCAGGGCGACCTATCGTTTCAGGGACGGGCTCATTAACTGAGCCTTTGTCCCAGTATATAGATTGGTTATTGTGCCCTTTACTTAATGATGTACCATCATATCTCAAAGATACAAATGCTTTTTTGAGAAGTATACATAATTTTGAGTGGCAATTGGGTTTTTCTTTAGCATCCATAGATGTAGAAAATCTTTATACTAATATTCCTCAAAAAATAGGTGTTGATGCGATTGAACAAATATTGGTTTCTACGGGTAACAGTCAGAATTTTATTGATTTTGTATGTGGTGGCTTACAATTTATTTTAACCCATAACGCTTTCACCTTCTTGCATAGATGGTTCGTACAAGAGGTAGGTACCGCGATGGGTACGCCAGTAGATTTCGGGAGCATTTCAAATCAGTGCGTTCTGGTAAAGGGGTTCCCAGGTTAATTACACATATAAAAGATATGCATGACGGTAATCTCGCAGTTTTAACATTTGCAGGGATTGAACGAGTTAACTCACCTACTCGGGGAGGTGATTGGGATAATCTCCTTCTAAGACGGGAAGCCAGGTGGATTATGCAGACTGGCGCTATGGGTCCGCTAGGTTTCAATGATAGAGTAGACATGTCTATTTTCTTATAAATGGTATTTTCAAAACTATATCGTTCTGTTTTGCTAAATATTATATAGTAGCGAGTTTTTTCACGTACAGATCGTAATTTTGAATAATAATGTTTAGAATAATAATTGAGACTGTTTGGATTAAGATGTACCTTGGTGACTATTTATACTGCTTTATATACTATTATATACTATTATTTTGTATATTTGAATTGTATGATAATGTGTTTTGTTTTTTGTTTTTATTCAGTGCTTTTTAATGTTTGTATTTTTTGCAAGTAGGAGGGCGTGGGTGTGTTCTTGAGAAGGATGTGGCTATTTGCCGGTATATCCTTTCCACTACCCAGCCCTCTTTCATGCAGACCCGTTGAAGTGCCAGCACTGCGCAAAACGGCCGTCGTCTCCTCCTGCTCGCTTGAGCCCCATCCCTCTTCCCCCAGTCATGAAGTTTTACTCATGAAGATCTAAATAAAGCTGCTATTTATAGGAGATTTGTGAGTGCATTCCGTGTTTTTTTCTCTTTTTTTTCTCTTTTTTCATATAATTATCTATTACTGCATTTTTTGTAGTGTGGGCACTCATCTTCTTTATTGCCACCATATAAACATTGCTTGTTTATTAAAGGTTTTTATTTTTCCAATTTACGTCTATGACCATATGTTTGATGTTTTCACTTTTGGTTCTCCTGTCTATTTCCGAATAGTCTGCCACTCACAACCTAGCAAATGTATGTCACCATTCTTCCAAACTAGACACTTGTCTGCTAATTTTCCTTTGGTTTGATGTATATTATTTCCTGCATACACTTTTTGCTTTCTCAGACACTTGAGGATGTCTGGAGGCAGGTTTAAAAGAATATTGGGACTGCTCAGGCTAGACAAAAATGGAAGGCCGATAGATATTCAGTGGATCCTGTTTTTAAGAAGTTGGGTCCAAAGTTTATTGGTCCATATGAGATCTTACAGGTGGTCAATCGGGTGGCATTTAGGTTAAAGCTTTCTACATCCCTTTGCATCCCCAATGTGTTGAAAAAATACCTATTAAAGGAGTTTGTACCTTTGGCATCGTCTCACTCACCCCAAGCCGGTCGATGGTGGCTTGGAGCATGTAGTGCAGAGGGTTGTGGATGCATTTAGGGTCCGAAATATCCTCCATTACCTCATCCACTGAAGGGTATAGGGATCAGAGGAGAGATTCTGGGTCCCAGCTCAAGATATCAAGGCCAATCGGTTAGTCAGGGCCTTCCATCTAAAATTTCCCTAGAAGCTTCAGAGTCCAGTGGCCCCCCTAGAAGAGGGGGTACTGCATGGTTCCACCCCTCAGAGTGTCTGGGATGCATTTACTGACAGCTCAACCGTCCAATCTGGTACACGAGCATGCTGAAGCTGTCAGTACATTGATCGACAACTCAGTCATCCAGTCTGATGCAGGGGTGTGTTGATTGACGTACAATCTGAGAAAAGGAGGCACTGGCTGTCTCCAGGTGTTCATTGTCTCCGGTGATTGCCAGGCTACTTAACCGGGATGCTACTTCCACATCTCTGATAGACATACATTCAGCTGTATCTCTGTGCCTTGCCTTCTTGTTTATAGCTCTTTTTTTACCTGACCTTGGAACTCGTTCTGATCATTCATCTGTTTAGCCCTCCAGTCCTCTATACCCCTAGTATTCTGACCTCGGAACCTTACCTAACTATGCCTTTGTCTCTTCCTTTTGTTTATGACGTGCTCCATGACTATCCCATCTCGCAGCTTGGCCATGAGTAGTGACTCAGTGTCACATATATATCCTGATATATCCTGATAACCCTGATAAACCCTAATAGAGATTGAAAAATGCAAATATTCATGGGGAACAGTGCTGCATTTATCACGGTGGGAATGATTTTTGTTGGTGAATAAAATAAAGCTTGCTAATAAATATTTGAGATAAGTTAAACTTACTGTAAAAATAATTGGGAAAATACACCAAGTAGTCTTCCTCTAAATATGGGAAAATTCCAAAAAAGTGTTATGTTTCTCATCTAGTTGAGATTTTCTCAATTATTTATAAAACAAAAGAGCCACACTGTCCCTCTAGGTGGTTGAACGATTTTTCTATTTCTCCAAGATAGTAGCATTACATTTTTATTTTTCCTCGCTTCTTTTAAAGTACATTTAGGCTGCTGCATTGCAAGAGGAATAAATGTTTTATAGCAGTAAGGAAAAGTGTAAAACCTAGCATTCCCCTTACTTCTTTTCCGCTCATTGTATTGATGTGAAAGGCTTATATCCAGTGCATATTGAATAAATAGCCACAGCAGGTTCTCCCTACCGTCCACTGAAAACATGCTGAATGTAAGCTTTTTGCATCCATCAAAGGAATACAAAAGAACCGTGATTGCCATGTTTTGCTATGCGGACTTCACTTTACTTGTAGCATCGCAATTTTAGCTAAATGAAGAGGTGCTAGAATTCATGATCATCAATTCTGGAGGGAAAAAAAATTAATTAATTGACATGAATGATCAAATATATTGAATAAGATCATTGGTGTAGTTTGCACAGTGTCAGATGCATAACATTAGTAGCCAAGAACAAAATAGGAAAAATACATGCATATAAGCTAGGGGCTGCACTTAAAAATAAACAAATAATTCTTTATTAGTAGCAAACAGTAAACAAGAAAAACAGGAATTAATTAAGCAATTAAAAAACACACAGGCAATGTCTATTATCACAATAGACAAAAGGTGGATTAATGAACCTCCAATTTATGTTGCAAAGAAGAGACTGGGAGCTTATCCCAATGGAGCAAGCCGCATTATTCCATGCCTTGTCAGAAAAATAATACTGCATAAAGGAATAGCACGCCAAGAATAGGCAAAAAATGAATGTTTTTTATTAAATGTTTTGAATATTCTCTCTCTCTATAGTTTATACATAGCAGAGTGAAGTATTGAAGCATAGCGATGTTTTGGGTAATGTACCCTTCGTCATTGACAAGACAGCACTGCATTCCTCTTTATCCACTGCATGTTGTACCACTATGTTCCTTCTACTATGGTCAATAGTAATTTTCACACTCTTAGGATTCCTTTACAGCCAAGTGATTCCATCCCTTCATATATTATGGTACAAGGGGGTATTTTGCATGTTTTGTCCTAGAAAGATATTCTACTAATACTCTCTTTATAGCCTGACAAAGGGTATTTTACCCAAACCGTGGCTATACTTTACTCTGCAGTGTAACAGCTTCTTTTTATTGAATGAGGGTAGAAAATTAAAAGTATAAAAAAATCCCTATTCTTGGTATTAATTTATACAATATTAATGTTTATTATCACATGCCCTTCTCCAGTGTTATCTCTTAGTAGACTGAGGCCTCAATTCATTAAGAATGGTGTTTTGTACACTAGTGTAAATGAGGACCGTGCTGAAATAAGTTGTGCCAATTATATTAATAGGCAGGCGCCACTTAATGAATTTGTCGCATCTTATCACTGGTGTGTACCTCCTTCCACCTCCCCAAAAATGTTACTCCAGTCATAGGCTGGATTATTATTTCTGGTTTAAGAAACATTACCTCTTTCCATGAGTTTTACAGGCCACACCCTCTCCAGTTCCACCTATCTTGGTTGAGCTATTTGAAAGTAGAATGAAAATGGCAAAAGTCACTAAATTTTTGCCCAACTCCTTGTACACTATTTAATGTGTTTTAAGATAGTTTTTTGGCATAAGCACTTTGATGAATTGGGATCTACAGTTGTGGCCAAAAGTATTGACACCCCTGCAATTCTGTCAGATAATACTCAGTTTCTTCCTGAAAATGATTGCAAACACAAATTTTTTGTTATTATTATCTTCATTTAATTTGTCTTAAATGAAAAAACACAAAAAGAATTGCCCTAAAGTCAAATTGGATATAATTCCACACCAAATATAAAAAAGGGGGTGGACAAAAGTATTGGCACTGTTCGAAAAATCATGTGATGCTTCTCTAATTTGTGTAATTAACAGCACCTGTAACTTACCTGTGGTGCCTAACAGGTGTTGGCAATAACTAAATCACACTTGCAGCCAGTTGACATGGATTAAAGTTGACTCAACCTCTGTCCTGTGTCCTTGTGTGTACCACATTGAGCATGGAGAAAAGAAAGAAGACCAAAGAACTGTCTGAGGACTTGAGAAACCAAATTGTGAGGAAGCATGAGCAATCTTAAGGCTACAAGTCCATCTCCAAAGACCTGAATGTTCCTGTGTCTACCGTGCACAGTGTCATCAAGAAGTTTAAAGCCCATGGCACTGTGGCTAACCTCCCTAGATGTGGACAGAAAAGAAAAATTGACAAGAGATTTCAACGCAAGATTGTGCAGATGTTGGATAAAGAACCTCGACTAACATCCAAACAAGTTCAAGCTGCCCTGCAGTCCGAGGGTACAACAGTGTCAAACCGTGCTATCCGTCGGCGTCTGAATGAAAAGGGACTGTATGGTAGAAAACCCAGGAAGACCCCACTTCTTACCCCGAGACATAAAAAAGCCAGGCTGGAGTTTGCCAAAACTTACCTGAAAAAGCCTAAAACGTTTTGGAAGAATGTTCTCTGGTCAGATGAGACAAAAGTAGAGCTTTTTGGGCGAAGGCATCAACATAGAGTTTACAGGAGAAAAAAAGAGGCATTCAAAGAAAAGAACACCGTCCCTACAGTCAAACATGGCGGAGGTTCCCTAATGTTTTGGGGTTGCTTTGCTGCCTCTGGCACTGGACTGCTTGACCGTGTGCATGGCATTATGAAGTCTGAAGACTACCAACAAATTTAGCAGCATAATGTAGGGCCCAGTGTGAGAAAGCTGGGTCTCCCTCAGAGGTCATGGGTCTTCCAGCAGGACAATGACCCAAAACACACTTCAAAAAGCACTAGAAAATGGTTTGAGAGAAAGCACTGGAGACTTCTAAGGTGGCCAGCAATGAGTCCAGACCTGAATCCCATAGAACACCTGTGGAGAGATCTAAAAATAGTAGTTTGGAGAGGGCACCCTTCAAATATCAGGGACCTGGAGCAGTTTGCCAAAGAAGAATGGTCTAAAATTCCAGCAGAGCATTGTAAGAAACTCATTGATGGTTACCGGAAGCGGTCGGTTGCAGTTATTTTGGCTAAAGGTTGTGCAACCAAGTATTAGGCTGAGGGTGCCAATAATTTTGTCTGGCCCATTTTTGGAGTTTTGTGTGAAATGACGATGTACAATAACATGTGTGAAATGATCAATGTTTTGCTTTTTGCTTCATTCTCTTTTGTGTTTTTTCATTTAAGACAAATTAAGTGAAGATAATAATACCAAAAAATTTGTGATTGCAATCATTTTCAGGAAGAAACTGAGTATTATCTGACAGAATTGCAGGGGTGTCAATACTTTTGACCACAACTGTATAATGTGGCTAGGAGAACCAAATAACGTAACATGCATATATACTTTTTCAATCAAATTTATTCATGCCCCATTAAAAAAGTAGGTTTATTCGCAAATTTTACAAACTTTTCTGACGTTTGCAATAAGTCAATAAAACAAAAACAATATAAATAGTTCAACACAACCAATTTAAAAAGTGGTTTCTCCAAATTCAGCATAACAATGCCACTTTTACTGATGATGGCAGTCTCAGATTAATTCAACCACTTTATGACAGCTGTTTTTAGTACTCAGTTGAGCACATGTGGCTCTTATTTTGGCCATTGCAGCTGAAAGGAGGACATCGGTAAACCAAGGGAAGAGTCCTGAGGCGAGAATTTGCATATTCACAGTGCCTTCTGGGATAAGTGAACAGTCTCGGCGAGCTCAAAGAACACCAAATTTTCTCCGTTGCAGCTGAAAGGTGGACATCGGCACATTTCTCAACATTTTGATATCTTTTTAACAATAAGAACATGGAAGAGGCTAGGAGCCATTTAGTGAGCTGCATTTCTTGCTACATGTTCGAAAACTTACCAGTGGAAAAGCCAAACTTCACATGCCAGAAATTCAAGCTTGTGTCCCTGTTGGAGGAAAAGTTGCTAAATCTAGAAGAAAGGTTAGCTATATTGAAAATCATTAAGGAAGGTAAAAAGTTTTTAGACAGAGCAGAATTATCTCTTCATATTACAGAAAAATAAGAAATTCGAAGTGCACCTAAAGAAACAGAGGAATGGAAGCATGTGACCCAGAGAAGCAGGAGGATCGAGAAGCAGTCAGCACCCATACTGCTCAGGAACCAGTGCCAGGTTCTCACACAGGAGAATGATGAAGAAATACATCAAGACAAGACTTTACCCACAAAGAACAACCTTGGACGCCCTCAAAGTCCTCCTGGATGGAGAAAGAAAAATGTTGTGAAGAAGAAACGGAGAGTTGTGGTCATGGGGGATTACCTGTTGAGAGGAACAGAGGCCGCAATCTGCAGACCGGATATAACCTCAAGAGAAATGTGCTGTCTTCCAGGTGCAAAAATTAAAGATGTGTCTGACAGGATATCAGGACTCTTCAGACCTACAGATGACTACCCATTCCTGCTAATACATGTGTGGACAAATGACACAGCGAGAAACAACCTGGAAACCACCTGCAGAGACTTTGAAAACTTAGGTAAGAAAGTGAAAGAACTGGGAGCCCAGGTGATCTTCTCTTCCATCCTTCCAGTGGATGGCCGTGAACAAGGAGGTGGAATAAGATTCTGCAGGTGAACAACTGGCTATGTCGATGGTGCCATCAGCAAGGATTTGGATTTCTGGATCATGGAGTGAATTACCTATACAATGGACTACTTGCTAGAGATGGGGTGCACTTTACGAAGGCTGGAAAACATGTATTTGGAAGTCACCTTGCTCCACTCATCAGGAGAGCTTTAAACTAGTACAATATGGGAAGGGGTGAAAAAGGCCAGAAAAAGCCATACACATGACAAATACTATTGAGAACTCTGCTATTAGAAGTGGAAGGGAAGAACAAAGACAAAAAAATCTAAATAATAAAAATATTGGAGAAAGAGAAACCAATTAGGATGAGCAAATATACTCGTTACTCGAGATTTCTCGAGCATGCTCGGGGGTCCTCCGAGTATTTTTCAGTGCTTGGAATTTTAGTTTTTCTTGCCGCAGCTGAATGATTTACATCTGAGAGCCAGCATAAGTACATGTGGGGGTTGACTGGTTGCTAGGGAAATCCCACATGTACTTAAGCTGGCTAACAGATGTAAATCATTCAGCTGCGGAAAGAAAAACAAACTCCGAGCACTAAAAAATACTCAGAGGACCCCCGAGCATGCTCG
Organism: Ranitomeya variabilis; assembly: GCF_051348905.1. Lineage (NCBI taxonomy): Eukaryota > Metazoa > Chordata > Amphibia > Anura > Dendrobatidae > Ranitomeya > Ranitomeya variabilis. Next base: position 1,059,690,006 of record NC_135232.1, on the reverse strand, counting down.
AGAAATCTCGAGTAACGAGTATATTCGCTCATCACAAAAACTAATCACAAACTAAACTGTTTCTACTCTAATGCACAAAGCATGGGCAACAAACAAGGAGAATTGGAACTACTAATGCAGGAAAAGAAATATGATGTCATTGGAATCACTGAAACTTGGTGGGACGATACAGAAACAGACTTCATAAACGAGGAGGAGGTGTCTGTATGTTAGAAAAGCATATATCTGCACGGAGATTAAAGCTTCAGAGACTGGGAGTTCTGTGGAAACTGGATAAGAATACAAGGAGAGAACAATGGAAAGGACACCATTGTAGGCATTTACTACAGGCCGCCTGTGCAAGCTGAAGATATGGATAGAGTTGAGCGACTTTTACTTTTTTAGGATCGAGTCGGGTTTCGCGAAACCTGACTTTCTCAAAAGTCGGGTCGGGTGAAAACGGCCGATTATTTCGAAAAGTCGGGGATCCGACTGAAACACGAAACCCAATGCAAGTCAATGGGGAAGCAAAGTCGGCATTGAGTGGAGGACAGGAAAACACCTACAGTGCCCATTTTAATGCCAAAAACATCAATTCTTGTTACTTAAGCTTGTCAATCTTAATTTACCTTATAATAATAGTTAGGCATTGAAAATTGGTGGTCATTTGGCTAAAGTTGGGGGGTAGGGCTGGCTCAAGTTTTTCGTGGGCCCAGGAAATGCGGACTACGTCACGGCAGTGGAGCAGGGAGAGGTAAGTATTTCAACTTTGCAAGTGCTGTGAGCAAGCAGGGGGGCACACTCGTTCGCATTGGCATTGGCACAGGGCCCCTCAAAGTACGGCGGTGTTTGACGGTGGGGGCGCCTCCCACCGGCAGAGACACTTTTGCGTACTATGAGGGGCCCTGTGCCAGTGATGTCGCCAACGAGTATGCCCCCCCACCTGATGAAGGAACCTGCACTTTCATCTGCACCTTCCTCTTTGTCCCCGTGTAAGGTGGTATAGTATGCGGGAAGGGGAACCAGACATTCAGCAGGGTCAAATACTGGCTGTGTAGAGTGCAAGGGGAATGTAGTGGTCTGGGTCAATGTACCAGCAGACTCATCTAGGAGTGGCTGGGCAATGGGCAGGATGAGGAGGAAACACAGATACAGTATAGGCCCAAAGAATAAAGTAGGCTAAATGCAGTTCAAAATTTGTAACAGGACTAAACAGGCGGCATTGCTTTGTTCAGTGGAGGACAACTGTAATGAGTGGCAGACAGCCAGACACAGTTAGTAGGCCCAAATAATAAAGTGGGCCAAATAAAGTTAAAAATTGGTAACAGGAGTAATCAGGCGGCACTGCTTTGTTCAGTGGAGGAGAACAACAAGCAGCGGCAGACACCGTTAGTAGGCCCAACCAAACAAGTAGGCCAAATGCAGTTTACCATGTTATACAGGCCAAAAGCCTGAAGATTGAAGCTCAGCTTTGATCAGTGGAGGAGAACACCAAGTAGCGGCAGACAGTGTAAGTAGGCCCAACCAAACTAGTAGGCCAAATGCAGTTTCATATTCTAAATACAGGCCGAAAGCCTGAAGATTGAAGCTCAGCTTTGATCAGTGGAGGAGAACACAAAGGAGCGGCAGACACCGTTAGCAGGGCCCAACCAAACTAGTAGGCCAAATGCAGTTTCATATTCTAAATACAGGCCAAAAGCTTCAAGACTGAAGCTCAGCTTTGCTCAGTGGAGGACAGCTGTAATGACTTGAGTGGCGCAGACAGACACAGGTAGTCGGCCTAAAATAAAAAAGTAGGCTAAATTCAGTTCAAAATTGGTAACTGGAGTATAGTGGCTTCACTGCTTTGTTCAGCAGAGGACAGCTGTAATGAGGGGCAGACACAGTTTGTAGGCCCAAAAAAGTAAGTAGGCTAAATCCAGTTCAAAACTGGTAACAGGAGTGAACAGGCGACATTGCTTTGATCATTGGAGGACAGCTGTAATGAGTGGTGCAGACAGACACAGGTAGCAGGCCTACAATAAAAAAGTTGGTTAAATGCAGTTCAAAACTGGTAACAGGAGTGAACTGGCAGCATTGCTTTGTTCGGTGGAGGACAACTGGAAGAAGTGGCTGACACAGTTAATTGGCCAAAATAGTAAAGTGGGCTAAATGTCTGCCAAAAAAATGTTCCTAAATAAACAGGTGGCAAAGCTAGGTACAGGGGTGAGTTCCTCTGCTGAGTAGCAGGCAGTGGTAGTTCGTGCACAGTATTCACAGGTCTAAATGGAGGGCAGGGCCTCTGTATATTTTTACTATCATCTATCATTTCAACAAATTTGTATTGGCAGTGCCATTGAAGGATTTAACAGCACAGACTAAACAGTGGTGGAGCAGTGAGAGGTAAGTTTTGCAAGTGGTAGAGCACTGTTTGAGCTGGGGGGGACACTCTCTTGTGGGTGGCGGTACTGGCTCAGGGCCACTCATATTACGACGGTGTGTCTGACGGTAAGTGTGCACCACCACCGCCAGAGACACTTCATTGTACTATGAGGGACCCTGTGCCAGTGCCGTCGCCCAAAAGTGGGCACACCCACCTGTCCAGGCAAACGGCACTCGCACGGGTGCTTGTGCCAAGTGGTGACCACAGCCCCTTGGGGGGAGTCAGCCCATTTTGGGAGGTGTAAAAATGGCCTATGGTGGACATTCAGCAGCTGTAAATGGAGGAATTGGAGCAGTCAGTGAGAGGAGGCCAAAAGCCAGACTTTTTTACAGGAAAGCTACGTGTCAGCAGGGGAAGGTGGTGCAAAATAATTTGAAATCCATGATTGGTTCATTTTAATGAAGGTTAGATCATCAACATTTTGGGTAGCCAGTATTGAACCAGCAGCACTGAATACTCTTTCTGATAGCACACTAGCAGGTGGGCAAGCGAGCTCCTGTAATGCATATTCTGCCAATTCAGGCCAGGTGTCTATTTTAGATGCCCAGTAATCAAAGGGGAATGACGGGTGAGGGAGAACATCGATAAGGGAGGAAAAATAGTTCGTAACCATACTGGACAAATGTTGTCTCCTGTCACTTAGAATTGATGCAGCAGTACCTGTCGTGTCTGCGGTCATTGCAAAATCACTCCACAACCTGGTCATAAAACCCCTCTGTCCAATGCCACTTCTGATTTGTGCACCTCTAACACCTCTGCCATGTTGCCCCCTGCAGGTCGTGTGAGAACCATCACCGCCGCTCTGTGCTGGGAATGCCTGAACCAAACGGTCTACAAGAGTTGCTTGTTTGGGAGCCAATATTTGCTCAAGGCTCTCATGTGGCATGATATTTTGCAATTTCCCTTTATAGCATGGATCCAGGAGGCAGGCCAACCAGTAATCGTCATCGGTCATCATTTTGGTAATGTGGGGGTCCCTTTTTAGGATACGCAAGGCATAATCAGCCATGTGGGCCAATGTTCCAGGTGTCAATTCACTGCTTGTGCTGGGTTGAGGAGCACTTTCTGGCAAATCAACATCAGTTGTCTCCCGCAAAAACCCTGTACCTGACCTTGCAACGCCACCAGTTTCTATTGCCCCTGAGAAGCTTCCTCCTCCCATAAATATTCATCCCCATCATCCTCCTCCTCCTCCTCTTTGTCTGCCACCTCGTCCAGGAGAGTTCCCTGGGCAGAAAATGGCTGACTGTCATCAAGACTTCCCTCCTCCTCAGCTGCAGACGCCTGCTCCTTAATGTGCGTCAAACTTTGCATCAGCAGACGCATTAGTGGGATGCTCATGCTTATGATGGCGTCGTCTGGACTTACCAGCCGTGTGCATTCCTCAAAACACTGAAGGACTTGACAGAGGTCTTGTAGCTTCGACCACTGCACACCTGACAACTCCATGTCTGCCATCCAACTGCCTGCCCATGTATGTGTATCCTCCCACAAATACATTATAGCACGCCTCTGTTCACACAGCCTCTGAAGCATGTGCAGTGTGGAGTTCCACCTTGTTGCAACGTCGATTATTAGGTGGTGCTGGGGAAGCTTCAGCGATCGCTGATGGTTCTGCATACGGCTGGAGTGTACGGGCGACCGGCGGATGTGCGAGCAAAGTCTTCGCACCTTCAGGAGCAGGGCTGGTAACCCCGGATAACTTTTCAGGAAGCACTGCACCACCAGGTTCAAGGTGTGCGCCCGGCAAGGTATGTGTTTCAGTTCTGAAAGGGCTATGGCAGCCATAAAATTCCTTCCGTTATCACTGACTACCTTGCCTGCCTCAAGATGTACAGTGCCCAGCCATGACTGAGTTTCTTGCTGCAAGAACTCGGCCAGAACTTCCGCGGTGTATCTGTTTTTGCCCAAACACTTCATTTCCAACACAGCCTGCTGACGCTTACCACTAGCTGTTCAATAATGGGACATCTCGTGTGCAATACTGGTAGCTGCGGATGGAGTGGTAGGGAGACTGCGCTCTGTGGACGAGCTTTCGCTTCTGGAGGTGGAGGTGGAGGAGGAGGAGGGTTGTCGAACACCTACTGCCAACTGTTTCCTAGACCTTGGGCTAGGCAGAACTGTCCCACTATGGCTGTCCCCTGTGGACCTTGCATCCACCACATTAACCCAGTGTGCCATGATGGACGCGTAACGTCCCTGGCCATGCCTACTGGTCCATGCATCTGTTGTGAGGTGCACCTTTCTACTGACTGATTGCCTGAGTGCATGGACAATGCGGTCTTTGACATGCTGGTGGAGGGCTGGGATGGCTTTTCTCGCAAAGAAGTGTCGACTGGGTAGGTCATAGCGTGGTACTGCGTAGGCCATCAGGACTTTGAAAGCTTCGCTTTCAACCAACCGGTAGAGCATCATCTCTAACGTGATTAGTCTAGCAATGTGGGCGTTCAAACCCTGTGTACGCGGATGAGAGGGTGAGTAATTTCTTTTCCTAACGAGAGTCTTTTGTAGGGTGAGCTGGACTGGAGAGGTGCATATGGTGGAACAAGCGGTGGTGGTGGTGGTGAACATGGCGGATTGAGAGAGGGTTGGTGATGGTATTCTCGATGTTGACCTACATACAGTGTTTCCTACCAAAAACCTTGTGATTCCCTGACTGCTTTGGCCTTGCAACGATACCTCCACATTTGCTGCTGGTGGTGTCCTAACCGGTGGGCTTACAGTGAGGGAATCAATGTAGCGTTGCTGACTACATTCATTCTGAGCAGGTGCACCAACGGTACGGGACGTTTGGTAGTTAGTCCAGGCTTGCAACTGCATGCTGGTTAAATGTCTACGCATGCACGTTGTATTTACATTTTTTACATTCTGCCCTCTGCTAAAGGTCTTTGAGCATTTCTTACAGATAACTTTGCACTGATCATTCGGATCTTGGTTAAAAAATTGCCACACTGCACTCTTCCTACTATCGAATACCTTTTCAGGCATTGCACGCTGTGCTGCTTTCACCGGATGGCCACGCTGTCCTAAAACTGGTTTTGTTTTTGACACACGTATTTGGCCTGATACGGGCCTGCCAGATGAAAGCTGTTGCGATGTTGATGCCTGCTGCGGCTCATCCTCCTCCGCTTCAGAGCTACTGCCAGCGGCACCATGTTCCCCCAATGGCTGCCAATCTGGGTCTACAACTGGGTCATCTATCACCTCCTCTTCAATGTCCTGTGCACCTTCCTCTGTGTCACCGTGTAAGGTGCTACAGCGTTCGGGACGGGGCACCATAGTCTCATCAGGGTCAGATTCTGGCTGAGTACACTGCGAGGGCAATGTTGTGATCTGAGTCAATGGAACAGCATAAAAATCTAGCTGTGGCTGTGCATCTGTGCACTCCATGTCCGATTCATCTTGTAATGGGCTGTGAACTATTTCCCTTTCTAATCCTGGCACGGTATGTGTAAAGAGCTCCATGGAGTAAACTGTAGTATCACCTGCCGCATCCTTCACTTTTGCTTTGGGTGAAGGACACAAGGAAGTGACTTGTTCTTGACCGTGAGCATCCACTGACGACTCTCTGCTTTTAAATTTGGAACTTTCGGAAGAGGAGGCGAAAGAGCTAGAGGCTGAGTCAGCAAGGAAAGCCAAAACTTTTTCCTGCTGCTCTGGCTTTAAAAGCGGTTTTCCTACTCCCAGAAAAGGGAGCCTTCGAGGCCTTGTGTAGCCAGACGATGACGCTGGCTCAACAACTCGAGCTTTAGGTGCTATTTTGCTTTTCCCACTACCACCAGATGCTCCTCCACCACAACCACCACCATCATTACCAGCTGGCAATGACCGCCCACGGCCTCTTCCACCAGACTTCCTCATTTTTGGGAAAGTGTAAACAAACTATCAACCGTTATATGGTACTGTAAAAGCAAGGTAGAAGGTGTATGTAAACTTGTTGAGAATTTAACTCTCCCTTTTTATGTGTGGGAGACTGCGGCAAACATAAGGCCCACTGTATTACACTACACAGTATAAGTGGCAGAAAGTGACTGGCAGATATACGCCAAACAGAACTGACCCAGATGCACTTAGTGGCAATATAAATCTCCCTTTTTTTGTGTGGGAAACTGCGGCAAAAATAAGGCCCACTGTATTACACTACACAGTATAAGTGGCAGAAAGTGACTGGCAGATATACGCCAAACAGAACGGACCCAGATGCACTTAGTGGCAATATAAATCTCCCTTTTTATGTGTGGGAGACTGCTGCAAAAAAAAACCCCAGTCCCACTGTATTACACTACACAGTATAAGTGGCAGAAAGTGGCTGGAAGACATATATATTAAAAAAAAAGGGACTGTACTACAATAACAATCTCCCTACAATGATCTCAGGACAAGTATTTATAAAGAACCTGGCACTCAACTTGGATTAAGGTTTTTTTATTCTGTAGTACGGTCAAAACGTTTCGGCCTGGTATGGCCTTCGTCAGTAACGTACAGCAGATTAACTGAGCGTCCACTCAGTGGATATGATGGTCCTATGTTTATCTAGGTTGTTGAAAGGAACAAAAGGAGTCCGCTGGGTAGTGCCTTTACTGGCAAGTAGAGAGCACGTCAGAGTGCTGATGGAGTGCGGGTCTATGCGCGGTGTCCACCGCTGTCAAAAGTGCTGACAAAGGCCATACCAGGCCGAAACGTTTTGACCATACTACAGAATAAAAAAACCTTAATCCAAGTTGAGTGCCAGGTTCTTTATAATTATATGCATTTGGTTTGGGAACCTACCTGCGCACCATAATAGCAGTGCTCACGTGTTTTGTTTCACTCAGGACAAGTATGGCAGTCAGCAATAAAATGGACTGCTGCACACAAAAGTGGGGACAAATAAACAATAGAACTGTGCAGAAAGGAGCAACAGGACTTTTGCTTTTAAAAAAGCAGTTGGTTTGCACAGCGACGTACAAACAGCAATGCAGCTATTAGGGAGCCTTATAAGCTACAGAGCTGATGCACAGAAATCTAGCCTCCACTGTCCCTGCAAAGAAAAGGTGGTGTTGGACAGTGGAAATCGCTACAGCACAAGCAGTTTGGGGGTTAATCTTTCCTCCCTAACAATATCCCTGCTTCTGACGAAGCTGCAGCAACCTCTCCCTATGCTCAGTTCGGCAGAAGTAAGATGGGGGTCGGCGTGCACACCCCTTTATAGCCCCTGTGACGCTGCAGAAGATGGTGGGGACCGAGATCTATGTCATCACGCTGCCCACACTCTGCGTCCACCTTCATTGGCTGAGAAATGGCGCTGAAAGCGTCATACGAACTTTGGCGCGAAGATCGCCGACAGCATGGCCGATCCCACACTGGGATCGGGTTGGGTTCCACGAAACCCAACTTTGCCGAAAGTCGACGATTTTTGAAATTGTCCGATCCGTTTCGCTCAACCCTAGATATGGATAAACTCTTTATGCATCAAATTATTATTATTATTATTTATTGTTATAGCGCCATTTATTCCATGGCGCTTTACATGTGAGGAGGGGTATACATAATACCAATTAGGTATACAAATACCAACAATCAAATGGCCAAGTTCTCCAAAAAATATGACATAGGTGTCATGGGAGATTTCAACTATCCAGACATTTGTTGGGAATCTCTCTCAGGCAAAACTAACAGGTCAAACAAATTCTTATCCTCTCTTGCTGACAATTTTATCTTCCAAAAGGTAGGAGAGAAAACAAGGGGATCTGCTACCTTGGATCTAATCCTTATAAACAGGGAGGAAATGGTTGAGGAGGTAAGAGTGGCTGGGACCCTAGGAGGTAGCGACCATGCTATTTTAGAATTTTGGATAACTAGAGGAGGAAGACCTGTGAAGACTCAGAGGTCAAGGTTAGATTTCAGAAAGGCAGATTTTAAAGGGACTCAGAAAGAGAATCGGAGGGATCCAATGGCTGGATATCCTTAAGGACAAAAATGTCCCGGAAGGATGGGAAATCTTGAAAAATTAGATTCTCAAAGCACAATCGTTAACAATTCTGAAAAGAGGGAAGATTAGGAAGCATTTAAGGAAACCAGGATGGATGAACACAGAACTTAAACACATGCTAAAAAGGAAGAAAGAAATGTTTATCAAATGGAAAGAAGGAGGCATAGCTAAAGAAGAATATAATGCTGTCTGCAGTACCTGCAGGGCACAAATCAGATTATCTAAAGCTGACAATGAATTAAGGCTTGCAAAAGACATCAAAAGCAATAAACAAGGATTTTGGGGATATGTCAAAAGTAAAAGAAAAGTCAAAGATGCTGTAGGATTTTTACAGGATGAAAATGATGAAATGGTAAGAAAGGATGTTGAGAAGGCTGAACTTTTACATTCCTATTTTGCATCTGTTTGCTGTGGTGTTGGAGATACTGGCAAGAGATGTCATATTTATCTTACTCCTCCTATTTCAGATGTGAAACACCTTATTGTATGTTGTTTCTCATGTTTAAATAGTTGCCTAGATATTGTACCTCATATAATATTAAAATTTGAGTTCACACAGCTGAGAGGGAAGATTGGAAAAGAGGGGAGATTAATGGGGAAAAGATTAGGCATTGTATTCTTGTCATGAACAATGCTTGATACAAAACTGTATTCACTTTCTTCTGATTTTATAATATGATTACTAGTTATGAGCGAACGTGCTCGCCACTACTCGGTACTCGCCCGAGTATCACTATGCTCGGTGTACTCGGCAAGCAGAGTATTTCCGGGATTATTCGACGGGAGCTCGGGTCTCCTCCTTTTAATTTTAGTGCTTTTTAGAGCATCAGGGATTGTCTGCCATGCACTGTAATACCGCATCCATCTTTGTTGTGGTATTACAGTGATTGGCTGGCTGCACAGCATCATCAGGTCTATAAGAGACCTGGCGCCACCTTGCTCACCGGATTCTGCTCTGAACTCAGCTAGTGTAGGAAGAGCTGCTGCTGAGATAGGGTCAGATTCTGACATTTATTAGTTAGTGTGGGTCTACCCTCACAGAATCCACAAATCCTGATATACAGTCCTTTTTAGGGCTAATTCGGGGGTACATAGATTGCAGCGCTAGGTAGGCAGGGGAGTCTATGTGCACATATAAACATCAGTGAAAGGCATGCAGGCACTGTATGTGAGTATATAGATCTCACTGCATACCTCAAAAAGCTCCATTCCTGTCTGCTGCTGTGTATTTTAAATATACTGTACGTAGCTGCAGGTCTCTGTGGCAATTTTTTTTTTCAGCTGATACCTGCTCATTTTATTAGAAAGCAATCCATAGCCCCCTTTTTCTAAATTTATTTGCTTGGTCACACTGCAGACTACAGCCTGGTCATTGCAATACAAGAGCGTGAAAATCTAAAATTTTAATTTTTTTTCCCCAGGCATCAGATGTGAGTGCGCAGAAAAATCTGGCCTTTTTTCTTTGGTAATATATTATTTTTTGAAGTGTCTTCCAACATTTTAGGACACCATTTTGCTGCCCCAAAAATCTGTAGCTGGCCCAAAAATATTTAGCTACAGTTCTTATATTTATCACTGTGATGTGCACGCCACACGTATCGCATATCATTGCACAAAATATCTTACAATTTTAGTAGTCCAATTTTTTTTTGTGTCATTGCATACTTATTGACACAATTTTGGTGGGCCCCAAAAAATCAAGGTCACATTTTGATCAGTCTGTTATCTCCGTCAGATGCCTGGTGTATCTGTGGTGTCAAAATCCTCGTATAGCAGGCATACGTTGCATTGTTTTGTCTGCTAGCCTTGGTCTACTCCTTATTTAGTGGTTAAATTTAAAAAAAAAAACCATGCACACATTAAAATGGCCAGTTTTCTCCATCAGACTCCTGGTGTATCTGTTGTCTGCTAGCCTTGGTCTACTCCTTATTTAGTGCTTAAGTTTTTTTTTTTAATCAACACATTTAAACTGTCTGTTATCTCCGTCAGACACCTGGTGTATCTGTGGTGTCAAAATCCTTGCTTAGCAGCCATAGGTTGCATTGTTTTGTCTGCTAGCCTTGATCTACTCCTTATTTAGTGGTTAAATTTTTTTTTACAAAAAAAATTAATAAAATTAAACTGTCTGTTATCTCCATCAGACGCCTGGTATACCTGTGGTGTCAAAATCCTCGCTTAGCAGGCATACATTGCATTGTTTTGTCTGCTAGCCTTGGTCTACTCCTTATTTAGTGGTTAATTTTTTATTTTTTATAAACCCACACATTTAAAACGGTCTGTTATCTCCGTCAGATGCCTGGTGTATCCGTGGTGTCAAAATCCTTGCTTTTCAGGCATACATTTCAGTTTATGGTCTGCTACCCTTGGTGTACAGTATATTGTGGTTTTAAAAATTTAAAAAAAATACAGGCCACATATTGAAACAGACTGTTATCTCCATCCGACGCCTACTTCATGTGTGGTCTAAAAATTTTTGTTTTTCATGCATACATTCCACTTTTGGTCTGTTTAATACATTAGGTCTATACACTATTTTAGTAAAAAAATATATATATTACTGTGTGGTAGTTCCGTGACACGCCTCATCTATCTGTGGGCTACAAAGTGTGCTTTGGATGCTTCCATTCTCCTTTTTTTGCGGTGAGTTACCCTAGCTCTAAACACTATTTAGCAGTAAAAAAATAAATATACAGGCCACATATTGAAGAGTATGGTATCTCAGTCAAACGCCAGATGTATCTGTGGCCTACAAATTGTGGCATTTCAGGGCTACATTCCACTGTATTTGCTGTCTTTGACCTGATTTCTATACACTATTTTTGGGGCCAAAATAAAAACACAGGCCACATATTTTACAGTGTGGTATCTCCGTAACTGCCTCATGTATCTTTGGTCTACAAAGAAAACAAATGTGTGCTTTTCAGGCTTCCTTTCACCTTTTTTTTGGTGTGTGTTTCTCTAGCTCTAAAGAGTAAACACTAGTTTGGGCTGACTTTTTTTTTTTCTAAATTTACCACCCATGGGGAAATGTTTGTCAACCCATACACTTAGTGTATGGGCATTTCAAGTCTAGGAGACCCGCTACTTTAAATTGTGTCTTTTTTTAATGATCATAAAAAAGGGAAGGCTATCTGCGCTGGATTAGAGTTTAAAATTCCTTATGGGGAAACCCAAATTCCTGACTGATAAAATTAACAGTCACAAACAATACCAATGTAAATGCAACAACTGTGGAAAGAACTTGTTGCATTTACGTTGGTATTGTTTGTGACTGTTAATTTTATCAGTCAGGAATTTGGGTTTCCCCATAAGGAATTTTAAACTCTAATCCAGCGCAGATAGCCTTCCCTTTTTTATGATATTTATTGATTTAGTTACGGACGGGTGGTACCGTAACACTATCGGCTGCAGGTTTTAGAGGGTGCCAGCGCTACTGGTTTTTCATAGAAGTTTTTTTTAATGATGCCTTCCTCCACGTCTCATCATCCACCGCCACTAGAACACTAGGGTTCTATGCTGCTACAGCCAGTTAAATTTTTGACAAGGGTGGCAAAGATCCCCATAAAAAATTGTTTAAAAGATGTACAGTACCTCCCATGGGGAAATGTTTGTCAGCCTATACACTTAGTGTATGGGCATTATGAGTCTAGGAGACCCACTCCTTTGTAATGGGACTTTTTTTATGAGGCCCTCCCCCATGTTTCTTCCAAGGGAGATTGGGGTGCGTGCAAATTTGGGTCAAGGCGGCCCTTGAATTCAATGCATAAGGAAACTGTATTGCAGGACCAACTGAAGACTGTGAAGTGGGTTTTCCTGTGGCCATCCAGTACCTGATTATAATAAAGGCTTATTGGGGTCAGAAATGCTTCCAGGGGCGATCCCCATGATGTTCCTGTGTTATTGGAGCAGTTGTGTTTCCATCATTTTCTGACGTTTTTAGACCTTAAAAGGACCCCCGGGGGCATCGCGGTAAAAAGCTGAAGATGAAGAGATGATGGCTTCTATAAATGGATAATGATCCTAAACACATGTTAAAATCCAGAATAGACTACCTCAAAACGCGCAAGCTGAAGGTTTTACAATGTCCCTCACAGTCAACCATTTGGTAAGGTCTGCTGATGATGACAGATGTCAGTTCTGTTCATACAGCTAAGATGCAAGAACTGACCCTATGGGATGACACTTTTAAAATGAAAAGTACTAAAGCTGTAATAGGTTGTTTGCTGTATTGGCTTGCTAAACAAGCTCATAGAGACCATGCTAACCTTCAATGTCAGCCTAGGGACTGAATAACCGACAATTGATAGAAATCACTCAAAGGTTAGATTAATATTCCACAAGGTTTTCTTTAGCTCATGTATAGTGTTGAGCGATACCTTCCGATACTTGAAAGTATCGGTATCGGATAGTATCGGCCGATACCCGAAAAATATCGGATATCGCCGATACCGATACCCGATACCAATACAAGTCAATGGGACTCAAGTATCGGAAGGTATCCTGGATGGTTCCCAGGGTCTGAAGGAGAGGAAACTCTCCTTCAGGCCCTGGGATCCATATTCATGTAAAAAATAAAGAAATAAAATAAAAAATATGGATATACTCACCCGTCCGGGGGCCCCTGGACCTTACCGATTGTAACCGGCAGCCTCCGTTCCTAAGAATGAGCAGTTTAAGACCTTCGATGACGTCGCGGCTTGTGATTGGTCGCGTGCCGCTCATGTGACCGCTCACGCGACCAATCACAGGCCGCGACGTCATCGCAGGTCCTAAACTTAGGAGTTCAGGCCGGGGCGCCACCGCTATCATCTCAGAGACTGCTCCTCATCAACGTCGGATCGATAAGTTTGATACCTTTGAACTCTCCCCTACCTTATTATACACCTGTTGCCCCTAAGTTTATTATACACAGTTTTATTATCCTATCTTCCAGTTACCCTCTCCCTGTGTGGAGTAACGCTGTTATATTAAATCCCTCTTTTAACCCTTGCTTTGCCTCCGACCGTTACTGCATCCGTTACCTGCTTTCAGTGTGTCAGATAGAACATTTTATTCATGTAGCTGTTTAATAAGGTGAGATGTGTCCTGCACAAATTATGGTAATTGTAACGCTAAGAGTTGGAGGTAATTGTATAAGTAGATGTTTACTCTTTATTATTGGTTAATTAGGGATTGACTTCTGGGACCTCATCAATCAGGGCTTGTGAAGTCCTTATGAACCCTGCATTGATTATGCGGCGCACCCCCACACCGCCGCAGGGCCGAGGGGTACCCGGAGCCGGGCCTCTAGGTCTCAGTCCTGGGGTTGTCACGGTGGCTAGACCCGGTCCGTGGCCCTGTCTGTCAGTGGGGGACATCCGGTGAAATAAGTGGTGCTAATGGTGGTGTAGCGGTGCAGTTGTGGGGTGCAGGTCGCGGTAAATAACGAGGACACCAGGTTGCAGTCTCTTTACCTCTTTACTGGAGATCTCTGAGTCCTCAGTCCAGAATACGGTTCACCAGGCTGCGCAAGTCCGGCCGGTCCAATGGCACCTCCAGAGTCCTCCTCTCAGGTGGAAATCTGTGCCTTCCTTCTAGCGCTATGTGTTGTAGTCCTTCCCTGCTATGCTCACGGAAAGTGACCCCACAACGGTTGTGTCTGTTTCTTAAGTTCCCTCACAACTCGATTTGATGTTCCTCTGTAATCCACCCCTCCCTGTATTCAGGTTGGAATGGCACCCGTTTGTCAGGTAGGCCTGGAGTTCTTCCGGGACCCTAGAGACGCCCCTCTCCCGCAATTGCCCCCCAAGACTTCATAGGTGATATGTGGTAGACAGCCCGCCTGAGACCGACTGTCCTGCCGCTGTTTGGAGTATGGCTTGAAGCTGAATTCTAATCCACTCCCTCGGCGTTCCGGCCACCGGTATTGCACCTCAGCAGGGTGCTGCCTCTTTCAACAAAACCCCTGCTGGTATTCTCCTTCTGCTTGATCTCGTTTCTCACTCAGCACAATCTGCCTCGCTTCTAGTCCTTTCTTGGGCACCGCCGCTAAGCTGAGCAGGCACGGTCCCGTTACGTTCTCTCAATGCCAAGCCTCTGCCAGGATCCCACCCCTGGCAGAGGCCCTACAGTCTCTCCCTTCACAACACCCTCTGCCACAAGGTGTTGCTCCGTTCAATCCCGTCAGCGTTCTCTCTAACTTCCTGCCTGACCCCCAGTTTACCCACTATGGTGGGGAGTGGCCTAATGAATAGCACCCTTAGCTCCCCCCGGAGGCCCTGCTGTGAAACATATTGGTGTCTGTGATACCTGATTGGAAGAACTCCTTCAGTGCCATCGAACGTACCACGGCTCCCCTTAGTGGCGGAGCCACAGTACTGCAACGACCAGGACTCTGGGGCGCTGCAATTAGATTGACAGGCATAGCAACTTTCTTGTATGAATGGCTATACATGTTATTGCTGTTTTGCGTGAAAGATAAAAGTGTTTTTCCAAGATACCACAAATATAGCTAAATCAAATCAATTTATACTCATTTAACCATCTACTCTCTGCTGTTTCAGAGCCTTTTTAATTACAGTATAATGGTATAACATTTTGGATAATCCCTTTAAAAGTAAATCTGGCAGCAGGCTTTTGCTATTTAATGTGATACCAGCGAAATAAATGTAGGGCAAAGAGCCTGATTACAGGGATGTGTCACTTATTAGGCTGTGTGTTTTAGTTTCAATCCAATCAATGTTTTATCAGCCCAAGATCATCATTACAGGACTACATGACTCTCTTGTGCACAGCAGTCAGGATAATCTGTGTTACCCCACCCTGACCAATGATTAGCAGTTTGATCACAATTCACAGTTTACACAGAACTGTCAGAGGTGTCACCACAGTTATAAACTGTCCAGAAGTCTTAGTGTAATGGCGGTGGGTGTGGACCCACTGCGTCACTGGCCAGGCTTACCCTGGTGGGGCATAACCATGTGACTACCTGGTCTTCACTTTAGCCTGTGATTGTGATGTTAGGCTTGGGCTGTTATGGTGATCACCAGGTCCCTGGACCTGCAGCAGTTGTCCCATGGGTCGTGACAGAAATGGAAGATACAAAGGAAGTAGACAGAGACGTGGTCAGACAGTCAAAGCTTGGGGAGGGTAGCACAGACTCAAAATACAAAGCCAGGGTCAGGAGTGGAAAGATCAGGCAGAACAAGTAAACAAGCTGGGTCACTAACAGGAGAGACAAAACAAACATGCACTTTGACAGATTACTAGAGACAGACTGAAACTGTCAACCAGGCAAGGTGTGGAGGGAGAAGCACCAAAACTAAGGCTAGGCTAGGCTATCAATATTAAATGCCTAAGCTTTGCAGCATATGATACTTGCACACATGCACTATGTAAGTGCAGTATGGCTTTTGATCTAATCTGGTTTCCATGTTCTCTTCACAAGCACTTTGTTGTGTTTTAGACTTCTAGCCATCAAAGAAAAAAAGAAATCAAACACTCCATGTGTAACAAGAAGCCATGATAGCTCTGGAAAACTGTTGCAAGGACCTCAGAGGGCAGCGCAGTAAGGAGGCCTCAAAATCCATCTAGCTAGCAGATCCTAAGTTGTTTCCAGGCTCCCCGGACTTCCATTGTCATCTGTAACCAGTGCCCAGGCCTGCACTTCAAACTGTGAGTAAACTGTGGAAACTGCACCCTCCCGAGTCCTCTGAATTATTGCTGCGCCACCTGCACTACAACATTCTACCATAATTGACTTTAACATCGTAATAGCCCTGGGACTAAGCTCTACCTGTGGGGAGCTGTAACAACTCTGCTGCATCACCATCAGCCCCAGCGGTCCCCTTTAAGCAGCATTGGCTATTCCTGGCAGAGTACCACAGGTGGCGTCACGAACAATACCCCTATAAACTTTATTTCCCCTTTCAATTCATTGACTCTTTTATTGGACACCCAGGGCCACTTACCGGGTCACTGCTGCCGTGACATCCCTTTAAGAACCAGCCCAGTACCGAGTATCCCCACCGCCCTGACGGGCACTCCATATACCTCCATAGGAAATATGAGGCATGTAGTGGTACAGTGGAAAGCTCATGTACTTCTATGCCAGCCTTATTCTGTCTCTGTACAAAATGGAGCTCCAATACAATCATGAGTCTTAAAGAAGCACTCCCAGCAAAAATCTAATAAATATGTGATGTTCGTCCTTTGTAGTCGAAGATGACCATGGCTTCAGGGTTAGAAGAGAACTAGTAGTTATGAGTCCGGAGGTGGCTGATTAGGCCAATCCGGGCCCTGAAGGTTTGCCCACATACTTGACATAAGGAAGCAGATGTGGCCAGTACACCAGATTCTGCTTGTGCCTTGCAGACTGCACGCTTTCTTTTTGCATCCAAGATTTTCATATCTTCAGCTGCAAGTGCTCCTGAGGTGATCCTGCCCCGCCAACCTGGATGATCCAGGGCAAGCTCTTCCCATTCATTGATGTTAACTTCCAAGTTTTTGAGAGACGCTTTAAAGCAGTCTTTATAGCGCTTCTTCTGCCCCCCAACTGCTCGCTTTCCTTGACACAGTTCTCCATACAGCAGTTGTTTCAGTAGTCGGCTGCCAGGCATTCTGACCACATGTCCAGCCCACCTGGCTTGGACTTTCAGCAGGAGAGTGTAGATGCTGCAGAGCCAAGTTTGTTCCAGAATTGCCGTGCCCGGGACATTGTCTTGCCACTTGATGTGGAGGAGTCTGCGAAGGCAACTCATGTGAAACTGATTAAGCTGTTTAGCATGCCGGCTGTAGACTGTCCAGGTCTCACTAGCGTAGAGAAGTGTAGTGAGGACCACCGCGCAGTAGACCTTTAACTTGGTGGTGAGGCTGAGTCCCCTTCATTCCCAGACGTTCTTACGCAGTCTCCCGAAGGCAGCACTGGTTTTGGCAATTCTGTTATTAACCTTAGCATCTATGGTTACTGCACGAGAAAGTGTGCTGCCTAAGTAGGTGAAGTTATCGACAGCTTTGAGGTTTTGCTCCCACAAGGAGCCACATATAATGGTGAATAAATATGTACATAATGTAGTTTAGGTTAATAAATATGTACATAATGTAGTTAAGGTTAATTAAAATACCTATCGCAGTCTTTCCTGGTTTGTATGGAAAGTCATTTTCTATCTCCACAATCACTGGGCAAGTGTATTTTTCCTGTAGAGTGTAAACTTTTATGGTCAGCAGAGTTCTTTCTTTCTATCTCTCTCTCTCCCATAGAGTGTAAGCTCTGATGATCAGTGGAGTCCTCTCTCCTGTAGAGTGTAAGTTCTTATGGATAACGGGGTCCTCTCTCTCCTGTAGAGTGTAAGCTCTGATGGTCAGCGGATTCCTCTCTTCTGTATAGTGTAATTTCTTATGGACAGTGGGGTCCTCTCTCTCTCCTGTAGAGTGTAATCTCTTATGGACAGTGGGGTACTCTCTCTCCTGTAGAGTGTAAGCTCTAATGGTCAGAGGATTCCTTTCTCCTGTAGAGTGTAAGTTGTTATTGACAGTGTGGTCCTCTCCCTCTCCCATAGAGTTTAAGATCTTATGTTTAGTGGGGTTCTCTCTCTCTCTCTCTCTCTCCTGTAGAGTGTAAGATTTTATTGACAGTGGGGTCCCCTCTTTCCGGTAGAGCGAAAGCTTTTATAGTCAGTGAAGTCCTCTCCCTCTCTTTCTCAGTCCTATAAAGTCTAAGTTCTCATGGTCAATGAGGTCCTCTCTCTCTCCCTCTCTCTCCTCCAGAGTGTAAGTTCTTATAGACTGTGGGGCCCCTATCTCTGGTAGAGTATAAGCTCTTATGGAAAGAGTGGCCCTCTGTATCTCCTGTAGTGTGTAAGTTCCTATAGGCAGTACTCTTGCTCCCGCTTTGTTTCTCATATAGACTGTAAGCTCATATGGTCGGATGGGTCCTTTCTCTCTTTCTCTTGTAGAGTGTAAGCTCTTAGTGGCTGTGGGGTCCCCTCTCTATCGTAAAGTGTCAGCTCCTATGTACAGAGTGGTCTTCACTTTCTCCTTTAGTGTGTAAGCTCTTATGGTTGGTGAGGTTCTTTCCCTCTCCTGTACAGTATAAGCTCTTATGGTCAGTGGGGTCCTTTCTCTCTCTGCAATAGAGTGTAAGCTCTTATGGTCAGAAAGGTCAGCTCTCTCACTCTCTCCTGTGGAGTGTAAGCTTTTATGGACTGAGGGGTCCTCTCTGTCCTGTAGTGTGTACGCAGTTATGGTCAGTGAGGTCCTCTCACTTTCTCCCTCTCCTTTAGAGTGTAAGCTTTTATGAACAGAGGGGTCCCCTCTCTCTTGTAGTGTATAAGCTCTTATGGTCAGAGAGGTCTTTTTCTCTCTCTCCTATAGAATGTAAGCTCTTATGGTCAGTGAGGAACTCTTTCTCTTTCCTGTAGTTTGCAAGCTCTTATAGTCAGTGAGGTCCCCTTTCTCTTCTGTAGAGTGCAAGTTCTTATTGACAGTGGGGTCACCTCTCTCCCGCAGAGTGTAAGCTCTTATGGATGGGGGGTACTGTTTCCCTTCTGTGATGTATAAGCTCTTGTGGTCAGTAAGGTCCTCTCGCTCTCTCTCTCATGCATAATGTAAGCTCTTATGGTCATCCGAGTCGTCTCCCTCTCTCTCTCGTAGAGTGTAAATTTTTAATGGCAGCGGGATCCCCTATCTTTGGTAGAGTGTTTGCTCTTATGGACAGAGGGGTCCTCTTTCTCTCCTGTAGTATGTCATCTCTTATGGTCAGTGAGGTCCTCATGCTCTCTCACCTGTAGAATGTAAGCTCTTATGGTCAGTGGGATGCTCTCTCTCTTTCCTATAATCCGTAAGCTCTTTTGGTCATTGAGGTCCTCTCGCTTTCTCTGTTTCTTGTAGAGTGAAAGTTCTTATTGACAGTGGGGTCCCCTCTCTCCTTTAGTGTGTAAGCTCTTATGGTCATTGAGATCTTCTCGCTCTTTCTCCGGCAGAGTGTAAGCTCTTATCGCCAGTGAGGTCCTCTCTCTCCCTCCTATAGAGTGTAAGCTCTTAAGGTCAGTGAGGTCATGCCTGCATAGGAAGGGGCAAAGATAAATGGCTACCAGGTGTTCTTGGAAGTACGTGATGGTGGAAGCAGACTAGGCTGCATGTAGCCACCATGTACAACTGTTAGGCAGACCCCGGTACTGCAGCTACTGACCCCAGGGGTCAGGTTCGCTGACACAGACTAAGGCTATGTTCAGACACATGAGTTTAGGATACTGGATAAGGTGTCATGAATCCCAATGGCTAGGGATAGCACAGGACAAGCAAAGTACAAATATATTACGGACGAGCTCTAGGGTGATGGAACCTGGGCTGACCGCTGCCCTACGCCTGACAAACGCAACTAGAGATAGCCAGGGAGCGTGCCTACGTTGGTTCTAGACGCCACGCACCAGCCTAAGAGCTAACTAGCACTGCAGAGAAAATAAAGACCTCACTTGCCTCCAGCGGAATGAACCCCAAAAGATATAGTTGCCCCCCACATGTATTGACGGTGAAATGAGAGGAAGGCACACACATAGAGATGATATATATAGTTTTAGCAAATTGAGGCCCGCTGTAAACTAGAAAGCAGAACGATACAAAAGGGGACTGAGCGGTCAGCAAAAAACCCTAATCAAAAAAACCATCCTGAGATTACAAGAACCCATGTGCCAACTCATGGCACATGGGGAGAACCTCAGTCCACTAGAGCTACCAGCTAGCATAGAGACATAATAAGCAAGCTGGACAAAAAAACCAAACAACTGAAAATCAGCACTTAGCTTATCCTGAAAGATCTGGGAGCAGGTAGGCAGGAACCAAACAGAGCACATCTGAATACATTGATAGCCGGCAAGGGAAATGACAGAAAGGCCAGGTAAAATAGGAAACACCCAGCCACTGATGGACAGGTGGAAACCAAAGGCCGCAACCCACCAAAGTCACCCAGTACCAGCAGTAACCACCAGAGGGAGCCCACAAACAGAATCCACAACAATAAGGATTGGCTACACATGGACCAGGCAACAAATTTCAGGCACTGGCCGCACTGGGACCAGGGGACTTGGGGAACAGGACACTGGCCACACCGGGACCAGTTGACTTCAGATTCAGGAGTGGCTGCACCAGGAACAGGGGATAATGCTCAGGCACTGGCTGCACCAGAACCAGGGATTTGGGTTCAGTACACTGGCCACATACGGAACCAGTGGATCTCACAACTGAACTGGTAGAACACCAACTCGTCACTTGGCTACTCCCTAAAGGAGAAGGAGTCTTATATACAGGATGACTCCCAGCAATTAGCTGGGAGCAATCTTGCAGGCATACTAATTATACTAAATGCCTCTAAGCAACAAGCTGAGGGCATTTACTATATGTGCGTGTTGTCCCTTTAAGAGCACACCGGGAAGAGGCAGGAGCACACCGGGAAACCACGCCTCAGGGCTGAGGCAGTGAGTAAGCCAGCGTTCCTGCATGAAGGGACAAGGCGACACCATGCAGGGGTGACGGCCATTGCGCTACAGTCTCTCTCCTGTAGAGTGTAAGCTCTTATGGACAGTAGGGTTCTCTCTCTCACTTTCTTTCTCCCCACATGTATTTTCTGAGCAATTATAGGCTTTCCAGTATTGAGATTTGAGCAAATTTATTCGCTGCAAATCAAACTTCATGGGCAAATTCAGTGATGCAAGCAAGTTTAAATTTCCAAAGATCCACTCATCTCTACTTGGTGATAACATTTTCGCTGGGAGTGCTTTTGTATCTAGGAAACTATAAATAAAAGCCTGTTGATTACTACGTCTCTATCTTACTTTATTTTATGTCTTTATTTTAGTAGAAATATTATGGAGGTAAGTAACAATGCAGTATTTCGGGGTTACTGAGCACTGCTTGGGAGAGCAACAAGTACTTCATTATGGTCACAAGGGAAAAAAGTTAAATGTTTCCCATTACCTCTAGATCCGTGTCATATGTTCAGCTTCTATGTGTTTAGCTTTGGATGAAATCTTCCCCAGCACAGTTTAATGATGATTTGTCAGGTTTTTTCAACTCACTATCCCAAGAATCAATATATGCACTTAAAGAGGTGCACACAGAACAATCAATAGAGTTCACTTGTAATGTGCTCTGTTCTGGTTTGCAGATTAGCTGTAGGAGGGATAATTAATATTATCAATTTGTAGACGCAAAGTACTATCGGACTGCTGGTTTCTTGATGTCAGCTCTAAAAGCTACGTAATTACTTTTCGTATTAAGAACAGATAGTTAAGGTCTGCTAATTACTCGTGAGTAATGTCCTACTTTAGAATGAAAACATCTAAGATATTTTCAAATTGATATTGGTAGGAGGATTGATGATTTCTTATTCTGATGTAATCAGCAGGACGCTGTAGTGGGTGCAGTGGTATTAGTCAGGTTACTAGTGCCTGGGTGGTCATAATCTATTCTACATAAAGTCACTAGTTGTAAGGGTTCACCAGGTGAGGTGGATCTGCTAAGCCTCTAGTTTGAGGGGGCACACAGCATGTTGTAGCTTCCAGAGGACACATGGATATTTGTGGACTAGGACTAGTTGGAAACTCAGGAGCTGATGGACAGATGGATAGAACCCAACAGGAATGGATGCAAATTGAAACACATTAGTACAGACAATGGAACATATGAAACAAGGAACAAAAGAGTCTCAATTCCAAGACACAGATGTGTGTGTCTCATTGGGTCTTAAATAGGTCTGGAGAATTTATGTAATTGATCCACGCTAGGCAACCTGCAAAACTTTATGTGGAGCGCAACTGAGTGCAGCATAAGAAAGGAGCAGATTCCGGGATACTCGGGGCAGGTGTGCAATCAGCGTCGGACTGGAGCACCTTGGGCCCACCAGAGAAAATCATTCTTGGGGTCCACTATGTAGCTACATAGAAATAGATACAAGACCACCAATTGTGCGGTAAAAAGCGCTAATATCAGGGTATAATATAAGGTAGTTCATGTCTTAATTATGTAGCAAGGGTTGGGGTAGCCCCCTCACAGAATATAATGTAGCCCCCTCATAAAATATAATGCAGTCCCCTCTCATAGAATATAATACAGCACCCCACAAAATATAATGCAACCCCCTCAGGTATAACGCAGTACCCACCATAGAATATAATGTAGCCCCCCTCATATAGTATAATGCAGCCCCCTCATATAGTATAATGCAGCCCACCACAGAATAAAATGTAGTCCCCTGAAAGAATGCAGCCCCACCACAGAATATAAAGCAGCTCCCCATAGAGTATACTGTAGCCCGCTCATATAGTATGATGCAGCCCCCATAATATAATGTAGTGTAGTCCCCTGAGAATAATGCAGTCCCCCCCACAGAATATAATGTAGCCCCCTCATAAAGTATAATGTAGCCCCTCTCCACCCCATCATTGTCCTCATCACCACCTCCATCATTGCCTTCTCCCCCTCCACCCCTATCATTCTCCCCCACCACCTCTGTCACTGCCCATTCCACCACCTGCATCATTGCCTCCTCCCCCACCATCATTGTCCATTTCATCACCTCCATCATTGCCTCCCCACCACCATCATTGCCTCCTCCCCCACCATCATTGCCCATTTCATCAACTCCATCATTGCCTCCCACCACCACCATCATTGCCCATCACCTCCATCATTGCCCCCCCACCATCATTGCCCATCACCTCAATCATTGCCTCCCCCCACCACCATCATTGCCCATCACCTCCATCATTGCCTATCACCTCCATCATTGCCTCCCCCACCACCATCATTGCCTATCACATCCATTGCCCATCACCTCCATCATTGCCCATCACCTCCATCATTGCCCCCCCACCACCACCATCATTGCCCATCACCTCCATCATTGCCCATCACCTCCATCATTGCCTCCCCACCACCATCATTGCCCATCACCTCCATCATTGCCTCCCTACCATCATTGCCTATGACCTCCATCATTAGCCATCGCCTCCATCATTGTCTCCCCCACCACCATCATTGCCCATCACCTCCATCATTGTCTCCCTCCCACCACCATCATTGCCCATCATCTCAATCATCTCCCCCCACCAATATCATTGTCCTTCACCACCACACACACACACCTCACCGCAGCTCATCACACACACACATGCAGGCACACACACACAGACACACACACATGCAGGCACACAGACACACACTCACACACGCAGGCACACACACACACAGGCACAGACACACTCTCACATACACACACACACGCAGGCACACAGCACAGTACAGCTCACCTCCCCACAGCAGCAGCTCATCCCAGCAGCCTCTTCCTCCCTGGAAGCTTTCTGTCTGAGACAGCACTCTGGATGATGACATCCATCTAGGCTGTCTCAGACAGGAAGCAGGATGCCGGGAGGTGAGCTGCTCTGTGTGAGTCTGTGTGCCTGCATGTGTGTGCATGTGTGCGGTGCTGTGTGCATGTGTGCGGTGCTGTGTGTGTATGTGTGCGGTGCTGTGTGTATGTGTGCGCCCTGCGGCTAACGCTGCCCGCTATTAAAGAGAAATGGTATTCACGCCTCTCCACGCCCATAGGGGCATGGGGAAGCGTGAATATTCATTTTGCTTTAGCAGCGGGGACAGGATCCTGTCTCCAGCTGCTGCTACGCTGGCACAGGGTGGGCCCCCTTGACTCAGGGGCCCCATAGCCACTGGCTGTGGGCCTCTGGAGCAGTTGGGCCCTAGGCAGCTGCTGGCCAGTATGCCAGCAGGTGTCAGTGCCTGGGCCCACCGGAGAATCCTCTGGTTCTCCAGTGGGCCAGTCCGAGTCTGTGTGTAATACAAATAGTACATGCTAAGAGGGAGTCAGGTTACAAATTTTGCTTTGGGGCCCAGAAGTTGTAAATTATTTCTGGTTGTAATGATTGATATATTTGTAGATTAATGAAACTGTTAACCCAAAATAATTTTGTAAAACAAGTAGAGGACATGGCACTAGATGCAAAACACTTGCAAACACATGCAGTCATGAGAAAGACTAAGTACACCCAGACTGAATTCTAGGAATCTACATATCAGGACATAAAAATCGTCAGTTCTAACAATTAGGTAAATACAACTTTAGAGGAACAACAAAATATGACACATACAGTATATTTATTTACAAAAAAAATCCTAGCAAAATGCAGAAGCAGTGTGTGAAATATTAGGCACACCTTTACAGCTTTTATACGAATTAAAGGGGTATTCCCATCTACAAGATCCTATCCCAATATGTAATAGGTATAATACTACTAATAATAATACAAAATCTACAAAAAGCAAAATAAACATAAACCCTGCTGTAACTAAAAAAGCAAGAGTTAATTTAAATAACAAAAGGTTTTTAGTAATATTCTTTTTGATCAAAAATAGCATAAAAACCATCCCACCGTCGACAAGGTGCCCCTTAACGGGATGTTCCTATACTGTCTAATATTATAAATCTTACCATGTGTCAGAGTTGACCTCAGTGTGTGAGAAAGGGCAAACAGAAGGATCGGGTCTCGACCTGTGGACACTGCCTGAGGAAGCTTTTAAATGCAGCTTCCAGCTCAAGGGAGGGAGGCCACACCACAACTTGCACAGAATGCAAAAAGAAAAAAACACAAAACTTGAGCTTGATTTAAGTTGTTATACATGCAGCACATAAACGCATGTTCACTTTGCCATAAAGCATACAAAACCTACAAGAAGCAAAATAAACATCAAGCCTGCTGTAACTAAATAAGTAAAAAGCAAGGGTGCATCTAAATAACACAGGGTTCTTAGTAATACTGTTTTTGATCAAAAGTAGCATAAAAGCCATCTCAGGGCTGAGATTGCAGCCTCAGTGACCTGCGGTAACCTCCATGACATCACCGCTAGTCACAGCTGTCAGTTTTGCCATGCTAGTTATCAAAAATAGAGGGGAACTTTTTTTTCAAATGTATTTATTTATTTATAGCGCAGGCACCGGCTGATGAATTCTCTCATCAGCCACAGCCTGCTCTCGTTATTATCAGCAACAGCAACAGCAGGCATAGGCTGATGGGAGTAGTACTCCCATCAGTCAACGCCTGTGACTGGAGATAAACGTTTTACCTCCGGTCACAGCTGCTGGCTCTTGCTGCCATCTGACAGCTTGGGAACTGCAGTTCTCTGACCGACTGTACTGATCTTACTGCCAATCAGTTTAGTGTTTGCCACGTTGCCATGCAGATGACCATCACTTGTCTCAATATGTTAAATGTTCAAGTACAATTAAAACAGTAAAATAAAAAAAAGACTGAACAAGTAAGGCTTGTTAGGAATGGTTGCCAAGAGAAAGTCTATTATTTCTAAAAAGAACATGGCAGCACCGTGAAATTTTGCAAAGTTGCATCTGACCAAATCACTTCTGGACTTCTGGAGCAATGTTTTTTGGACATGCAATACCGAAGTAGAGATATTTGACCATAGTGCTCTACTCCATGTTTGGTGAAGAGGGTGATGATTTGGGCTTATGTAAAGCCACAACAACTGGGCACCTTTTGGTCACTGAGTTGACCATGAACCCATCTGTATACAAATTTATTCAAAAGTGAAATATGACATCATCAAAAATTTAAAGCTTGGCTTAGTGCGTAGGGTTAGAATTGCAAGAAGTCAGTTTTAATTATTTTTTTATAATAATTGTGATGTGAAAAATATCAAAAATTAAACTCAACTTAAAAATCTGATTCATGCAATTAGCCACTTTCTGATTACATGTTCCCTGTTTGTATCAGAAACAATCTGCATTTAGCCTAGGTAGGGACAGTGCATGAGCAGGGAGTGAGGCAGAATGCAGCCTCTAGGCAAGGCTTAGTGCTTTGCAGTCCAAATGTATCTCTGCTGCATGTGACCACATTCTTTTTTTTGGGAGGTGAAAAAATTTACTATATTGTGATTCATAGAGTATTACCGTATTTTTCGGACTATAAGACACAGCGGACCATAAGACACACCTGAGTTTTAGAGGAGGAAATAAAAAAAAAATTGAAGCAAAAAATGTGGTCAATTTTGTACTTAATATCCCCCTATCCTGGTATATATGGTCTCCTCTTCCCAATCCTAGTGTGCATGGCCCCTCATCCCTATTCTGGTATGCATGGCCCCCTCATTCCTACCCTGGAATACATGGCACCCTCATCCCTATCCTGTTATGCATGGCCCCTTCATCCCCATCCTGGTGTGCATGGCCCCCTCATCCCTATACTGGTGTGCATGGCGCTCATCCCTATCCTGGTTTGCTTGGCTCCTCATCCCCATCCTGGTATGCATGGCTCCCTCATCCGTAGCCTGGTAGGCATGGCCCCCTTATCCCTAGCCTGGAAGGTAGGAAGGTATGGCTGCCTCATCCCTATCCTGATAGGCATAGTCCCCTCATCCTTATCCTGGTATGCAGGGCCCCCATCTCCATCCTGGTAGGCATGGCCCCATCCTTATCCTGGTATGATTGACCCCCACTCCCTTCCAGGTATGCATGGCATCCCTATCCCTATCCTGATATGCATGGCCTCCATCTCCATCCTGGTTACATCTCCTCCCTCATTTCTGTCTATCGGCCTAACCGACCTCTGCGCTCTGCAAATGACTTTCGACTAACCTCTGCACTAATCCATATCTCCCACTCCCAACTCCAAGACTTCTCCCGTGCTGCGCCAATCCTCTGGAATGCTCTACCCCAAGATATTAGGAGCATTCACAATTTGCATAGTTTTAGGCGCTCCCTCAAGACACATTTGTTCAGAGCGGCCTATCACGTTCCCTAATCAGTCATTTTATGTTTGTGTGTAGCCCATTCACTACTTCCATCTATCCCCCACCCCCTGAAGATGGCTGGACCATCATTGTAAATACATCATTGTAAATACACACCTGTACTTTGTATCTCCCCCACCTCATTGTAGATTGTAAGCTCTCACCAGCAGGGTCGTCTTATTGTGCTTTAATTATTGTATTGTTAACGTTGTTACTTATGACTGTTGTGTTTGAAACTGTTAAGCTGTAAAGCGCTGCGGAATATGTTTGCGCTATATAAATAAAGATTATTATTATTATTATTATTATTATTATTGGTATGCATGGCCCCATCCTTATCCTGGTATGAATGGCCTCCATCCCTATCCTGGTATGTATGGCCCCTCATCAGAAAAGCATAAAAAAACCATAAGCCATTATAATTTCCTTCCTGCGCTCCCTCGCAGCGTCTTGTTCCAGCAGCTGTTTTATGCTTGTAAGCAGCGCATGGCAGGGACGTGATGTGCTGTTTACAAGCCGAGGACAGCTACTGGAATACTCATTGCTCTCTATGCCAGGACTATGTGCATGGAAAGCAGTGATTATTCATTGCTCTTTAATAGCAAGCACAGTGTTATCAGCGGCTTCCTCGGGGATGCCATTGCGAAACAATATACATACACTTTACAATACATATGGCCCCTTAGTGCTGTAGGTAGAGAGTTTTCTATGAAGGGTCACTGACCGGAGGACAGGGAGAAATCTTCAGGATATTATAGTATTACCTCCTTCCATGACACTTAGGATTTGGTCATCCCTATTTCTTTGATGCGCTAGTCACTTTAGATGAATCTGACACTTTGATTGGGGATATTACTGAGGATTGTGTATTATCTATACCAATGTTTTTTTTCTTATCTGTAGCAACCTTACATCTTGGCATCTGTGGTCGGATTTGAATAGCTCTGTTTGTATATGAATAATTAAATTACTGCTGTTTTTACTTGTTTGTTTAATTAACCCCTTAACCCCTTAACGACCGCCGATACGCCTTTTAACGGCGGCCGCTAAGGGTACTTAAACAAACTTAATTAACGGCGCTGTGGAAAAAGTGAATAGCGCCCCCCAGAGTCGGATTTTCTCTGGGGTCTCGGTTACCGGGGGTAGCCAAGACCCCAGAGAACATGATTCGGGGGTTTTTACCGACCCCCGAGTTGCGATCACCGGTAATTAACCGTTTACCGGCGATCGCAAAAAAAAAACAAAAAACGCGATTTCCCATTTAATTTCTCTGTCCTCCGATGTGATCGCACATCGGAGGACAGAGAAAAGGGGTCCCCGGTCGCCCCCGATGCCCCCCCGATACTCACCTGTCTCCCCCGGTGCTCCTCGTGGCTCCCCATGGGCGCCGCCATCTTAAAAATGGCGGGCACACGCGCAGTGTGCCCGCCGGCCGGCACCTGGGAGATCTTTGGGGTCTCGGCTGCTGGGGGTAGCCGAGACCCCAAAGAACATGATCGGGGTCGGTTTTTACCGACCCCTGTTTTGCGATCGCCGGTAATTAACTGTTTACCGGCGACCGCAAAAAAAAAAAAAAAGTGATGTGTAATTCTCTGTCCTCTGATGTGATCGCACATCAGACGACAGAGAAATAGGGGGATTCGGGGACCCTATCATACTTACCGGTGTCCCTGGGTCCTCCTGTGTCTTTTCCTGGCCGCCGGCTTCTTCCTATGAAAAAAAAATGGCGGGCGCATGCGCAGTGCGCCCGCTCTCTGCTGCCATCTGCCGGCCGGCAGGAGAGAAGAGTTGGGGCTAAAATTAGGGTTAGGGCTAAGGTTAGGGTTAGGGCTAGGGTTAGGGTTAGGGCTAGGGTTAGGGTTAGGGCTAGGGTTAGGGTTAGGGTTAGGGCTAGGGTTGGGGCTAAATTTAGGGTTAGGGTTGGAGCTAAATTTAGGGTTAGGGCTGGGGCTAAATTTAGGGTTAGGGTTAGGGTTGGGGCTAAAGTTAGGACTAGGGTTGCGGCTAAAGTTAGGGTTAGGGTTGGGATTAGGGTTTGGATTAGGGTTGGCATTAGGGTTACGTTTGGGATTACGGTTAGGTTTGGGATTAGGGTTAAGGGTAGGGTTGGGATTAGGGGTGTATTGGGATTAGGGTTAGGTTTGAGGTTAGGGTTGAGATTAGGATTAGGGGTGTGTTGGATTTAGGGTTCTGATTAGGGTTATGGTTGTTTTGAGGTGCAATTATCCTTAGGGTTGTGATTAGGATTATGGATCGGGTTGGCATTAGGGTTTGGCATTAGGGTTAGGCCTCTTTCACACTTCAGTCTTTTGGCATCAGTCTGAAACCGCCATTGTCATCAAATAGCGAATCCGCCATATTTTTTGGCGGTTCCGCTATTTTCTCATAGACATGCATTAGCGACGGATTGTGGTGGATGGTCGTCCGTTCCATCCGCCATGTGACGGATCCGTCGAGATTTGGCGGACGTCATCTAGACATTGACGGCCATTGTAATGTTTTTTGTCTGCGCCGAAATGGCGGTTCGCGACGGATCCGTCGCGTTCATCATTCCATAGAATGGCCGCCTATGGGCGACGGATCCGTCGTTACCGTCATTTCGGCGGATCCGTCGCCCCAATCCGCTTTTTCAATTGCGCATGCTCCAAAAAGTAGATACTTTTCCCAGACAACCCCCAAGTAACGGATCCGTCAAAAAAACGGATCCGTTAGAACCGTTTTCTCAACAATTGTGACGGATCCGTCACTATGTCGGAGCTGACTGATGCCAAACAACTGAAGTGTGAAAGAAGCCTTAGGGGTGTGTTGGGGTTAGGGTTGGAGTTAGATTTGGGGGGTTTCCACTGTTTAGGTACATCAGGGGGTCTCTAAACGCCACAGCCAATTTTGCGCTCAAAAAGTCAAATGGAGCTCCCTCCCTTCCGAGCTCTGCCGTGCACCCAAACAGTGGTTTACCCCCACATATGGGGCATCAGCGTACTCGGGATAAATTGGACAACAACTTTTGGGGTCCAATTTCTCCTGTTACCCTTGTGAAAATAAAAACTTGGGGGCTAAAAAATCTTTTTTGTGGAAAAAAAAAAAAATTTTTATTTTCACAACTCTGCATTATAAACGTCTGTGAAGCACTTAGGCAATCAAAGTTCTCACCACACATCTAGATAAGTTCCTTGGGGGCTCTAGTTTCCAAAATGGGGTCACTTGTGCGGGGTTTCTACTGTTTAGGTACATCAGGGTCTCTGCAAACGCAACATAATGCCCGCAGACCAATCTATCAAAGACTGCATTCCAAAATGGGGTTCCTTCCCTTCCGAGCTCTGCCATGCGCTCAAACAGTGGTCCCCACCACACATGGGGTATCAGTGTACTCAGCACAAATTGGACAACAACTTTTGGGGTCCAATTTCTCTTGTTACCCTTGTCAAAATAAAAATTTGGGGGCTCAAAAATCTTTTTTGTGGAAAAAATTTTTATTTTTATTTTCACGACTCTGCATTATAAACTTCTGTGAAGCACTTGGGCATTCAAAGTTCTCACCACACATCTAGATAAGTTCCCTGGGGGGTCTAGTTTCCAAAATGGGGTCACTTGTGGGGGGTTTCTACTGTTTAGGCACATCAGGGGCTCTGCAAATGCAACATAATGCCCGCAGACCATTCTATCAAAGTCTGCATTCCAAAACGGCGCTCCTTCCCTTCCGAGCTCTGCCATGCGCCCAAACAGTGGTTTACCCCAACATATGGGGTATCAGCCTACTCAGCATAAATTGCACAATAAATTTTGGGGTCCAATTTCTCCTGTTACCCTTGAGAAAATAAAAAATTGCAGGCTAAAAAATCATTTTTGAGGAAAAAAAAAAGGATTTTTTATTTTCACGGCTCTACTTTATAAATTTCTGTGAAGAACTTGGGGGTTTAAAGTGCTCACCACACATCTAGATAAGTTCCTTAAGTGGTCTAGTTTCCAAAATGGGGTCAATTGTGGGGGGTTTCTACTGTTTAGGCACATCAGGGGCTCTCTAAACGCGACATGGTGTCCGATCTCAATTCCAGCCAATTCTACATTGAAAAAGTAAAACGGCACTCCTTCTCTTCCAAGCTCTGATGTGCGCCCAAACAGTGGTTTACCCCCACATATGGGGTATCGCCATACTCAGGAGAAATTGCAAAACAACTTTTGTGGTCTAATTTCTCCTGTTACCCTTGTGAAAATAAAAATTTTGGGGCAAAAAGATCATTTTTGTAGAAAAAATGCGATTTTTTATTTTCATGGCTCTACGTTATAAACTTCTGAGAAGCACCTGGGGGTTTAAAGTGCTCACCACACGTCTAGTTAAGTTCCTTAAGGAGTCTAGTTTCCAAAATGGGGTCACTTGTGGGGGGTTTCCACTGTTTAGGCACATCAGGGGCTCTCCAAACGCGACATAGCGTCCAATCTCAATTCCAGCCAATTCTACATTGAAAAAGTAAAATGGCACTCCTTCTCTTCCAAGCTCTGCGGTGCGCCCAAACAGTGGTTTACCCCCACATATGGGGTATCAACATACTCAGGAGAAATTGCACAACAACTTTTGTGGTCTAATTTCTCCTGTTACCCTTGTGAAAATAAGAATTTGTGGGCGAAAAGATCATTTTTGTGTAAACAAATGCGATTTTTTATTTTCACGGCTCTACTTTATAAACTTTTGTGAAGCACTTGGGGGCTCAAAGTGCTCACCACACATCTAGATAAGTTCCTTAAGGGGTCTAGTTTCCAAAATGGGGTCACTTGTGGGGAGTTTCCACTGTTTAGGCACATCAGAGGCTCTCTAAACGTGACATGGCATCCAATCTCAATTCCAGCCAATTCTGCATTGAAAAAGTCAAATGGCGCTCCTTCTCTTCCAAGCTCTGCGGTGCGCCCAAACAGTGGTTTACCCCCACATATGGGGTATCGTTGTATTCAGGAGAAATTGCACAACAAAATTTATGGTTAAATTTCTGTTTTTACACTTGTGAAAATAAAAAAAATGGTTCTGAAGCAAAATGTTTGCAAAAAAAAGTTAAATGTTCATTTTTGCCTTCCACATTGTTTCAGTTCCTGTGAAGCACGTAAAGGGTTAATAAACTTCTTGAATGTGGTTTTGAGCACCTTGAGGGGTGCAGTTTTTAGAATGGTGTCACACTTGGTTATTTTCTATCATATTGACCCCTCAAAATGACTTTAAATGTGATGTGGTCCCTAAAAAAAAAATGGTGTTGTAAAAATGAGAAATTGCTGGTCAACTTTTAACCCTTATAACTCCCAAACAAAAAAAAATTTTGGTTCCAAAATTGTGCTGATGTAAAGTAGACATGTGGGAAATGTTATTTATTAACTATTTTTTGTGACATATCTCTCTGATTTAAGGGCATAAAAATCCAAAGTTTGAAAATTGCTAAATTTTAATTTTTTTTGCCATATTTCCATTTTTTTCATAAATAATTGCAAGTAATATCGAATAAATGTTACCACTAACATGAAGTACAATATGTCACGAAAAAACAGTCTCAGAATCAGCAGGATCCATTTAAGCGTTCCAGAGTTATAACCTCATAAAATGACAGTGGTCAGAATTGTAAAAATTGGCCTGGTCATTAAGTACCAAATTAGTTCCATCACTAAGGGGTTAAGCCCCAAGGATGGTTTGCACGTTAATGACCGGGCCAATTTTTACAATTCTGACCACTGTCCCTTTATAAGGTTATAACTCTGGAACCCTTCAACGGATCCTGATGATTCTGACATTGTTTTCTCTTGACATATTGTACTTCATGATAGTGGTAAAATTTCTTTGATATTACCTGCGTTTATTTGTGAAAAAAATGGAAATTTGGTGAAAATTTCGCAATTTTCCAACTTTGAATTTTTATGCCCTTAAATCACAGAGATATGTCACACAAAATACTTAATAAGAGACATTTCCCACATGTCTACTTTACATCAGCACAATTTTGGAACCATCATTTTTTTTGTTAGGGAGTTATAAGGGTTAAAAGTTCACCAGCAATTTCTCATTTTTACAACACCATTTTTTTTTAGGGACCACATCACATTTGAAGTCATTTTGAGGGTCTATATGATAGAAAATAACTAAGTGTGACACCATTCTAAAATCTGCACCCCTCAAGGTGCTCAAAACCACATTCAAGAAGTTTATTAACCCTTCAGGTGTTTCACAGGAATTTTTGGAATGTTTAAATAAAAATGAACATTTAACATTGTTTCACACAAAATTTATTTCAGCTCCAATTTATTTTATTTTACCAAGGGTAATAGGAGAAAATGGACCCCAAAAGTTGTTGTACAATTTGTCCTAAGTATGCCGATACCCCGTATGTGGGGGTAAACCACTGCTTGGGTGCATGGCAGAGCTTGGAAGGGAAGGAGCACTATTTCACTTTTCAATGCAAAATTGACAGGAATTGAGATGGGATGCCATGTTGCGTTTGAAGAGTCCCTGATGTGCCTAAACATTGAAACCCCCCACACGTGACACCATATTGGAAAGTAGACCCCCTAAGGAACTTATCCAGATGTGTGGTGAGCACTTTGACCCACCAAGTGCTTCACAGAAGTTTATAATGCAGAGCTGTAAAAATAAAAAATCATATTTTTTCGCAAAAATGATATTTTCGCCCCCAATTTTTTATTTTCCCAAGGGTAAGATAAGAAATTGTACCGCAAAAGTTGTTGTGCAATTAGTTCTGAGTATGATGATACCCCATATGTGGGGGTAAACCACTGTTTGGGCGCATGGCAGAGCTTGGAAGGGAAGGAGCGCCGTTTGACTTTTCAATGCAAAATTGACAGAAATTGAGATGGGACACCATGTTGCGTTTGGAGAGCCCCTGATGTGCCTAAATATTGAAACCCCCCACTAGTTATACCATTTTGGAAAGTAGACCCCCTAAGGAACTTATCTAGATGTGTTGTGAGAGCTTTTAACCCCCAAGTCTTTCACTACAGTTTATAACGCAGAGCCGTGAAAAAAAAAAATTCCCACAAAAATTATTTTTTAGTCCCCAATTTTTTATTTTCCCAAGGGTAAGAGAAGAAATTGGACCCCAAAAGTTGTTGTGCAATTTGTCCTGAGTACGCTGATACCCCATAAGTGGGGGTAAACCACCGTTTGGGCGCATGGCAGAGCTCAAAAGGGATAAAGCGCCATTTGGAATGAAGACTTAGATGGAATGGTCTGCAGACGTCACATTGCATTTGCAGAGCCCCTAATGTATCTAAACAGTAGAAACCCCCACAAGTGACCCCATATTGGAAACTAGACCCCCCAAGGAACTTATCTAGATGTGTTGTGAGAACTTTGAACCCCCAAGTGTTTTACTACAGTTTATAACGCAGAGCCGTGAAAATAAAAAATAATTTTTTTTCCACAAAAATTATTTTTTAGCCCCCAGTTTTGTATTTTCTCAAGGACCCCCTAAGGAACTTATCTAGATGTGCTGTGAGAGCTTTTAACCCCCAAGTGTTTCATTACAGTTTATAATGCAGAGCCGTGAAAATAAAAAAAAAAATTCCCACAAAAATTATTTTTTAGCCCCCAATTTTTTATTTTCCCAAGGGTAAGAGAAGAAATTGGACCCCAAAAGTTGTTGTCCAATTTGTTCTGAGTACGCTGATACCCCATATGTGGGGGGAACCACCATTTGGGCACATGGCAGAGCTCGGAAGGAGCGCCATTTGGAATGCACACTTAGATGGATTGGTCTGCAGATGTCACATTGCATTTGCAGAGCCCCTGATGTAATTAAACAGTAGAAACCCCCCACAAGTGACCCCATATTGGAAACTAAACCCCCCAAGGAACTTATCTAGATGTGTTGTGAGAACTTTGAACCCCCAAATGTTTCACTACAGTTTATAACGCAGAGCTGTGAAAATAAAAAATCATTTTTTCCCACAAAAATGGTTTTTTAGCCCCCCAAATTTTTAATGTTTCAAGAGCAACAAGAGGAATTGGACTCAAAAGGTTGTTGTCCAATTTGTCCTGAGTACGCTGATACCCCATATGTTGGGGTAAACCCCTGTTTGGGTGCATGGCACAGCTCGGAAGGGAAGCAGCACCATTTGGAATGAAGACTTAGATGGAATGGTCTGCAGACGTCGCATTGTGTTTGCAGAGCCCCTAATGTCCCTAAACAGTAGAAACCCCCACAAGTGACCCCATATTGGAAACTAGACCGCCGAAGGAACTTTTCTAGATGTGTTGTGAGAACTTTGAACCCCCAAGTGTTTTACTACAGTTTATAACGCAGAGCCGTGAAAATAAAAAAATCATTTTTTTTCCACAAAAATTATTTTTTAGCCCCCAGTTTTGTACTTTTCCAAGGGTAACAGGAGAAATTGGACCCCAAAAGTTGTTGTCCAATTTGTCCTGAGTACGCTGATACCCCATATATGGGGGAACCACCGTTTGGGCGTATGGCAGAGCTTGGAAGGAGCGCCATTTGGAATGCAGACTTGGGCGCACGGGAGAGCTCGGAAGGGAAGAAGCACTGTTTTACTTTTTCAATGCAGAATTGGCTGGAATTGAGATCAAATGCCATGTCGCGTTTGGAAAGCCCCTGATCTGCCTAAACAGTGGAAACCCCCAATTCTAACTGAAACCCTAACCCTAGCCCCAACCCTAACCCTAACCCTAGCCCCAACCCTAGCCCTAAACCTAGCCCCAATCCTAGCCCTAACCCAAGCCCTCACCCTAACCCTAGCCCTAACACTAACACTAGCCGTAACCCTAACCCTATCCCTAGCCTTAACCCTAGCCTTAACCCTACCCCTAACCCTACTCCTAACCCCAGCCCTAACCCTAGCCCTAACCCTATTCTTAACCCTAGCCCTATTCCTATCCCTAGCCCTAATCCTAACCCTAGCTCTAGCCCTAGCCCTAACCCTAATGGGAAAATGAAAAAAAATACATTTTTTTAATTTTATTATTTTTTCCTAATTAAGGAGGTGATGAAGGGGGGTTTGATTTACTATTTATAGCGTTTTTTAGCGGATTTTTATGATTGACAGCCGTCACAGACTAAAAGACGCTTTTTATTACAAAAAATAGTTTTTGCATTTCCACATTTTGAGACCTATAATTTTTCCATATTTTGGTCCACAGAGTCATTCGAGGTCTTGTTTTTTGCAGGATGAGTTGATGTTTTTATTGGTAACATTTTCGGGCACGTGACGTTTTTTGAACGCTTTTTATTCCAATTTTTGTGAGGCAGAATGACAGCGATACCTCATTTATAATTTTTTTATGTTTTGGCGCTTTTATACGATAAAAACTATTTTATAGAAACAATAATTATTTTTGCATTGCTTTATTCTGAGGACTATAACTTTTTTATTTTTTCGCTAATGATGCTGTATGGTGGCTCGTTTTTTGCGGGACAAGATGACATTTTCAGCGGTACCATGGTTATTTATATCCGTCCTTTTGATCGCGTGTTATTCCACTTTTTGTTTGGTGGTATGATAATAAAGCATTGTTTTTTTGCCTCGTTTTTTTTTTACCTCGTTCACTGAAGGGGTTATCTAGCGGGACAGTTTTATAGGTGGGGTCATTATGGACGTGGCGATACTAAATATGTGTACTTTTATTCTTTTTTTATTATTTAGATAAAGAAATGTATTTATGGGAACAATATTGCAGGGCTGCAGGCTTACAGGCGTCTGCTCTGAGCAGCGTCTCCTCCCTGCAGGACCCGGATGTAGCCCCACGGCCATTTTGGGTCCAGGACCTGCAGTGAGGAGACGCTCGGTACAAGGTGAGCACATCGCCTTGTACCGAGGGTCTCAGGGAAGCACGCAGTGAGCCCCTCCCTGTGCGATGCTTCCCTGTACCGCCGGAATCCTGCGATCATGTTTCGCAGTGTTCTGGGGGTTAGTGTGCCAGGGGCGGTCCGTTACAGCTCCTGGCACATAGTGCCAGATGTCAGCTGCGTGAGCGCGGCCGATCGCATATGACGTACTATTATTACTATCATTGGGAATTAAGTCCCAGGTCACCTCGACGGGATAGTACGTCATATGGGATTAAGTGGTTAAAGAATACACTTTTATTCTAAAAAAAACATTTTTGTAGTGGTATATATGCTCCATGTTTTGGTGGTTAATGACAATTAAGCATAAAGCTTTGCATGTAGACCAGGTGCAGATGGAGGAAAACGTGAGACAGGGAGATTCTTTCCAGCCCAGCATCATCTCATCTGTTCAGCGAGGTCTGGATAACAACGAGGAGGTGGAGGTTGAGGAAAAGGAGGAGGAAAAGGAGCTGGCTGATAGCACAACAGAGGCTAGCATCCATTCAAATTTTGACCAGTCTCACCTATGGGTATGGGCTGAGGAGGACAATGAGGTGGAAGATATGGTGGAGGAGTTGGACAGTAGTCAGCATGGTGAAGACACGGAAAGTGTTGGCTGTAAGGACCTTGGCACATACTGTATGGCTGACTTTATGTATATCTGCATTTCCTGTGACCCTTATGTTACATTCATCTTGGCCAAAAAAGAATACTGGTTGTTCACCTTGCTAGATCCATGCTACAAGGAGAACCTTGCGTCTCTACTTCCTGAGGCGGAGAGGTCAACTAAAATGGTGATATGCCAGAACGCATTATGGTAAATATGTTGAAAAAATTCCCACAAGACAACACTAGCGATAGGGGGCAAACTTCCTTGCCCAACCAAGGAGGAGAGGAATGGTAGGCACACACCAGGTACAGCAGAGGCAGGGGTACACTGATAAAGGCCTGGGCAATTTCATGACATTCAAGGAAAAAGAAAGCGGTTACTAGGGAGCACTGTGAGGGTCACAGTTGAAATTGAAGGCAAAAGGTCCACTGCAGCTCCGGCCATTAACCTTCTAGGAGGATACAAAATGCAGTAAAGAATAGTAATAACGGTCCTAGGAGCGCTTGAAATGAGACCAAAACAGGGATTTTAGTGTTGAACCACAACGCGTTTCAATGGTTAAACCATCTTCATCAGGTGTAAGTTTTCACCTGATGAAGACGGTTTAACCGTTGAAATGCGTTGTGGTCCAACACTAAAATCCTTGTTTTTGTCTCATTTCCAGCACTCCCAGGACCGTTATTACTATTCTTTACTGGGCCAATTTCTTGACACCATCCCAGTACCTGCTGAGGCCCTTCTGACCAGGTATTTTTGACAAGGAAGAAAAGATTTTAAAGATGATAAAACTATACCTTATTGTTAAAACCAGCATACTCCCTAAGTCCTCTGCAACCTTCAGCTATTGCATCTCAAAGCTAGACATCTGGTATGAGCTATCCCTCTATGCCTTGGAGGTATTGTGCTGCCTGCCATTAGAGTCTTGTCTGGGTGAGTTTTTACTGCCACCTGAGGGTCATAACAGACAGGTGCTTCCGCCTGTGAACAGAAAGTGCTAACAGGCTCACTTTGATAAAAATTAACAAAGCTTGGCTTAGCCCCAACTTATCCACTCTATCAGATGACATCAGCACATAAAGTGTTTTTAATCTTCAATATTTGAATGAGGCCGACCAGTTGTTGCCTTCAAGGGTCTGTGGATGACTGGATGACCTGACTTATAATTTTTTTTCTGGCTCTGCATTTTGTGCAAGGCCTTTATGAGTTTAGAAGTACATCAACTACACTTTCTACATATTTTAATGTGGCCCACATGTTGTTTCCTTCAAGGGTCTAAGGATGACTGTATTACCCTCATTTGATTCATATAATTTTTTCCTTTGTGCAAAGCCTATGAGTGTAGTGGTACCACTACATGCCAATTGGAACATAATGTGTATGAGGCCATTCTTTATGTCTAATACAGGTTGTATCTGAGTCCCTCTTCTATCTAATTTTTGGCAGTTCTTGCTTCCTTCATAAATCACACTGAAATTTCCAATTTTGTATTAAAAAATAATAAAAATGTAATAAAAGTTAATAAAAAAATTAATTTTGGTTTACTTAAATTATTATTTTTTTAAATCCTTTTTAAAATTTGCCTTATACAAGTCATTATACAGGAGTGAATGTTTCTTAAAACATTTTTCCTGTAAATTCCAATTTATTTTGAAGTTTTGGAGTAGAAGTAAAAGTGTTACACCATTGTTCTCAGCAGTGATCTTGGAGTCAGAGATGCTTCCAGGGGTCTTCCACATGCTGTTCTCCTTCCATTTAGCTCTGTTTACATCCATTTCAACATTTTCACTGTACCCCAGACATCCTTTTAAGGTCTTCCAGAAAAATGCTTGGATTTCCCATTGACTTCCAATATACTCGTTACTCTAAACAAGCATCTGATCATTAGGATTTACTCGGTATGAGTAACAATCATCCAAGCATTTTAGTGCTCGATTATCCCTATTCCTTAAATATGATTCCAAGACAGAATGCTAAACTTTTGTGTCTATTGTGTGATATAAAATTATAAGATGATTTATTCTATAATACTCATTTTAATATGAAATCTTGCCCTAGGAAAACATCTGTACCTTGAAAACAGATGGTTTAAACATGCAAGTCATTACCTGAGCAACATTACCTTAAGGATAATGGAAGACTTCAGCTAACCGCCATCAACTGCTATCTCTGAGTTGCAGCATTCATAATTAAAGGTGCCAATTTCTTTCATCATTTCTTTTGGATTAGAATTTGTACAAATAAAAATGTCGAAGAAATACCCTCGTGAAACTGGAAACACAGACCTGACATATTAGAATGCAGCGGGTGTATGGTACCTTTCTAATAACCTTCATCTTTATGCAAGTTTCACTGATATCTTTTTCTAAATAGTAATTAGTGTTGAGCATTCCGATACCGCAAGTATCGGGTATCGGCCGATACTTGCGGTATCGGAATTCCGATACCGAGATCCGATACTTTTGTGGTATCGGGAATCAGAATCGGAAGTTCCCAGTGTATGGTTCCCAGGGTCTGAAGGAGAGGAAACTCTCCTTCAGGCCCTGGGATCCATATCCATGTAAAAAATAAAGAATTAAAATAAAAAATAGGGATATACTCACCCTCTGACGCGCCCTGGTAGTAACCGGCAGCCTGCTTTGCTTAAAATGAGCGCGTTCAGCACCTTCCATGACGTCGCGGCTTCTGATTGGTCGCGTGCCGCTCATGTGACCACCACGCGACCAATCACAAGCCGCGACGTCATCCCTCAGGTCCTAAATTCCCTTCTAGGAATTTAGGACCTGAGGGATGACGTCACGGCTTCTGATTGGTCGCGTGGCGGTCACATGAGCGGCACGCGACCAATCAGAAGCCGTGACGTCATGGAAGGTACTGAACGCGCTCATTTTAAGCAAAGAAGGCTGCCGGTTCACAGCGGTAAGGTCCAGGCTGCGTCGGAGAGGTGAGTATATCAATATTTTTTATTTTAATTCTTTATTTTACACATTCATATGGATCCCAGGGCCTGAAGGAGAGTTTCCTCTCCTTCAGACCCTGGGAACCATCAGGGATACCTTCCAATACTTGAGTCCCATTGACTTGTATTGGTATCGGGTATCGGTATCGGCGAGATCCGATTCTTTGCTGGTATCGGCCGATACTTTCCGATACTGATACTTTCAAGTATTGGATGGTATCGCTCAACACTAATAGTAATGTATATAAAAAAGAGAGGCCCCAATGACACAATTGAAATTATTATGCCAAGTTTTTCCACCTATGGCAGAAGAGTCTAATGTTTGTCTCCCCCCTCTCCCACATGCTTTGTATGACCCTTAGATCAATCTCCCCCCCTCCCCCCCAGATTCACTCGGCTTGCAGATTAGCTTCAGTCTGAAAATTTGTTTTCAATCAAAATTGCCCTCATTGACTTTAGTGAAGTAAAGGGGCTAAAAAGTAAAATACAAATGCCCAAATATAATACCCAATGTCACAAGCCATATGCGGCCATCAGTATGTACTCGCCAGAAGCTCAGATGTCCTTTGTGTCCCAAAATGTCCACCCACCCTGGACGAATGAGCCCAAGAGAGAACCTCCGGTCACAAATTTGGTGGTACAAAAGTCTTGCCCAGGGGCACAGACTCTAGTGAAACCGGAGCCACGGTTCTCAGGCTCTCAGAAGGGACAATAAGCCGAGGCTCCTCCTCTGATGATAGTGATGACACTACGGAGCGGGAGAGAGCGTCGGCACAAATGTTCTTCTCACCGAAGAGAAAATGGAGGGTGAAATGGAACCAGGAGAAGAACAGGAACCATCTGGCCTGGCGAGTATTTAGCAGCTGCAAATACATCAAATTTTTGTGGTCTGTAAAAACTTGGAAGGGAAAGTGAGCCCCCTCCAGGAGGTGTCTCCATTCTGAGAAAGCCAACTTCATGGCTAGCAACTCCCTGTCCCCAGTGGAATAATTCCTCTCCGCTGGTGAGAAGGTCTTGGAGAAGAAGAAGCAAGGATGCTTCTGACCTTGAGCATCCTTTTGGAAGAGGACTGCTCCAGCACCAATGGATGAGGCATTCACCTCCATTATAAATCACTTATCTACAACGAGGCGATGTAGGATGGGAGCGCTAGCGAAGTGTGACTTAATAGCGAGAAAGGCCTTGGAGACTTCCTCCGACCACAATTTGGGATTTGCTCCCTTCTTGGTGAGGGCAACTGTCATGGTTCCCAATGGCAAGGGAACGTAAAAAACACATAAGTAACGAACGAGCTCTCGGGTGATGGAAACTCGAGTTGACCGTGAGCTAAATCTACCACACAACTAACAGTAGCCAGGGAGCATACCTACGGCTTCCTATATGCCACGCGCCAGCCGGAGGACTAACTACGCCTGGTAGAGGAAGAAACAGACCTGGCTTACCTCTAGGGAAATACCCCAAAAGATGATAGCAGCCCCCCACATGTAATAACGGTGAATTAAGAGGAAAAGACATACACAGTATGAAAGTAGATTTAGCAAAGAGAGGTCCACTTACTAGATAGCAGAAGGATACAAAAGAGGACTTCACGGTCAACTGAAAACCCTTTCAAAAACCATCCTGAAATTACTTTAAGACTCCTGTGTCAACTCATGACACAGGAGTGGCAATTTCAGCCCGCAAGAGCTTCCAGCTACAGAGAATTACAAAAACTGCAAACTGGACAAAAGGTACAAAACAAAAGGACAAAGTCCACTTAGCTGATCAGCAGACTAGTAGCAGGAACATGCAACCGAAGGCTCTGGTTACAATGATGACCGGCAAGGAAATGACTGGAGAGCAAGGCTAAATAGGAAACTCCCAAACACTGATGGAAGCAGGTGAACAGAAGAAGCAAAGTGCAAACAAGTCACCAGTACCACCAGCAACCACCAGGGGAGCCCAAAAAGCGGATACACAACAGTACCCTCCCCTTAAAGGGAACCTGTCACCACGTTTTTGGAAGATGGGATAAAAATAGCGTTAAATAGGGGCAGAGGTGGGCGTTACATTAGTGTGTGTGTTATGCGTTTATTACCCACCTAAGTTGCCGAAATAACTTTGCAAAGTCTCCGTTTTCGCCTGTCAATCAGGCTGGTCAGGTCGCATGGGCGTTGTCTTCCCCCAGATTTGGCGTAGTTTTCCGTTGGTGGCGTAGTGGTGTGCGCATGCCCAAAGTCCGGAATCCTCTTCCAGGGGATTTAAAATAGCGCGGTGTTCGTTATTGCATTGGTGATCGGTGGGCGCGGCCATCTTCCTTTGGCCGCGCGTGCGCAGAAGCGGCGCTCTGCTGGCCGCGGCTTCAGGAAAATGGCCGCCGCGATATCCATCTGCGCACGCGCGGCATCCCGCGGCCATTTTCCTGAAGCCGCGGCCAGCAGAGCGCCGCTTCTGCGCACGCGCGGCCAAAGGAAGATGGCCGCGCCCACCGATCACCAATGCAATAACGAACACCGCGCTATTTTAAATCCCCTGGAAGAGGATTCCGGACTTTGGGCATGCGCACACCACTACGCCACCAACGGAAAACTACGCCAAATCTGGGTGAAGACACCACGCCCATGTGACCTGACCAGCCTGATTGACAGGCGAAAACGGAGACTTTGCAAAGTTATTTCGGCAACTTAGGTGGGTAATAAACGCATAACACACACACTAATGTAACGCCCACCTCTGCCCCTATTTAACGCTATTTTTATCCCATCTTCCAAAAACGTGGTGACAGGTTCCCTTTAAGGAGGGGGCACCGAACCCTCACAAGAACCGCCAGGGCGATCTGGATGAGCCCTATGAAAGGCACGAACCAAATCCGAGGCATGAACATCAGAGGCAGTTACCCAAGAATTATCTTCCTGACCATAGCCTTTCCATTTAACCAGATATTGAAGTCTCCGTCTGGAAATATGGGAGTCCAAGATCTTCTCCACGA
This sequence comes from Ranitomeya variabilis, assembly GCF_051348905.1. NCBI lineage: Eukaryota > Metazoa > Chordata > Amphibia > Anura > Dendrobatidae > Ranitomeya > Ranitomeya variabilis. Next base: position 1,059,646,481 of record NC_135232.1, on the reverse strand, counting down.
CGTACTCCAATTCACCCTCCACCAGCACAGGAGCAGGAGGTTCAGTAGAAGGAACCACCGGTACCTCATATCTCCGCAACAACGACCGATGGAACACATTATGGATAGCGAAAGATGCCGGGAGGTCCAAACGAAAGGAAACAGGGTTAAGAATCTCCAAAATCCTATAAGGACCGATGAACCGAGGCTTAAATTTGGGAGAAGAAACTCTCATAGGGACAAAACGGGAAGACAACCACACCAAGTCCCCAACGCGAAGGTGGGGACCAACACGACGACGACGGTTAGCAAACTGCTGAGTCCTCTCCTGGGACAATTCCAAATTATCCACCACTTGTCCCCAAATCCGATGCAACCGATCCACCACCGCATCCACTCCAGGACAATCCGAAGATTCAACCTGACCAGATGAAAAACGCGGATGAAACCCTGAATTGCAAAAGAAAGGAGAAACCAAAGGGGCAGAACTAGCCCGATTATTAAGAGCAAACTCCGCCAACGGCAGAAAGGCAACCCAATCATCCTGATCCGCAGACACAAAACACCTCAAATAAGTCTCCAAAGTTTGATTAGTTTGCTTCGTCTGGCCATTGGTCTGAGGATGGAATGCAGACGAAAAGGACAATTCAATGCCCAACCTGGCACAGACTGCCCGCCAAAATCTAGACACGAACTGGGTACCCCTGTCAGAAATGATGTTTTCCGGAATACCATGCAAGCGAACCACATTTTGAAAAAACAGAGGGACCAACTCAGATGAGGAAGGCAACTTAGGCAATGGCACCAAATGAACCATTTTAGAAAAACGGTCACACACCACCCAGATGACAGACATCTTCTGAGAAACAGGGAGATCTGAGATAAAGTCCATAGAGATGTGCGTCCAAGGCCTCTTCGGAATAGGCAAGGGCAACAACAACCCACTAGCCCTAGAACAACAAGGCTTGGCCCGAGCACACACATCGCAAGACTGCACAAAAACACGCACATCTCGAGACAGGGAAGGCCACCAGAAGGATCTAGCCACCAAATCTCTGGTGCCAAAAATTCCCGGATGACCTGCCAGAGTAGAAGAATGAACTTCCGAGATGACTCTAGTGGTCCACTCGTCAGGAACAAACAGTCTACCAGACGGACAACGATCAGGTCTATCCGCCTGAAATTCTTGCAAAGCACGTCGCAAATCTGGAGAGACAGCAGACAAAACCACTCCATCCTTAAGGACACCAGCAGGTTCAGAATTCCCAGGAGAGTCAGGCTCAAAACTCCTAGAAAGAGCATCTGCTTTCACATTCCTAGAACCCGGTAAGTACGAGACCACAAAATTAAACCGGGAAAAGAACAACGACCAACGTGCCTGTCTAGGATTCAGGCGCCTGGCAGACTCCAAATAAATTAAATTCTTGTGATCAGTCAAAACTACCAACTGATGTCTGGCACCCTCAAGCCAATGACGCCACTCCTCAAATGCCCACTTCATGGCCAAAAGCTCCCGATTACCAACATCATAGTTTCGCTCGGCGGCCGAAAATTTTCGCGAAAAGAACGCACAAGGTCTCATCACTGAGCAGTCGGAACTTTTCTGCGACAAAACCGCCCCCGCTCCGATCTCGGAAGCATCGACCTCAACCTGAAAGGGAAGAGAAACATCAGGCTGGCGCAACACAGGGGCAGACAAAAAGCGGCGCTTAAGCTCCCGAAAGGCCTCCACGGCAGCAGGGGACCAATTGGCAACATCAGCACCCTTTTAGTCAAATCCGTCAGAGGTTTAGCAACGCCAGAAAAACCAGCTATAAATCGATGATAAAAATTAGCAAAGCCCAAGAATTTCTGGAGACTCTTCAGAGAAGTAGGCTGCGTCCAGTCGTAAATAGCCCGAACCTTGACAGGGTCCATCTCAATAGAAGAAGGGGAAAAAATATACCCCAAAAATGAAATTTTTTGAACCCCAAAAACACACTTTGAACCCTTTACACACACAGAATTCTCCCGCAAAACCTGAAAAACCCTCCTGACCTGCTGAACATGAGACTCCCAGTCATCAGAAAAAATCAAAATATCATCCAAGTACACAATCATAAATTTATCCAAATATTCCCGGAAAATATCATGCATTAAGGACTGAAAGACAGAAGGTGCATTAGAAAGGCCGAAAGGCATTACTAAATACTCAAAATGGCCCTCAGGCGTATTAAATGCGGTCTTCCACTCATCCCCCTGCTTAATTCGCACCAAATTATACGCCCCACGAAGATCAATCTTAGAGAACCACTTAGCCCCCCTTATGCGAGCGAACAAATCAGTCAGCAAAGGCAACGGATACTGATATTTGACTGTAATTTTATTCAGGAGACGATAATCAATACAAGGCCTCAGAGAGCCATCCTTTTTAGAGACAAAGAAAAAACCGGCTCCTAAAGGTGATGAAGGACGAATATGTCCTTTTTCCAGGGACTCCTTAATATACTCGCGCATAGCAGCATGTTCAGGTACAGATAGGTTAAACAAATGACCCTTTGGAAATTTACTGCCAGGAATCAGATCTATGGCGCAATCACAATCCCTGTGAGGAGGGAGTGAACCAATCTTAGGCTCTTCAAAAATATCACGATAATCAGACAAAAATGCCGGAATCTCAGATGGAATAGATGACGAAATGGACACCATAGGAGTGTCCCCATGAGCCCCCCGACATCCCCAGCTTAACACAGACATAGCCTTCCAGTCAAGGACTGGGTTATGAGATTGTAACCATGGTAATCCAAGCACCAAAACATCATGTAAATTGTACAACACAAGGAAGCGAATCACCTCCTGATGGTCTGGAGTCATACGCATAGTCACTTGCGTCCAGAACTGTGGTTTATTACAAGCCAAAGGTGTAGAATCAATACCCTTCAGAGGTATAGGGACTTCCAGAGGCTCTAAATCAAACCCACAGCGCCTGGCAAAGGACCAGTCCATAAGACTCAGAGCGGCGCCCGAGTCCACATAGGCATCCACGGTAATAACTGATAATGAACAAATCAAGGTTACAGACAAAATAAATTTGGACTGTAAAGTGCCAATTGAAATGGACTTGTCAACCTTCCTAGTACGCTTAGAGCATGCCGATATAACATGAGCAGAATCACCACAATAGAAGCATAACCCATTTTTACGCCTATAATTCTGCCGCTCGCTTCTGAACATAACTCTGTCACATTGCATTTTCTCTGGCGTCTCTTCAGAAGATACCGCCAAATGGTGCACGGGTTTGCGCTCCCGCAAACGCCGATCAATCTGAATTGCCATTGTCATGGACTCATTCAGACCTGTAGGCGCAGGGAACCCGACCATAACATCTTTAACGGCATCAGAAAGGCCCTCTCTGAAATTTGCCGCTAAGGCGCACTCATTCCACTGAGTAAGCACAGACCACCTACGAAATTTTTGGCAGTATATCTCCGCTTCATCTTGCCCTTGAGATAGGGCTATCAAAGCTTTTTCAGCTTGAATCTCCAAATTAGGTTCCTCATAAAGCAACCCTAAAGCCAGGAAAAATGCATCCACATTGAGCAACGCAGGATCCCCTGGTGCCAATGAAAATGCCCAATTTTGAGGGTCACCTCGCAGCAAAGAGATTACAATCTTAACCTGCTGGACAGGATCTCCTGAGGAGTGAGGTCTGAGAGAAAGGAATAATTTACAATTATATTTGAAATTCAAAAACCGAGATCTATCTCCGGAAAACACCTCTGGTGTAGGGATTTTAGGTTCAGAAATAGGAGCATGTATAACAAAATCTTGGAAATTTTGAACCTTCGTAGCAAGATTATTTAAACCTGCAGCCAAACTCTGGACATCCATGTTAAACAGCTAAGGTCAGAGCCATTCAAAGGTTAAGAGGAGGTAAGAAGCAGCTAGACAGCAATTAAGGGCTAGGCAGCAAAACTCTGAGGGAAAGAAAAAAAAAAAAATTTCCCTTCAACACTTCTTTTTCTCCTGCTTCAGCCCAAACAATTAACACTTTGTTGGCCGGTCATACTGTCATGGTTCCCAATGGCAAGGGAACGTAAAAAACACATAAGTAACGAACGAGCTCTCGGGTGATGGAAACTCGAGTTGACCGTGAGCTAAATCTACCACACAACTAACAGTAGCCAGGGAGCATACCTACGGCTTCCTATATGCCACGCGCCAGCCGGAGGACTAACTACGCCTGGTAGAGGAAGAAACAGACCTGGCTTACCTCTAGGGAAATACCCCAAAAGATGATAGCAGCCCCCCACATGTAATAACGGTGAATTAAGAGGAAAAGACATACACAGTATGAAAGTAGATTTAGCAAAGAGAGGTCCACTTACTAGATAGCAGAAGGATACAAAAGAGGACTTCACGGTCAACTGAAAACCCTTTCAAAAACCATCCTGAAATTACTTTAAGACTACTGTGTCAACTCATGACACAGGAGTGGCAATTTCAGCCCGCAAGAGCTTCCAGCTACAGAGAATTACAAAAACTGCAAACTGGACAAAAGGTACAAAACAAAAGGACAAAGTCCACTTAGCTGATCAGCAGACTAGTAGCAGGAACATGCAACCGAAGGCTCTGGTTACAATGATGACCGGCAAGGAAATGACTGGAGAGCAAGGCTAAATAGGAAACTCCCAAACACTGATGGAAGCAGGTGAACAGAAGAAGCAAAGTGCAAACAAGTCACCAGTACCACCAGCAACCACCAGGGGAGCCCAAAAAGCGGATACACAACAGGCAACCAAGGGAGCTACCAAAGTTGAGAAGTGGGAAATGAACTGGCGATAGTAATTAATGAACCCCATAAAGCGCTGCACTGCTTTAAGAGAATGGGGTTCCTGCCAGTCCATCGCAGCCTGTAGCTTGGCAGGATCCATAGCCAATCCCTGGGCAGAGATGATATAGCCCAGGAAAGGCAAGGACTCCTGCTCAAACACACACTTCTCCAACTTGGCGTAGAGGGAGTTTGCCCGTAAGAGGTCGAAGACTTTGCAAACATCTCTCCGGTGGGAGTCAATATCTGGAGAGTAGATGAGAATATCATCCAGATAGACTACGACCGAGGTGGTGAGCATATGCCGGAAGATGTTGTTCACAAAGTCTTGGAAAATGGCTGAAGCATTACGGAGCTTGAAGGGCATCACCAGATATTCATAGTGCCCATCCCTGGTGTTAAAAGCCATCTTCCATTCATCCCCCTCATGGATGCGAATCAGGTTGTAAGCACCCCGCAGATCTAATTTAGTAAATACCCTTGCTCCGAATTGCCTATCAAAGAGCTCAGATATCAGGGGTAGTGGGTACTTATTCTTAACGGTGATTGTGTTAAGACCCCTGTAGTCTATGCACGGACGTAGTTCTCCATTCTTCGTCTGCATGAAGAAGAACCCAGCCCCTGCAGGTGACACTGACTTCCTAATGAATCCTCTTGCCAGATTCTCTCGGATGTACTGGGACATTGCCTCTGTCTCCGGAAGAGATAATGGATAGACTCGACCTCGGGGAGGCTCTGCACCAGGCAAGGGATCAGTAGGACAGTCATAGGGGCGGTGAGGCGGAAGGGTCTCCGCAGCCCTTTTGGAGAACATGTCCGCATTGGGCCAATAGTGCTTGGGGAGAGAGGAAAGATCTGCGGGTACCTCAGTTGTAGCAACCTGAATGCACTCCCTTTGACATCTACCCTCACAGGATTTACTCCATCCCAGAATTCTCCCTGAGGACCACTCTATATGAGGAGAGTGGTAGCGTAGCCATGGTATCCCCAACAGGACCTCATCAATACCCTCGGGAATGACTAGTAGGGAAATAATCTCCTGACGAAATGAAGACATGGAAAGGGTGAAAGGAATGGTTTGGTGTGTAATCTGTGAGGGTAGTGTCGACCCATTTACCACTCAACCATTCACAGGTTTGGCGAGCATCACCAGGGGTATTGCGTGTTGCTGGGCGAAAGCAGATGACATAAAATTGCCCTCCGTTCCGGAGTCCCTGCAAAGCTTTACCATAAGAGTGGATGGGCCTATGGTAATTGTCCCCTTGAAGAACAATTTGGAGGAAAACGTCACGGTGTCTAGTGTACCTCCTCCGACTACCACTAGACGCTGACGTTTTCCCTACCACTGAGAACACCTGGAGGCAAGGTGTCCTGACTGCCGGCAAACATGACAGACCTTAAGTGGTCTGGGACTTAGATCCCACTCATGACACCTCCATGGCCGTGACTCGGATGCCTGGACCGGAGATTCCAGAGGTTCGGCGAAGGTGGGAGCCAGCTGAAACCTCTGCCTACACTGGGCTCGGTCCAACCTTCGCTCATTAAAACGAAGGTCGATGCAAGTTGATACTGCTATGAGCTCCTCCAGTGTGGCGGGAATCTCCCTAGTGGCCAAAGCGTCCTTCACATGTTCAGCCAGCCCCCTCCAAAATACCAGAATGAGGGCTTTATCTTGCCACTCCAGCTCGGATGCTAAAGTCCGGAAGTGGACGACAAAATGGCTGACCATGGATGAACCCTGAGTCAATGCCAGCAGTTGAAGAGCCGAATCATGGGTGACTCGAGGTCCTAAAAAGACCTGTTTCAGAGTGCTCAAAAACTGAGGTGCACTCTGCATCACATGATCGTTGTGCTCCCACAGTGGCGTAGCCTACTCCAACGCCCTGTCCGACAGACGATAAATAATGAATCCCACCTTTGCCCACTCTGTGGGAAAATGTGCAGCCAGGAGCTCGAGGTGTATACTGCACTGGCTCATAAAACCCCTACATGATTTACTGTCACCAGAGTATTTCTCTGGCAGCGGGAGGTGGGATAAGGTCGGAACAGGGGTGGCAGTTGTTAAAGTTGCTGCAGCCACGCTAGCAGCCTGAACAGCTATGGCGGTAACATCCACAGCTGAGGTTGCACGCTTGAGAGCCGCCAACCTGCCCTCCAGCTGCTGGATGTACCCCTGCAATCGCTGTTCATCCGCCATTACTTAGCTAGACCCTGGCGCTAGTATATTGTTAGGGCTAGCGGAACGCACTGAGTATAGATAGGTAGCTACAAGGTGCATTCGCAGCCCGGGCTCCACCGTGCAGAGATATCTGCTGCTAAGTAACAGCGGATAAACTCTGAGCTCACACGTGGGTTAAGCTTCACCCCGTGTGAACTGGAAGCGATCTCTGTTGCATCACAGAGTCGCGCTGAACACAAACTATTACCCTAACTAGGGTTGTGCTTGCTCTGGAACTCTTTTGTACTAATCGCACACATGAAGGAACCAGATGCTAAGCCAAGGCTAATTGCCCCCAATTACGCTAGCTGCCTGCCTGAGTGTACAGTCCCAAAGCTACAGCCTCACACCACATATGAATAGAGTGGTATAGTATCCACTGGCATAAGCCAAACACATTTGATACTAGTGCATGGCTGCACTTTTATAGTTGCAGCTCTTCAGGACCTTCCTGGTGGACCAATGGGAGCTGCTACAGGACCTGAGCTTGTGACCCCCGACCTCCAATGAGAGGTCCTCCCGTGGGCATGCTCAGTGCGTGAAAAGCAGGACTTAGTCCCAGAAAAGCCTGCTCGACGCTGACCAGTGCTGGCTACAAAGACAGAGCCTGGAAAGGCAGCAGTAACCATTTGCACAGTATCAGGCTGAGCCAGATGCTGGGACTGACATCTCTGCTGAGCACGTTCCACTATGGCTGGAGGAGAATGGGAGACCGCAGCAGAAATGGTTCAAGATTCCCCCTGTGCAGTGGTGGGAACTTGACACCTAAACACACATAGTAAACATTGAAAGAAGACAACAATCATAATTTTGTAGATAAAGTGCATTATTCATATTGATGAATTTCACTCTTGGTCTCCTTTAAACTACAGACTGCATATTTCAGGTTGGATATTGGGCTGAAAGACAAATGTCACGCTAGCTATGTTAATCAATAGGCTTCATGTGGGGAAGGATAATTACCAGCAGAGCCAGCATATCTAATGGCCACATGCTAGTATTATGGTCAACATTTTGTTAAAATATTTAGCTGCCATTCATTTCATTTAGTGTAATTAGGCTTGCAGTGTTGAAGATGGTTCCTGATAAATCATAGAGCCACCACTGTTCAGATGATGGATATGATGCTTTATTTTTACTTCCAGCTGTTCCTGAATAAAATGAGAAAAATATAGTTTAGAAAAAAATAATAAAGCTGACTATTAGATACTATTATACTGAATGGTATTAAAGAACTGAATGCGAAAGAAATACACAAGAATCTCAAAGATCACAGATACAGCAGTGTGTTTAAAGGCACATGCCAGGGTGGGGACACGGGGATTCAAGGACACCAAAGAGCGCTTCTCTTTTTCATGCACCACTACCGTGAACTGGACCTTATTGCGTGTGTCAGAGTTATTGATGTATGAGATAGTGATCCAGAGGCTACAAATGCTTTTGAAGGGTAGGTACACTTTCATAAATAAACAGGAAAAGTGAAGATAAGAAACTATGTAATGTGTCTTATTAGAGAAAAATGCTTCTTTCATCACTTATCAGTCATTTTTTGACTCCCGTACTGATCATTCACTCTGAAAAATTGCCCAAATCTGTTTTCAAATCTGGCTACTAATGCACAGAGAAATACTGGTAAAATGCCCAATATAAGTCATTAAAAAGAGGACATCAAAAGGAGATAGGTTTTGCTCTTATTTTATTCTTTTTGCTCCCCTACGTATTCCGTTTTTTGTTTTTTTGAAATCCGTCATACAGTTCCAATGATATGCAGCTTTTTATTTAGCGCTTATTTCATGGTCTTTACCAAGGGGGTATTGCTCACATGAGAATTTTGCAGAGCCGAGTAATTAATTGCCCCCCCCCCCCGAGAATCCTATGAGCCACACCCCAAGGGTAAAGACCATAAAAATTAGCACTAAATAAAAAGGCCCATATCTCCAGAATCGTATGGAGAATTTAATAAAAAAAAAAAACACCAAAATACTCAGGAGAGAAGCGGGATTAAAATAATAAAAAAAAGCTGGCCAATTTTGACCAGGTGACAGGTCCTCTTTAATAGCCAAAAATAGTCTTATTCCTTTTATACACACACTTTGATTTCCAGAACTTGATGTATAAGCGACAAAGGACTATAGATCGCATATGACAAGACTATTAGTATAGGGATAGATTGAACCAGGAGAGTAAATAGAATAGGTGCAAGGGTCACAATTTCACCAGACCCCTAGAACCTAGGGGGCCCAAAAGGTTCCTTTGCCCATATGAAAAGACATTACTATTAAAAATCTGCTAATCCCGCATGCTTCTACATAGCCCAAAGCTTATGTTTTTTCATGACACATTGTACTTTATGATAGTATTAGATTTAGGTCAATATGTTTTCCATTTAATTTATCAAAATATCTGAAGTTTGATGAAAATTTTTGAAAAATATGCAATATTCAAACTTTCAATTTTTATACCATCATGCCAGATAGTAATAACACATAGAAAACCTTTAAATAAACAACATTTAACATGGGTCTATTTTACATCCGCATAATTTTTGAAAAGTCTTTTTTGTTCTATAAGGATGTTTTATAGGTTAAAGGGAACTTGTCAGGTTCACCATGTCCTCCAACCCAGCGGCATTCACCTACAATATGCATGAGTAAATTCCCTGCCTATCCAACCCTGTTTAATGTTATTCAGTGAAAATGAGATATAAAAAAGCATTTATAATGTCCCCTTTTCCTATACTAAGGAGGGCTTTGACTAGTCAATGGGGCGTTAGCTTCCCTAGACTAGTCAGTCCTCTTTCCATTTTATCATGCTCCTGTTGGACGCTCATTTCGGCAGCGTCACTGCGTCTCTGGAGCCATCTTCTGAACTTGCGGCGATGCTCAGTGCATCTCTGAAGCCAGGAATCGTACACCTGGTTTCAGAGACGCAGTGACGCTGCCGAAATGAGCGGCACGCATTCGCGAGATTTGCATCAGCTGGTGATGACGCTGGCTCATGCAAACTATGTTATCACGCCCACAGGGGCATGATAGCATGGAAAGAGGGCTGAATAATCTGGAGAAATGAACACCCCATCAACTAGTCAAAGCCTTCATTAGCATAAGAAAAAGGGAACATTTTAAATGCTTTTTTTATCCCTCGTTTTCACGGAATAACCTTGAACAGGGCTGGTTAGGCAGGGAATTTAAACATGTATAGGTGAATTTGGAATGCCCGCCAGGGCAGTGGGGATACTCGGTACCAGGTCCAGTACTTCAAGGGATGTGTCAGGGCAATGGCGACCCGGTCCGTGGCTCTGGGTGCCCATGTTAAAGGGATGGTCTTTAAAGGGGTGTGTGAGATAATAAAAGTGGTATTCAGTCAGGGATGACCGACGCTACTTAAAGGGGTCCACTGGGGTGATGTTATGGCAGCTTGGATGGTGTAGCTTCCCACAGGTGAAGCTGGATCCCCAGGGCTCCCGCAGTAGTAGGGTCAGATGGTAGGTGGTGTAGAAAGAAACAGAGGACACAGGGTTGCAGTCTCTTTACCTCTTAACTGTATGATTCAGGCAGCAACAGCCCAGGGTACCGGATCACAGGTACTGGAGGTGGTCTGGCTGGCTTGGAAGCATCTCAGGAATCCCCCTAGCCAGGTGGGGTTGGAAGCCTTCCTTCTAGCACTGTGTTGTACTCCCTTGCTGCGTTAGGCCCCACACAAGATCCTCACGTTCTCTCTCTATCCCTCTTTAGGTAGGACACTAACCCGTACAACAGGTAACTAGAGCCTTTTTACAGGATCTATATCAACGCCCGGGCTCTATCTGTTACTGTGTCCTCCAGTGGCAGCCAGGCCGGTCCTGGTATATAGGGCATGGATAGCGGCATTATAGGAGCAGTTACTGCGGTGGGGTCCGGCCGATTTGCTGGAGCTGCGGGCACTGTGGGGCGTGGTGGCATCGTGGAGCCTGTGGCTGCATCCACTGCGGGGCCTGGGGGCATCATGGGGCATGCAGCTGCGACCGCCGCTAGTTCTTTTCCCGGGTCTGACATTTCTCTTCCCCATGCTAACCTTTAAGCAGGCCTGATGCTGCAGACAGTGGTACCTCCTGCGCTCGGTGCGGTGCTCCTCCCGGTCCTCCTTCCGGGGCTATTGGCGTCCTCACTTGCAGCTCTCTCTTGTCAGCACAGCACCTGCTTCCTCTTCGCGCTTCTCTCCTCAAGCTCTGCCCACAATGGCACATCCCTCTTTTCCTGCACTCCTTGTGGCGCTCTTTTTAGCGGCCGTTTTTTTTGGTGGCTATTTTGAAAATAAAGCACGCGCACTGAGTGACGCAGTAATGGCGATGTTTTGATGGCGATGTTTTAAAACCTCATTAAAGTCTTTGGCACACAATTTAATAAAGTCTCTATTTTAAGTACAGTTTCTTAGGCACACAAAACCCACTTCAAAGGGTCAGTCCATCCTGTTCATGATGCCATAATGGAATGCCCGCAAGGGCAGTGGGATACTCGGTACCGGGTCCATTACTTAAAGGGATGTGTCACTGCAGCGGGGGTGACCCGGTCCGTGGCCCTGGGCACCCATGTTAAAGGGATGGTCTTTAAAGGGGTGTGTGAGATTATAAAAGTTTTTGATGCTACCTGTGGTATTCAGTCAGGGATGATCGACGCTGCTTAAAGGGGTCTGGTGGTAGTCCGGCTGGCTTGGAAGCATCTCAGGAATCCCCTTAACTAGGTGGGGTTGGAAGCCTTTCTTCTAGCACTGTGTTGTAGTCCCTTGCTGCCTTAGGCCTCACACAAGGTCATCATGTTCTCTCTCTGTTCCCCTTTAGGTAGGACACTAACCCATACGACAGGTAACTTGAGCCTTTTTACAAGATCTCTATCACGACCCAGGCTCTATCTGTTATTGTGTCCTAGGGTGTTAATGGTGGACAGGTAACTTGAAATCTAGCTGTCTGCTGGTTTCTGCCATGGGGCATGAAGTTACCCCCACTACCTCGGTCTTCCGGCTACCGGTAAATGGGCTCAGCATGGAGGAAGTTCAGTCACACCTTCTCTCTCCAGCTCTTTACTTCGCCTTTACTCCTTCCTCCTTTCAGTCTATTTACGAGTTGCTCTGCTCTCTTTGCCCTTCCCAGGAGCTGCAGAATCACTCGTCTGCATGGCCCCAGCTTGTCTTCCTCTCTCTTCACTCTCCTCTCACCAACTGTCCAGCTCTCCCCAACTACCTAGCAACTGCCTAGCAACTGACTCCTCCTCCCGATCAGAGAGAGCAGCTCCTTGAAGTCGGGTGTAGAGCTCCCCCTTCTGGCCTGGAGTCAGAACGGTGTTGTATGTGCTGAATACCTGTTAAAGGAATCCTTCCTCGCTTCCAAGCATGACATCACTCTCCCCGTGAGGAAAGCAATGCCACTGTAACAACCGGTTACCTGGGGTGTTACAAATGCTGCTGGGTTGGAGGTCATGAGGGACCTGACAGTTTCCCTTTAACATTTTAGCATAAATTTAACATTTTTTCAAGTAAATTTACAAATCCTTTGTTTTTCATACTGACCTATTCAGTTGTGAAATGACTTTGAGAGGATTATATACTGGAAACTCCCAAAACTGATACGATTTTAAGAACAGCAGTTCTCAAGTTATTCAAACCTTCTTTCAGGAAGTTTGTTAACCATTCAAGTGCTACATTTTATCCACTAAAATATTTCTTCCTTCAACCTCGGGTTGCAATGGCAACCATCAGCAATCCAGTGGCAATCAAATAGTGACCATGGGGTTAAAGAGAGTGTCCATGGGGTTACAGAGGGAGCCCATTCCTCCTGTTAACCATCTAGATGCTGCTGTCACTATTGACAGCAGCATCTAGTGGGTTAAACAGCTATCATCGATGCTCATATCATTCTTGGCCAATAAAGAAAGATATTAGTCATACTATACAGCTGAAACATTTATAAAGGTGTATTGGTGATGTATGGAAGCCAAAAAAAATTATAGTGGGGTAGTTATCTGTGTAAAGAAATGTAAATTCCTCCAGACACTGAATGTAGAAATCCAATTAAATGGATCAGTTGCAAATGACAGGCACTCAATAAAGTTAGCCTAAAATATCATCTTGTTCAAGAAACCAGTTTGTTCAAACTATAACGCAATATTACCAACATGCAGAGGTGTTGCATTAATTTGCTATTTTTTTTTGCCATTAACTTTTAAGAAACCCTTGGAGAAATTGAAGCTATTTTTCTTTTGCCTGTATATTTTTATCACTTACAATAGTCCTGAAAATATTTCACCCTCACTGTGTGAAGCTTTGCCTTATGCAATACTTATGGCTTTTCTGTTCTTCCATTAGAAACAGTGATTGCAATGACGTTTCGTAGCATTGACAAAACAGCAGTAAATCTCAGCAGTTAGAAATCTACTAATGAGCAAGCTCCAGTCCTACAGTGCCACTACCATTTAGCTATAGCAGCAGCGGCGTCCTGTGATGTAATGTATTGTAAGAGAAAATACAAACTTAAAAGAATGGCAGCACAATGAATGGTCATCTCTTTTGTCATCAAAGAATCACAAAATAATATGACACGTTCTCAGAAATAAGCCACATTTGTCCTTGGGGAACAGCATGCATCATTCGTTTTATATCCTGTGCATTGACCCTGCAGGAATTAGTTAGCTTCTTCATTTGGCTTAGTTCTCCTATATTTTTGGAGATTGCTATAAGTTATCAGTTGTGATTAGGGTTAATGTTTTATACACTGTTCCCCTTTTGAAGCCCAAGTCTTTGTCATGGGCTCGGAATAATTGCTTTCATATGGCTGAACATGTATGGCTTCTGCCATACTTTGAAAATAAAGGCACCCACCTAAACAGATTAGTCTAAGGTCATTCAGACCCTGCACCGATATCGACAGTCTTGACAACAATCTTATGTTTTGGGGGGGCATCCTGTCAGAGAAGATAAAAATAAGGAATGGCTCATATCGTATTGCATATCCTTCTGTTTTCAGTGGTACAACCCACCACCAGAGGTGTTTGGCAGCTGCTCACTCATAGATGACAAAATAGTAGTCAGTGGAACAGTAGAGATAGCTGACAACTGAAAGATCGGCCATTGTTCAGTCAACAGCTATCTATTATGTATGGGGGGCTTCATAAACAATGGGACACTGTGTTAAACATGTGGGTGAGATTTGGAACTTACCACCTTACCACTTGAAGTCAACCGTCCTACTGAAATTCTTTGGAGTCTAAGCTACAAGCTTCTCAACACCTTAAATTAAAGTCAGCTGATCATCTAATGTGTATGATGAGTATGACCTGTACCCAGACAGAAGTCTGGAGAAAGAAGGATCCAGCAGTTTGAACTTACTTGGTGGCAGGTAAGCCAGTGCCAAAGGTGTCTGTCAGAATGTTCCTCATCTCTCCCCTTTAAAAACATATGAATGCTTAGCTGATCCAAATGGTCATGTTTATGGTGAGGTTAGGAGAGATACCTTGTGTGGACAACAGTATTGGGACGCCTCTTTTAGTCATTGAATTCAGATTTTTCACTCAGAACCAATAGCACAGGTGTGTAACATCCGCCACCTCGCCGAGCAGTGGGCCTTCACTGACTTTAGTGACAGAATGGTTTGCTCTAAAGAACTGAAGTAGACTATGGTACTTTATCAGGATGCCACTGTTCTAAGAAATCAGTTCATTAATTTCTTCTCTCCTAACTATTCCGTTATTATCGTGCATGGTATTATTAAAAGGTGCAAATGTTAAGGAACCACAGTAACTCAGCCATAAAGTGTAATAATGTCTACTCTATGTGAGGATCACCGAATATTGAGATGCATAGTTTTGCTTTCTTAATGGCATGGGGATTCATATCCGAGCAGCTGCAGTCAAGTCTTTCATCACCCAGCCCACCACAATGCTAATCGTGAGATGGAGCGGCTCAAAGCATGTCAACACTGGAGTCTGGAGCAATATAAGAGTTTTTTGTGGAGTGATGATTCATGCTTCTCTAACTGGTAGTTTGATAGATAGATTACCTGTCTGACTGCATTGTACCATATGTAAAGTTTGCTCGGGAAGGGATAATTCTATGGTCTTGTTTTTCAGGTGTTGCCTAGGTCCTATAGTTTCAGGGAAAGGAAATCTTAATGATGCAGCAAACCAAGACATTGCATGCTTACAACTTTGTTGGAGGTCTGACAAAAGTACTTTTCTGTTCTCAATGACTGTCCCAGGTCACAAAGCAAGGTCCACTAAGACATGGTTGGTGAGTTCGGGGTGGAAATTCTTGACTGGTCCAAAGTGAGCCCTAACCTCAAACCCATCATACACTTTTGAGATGAACTCAGTTGGAGATTGCGAGTTAGACCCTCTCGTTCATGGTTGATAGCCATAGGCACTACTATTGGGAGTGGTGCGCAAGTAGGTGCCCAAACCATATATCTTTGTAGAACAACTTGGCACACACGTGATACGATGCAAATGTGATTTTAATAAGAGAGTACATACACCAGACGTTTCGGTCATAGACCTTCTTCAATGTACTAAACAAGATAATAAATAATAACAAAATAAATAAAGTATATACAAAAAATTTCATATAAATCAATGGTCTCATGTATGTTAAAGTAATTAGACATGTAATTGCTGCAGAATTTACCATATCGGTCCAATGTGAGATGCACTATGGAAGAACGTTCTAATAATCATGCACTAGTAGTGTAGAGGAGACTTTTGGTGGTGACCGTTAGTGGTGAGAGGTAATTTATGCTCTGTGCATTAAGTGAGGGAAGGAAGATGGAAACCTACCCTCTCTCAAAGAGATGACAAATGAACGGATCTTTTAAGGATCCTTTAGTGCCTTACAAGCGCACAGACCGAGCCGATCTATACAGGATAGCCTAAGGGGTATGTTCACTCTTATTTCCTCCTAGGGTGTTACTACATTATCCCAGAATCTGAGACTTTTTATGCATATCTATAGGTAATTTGCCCAAAAGATCCGTTCATTTGTCATCTTTTTGAGAGAGGGTAGGTTTCCATCTTCCTTCCCTCACTTAATGCACAGAGCATAAATTACCTCTCACCACTAACGGTCACCACCAAAAGTCTCCTCTACACTACTAGTGCATGATTATTAGAACGTTCTTCCATAGTGCATCTCACATTGGACCGATATGGTCAATTCTGCAGCAATTACATGTCTAATTACTTTAACATACATGAGACCATTGATTTATATGAAATTTTTTGTATATACTTTATTTATTTTGTTATTATTTATTATCTTGTTTAGTACATTGAAGAAGGTCTATGACCGAAACGTCTGGTGTATATACTCTCTTATTAAAATCACATTTGCATCGTATCATGTGTGTGCCAAGTTGTTCTACAAAGACCCTCTCGTTCAACATCTTTGTCTGACTACACAAATGCTCTTCTAGATGAATGGGCAAAAATTCCCAGATACACTAAAATTATGTAGAAATCTTCCCCAGAAGAGTAGAAGCTCTTATGGCTACAAGGTGGGGACCAACCCCATATTAATGAATATGGGCTTAAAAATGGGATGTCATGAAAGTTCCTGTAGATGTATGTACAGGTCTCCCAATACTTCTGTGTATATATTGTGTATGTGTTAAAAAGCACATTCTGCTGGAAATTAGTGAAACTTATTTTAAAAAAGTCCCAAAATATGGACAGTTAATTTACAGTCGGCATCATAACATCAATGTGACCCACAGGAATATCCTCAGTAACTGCTCAAATCTCACATCTTCTATTTGACAGCTTGATGTCGGTTGTACACATGAACAATCTATGCAGGCAGGAAGCGCAATCCTATTAATAGTGCAGGCAATGACTGCAGAACAAAGCACAAACGGTATATGCTGGAAATGAACATAACACTACTTCAATAGCAATCTAAAGCCAGTACTGCCTGCGACCTCTTCATTGAACCGTTACATTACATTCCTCTGCAGTAGCAATATACAGGGAGATATATCTGGCTATTTTCCATCATCCCAATTATGTGTCACTATATATTTGGAGTCTTAAGATTGTACAGTTTTAAGACACATCAGGATATTTCACACTTTTAAATTGCATTGATTGTACATGATATTTGCCCTTCTCATTATTTTGTACCACTATATGATATCTCTACAGAGCAAAATAAAAGATATTCCTGCGTGAAATATGAGAAAAAGTACTGTGCAAAATGGATTTAAAGGGACCCTGTCATGTCAAAAATCACTATGAACCAGTGGATATGAGGATAATATACAAGTTAACATTGTTATAAAGCTGTTTAGCGACTGCATTGAAAGAGCAGGAGGAAATTCAGACCCCTTGAAATTTTTCACTCTTTGTTTCATTGCAGCCATTTGGTAAATTACAAAAGTTCATTTTTTTTTCATTAATGTACACTCTGTATCCCATCTTGCCTTAAAAACCCCCCAGAAATGTAGAAATTTTTGAAAATTTATTAAAAAAGAAAAATTTAAATATCACATGGTCACAAGTATTCAGACCCTTTGCTCTGACACTCATATTTAAGTCCACGTGGTTGC
Source organism: Ranitomeya variabilis (assembly GCF_051348905.1). Classification (NCBI taxonomy): domain Eukaryota; kingdom Metazoa; phylum Chordata; class Amphibia; order Anura; family Dendrobatidae; genus Ranitomeya; species Ranitomeya variabilis. Next base: position 1,059,628,910 of record NC_135232.1, on the reverse strand, counting down.
TATCTGTTTCTAATATAGGTCACAGCTAGGTGTTTTGCACTGTTTTAAGTACTTTTATCATTTTTGGTGTCATCTTCCTCACTGATTGATGCTTTTGGCACTGACTAGGCATCAACTGATGTCATGATGTTGTGTGCTGATGGAAGACCCTCGAGACCTAGTGAGTGTGTAAGGAGGAAGACCGGGCTACGGGTACCTTTGTGATGCCGGGTCCGGAACTGTCGAGGCTGCGTCCAATGTTGCCGAGGGGAAGGAATGGGGAACTGGACAGGACCCGTGACCTGGTGAGAGGGGGCGTGGTAAGACCAGGCAGGGAGCAGGAAGCACAGGAGAAAAACAGAGTTTTCCCGCTGGCAGAGAGAAGCAGAGGGGGTAGACTGCGCTCTGCAGCGAGAGAGACAGAGCGGAGTCATGCCTCACCAGAGCTTGCATGAGGGCCTGCGAGAGTTAGTGAGCACGCAGAGCGTCTGGCGCTCCGCTAAGCAGCGCGCGATGCTCACATTGAGAAGCCGGTGCCGGGTGCCAGAGCTTGCAGTGTGTTCCTCATCTTTCACAGGCATGCAGCAGAGCACGCATAGGACAGAGACCTCTGCAGCAACCCTTCCCCACACTTTTGTTGCAAAGATTAATGGACTAGGGGCTCAGCAGGCAAAACTGGAGACTGCCCGTTGCCGTCAGAAGCTTGTTTGTGCATGGGCGGGTTATGCCTGAAGACACTGTGCCACCCGTTGTTGGGACTACCATCACTACTGGACTACATGCGGCTGAGGAACATAGGAGTCACGATAAGTTCATAACAAGACTGTTATGTTATATTACCATTTCCTTTGTTAACTACCTGTTGTCTCCCTGCGAGGAGTTTTCCCTATTGTTATAATTAAATTGCATTATTGTTAACCCTTGCTCTGCCTTCCCTGTGTCACTGCATCCCGGAACCTGCTTACAAGTGTCAGAAGCTCCTAAGAGTGAACAAGATTGAGGACAGAAGAGGAGACTGGAGTCGAAGGGAGAAAATTATCCAGCAGAGGAGTGAGAGCTGCAGACAGGTGAAGGGTAAGGTGAGCATAATTTTTTTTTATTTTTTAGACCCTCCATGTACTATATTCTAGGGTCAGCATCTTTTAAGAAAAATCGAAAGAAGTGAACTGGAGTATAAGTTGGTATACATACAAAGTGTAGGAACATGTCCACACTGGCCATTAATCAGACAATACCTAAGATACAAACAAAATTAAGATATGCCCTGCTGTAAGTCAGTAAAAAGCAATAGTGCATATAAATGACATTGGATACTTAGTAAACACCGTTTTTGTTTTAAACAAAAAAACTAAAAACCATCCCACCATCATCACGGTGTACCCAATCGGGACTGTCCTAGCCTTTCGTATTTAAACCTTACCATGTGTCAGAAATTACCTAAATATGAATAAGGGCCAAGCAGGACCTGGATCCGATAATGGGCATTAAGCAATGAGAAGCTATGTAAACGTAATATGCAGCTCAAAAAAAGGGAGGCAATGCCCTTGCTTGCACTGAGTGCAAGAACCTAAAGCAAAACCAAAAGAAATCAGCTGCAGTATAAGTTTGTATACATTCAACATGTGAGGGCATGTTCACACTGGCAATTAAACAGACAAAACCTAACATATAAGCAAAATGAACATATACCCTGCTGTAAGTAAAAAGAAATGATGCATGTAAATAACATAAGGTACTTAATAAACAGTGATTTTCTTTAAGGTCTTACACTCAGTGCAAGCAACGGCATGGCCTCCCTTTCTTTAAGCCAGGCATTACATTTATATAGCTTTCTATTGCTAAGTGTTCACAGTTGGGCCCCAATCCTGTTCAACCCTTATTCACATTGAGGTCATTTTTGACGCATAGTTAGGTTTTAATACTAGAAGTTAGGAGTGTCCTGATTGGGTACACATTGTCACTGGTAGGATGGATTTTAGGCTTTTTTTAATCAAAATCATTGCTTTCTAAATACCTGCACTATAGTGCACAATAGTGCACATATATGCACTATTGCTTTTAACTTACTTACTTATATACTGCCGGGTTACAGTCATGGCTGAAAGTGTTGGGACCTTTTGAAATTGTTCCAGAAAATTAAGTATTTCTCCCAGGAAATTATTGCAATTACACGTGTTTTGTTATACACATGTTTATTTCCTCTGTGTGTATTGGAACAACACCACAAAACAGAAAAAAAGGCAAATTGGAGATCGTTCCACACAAAATTCCCAAAATCTGCCACGCAAAATTGTTGGCACCTTTCCAATATTGTGGGCAATCAAATTTATTTAATGATAGTTCAAACTCAAAGCTGTGGGCAATATGAAAATCACATCTAAAACCATATGAAGAGAGGAGAAGTTTACTCAGTTTTTGCATTGTGTGTCTGTGTGTGCCACACTAAGCATGAAGAACAGAAAGAGTAGAAAAGAACTCTCTAAGTATTTGAGAACCAAAATTGTTGAAAAATGTCAGCAATCTCAAGGTTACAAGTCCATCTCCAGAGATTTTGATGTTCCTATGTCCACGGTACGCAGCATAATCAAGACGTTTACAACCCATGGCGCTGTAGCTAATCTACTGGATGTGGACGGCAGAGAAAATTTCATAAAAGGTTGTAATGCAGGATAGCCCTAATGGTGGATAAGCAGTCCCAATCAAGTTTCCAAGAAGTTCAAGCTGTCCTACAGACTCAGGGTACATTAATGTCAGTGCAACCTGTTGACATTTGAATGAAATAAAACGCTATGGTAGGAGACCCAGGAGGACATCATTGCTGATACAGAGACTTAAGAAAGTTAGCCTGCACTTTGTCAAAATGGATGTAAGCCAAAATGTTTCTAGGAAAGCATGTTGTGGACAGATGAGACCAAGATAGAGCTTTTTGGTAAAGCAAATCATACTACTGTTTATCAAAAACGGAATGAGGCCTACAAAGAAAAGAAGACAGTGCCTATAGTCAAATATGGTGGAGGTTCAAATATGTTTTGGGGTTGTTTTGCTGCCTCTGGCATTAGGTGCCTTGACCGGGTGCAAGACATCATGAAATCTGAAAATTATCAATGGATTTTGGGTCACAATTAAGTGCCCAGTGTCAGAAAACTGGGTTTGTGTCCTATGTCACAGGGCTTCCAATATGACAATGACCCCTAACATACTTCAAGAAGCATCCATAAATGGATGGAAACAAAGCCCTGGTGAGTTGTTAAGTGGCCAGCAATAGGTCTGGATCTAACTCACATTGAACACATTGGAAATAATAAAATTGTGCTTGGAGAAGACCTGGAGCAGTTTGCAAAAGAAGAGTGGTTAAACACTCCAGTTGAGAGATATAAGAAGCATGTTTATGGTTATAGGAAGTGATTGCAGTTATTTATTTCAAAGAGTGTGCAACCAAATATTAAGCTGAGGGTGCCAACAATTTTGCCCCACCCATTTTGGGGGTTTTGTGTGAAATGATGTTCAATTTCCATTTTTTTCTCCGTTTTTTTGTCTTGTTCCAAAACACGCAAAGGAAATAAACATCTGTATAGCAAAACGTGTAACAGCAAAAATTTTCTGGCATAAATACTTCTTTTTCTGGACCAATTTCAAGGGTGTCAGTACTTTAATTATCTTTCTCTTTTATGTTCTATCTTTCAAGAAAACAATGATTTTTGTGCAGAACAATGATCAATTGCAGCATCATAGTCTCCACTGATTGACTGCCAATAAAGGCCTTAAAGATTAAGGCATAATGACCTGGCACCTTCCTCAACTGACCTTAACTCTATTGAAAATTTGTAGGCCCTTCTTAAATGGGAGATCTCTTTGAACATTGTCTGGGAGCAGAGCTAGAGTTAGGGGCAGGCAAACTAGGCAAAAGCCTAGGGCCCACATTCTCGTAGGGGCCTCCATCTAGTAGCGTACTGCCAGGGTCATCGCTAGGCACTTAGATATGGAGCCAAGGAGCTGGATCAAAAGTGCACTGCCCCGCACTTCTTGGACTGCATTTGTCAAAGTTCTTTTATATGAATATTTCCCATTATGTGTCCATGTCTGTTTGCTTAGCTCCTCCTTCCAGCTAGATTAACTTCCTGCTCTCTTCTCCTGTTTTCAGCCTCTGCAGATCGGTGTGTGCACTCACTGTGCCCGGAGCTCCATCTGTCCGGGTCCTGCAGCTTCTCACTGACTTTGTTTTTGCAAGAGCAGGTGAGCCCCAGCCTAAAATTCTATGTGTTATTTCCCACAGCAGCAATGACTTAGGAGCAGTGACTTACTCCCCAAACTCCTGTGTTGGTCAGTGCAGGATCAGGTTTCATAGCCATATACACCAACGACTAGCACGGGAGCTCTGACCACAGTCACTAAATTGCAGCTTGTAATCTCTGACAGAGCAACCTCCTATCACTACTGGCTGGATGACACAAAACTGGAATATTGTCTGCTGAACAATTGTATTCATTATGAAGAAATAAAAGAATTCCCATGTGAAGTAATAAGGGTAGGCTATACACATGCATAGTACAGGTATGTATTATCAGTATATACCTTTTTTGCTTAATATATATTTTATATATATGCACACACACATATTTTATACAGTGAGCAAAATAAGTATTTGATACACTGCCGATTTTGCAATTTTTCCTACCCTCAAAGAATGGAGGGGTCTGTAATTTTTGTCGTAAGTACACTTGAAGGCCGGTTTCACCCGTCTTGATATTTCTGGTACCGGTAAACATGGTGCTGGAGATATCCATGTCCATGTGTCGGTGTGTGTCCTACATGCAGCAGACGTGTGGCAACCATGTGCTGCCAGTGTGCCACATCAGTACCACACGGATGGCCTCCGAGAAGCAGCGCTACAGTAAGTGCTGTTCCCCTGCATGTGGTGCTAAAGCCGCCTCTCATCCCTTCTCCCCTGCTCGACCGGCGAGCAGGGGAAAATGAATGAAAGAAAAAAATGACGTGGGGTCCCCCCTGAATTTTTCAACCAACCTGGAAAAACTCACAGGTGTGGGATGCTATTCTCAGGCTGGTAAGGGGCCATGGATATGGGCCCCCCAGCCTAAAAACAGCATCCTACAGCTGCCCAGAAAAGGCACATCTATTAGATGCACCAATTCTGGAGCTTTGCCCAGTTCTTCCCACTTGCCCTGTAGTGGTGGCAAGTGGGGTAATGAGGGGTTAATGTCACCTTCCTATTGTAAGGTGACATTAAGCCGGCTTAGTAATGGGGAGGTGTCAATAAGACACCAATCAATTACTAATCCTACAGTTGTTAAAGGGTTAATCAAACACCACACAGTAGGAAAAAAGGATTTTAATGAAGTAAAACAATATACACAGTTTTTCTATCTTTATTAGTTTGCCATCCCAAGCAAAGCCCTCGATCTCTTGCAAAAAATGTCAAAATAATATACCAACAATATACCCATACCTGTCCGGCGTACAGTCAGTCCCAAGCAGTAATCTATATCTGGGGAATGTACAGTTTACAACCGGGAGCGCTACTAATGCGACCATTCCCAGCTGTAAACTACTGGGGAATGAATGAAATGCTGGGAGCGAAGCTTCAGTGACTAGCGGTGACGTCACTGAAGCTGCGCTCCCTGCCGGCGTGAACTCAAATGAACTCTTGAGCATGGGAAAATGCCAGCTGATTAGTTGCCCTGGCTGTGTTTTGGGTCACTGTCATGTTGGAAGACCCAGCCACGACCCATCCTCAATGCTCTTGAGGGAAGGAGGTTGTTGACCAAAATCTCGCAATACATGACCCCATCCATCCTCCCTTCAATATGAAGCAGTCTTCATGACTCCTTTGCTGAAAAGCACCCCCAAAGTGTGTTGCTTCCCCCACCTTGCTTCACAATTGGGACGGTGTTCTTGGGATTGTACTCATCCATCTTCTTCCAAACATGGTGAGTGGAGTTGATGCCTAAATGTTCTATTTTGGTCTCATCTGACCACATGACCTTCTCCCATGCCTCCTCTAAATCATTCAGATTGTCACTGGCGAACGTCAAAGGGGCCTGGACATGTGCTGGAGTGAGCAGGTGACCTTATTTCATGCAATAAAATCATACAATGTAGTTGTAACACAGTATTGAATTAAGCGGTGGTGTGTATGCTCGGCCTCCGCTCTATTCATGGACTATGGAACTGCACTCGTGGATTCGGCAGTTTCATAAACAATGAAAAATGCTCAAACCTTGACATCTAATGTGCCCTAAGTTACAGTGTCCCATGAATAGTCATCTCAAATACAGTTCCTTCATCAATGACTGCCTCTTATACACTGCCATAGTCATAGTAGCCCTATTAGTAGTTAGTTATCTAATTCTATCTTTTGTGGTGCACTCTAGAGGACAATATCAGACTGTCTTCAGGAGCAACGAGACTGCAGAAAACACATACTGTCCCTAGGAGACACAGGCACTTCTATCAAGCAAAACAATGTTGCCATTTCACACTGCCACTGCACATGGTGCAGGTGGCATCTACTACATTATTGGTACTCAGTTATCACTGTGTTATGCGGTGATTAAAACAATAGGTGTGGGTTTGGGGGCAGATCTTTGTCTTGGAGCTTGGGCCCACAAGATTTTCTGACCCAGCAACGCTCTTTCATATTGCTAATAATAGCAGCAGACCACGTGGCCAACATGAGGCCAATGAATATGGGGGACATGATGCAAGCACTGGTTCCAGGCCCCTCCGTCAACTGTATCAACATTTAAGGTAACCTACGGTAAAAATTTCTTTGTGATGGTGCAAAATGTTAGCATTTGGGGCCTCTCTTTAAACTTTTTCCCACTTTGTCTAAAACCGACCCTGCCTGGTTAGCTGTGGTTGGTGCTATCAAAACTATTCATCGGCAGCAGCTTGAGAAACTGACAGACTTCATGGATGGAAGCCCTATGAGTGACTTATTGAAAAGAAGGGCAGCTATATTGTTCCCTAATATTTATTTTTAAATGTCAGAAATGTATTATGTACATTATTAGCTGTTTGATCATTGTTCTCATAGTAACAGATAAAAATAAACAAAAGAGATAGGAAAATTATTTTCTTTATTTAGCTGCTTAATAATTCTGCACACTAATAGTTACTTAATAAATCTGCACACATAGAGATATTCTCCTAAGAAAGACAAAACCTCACTTTTAATTATTAAGGTTTTAGGTTTATTACCTATGGAATGACCAACATCACTGTAGTTGTGCAATAATAATAATGAATCATTAAAAATACAAATTGACAACAATTATGCACACAGTGTATTTTCATTAGTTGGAGTATATCATGGTGCCCAGATAGCTTTTATGATTCAACTGCATTCTTATTCAAATCACACTTTCTCCCTCAATAAAACAGTAAGTAAAGTAATCAAATGATTTTGAAGATAAAAATCTGAAATCGTCAATAAAAAAATCCTAATGAATACTTGCTCCTCATTTGACATTTACAGTATAATGGCCAGGGTTTTTTGAGGCATATACTTCATTAATGGTAAGCCATACATCTACATTGTACCTTGACCCAACTTTCTCGAAGAGCAGTTGACATACCCGCTGTTGTCATGTCATTGAGCGGACATGTATTCCTTGAAGGAAAGCTTTACCTTTCTTTGCTCTATGATAAGATGCATTATTATCTTGGAAAATGACTTTGACATTACCAAACCTATTTTCTTTTGAAAGAATGAAAGAAATGTCCAAAATGTCTTTGTGCACCAGAGTATGACTGTGGAGGTAATGATTGCCATCTTCCCTGGTCTTCTACCTGACATGCACTGCCTCCTTATGTTGTAATTAAATAAAGTTTGAAATTATTATTTTTTTATAAAGGCAGTCATTTTTGTATGTTTCTTTAGAAAGGGACAAAACATAAGTTCGGGCCTCATTTTCTTGCACAAAACTGATTTGTAATTTATTACAGAATTCCACTTTTATCCAATCATCCAAAGTCCATGATTGTGTCTCTTTAGCACACTGTTACCATGTTTTCTTCTCTTTATGTGTTAGTGCAGGTTTTCTTTTGATTTTTCTATATGTTAATTCCATTCCATTTAAAAAATTTCCTACAGTTACGCAAACAACGACCTTTGTTTCCACCATTTTTGTTTTATTTGTTTTGTGCATTTTCTACTGCCTATGCATATTGGTTAGAGTTTTCTATCCTGATAGTCTAACATAACCTACTAATATGTTTTCCTTTATAAACCTTCCATTTAATTTTTGCTTACACCTATTCTTATATGGCTGATGGGAAACAAGCTACATATTTTGCCACATTTCATTGGATTTTCACCTTGAAGATGTTTTATAAGCATGTCAATTGACAAATTTCTTTTTGAAGACATGTTTTTTTCTTTTAATTGGTTTTGACCACACGTTAAGGTTGAAAGGTAAGGTCACGTGGAGCAGCCACGGGCAGCTGAGGTGTGGCAGTAATGCTTCCTAAATGCCCTGAACATCATGTTGACATTGTTTTCATTTGCATATTATCAGTAATGGACACAGGATATTGCAGTTGAAACTGCTGTTTATCTGTAAAAATGTGCCCCACTAAACATATACTGATTTAGGGCTGAGTCAGACATCACTGATTTTTCACACATAATGCAGTCCTGTCACGTTCTCGCCACTCGCTATGTCCTAGGGACGCTACGAGTGACAGCTCAGCCGACCTACGGATAGCAGAAGTATGTCGGGCTGTCAGTGTGGTGTTTGGGTTTCTTCAAGGTGCTTTCCTTTTCGGATAATTGCCAGGCTATTTAACTGACTGGCAATATTAGGTCATTGTCAATTGTTGCTTTGCTCAAAAGGTGTGTGTTTACTATGTGCTCCTAGTCAGGAATTCTGATCTTTGCTACTCGACCTTGGATTTGTCTTAGAAATTGGTTTGCCTAGCCATTTTGTAGTGATCCTCTACCTTCTTGGAATTCTGACCTCAGACAATCTTCTTGCTACATCTTTGTCTCACTCCTCTGTTTATGACGTAACCTCTTTTGAGTTTCATTAGATTTTCTTGTCAGTTTTTTTTAGAGTTTGGTCAGTTTTTACAATCAGATATTGGTCAATTTCATCAGTTTTTCTCAAATAAAAAAGCGACAATGTTTTCTCAAGCTCCTTATATCAATGAAAAATGGTTGGCATTCAACTGCTGCCCGTTTTCTTCACATACTTATATACTTGCATTGGCGAGTTTTAGCCAACACTCATAACAATATAAGGCAAGTCACTGTGATTATCTGTGAACCACTCAGTCAGAGGAAAAAATGGATATGTTAGAGGTACGAATACCATCAGTGAAAAACACAGACAGAACTCATACATGTAAAGCTGACTTGAAACATTTCACTTGCCCATTTATTGACGGGCACATCAGAAGACATTTATCAATATTTGTCAAACAGACTGTGCTGCTAACTATTAGTAGTAGTCTCTTGATGTTCCCACTGAAAATGGGAGGGTGCAAAAGCAAGGCATGAAAGCAAATGTAAAAGCAATTTGGGCAATACGGTGGCTCAGTGGTTAGCATTGTTTATTTCAATTCACCGCCAAAAAAAACCATATATTAGAAAATAGTATACACAATAAAACTTAACATTTAATAACTTTCTATAAAAATTCACACCACATACGACCTTGGACTAATGTCAGTTGTTTGACAAAAAGATACAGGGTGCACTGTATCCCTAATCTATAAACTATCTATCCCCTACCTTGCTGCAGAGGTTGGCACCCTATATCCTGCGCAATGGTGCCCCCAATCGCCCTAATGGGCCCTTGCACGCAGGAAAGAAAAACCAAACAACAGACCATTCATTCTAGATAAATAATCGCAGATGATAATTGATAACATGTGTCGAAGTATATTGCACATGCCCCGGTGCACTGGTGTGTGCTTCAGATATAGTGCACACTTTTTATATATTGCACCTATTCCCAAAAAGGAAGAACTATGGGAAACCTATACAGTGTACCTAGGTACCCTTACCTGTCTGCGGGGGCCGGCACCCTATAGTCCTGCGCAAATGGCGCCCCCACTCAGCGTAGTCTCTCCCTAATTGCACCCTGTGCTACTTGCAGGGGGATAATACTCTTGATCAGAGTGAGCAATTGTATATCAAAAGCAGGCCCCAACAGGTAAAAAGTGCTCGAAAAGCATCACACAAGTGTCAATTACCAGGTTATAATATAAATATTAAAGTACAGTATGTAATTCTCGATGCGTTTCCCTGAAATCAGTTCATCAGGAGACATACTTATAACTATCCGAAAAACTTGTCTGAATGATGATTCAGGAGGATAGGAGTCACACTACATTCCAACAAGTGCGCCCTCAAAAGTAAGCAGTGGGGAACAATGTCCATCCAAAACCACAGGTATCTATCAGCCTTTGCATTGCATTGTTGATTTGCAGCACTGGGGTCCTATATTGAAATGCCACCAAGGACAACATCTGCAAGGAGTTTGTATGTTTTCCCTGTGTTTGCATAGGTTTCCTCGGGATGCTCCAGTTTCCTCACACACTCCAAAGACATCCTGTTAGGGAATTTAGATTGTGAGCTGAAGTGCTGTGGAAATAATGGTGCTTTATAAGTGAAAAAAATAAATAAATAAATGTTCTTTGTGCTTCATAATAATGTAATCTGGATAGACTTCAGGAACTGTTGACAAACCATTAAAGGGGTTTTCTGGGAATAGCTCTTTATCCCATCAGCCAACAGTAGGTAAAAGGGAATATCCACTTTTCAATAGTGGTGCTCAAATGATTCCATAGTTGTAAAAAAAAAAACCAGATAGTACTTACCAACAGTAACAGCTCTCTGCAGCGTCCCTATCACTGAAAGCTAGCAGCTCCAGGGAAGATATAAGTTCATTTTCTTCCTGTAGCTGCTATTCCAGGAAGGCATACTTCACTTATCTGTGTTTAAATACATATGTGAAAAACCTGTAGTGGTGCCTTCAGTTTTTCCCATCAGTGTGACATATGTGTGTATGTGTCTAGCCTTAAGTGTATGGTTAAAGCAAGAATGAACTTACAAAGCTTCTCCTATATTTTGCAATGTTAAGCATGTACAGCACACAGACAAAACGTGTGTTTTTCATGGACCCATATAATTGTATTGTCCGTTTCTGAGTTAAAGAAACGGACATGTGTCTGTGTGTTTTGCTTATGTGTGTTGTGTTTTAACATATGGTGTGTATAAAAAGACAGACATGTGAATAGCAGCAGAGGTTAAAATGAGTATGTAAGAAGAGAGCCCGCATCGGAGGTACTTTTTTCACGCCGGGGCCGGAATTGTCGGGACTGTCACCTTTGTTGCCTGGGGAAAAGCTTAGGGACCTGGACCGACCTTTGCACTTGACAGCAGGGGGCAAAGTGAGGATAAAAAGGGCAGAGCACCTGAAATGGAAGGCAGACTTGGCAGAACGATACAGCGCTCAGCAGGGGAATTTAGGTGCTCCGTCCTCTGAGCACCGTGAGAGCGCAGGGCCACGCTACATTGTCCCGGCTGCTGCCCTCTTTGTAAGACTGTGACCAGAGAACCGTTTTCCACCCATTGACCCTTCTGCTCAAGTAACTACACATCTCGGGCCACCATATAATGCGTGCGTGCTTCCTAAAAGAAACCGGTTGACTTATCCAGAACGTTACCCTTATTCACCTACTTACTACTGCCGGCATTTGCTCAGCCCCGGCAGTGCACAGGACTGCTCTTTTCCCTGCTACTCAGGACCCCAGGACAGACATCGAGGACCCTCCATCATTGCGAGGAACCGATCCACCAACGCCTACAATCCTTCATCGTTTCCACCACATGCTGACCGTGTCGGCACCACCGTGCGCATTTGAGACTCCTCACTCTGAAGTCGCCGGACCGATACAGTTTATTACTGTTGAACATTGTTTCTACCCTTTGTCCTCACTACCTCTGTCAGTGTAACGAAAGTGTTAGTACCACCTGTTTATACCTTCTCTCCTCCCTGTGTGGAGCATACCCCTGTTACAGTAAAGTTAATTTTAACCCTTGCTCTGTCTCCTTACCGTGACTGCGTCCCGCAACCTGCTCACAGGTATGTGTGGCATCCATGAAAAAAAAATGGATGCCAAATGTAGTGGACAACGAACATGTAAAGCCTCGAGGCTTAAGGCTGCTAGGCATGATTTTAACGCTATTCATCTATTGATTAACCCTATATGTGCAGGTAAATAGCGTGCCCTGACATGACAGGTTTACTTTAAAATAAAGCATAAGACTGTAATAACGTGCAGGTACTGAGTATGTCACCGCGGAACAGACAGACCAACAGTTGAGGGGTTTAATAACAGGAATTAGGTTCTCCTCGCAGGGAGGAAGCAATGGAAAATTACTAGCAATAAAACAATGCAAAAATACGGGAGTTAAACAATAAAACAGAATTAAGCAGGATTTCTTGAGAAAAGAACACTTATCAGTTTCATGAGGACTTGCTTGAAGGGTCGTCTTCTCCAACGTAGGCGCCGAGAACCAGCGGCACTTGTCGTCCCTCTGGGGTCCGTGAGCAGAGTAGTCTCTGAGAGCCTGCTGCCTGGGGTTTCGGGAGTTAATGTGGTATGCGCAGGCTCTGAGTGTTAAACTTTTATAGCACAGCCAGGAAATCAGGGCTCCGCACGGTTGTCTCTGTACCAGGAAAACAAGGGGCTCTACACTGTTAAGTCTCTGTACCAGGAAAACAGGGGCTCTGCACTGATAAGTCTCTGTACCAGGAGTCAGGGGCCAGGGTGTAGTAGTCTCTCAACGGGTCTCAAAGCGCCCCCCCAAAGTCACAGCAGAGTCTGCTTTAAGTACTCACTGGATGCAGTCTTTCTGGGCAGTCTCTACAAGATGCAGTCTTTCTGGGCAGTCTCTACAAGATGCAGTCTTTCTGGGCAGTCTCTACAAGATGCAGTCTCTTTCTCTCTCTCTTCTGGAGCGCAGCTGCACCCGGCTCTGCACGCTGCTCTGCACGCTGCTCTGCAAGCTGCTCTCTCTCCTGCATGCATCCCTTTCCCGCTCTCTGGCTGCTTCCCTCCTGTCCCAGTCTACAAGTCTCTCCCCTAGGGAACCTGCGGCACAGCTCAAAGGTTCCGGGCACAGAGCCGAGAAGGTAACCGCCCCCAGACTCTTCTCGTGCTTTTAACTCTTTACATTCCCCCCCTCTTTCTGCTCGCCATTCCACGGGCGAGATCTTCAGGAGCTCCTGTTGGCAATCTTCTAGTCCTTGCACAATCTGCTGCCAGATGAACTCATCCTGATTGTAGCGAACAGGGGGTACACCAGCCGTTGAACGTTCAGAGCGTCTAAAACCAGCAGGGGCGGTGGTGTCAGCTGCTGTGGGAGGAGTCGAGGCTTCCTCCGGTACGTTGGTAGAATCTGGCACCAGTCCTGTTCCTGGGTTCACTGGAGGAGATTCGAAGTCTTCCTCATCTTCCACATCTACATTGATCACTGGCGCAGCCGGTGGGGGTGCTGGAGCCAATTGGACTGATTCAGGATCTCGAGACAAACATGGACGCAACATATTCCTGTGCAGCGTGCGGGTGGGAGTCCCTTCTTCCGTTTCGGGCTGGACCTCATAAACGGGACCCCCGTTGCCGAGCCGCCGCTTCACTCGGTACGGCCTTTTCTCCCATCGGTACTCCAGTTTGTTGTGTGGGCGCTTTTCCCTCACTAAGACTCGGTCTCCAGGCCACAGGGCTGTCCCCTTTTTAGGAGCTACCTGGGGATGCTCCAATTCTTGTAGCCGGTCCTGCACTAGACGTTGAATTGTCCGCAGCCGACGACGATGTTCTTGAACCCAGGAGTACACCCCCGTCCGTGGGTAGTCCTCCTCGGGTTCCAGCGCCAGCTCTGCCAGTCCCTTCCCGGGTCGGCCAAAGAACAGAGAGTAGGGGGTGAATCCGGTAGTGCTGTGTTTACGATTGTTATATGCCCACACCAATTCAGGGACGGACTCAGTCCACTTCGCCTTTTGGTCCTCCTCCAGAGTCCTCAGCATTTGAATCAGAGTGCGGTTAAATCTTTCACAAGCCCCATTCCCCTGTGGATGATAAGGGGTGGTCCGGGACTTATCTATTTTGTACAGCTGGTGAAGCTCCTCCATCACTCTTCCGAGGAAGCAGGCCCCTTGATCAGAATGGATGCGCTTGGGACACCCATACACCTGAATGAAGTGTTTGCAGATTGCGTGAGCCGCAGACTCGGCAGTTTGGTCCCGCGTGGGCGTCACTACGGCAAATTTAGTAAAGTGGTCTATCATCACTAAACAATGCTCATAACCTTGATGTGCTGGTCCAATTGTCAAGTAATCTATTGCCAGTAGGTCCATGGGGCCAGAAGACCTCACCGTCTCTGTGGGAGCTCTTTGTTCTGGTGGTTTGACCAGCTCACAACTTCTGCATTGCCGACATACTTTATCCACAGTGTTCCTTAAGTGGGGGTGATAAAATAGGCACTGTAACCACTGGAAAGTCTTTTCTGGCCCAAAGTGTGCTCCTTTCTCATGTGCTTCCTTAGCCACCTGGTCTATCATGGACGAGGGAATCACTGTCTGCCATACAAGACTGAGTTCTGTTTGCAGGAATACCTTCCGGTACAGGATACCATCCCGCAACTCGAGCCTCTCCCACTGGCGTAGCATCTTCAGTACTTCAGGTGACATGGACCTCCTCTCACGTCGATTGGGCATTTGTTCAGAAACGACCCACCTTCTCAACTGAGCTAGCTCCGGATCCTCCTGTTGTACTCGGACCCACTCATCGCGGGGCTGCTCCAGCAAATTCACACAGGCCTCTTCCTGTTCAATTTCCCGCGCCGCTGCCACCATCCTGGCAGTCTTTCCAAAACCTGGAACCTCTACATCTTCCAGTTCTTCATCCTGGCTGGGTGCTGGTTTGCGATAGTTTACTCGGGAGAGGGCATCCGCATGTACATTCTCAGCTCCTCTTTTATATGAAATTCTGTATCGGAACTTGGCCATTTGGGCTACCCAACGTTGTTCTAGGGCGCCTAACTTGGCATTCTCGAGATGGGCCAACGGATTGTTATCGGTGCGTACATGAACTTCTGAGCCAGCAAGATATTCCGCGAACTTCTCAGTCATTGCCCACACCAGCGCCAACAACTCCAGCTTGAATGAACTGTAATTTTCTGGATTCCTTTCTGAGTCATGCAGAGACCGACTGGCGTATGCGATGACGCGCTCTTTCCCATCCTGCATCTGCGACAGTAAAGCCCCGAGGCCCTGCAGGCTCCCGTCAGTGTGCAAGATGAACGGTTGTGTGAAGTCAGCGTAGGCCAGCACGAGGGCCTCCGTCAATGCCTTCTTCAAAGCCAAGAATGCCTCTTCCTGATGCTTCCCCCACTGTATGTTCCTGTTTTTGGCGCAAGAGGGCACTCCCCTCAACAACTCCTGGAGTGGATTAGCAAGGCGGGTAAAGTCTTTTACAAAGCGTCTGAAGTATCCCGTGAGTCCCAGGAATGCACGCACATCTTTCACCGTTTTTGGAGTTGGCCACTCTTGTACCGCAGCGATCTTCTCCTGGGAAGGCCCCACCCCTTCAGCGGAGACAACATGTCCCAAGTATTTAATCTCGGTACGGAAGAGGTGACATTTCTGGGGTTTCACTTTCAAGCCATACTTCTGTAGCCGACTCAGAACTTGCTCTAATCTCTGCAGATGCTCCTCAAAGGTGGGGGCAAAGACGATGATATCATCCAAGTAGATCAAAGTGGCTTCAAAGTTCAGGTCTCCCAGACATCTCTCCATGAGTCGCAGAAATGTTCCTGGGGCGTTTGCTAGGCCGAAGGGCATCCGGTCAAACTCATACAGTCCCATCGGAAGGATGAAGGCCGTCTTGGCTCGGTCTTGCTCCGACATGGGCACCTGCCAGTAGCCGCTGGCCAAGTCTAACGTGGAGAAATATCTGGCATTCCCTAGTGCCGTCAGGGACTCCTCTATCCTGGGCAGTGGGTACGAGTCCCGCACTGTGCAAGCATTGAGCCACTGATAGTCCACACAGAACCGCAGGGACCCGTCTTTCTTTCTCACCAAGACGATAGGGGCAGCCCATGGGCTCTGACTCTCACGTATAACTCCCTTCTTCAGCATGTGTGACAGCATTCCCTTCACCTCCTGGTACATCTGTGGAGGTATTTGGCAGTACCGTTCCCGGATTGGCGCCGCATCCCCGGTGGGTATCTCGTGGGTAATGGCCGTGGTACGTCCAAAGTCATCTTCATCTTTGGCGAACACATCCTGAAATTTCCCCAATACAGCTTCTACCTGAGGTACCTGCTGCGGAGTAAGTTCCGAGAGCTCCGCCCTCATGCGTTCCAGTATCTGGCGCCCTTCTTGCATTAACCTGGGGTCCGGAGCTGCCTCCGCCTTGACGGTCACCAGCCACGGATCTTCTGGCCTTGCTGTCAGCTGTACCGCCTCAGTGGGGACCAATTCATCTGGAAGGCCCAGGACTTGAGCGACTTTGCTTCTAGGGGGCAAAGTTATATCTGTCTCCCCCAAATTGATGCAGCGCACAAGGACAGTTCCATCCCGCACGGTAGCCAGGGACCGTGCGACCAATATTCCTGACGGCAGCTGGTCGGCTCTGCTGGGCTCAATTTGGACTTCGACTCCCTCCAGCGGGATGCCAGCTCGTACAGGCAGGGGAAGCACTGTCTGCCCAGGGGGCAACACCCGATTGACTGAGGCGGGGACGACGACTTTGCCGAGTTCCTTTCCGTCGCTGTATGCTTCCCGGACCTGGGCGGTCCATATCAGTTGTTGGAAGACCCTTCTCGGAGTTTGGTCGCTCCATTGTTGTAGGAACTGTTCCGGGGACTCGTTGAAAACGAGGCTTCCGAGGTCTTTTAACACATTCATGCCCAGGGTCACGGTATGGTCTTTAGCTACCTCTCCATCCACCAATACCACTCCTCTCCTCCCGAGGTCTTTTCCGCAGACCTCTATGTTCATCCATACCACCCCTGCGACCGGGATGGGCAAGTGATTGGCCGCCATAAGTTTGATCACTGGACCCCATTCGGGCCGTAGCGCCTCTGTGAAGTGATGGCGGAAATATCTCTCAGGCATGGTGGTCACTTGTGAGCCGGTGTCTATCAAGCATCGCACTGCTCTTCCATTGATTTCTGCCCAGACCAGAGGGCACGTGGAAACAAGACTGTGGGGACTTTTACTCCTCCTCCTCTGTTCTTCACGCTCTGAGCGGCGCCCCTCAAGCCCAGAGCCACCTAGTTTAAAGGAGGATGCGGGGATGGTCGGCTCCGCCGGGGACACCATCGAGCAATGTGGCCGGACTCTCCACAAGTGTAGCATGTAAGAGGGCTTCTCCTCCTGGTAGTTTCACCCTCCCTTCGGGGGGCAGCTTCTCTGTCTCGCACCAGAGGGCCGGGCCCCTCTGCCAGAGTTCTTCTGGAGGCTGCCATTTCTTCACGGACCTGTCTAATCTCCATTCTCAGGTCCTCCACCCACTGGGGAATATTGCCTGCGGTGGTGGTTACCTCCCCGCTCTGCACCCTTCCTACCAGCCCCGTCACTCCCTGTTCTTGTTCTCGCACACGCGCCTCACTGCCAACCTCAGAGAAAGTCATGTCTGGCTTTACTCGCATGCGCTCTCGCAGTGCCTGTTTCATCATTGTGTCACGCAGTCCTGTCACTAGCTGATCTCTGAGCACCACATCAACTGACCCTACCCCTACACCGTCCTTTCGTCTGACAGCAGTATGAAGCTCTTGTAGGGCGTTCATGAATTGGGTCACGGTCTCCCCCTCCCGTTGTACCCGGTGAAACAGTCGCATGCGAAGTTCCCCTACGTCAGTGGGGTCCCCATGCGTTTCCTCAAGTATGCGCAGCACTTTGTCCAGGTTATCTCTCTCCCGGGGGGACCTATGCATGACAGAATCCCGCGCCTCCCCCTCCAGAGCCATCAATGCAATTTCTGCCTCCAGGGCTGGTGTCATGGGGTACATCCGCATCATTCCCCGGATACGCTCTGTCCAACTCCACAACATTACATTGTTCCCAGTGAACCTTGGAAAATTATTCAACATGGCTCCCAGGGAAATGCTAGACCTGGGAACTTCCCCCGCTGCTTGGTCTGCCCTATCCGCACTACCGTGTGACATACTGCCGACTACGCCAAATGTAATAACGTGCAGGTACTGAGTATGTCACCACAGAACAGACAGACCAACAGTTGAGGGGTTTAATAACAGGAATTAGGTTCTCCTCGCAGGGAGGAAGCAATGGAAAATTACTAGCAATAAAACAATGCAAAAATACGGGAGTTAAACAATAAAACAGAATTAAGCAGGATTTCTTGAGAAAAGAACACTTATCAGTTTCATGAGGACTTGCTTGAAGGGTCGTCTTCTCCAACGTAGGCGCCGAGAACCAGCGGCACTTGTCGTCCCTCTGGGGTCCGTGAGCAGAGTAGTCTCTGAGAGCCTGCTGCCTGGGGTTTCGGGAGTTAATGTGGTATGCGCAGGCTCTGAGTCTTTAACTTTTATAGCACAGCCAGGAAATCAGGGCTCCGCACGATTGTCTCTGTACCAGGAAAACAAGGGGCTCTACACTGTTAAGTCTCTGTACCAGGAAAACAGGGGCTCTGCACTGATAAGTCTCTGTACCAGGAGTCAGGGGCCAGGGTGTAGTAGTCTCTCAACGGGTCTCAAAGCGCCCCCCCAAAGTCACAGCAGAGTCTGCTTTAAGTACTCACTGGATGCAGTCTTTCTGGGCAGTCTCTACAAGATGCAGTCTCTTTCTCTCTCTCTTCTGGAGCGCAGCTGCACCCGGCTCTGCACGCTGCTCTGCACGCTGCTCTGCAAGCTGCTCTCTCTCCTGCATGCGTCCCTTTCCCGCTCTCTGGCTGCTTCCCTCCTGTCCCAGTCTACAAGTCTCTCCCCTAGGGAACCTGCGGCACAGCTCAAAGGTTCCGGGCACAGAGCCGAGAAGGTAACCGCCCCCAGACTCTTCTCGTGCTTTTAACTCCTTACAAGACTGTGATCGATATCCAGATCATGTATGTTTTAATGAAACTCACACCATTTGTCATTATGAGATGTGGAGAGTGTTGCTGACAAGGAGACAAAATAGATATATTTCAATTGATTGAAATGTGGCACTAGTTGTTTGTGTGCATGACTATAAGGAGTTGTACTCTCAGAACCGATTACATTTGCATGAAAATCCTGTAAAGACCACTCAGGGAAATTCAGGATGCAGCGGTAGTAAACAGGATCAATGATTTTAAACATGGCTCCCTGTTGGCAAATCACAGCGACTTTGTGTTTTGTGTTCTTCTGTGTTATACACCCCATTGCTTTTTAGAACAATTCAATTTTGGACGATGTTTTACTTTCGTATGTGCTGGCAGAAAAGTCATTTAGGCAAACACTGCAATTATTTTTTTCCACTGTGCCCGAAACATCCCACTTTTCATACAGTTATTTTGAACATTTTGGTAAAAAATATTATTGAAAAGAAATTCTACTGCTGCAAAGATGTGTGAGCTGCAATTTATTAGCCCACAAGCTCATTATACAGCGTTTATGTACCTATGCGTTTTTGAAGTAAGGCTCCTTGCTGTTTCAATGTGTGCGTCTATACCACGTATACTTATATACTATTATTCCCCAAACTGAATGCGACATTAGGCTTTAGAAATCACATGCGTACACCTGATGTCATGGTGTTTAAACCTTGTCCTTATCACAAGTGCTGACAAATACAGTTACCATGAATCATATAAGGACGATATTGCAGGAGATTTTGGAAGTCTGGCAGTAACCTTTTTTTTTTCCTCTTTGTTCTAACATATCTCATTATAAAAATGAGCTTATGTAAAGATATAACAGCCACCAACATTAATAGCATGGCGTTCTACATTATTTGCATAGCATAGCTTCTCTCATTCATTTTTGTATGGCGCGCTGGGCAAAGAGTGAAGATATTCTATGATTTCATTGTAGCATTGTGCAGAGCTACATCTACATTGCTGACTGCTAAAGTACATCTATGTCTATTACAACTCAATAGAAATGGGGAGCAATATTATGCAGAAATTTAGTCACTTATATACAATTATGAAGGTGGGAACAATGGGCCTGTCTAAATTTTCAAATGTTGCATATGGTATGTCAGGTCTTGAGTTTATCTCCTCAAAATAAAGTAGGTACAGGTTGAGAGAAGTTTTTAGGTTGAAGCTAAGACTTTGAAATTATCAAAGTTTGTATCCTCTTAATGTATTGCAATCGTAATATTATATAGCACTGTGTACTTACAATTGCTCATTTTGCCCTTCTACCAAGCTAATTCTTCTCTTTTCCGTTAGGTCTATGGTATCACATGATTAAAAACAGACTTGCTGAATCCTTCTAAGCTTTATGTAGAAACATGAACTCTCGTTTCCCTGCATAAGCCATCGTTAAAACTACAATTCTACATCATATTAGAAAAGTCCCTTGCAACCTAGCGCAGCCTCACCATCAACTCTCAGTCCAGCTGCTCCACTCCTCCCCCTAACATCTAAAATCTATGCCAGCTGTACGGAGTCAAAGTGGGTGGGGGTATGCCCCATTGTCAAAATACTTGTATATTTCCAGGAGTAGTAAGACCGAGCACACATTGCGTTTGTGGCCATTATTGAGCGTATATGCTCGGGAGCCATGTAACTCAAAGTGGCCACTGTCAGGATGGATGCCAAGACATCTGTTTACCATAGGGACATTTCTTTGCAGGAGAATGCAATCTGCTGCACTTAAACAAACAGTATACAGGCGCATATCTGCCAGACACAGAGCAAAATAATAGATATTTGGCCGCCATCTGGAGAGTGGGGGCCTTTGGGAATGTTGCAATTTAGGTTAGGAAGTACATCACTGACTATAACAGTTATTTAGTGGTAATAATAGAATGATGGGGTGTAAAAAGCATTGTGTCATTATCCTGTTCATCTGATCTACTGTATTCTTCTTGTAACATAACTTGTTTCATTTCCACCATTTTCGTTACCCCCTGATATTGTGCCGAAGGCACCGTTTTGACTGTGTTAATAGAATAAACAGTCATTGGTTTAAGTCTGCTCATTGTCTGCACTGTTGCATCCACCTATCTGAATCTCCTATGATACCCTATACACCAAGGAATGCTCTTAATTCTCTCAAAGTCATGGGTGTAGGCCATGTCTGCATGCCAGTCACTTTCTCCTTCATCGGGTACACTCCTTCACTTGAGACTGTATGCCCCAGGTATTATATTTCCTTCTGGAACAGATGGCAGTTTCAAGGCTTTATCTTCAGTGCTTTTAAAGCCACGCTGGCACCTGCCCGCGTCGCTTCAAAGTTCAAGTCTTCAAGACACCTTTCCATCAATCGTTGAAGCATCCCCAGTGCATTACTTAGCCCGAAAGGCACCTGATTAAACTTGAACAGTTCCATAGGGAGGATAAAAGCTGTCTTCAGCTGATCTTGCTTAGCCGTAGGAACTTGCCAGTATAGATGGCCAAATCGAAAGAGAAATAGTATCTAGCTTTCCCTAATGCTGACAGGGATTCTTCTACCCTCAGTAGATGGTATGAATCTTGGTCCATGCAGGCGTTCAACCATCGATAGTCAACACAGAATCTCAGAGACAAGTCCTTTTTCCTGACGAATAAGATGGGTGCAGCCCAGGGGCTCTGACTTTCTCCTATCACCTCGTTTTGTAGCATGGAGGCCAGCAGATACTTCACTTAGTGATGCATCTGGGGTGGAATCTGACAATATTTTCTCATATGAGGGCTGTATTTCCCATAGGGATTTCATGCTGGATGGCCTCTGTACACTCAAAGCCGTCATCGTGTCAGGCGAACATCTCCTGATATTGCCCCAACATATTTTCCACTTGTCTGGAGGAAGACTCAGTTAGATCAGCTTCCATCTTCTCCGATATACCATGGCCATCCCTTGTTTTGTACTGTCTTGTTTTCCAGTCTATGGTCACCAACCTTGACCATGGGTCCCCATCCACAGGGGTCAAGTTCACAGCATCTCATCTTGCGAGAAAACTTTTGCCTGTTCTCAGAGCTTACAAGAAAACCAATGTGACATTATATTGTCTCCACTCTGAAAGGAATACTCCCACTGTGATGATATTGCTGCTTCTGTGATCCTCATTATCAAAGTGTGAGATCACACAGACTGTGATACTTATATAAATGTCCATTCAGATCCTAGCATATATATCGCTAGAGACAAAACGATCTATGAAATGTAAGATATTTTTGCTTGGAGTAATATAAAATGAATGCAGATGTTCCTTGGATGCACAATATTTGACATATAATGTATGCACGACACACTAATACAGAGAGTGCAGCATTATCTACAGTACAATTGCTTAGTCAATTCTACAATCAACCCACAGGAAACCTTCTCAAAAATCAATCTTTTGCCAAGTGCCTTTGTAAGTAGATACCTCTAATGATGACAATGTAATTTTAGTCCAGATCTTTATATTGCACATTTACTGTATTACTTTCCTTTTAGGTTCATTAACCCTGCGCAGTGAACGCATGTCCTCATTTAAACCGATCCGTATGATCATCTCTGTGAACTGACATTGATTGTGGGATGTGAGCTGCTGTGTTGTGGTGAATTCAATTTTCTTTCTGACATGCCATGAGACCATTCAGAGTTATTCCTATCTGGTGCTCACATTTCACTGCTACTCCGCTGTCTTCCTGTATGTATATCTTTTAATTAAAATTTGCTATAATGCATATTGATTCTGTATGCAACAGTCGAAAGAAGCTGGCTGTAGGCCACGTTACATTTTATATGCATGAAAATGGACTGTATGTATTAAGGGACTGCAACAACTAAAATACAGGCTGCATCTATAACATGTCATTTAATTATATTTATATGTAACCTTGTGACCTTGCACAGGCTTAACAGAGCTGAAGCTGAGCAAGATAAAGTTTTACATTGGGAATAGATTGTAGATCAGCCTGAGCAGAATAAATTGCTACAGCTGCATAACATAAAGTCATACCGCAGCTTTGTCAATGCGTTCTGAGATATCACCAGTGGTTATCTGATTTTTTCCACCATTTTATTTACAAGGCTACTTGTGGGTGGAATATATTGGAACAGTATAAAATATATAGGTACAAATTGATAGATAGATATATACTGTAGATAAATAAATATACAGTATATTGTAGATAGATAATGTAATAAAAGCATACAAAGAAATCATAGGGGTCTCTTAGCAGAAGTCCTAAGTGCCAACATCCCCCCCCTCCCCCCGCAAAAAAGAAAGAATAATTTTCAGCAGGGTCAGAAAAAAGCAAATCTTAGTGTTCCCACACACTATACCCCTTTCCAAGTATGATGCCAACAAAAGTGGCCCCCAAACACAGAATTTTACCCCTACAGTAAATGTTTCCACATTTCCATCCACATGCACAGTATGATGACCAAACATTACCAGCTGTAAAGTATGATACCCTCACAATGACCCCAACATAGGAAAAAGCCCCCTCAGAGACCACAAAAAAGTATGATGGGCCCCACAAAAACTTCCACACTGTATAATGCCCTCACACAGCATAATAGCCCAACTAGTCATTAAAACTGTATAATGGCCCACCACATAGCCCACTGAACAGTATAAGGCCACCCACATAGCCATCTAAACAGTGCAATGGCACTCTCATAGCCCTCAAAACAATATGATAGCCCCCACATAGACCTCTAAACTGTATGATGGCCCCCATATAGCCCTCCAAACAGTTTAATGGCCCCTACATTGCCTTCCAAACAGTATAATGGCCCAGAACATGGCCCTCCAATATTTTAATGGCACCTACTGAGCCTGCCAAATAGTATAATGGTCCCCACGTATTCCTCCTAATAATATAATTGCCCGTCACATAGTTCTGCAAACAGTATAATGGCCCCCACAGAGTCCTCGAAACAGTAAATGGCTCCCACAATGTACTCAATGATTTTAAAAAAATACTCACTTTTTCCCATTCCCCTGCTGCTTCTGCAGCGTGTGGTCTGAAGCTCTTCACAGTGTGCGTGAAGTAGTGATGTTGTCGTGCCCACTGTGCTAAGATGTTAGAGCTCAGACGAACAGGTAGAATAATGGAGGAGGGAGCTGATGGCCCTGTTTCATCATTGCTTTCAATGATATCTACATAAATGATGCAGATACAGTTGAAAGTGTAATGCCTGGAGAGACACTGACACCATGGCACCCTGACTCATGGGCTTCATAGCGGCAGATTTGGGTGCCAAGTGTCCCAGGTATCCACCAGTCTTCAATGTGTATCCAGAGATTGGAGGCAGCACAATGCTTGAGAAAGGTTCACACTAAAGAACCGAAACGTCACCATGATGGGCTATTAAATATAAGCTTTTTTCACATGAATGATGTGCTGCCTCCAATCTCTGGATACATAGATAGATATACAGATAGATACAGGTGCTTCTCACAAAATTAGAATATCATCAAAAAGTTAATTTATTTCAGTTCTTCAATACAAAAGTGAAACTCATATATTATGTAAAGTCATTACAAACAGAGTGATCTATTTCAAGTGTTTATTTCTGTTAATGTTGTTGATTATGGCTTAAAGCCAATGAAAACCCAAAAGCCATTATCTCAGTAAATTAGAATAATTAACAAAAACACATGCAAAGGCTTCCTAAGCATTTAAAAAGGTTCCTTAGTCTTTTTCAGTAGTCTTCACAATCATGGGGAAGACTGCTGACTTGACAGATGTCCAGAAGGCAGTCATTGACACACTCCACAAGGAGGGTAGGCCACAAAAGGTCATAGCTAAAGAAGCCGGCTGTTCACAGAGTGCTGTATCCAAGCATATTAATGGAAAGTTGAATGGAAGGAAAACTGTGGTAAGAAAAAGGTGCACAAGCAACCGGGATAACCGCTGTCTTGAAAGGATTGTTAAGAAAAATTCATTCAAACATTTGGGGGAGATTCACATGGAGTGGACTGCTGCTGGAGTCACTGCTTCAAGAGCCACCACACACAGATGTATTCAGGACATGGGCTACAAGTGTTGCACTCCTTGTGTCAAGCCACTCATGACCAAGAGACAACGACAGAAGCATCTTACCTGGGCCAAGGAGAAAAAGAACTGGACTGTTGCACAGTGGTCCGAGGTGTTGTTTTCAGATGAAATCAAATGTTGCATTTCATTTGGAAATCAAGGTCCCAGAGTCTGGAGGAAGAGTGGAGAGGCACACAAAAATTATAAAAAAAATTCCCCATTAAGTGTCACCTGCTTAACCCAGCAGGAAGTACGGCGGAGTCTAAAAATCACTAAAATTGACAAATCTCCTGGCCCGGATGGGATACACCCCCGAGTACTGCAGGAATTAAAGGGAACCTATCACCCCGTTTTTTAAAGATTAGATAAAAATAGTGTGAAATAGGGGCAGAGCTGGGCTTTACATTAGTGCCTCTTTGGTGCCTTTACACCCCCGTTAGGCTGCCGAAATACCTTAGTGAAGTGTCCGTTTTGTCCTGTCACTCAAGCTGGTCAGGTCGGATGGGCGTGGTCACAGCGCTGTTTGTCCCCCAGGATCCTGCTCATCATTACATTGGTGGCGTAGTGGTGTGCGCATGTCCAGCAGATAAATCCACTGCCCAGGAGATGAATAACGGCGCGGTCTTCGCTATTCAGCCGTTTACCGGTGGGCGCGGCCATCTTTCCTGTGGCCGCGCCTGCGCAGATGGAGCGCTCTGCTGCCCGGGGCTTCAGGAAAATGGCCGCGGGATTCCGCGCATGCGCAGATGGAGATCGCGGCGGCCATTTTCCTGAAGCCCCGGGCAGCAGAGCGCTCCATCTGCGCAGGCGCGGCCACAGGAAAGATGGCCGCGCCCACCGGTAAACGGCTGAATAGCGAAGACCGCGCCGTTATTCATCTCCTGGGCAGTGGATTCATCTGCTGGACATGCGCACACCACTACGCCACCAACGTAATGATGAGCAGGATCCTGGGGGACAAACAGCGCTGTGACCACGCCCATCCGACCTGACCAGCTTGAGTGAAAGGACAAAACGGACACTTCACAAAGGTATTTCGGCAGCCTAACGGGGGTGTAAAGGCACCAAAGAGGCACTAATGTAAAGCCCAGCTCTGCCCCTATTTCACACTATTTTTATCTAATCTTTAAAAAACGGGGTGATAGGTTCCCTTTAAGTACAGTTATTGACAGACCATTATTTTTAATCTTTAAAGACTCCATAATAGCAGGGTCTGTACCACAGGACTGGCGTATAGCAAATGTCGTACCAATATTCCAAAAGGGGATAAAAACTGAACTCGGAAATTATAGGCCAGTAAGCTTAACCTCTACTGTGGGTAAAATCCTGGAGGGCATTCTAAGGGATGCCATACTGGAGTATCTGAAGAGGAAGAACCTCATGACCCAATATCAGCATGGGTTTACTAGAGACCATTGCTGTCAGACTAATCTGTTCAGTTTCTATGAAGAGGTAAGTTCCGGACTGGACCAAGGGAACCCAGTGGACGTAGTGTATATGGACTTTTCAAAAGCTTTTGATACGGTGCCACACAAAAGGTTGATACATAAAATGAGAATAATGGGGATAGGGGAAAATATGTGTAAGTGGGTTAAGGGAAACAAAGGGTGGTTATTAATGGAGCACACTCGGACTGGGTCGCGGTTAGCAGTGGGGCACCACAGGGGTCAGTATTGGGCCCTCTTATTTTTAACATATTTATTAATGACCTTGTAGGGGGCATACAGAGTAGAATTTCAATATTTGCAGATGACACTAAACTCTGCAGGGTAATCAATACAGAGGAGGACAATTTTATATTACAGGATGATTTATGTAAACTAGAAGCTTGGGCTGATAAATGGCAAATGAGCTTTAATGGGGATAAATGTAAAGTCATGCACTTGGGTAGAAGTAATAAGATGTATAACTATGTGCTTAATTCTAAAACTCTGGGCAAAACCGTCAATGAAAAAGACCTGGGAGTATGGGTGGATGACAAACTCACATTTAGTGGCCAGTGTCAGGCAGCTGCTACAAAGGCAAATAAAATAATGGGATGCATTAAAAGAGGCATAGATGCTCATGAGGGGAACATAATTTTACCTCTATACAAGTCACTAGTTCGACCACACTTAGAATACTGTGCACAGTTCTGGTCTCCAGTGTATAAGAAAGACATAGCTGAACTGGAGCGGGTGCAGAGAAGAGCGACCAAGGTTATTAGAGGACTGGGGGGTCTGCAATACCAAGATAGGTTATTACACTTGGGGCTATTTAGTTTGGAAAAAAGAAGGCTAAGGGGTGATCTTATTTTAATGTATAAATATATGAGGGGACAGTACAAAGACATTTCTGATGATCGTTTTAATCATAGACCTGAGACAGGGACAAGGGGGCATCATCTACGTCTGGAGGAAGGAAGGTTTAAGCATAATAACAGATGCGGATTCTTTACTGTAAGAGCAGTGATACTATGAAACTCTCTGCCGTATGATGTTGTAATAAGTGATTCATTACTTAAATTTAAGAGGGGAGTGGATGCCTTTCTTGAAAAGTTTAATGTTACAGGTTGTATATACTAGATTCCTTGATGGTGATCCAGGGAACTAGTCTGATTGCCGTATGTGGAGTCGGGAAGGAATTTTTTTCCCCAATATGGAGCTTACTCTTTGCCACATGGGTTTTTTTTGCCTTCCTCTGGATTAACATGTTAGGGCATGTTAGGTTAGGCTATGGGTTGAACTAGATGGACTTCTAGATGGACTTAAAGTCTTCCTTCAACCTTAATAATAACTATAATAACAATCCAAGCTGCTTGAGGTCTAGTGTGAAGTTTCCAAAATCAGTGATGGTTTGGGGAGCCATGTCATCTGCTGGTGTAGGTCCACTGTGTTTTATCAAGACCAAAATCATCCCAGCCGTCTGCCAGGAAATTTTAGAGCACTTCATGCTTCTCACTGCCAGCAAGCTTTTTGGAGATGTAAATTTATTTCTCCAGCAGGAATTGGCACCTGTCCACACTACGAAAAGTACCAATACCTGGTTTAAAAACAACAGTATCACTGTGCTTGATTGGCCTGCAAACTCGCCTGACCTTGAACGTGCAGTGGGGAAATAAAGTATTTAGTCAGCCACCAATCATGCAAGTTCTTCCACTTAAAAAGATGAGAGAGGCCTGTATTTGACATCATAGGTAGACCACAGCTATGAGAGTCAAAATGAGAAAACAAACCCAGAAAATCACCTTGTTTCAATTGGTAAGATTTATTTTGCAAATTATAGTGGAAAATAAGTATTTGGTAATTAACAAGAGTTCATCTCAATATTTTGTTATATATCCTTTGTTGGCAATGAAAGAGGTCTAATGTTTTCTGTAAGCCTTCACAAGGTTGACACACACTATTGGTGGTATGTTGGCCCATTCCTCTATGCAGATCTCCTCTAGAGCAGTGATGTTTTGGGCCTGTTGCTGGGCAACACAGACTTTCAACTCCCTCCAAAAGTTTTTTATGGGGTTGAGATCTAGAGACTGGCTAGGCCAGTCCAGGACCTTCATGTGCTTCTTACAAAGCCACTCCTTCAATGCCCTTGCAGTGTGCTTGGGGTCAATATCATGCTGAAAGATCCATCCATGTCTCATCTTCTATGCCCTTGCTGATGGAAGGAGGTTTGCACTCAAAATCTTATGATATATTTCATGTACATGGATCAGTCATCCTGGTCCCTTTGCAGAGAAACAGCCCCAAAGCATGATTTTGCCACCCCCATGCTTCATAATACGTATGGTGTTCTTTGGATGCAACTCAGCATTCTGTCACCTCCAAACACGACGAGTTTTGTTTCTACCAAACAGTTCTACTTTGGTTTCATCAGACCGTATGACATTCTCCCAATACTATCCTCACCTACTGTATTCTCACCCATCCCTTGTAGATTGTGAGCCCTCGCGGGCAGGGTCCTCACTCCTCCTGTACCAGTTATGACTTGTATTGTTCAAGATTATTGTACTTGTTTTTATTATGTATACCCCTCCTCACTTGTAAAGCGCCATGGAATAAATGGCGCTATAACAATAAATAATAATAATAATAATAATACTCTTCTGGATAATCCAAATGCTCTCTAGCAAACTTCAGATGGGTCCAGACATGTACTGGCTTAAGCAGAGGGACACGTCTGGCACTGCAGGACCTGAGTTTCTGGCAGCGTAGTATGTTACTTATAGTAGCCTTTGTTACCGTGGTCTCAGCTCTATGCTGGTCATTCACTATGTCCCTCGTATGGTTCTGGGATTTTTGCTCACCGTTCTTGTGATCATTTTGACTCCACGTGGTGACATCTTGCGTGGAGCCCCAGATCGAGGGAGATTATCAGTGGTCTTGTATGTCTTCCATTTTCTTATTATTGCTCCCACAGTTGACTTCATCACACCAAGCTGCTTGCCTATTATAGATTCAGTCTTCCCAGCCTGATGCAGGGTTACAATTTTGTTTCTGGTGTTCTTAGAAAGCTCTTTAGTCTTCACCATAGTGGAGTTTAGAGTGTGACTGCTTAAGGGTATGTGCACATGTCAGGATTTCTTGCAGAAATTTTCCTGACAAAAAACGGACATTTCCGCGTTTTTTCATGCGTTTTTGACGCGTTTTTTGTGCGTTTTTTTCCAAATGCATAAAATTGCGGGAAAAACGCAGAAAATCCGCAAAATTAATGAACATGCTGCTTTTTTTACCGCGATGCGTTTTTTTCTGCGAAAAACATGCAGAATGCATTCTAAATGATAGGATGCATAATGTATGCATTTTTAATTAGTTTTTATAGCGTTTTTATCTCGAAAAAATGCGAAAAAACCGCGAAAAAACCTGAACGTGTGCACATACCCTGATACTGATAACAAGTTCAAACAGATGCCATTACTACAGATAATGAGCGGAGGACAGATGAGACTCTTAAAGAAGAAGTTATAGGTCTGTGAGAGCCAGAAATGTTTTTAAGTGACCAAATACTTATTTTCCACCATAATTTGCAAAATAAATCTTGCCAAATCAGACAAGGTGATTCTCTGGATTTGTTTTCTCATTTTTACTCTCATAGTTGTGATCTACCTGTGATGTCAATTACAGGCCTCTCTCATCTTTTTAAGTGGGAGAACTTGCATAATTGGTGGCCGACTAAATACTTTTTTTCCCCACTATACATTTCAGTTTGCCAATATTTCGGATTTTAAAATAATTTTTCAAGCTGGTGTTATAAAGTATTCTAATTTACTGAGAAAATGACTTTTGGGTTTTCATTGGCTATAAGACATAGTCATCAACATTAACAGAAATAAACACTTGAAATAGATCACTCTGTTTGTAATGACTCTATATAATATATGAGTTTCACTTTTTGTATTGTAGAACTGAAATAAATTAACTTTTTTATTATATTCTAATTTTGTGAGAAGCACCTGTAGATTAGCTAATAGACATAAATTGGTAAATCTCGGAATTCACATTTCCTGTGTTGGACCTTCATCTGAGAAAATAGCTTTGCACGAAGTACAGAGATTGTACTGCAGAAGACTGGGGTAAAGTTATTTTCTCTGATGAAGCCCCCTTCAGACTCTTTGGTAGACCTGGAAGAATGATTGTTCAGAGAAGAAAGGTCAGTGCTTGTGAGTCCTGTGTTTTGCCCACAGTAAGTGGTGTATCTAAGGTTGGGGAGAGGGCAGATGAAGCATTTGGCCAGGTACAGTCATTGTTCCATCTGATGCAGTAGTCCAAGATGTCTCCAAGGCAGCTGCATTTTGCCAGCCCCAGAGTAAGATTCAGTCGTTTTCTAATCTGACAGCTGGCTCATAGAAGGTTTAGAATACCCTCTCCCAGCATTCACTTGTACTTGCATTTTTTCAGGTGACCATAAAAGTTGAAAGAACACTTTTGCTCGTGAAGAAATAAGAAAAAGCTTTTTGATTATTTTTGCAACCTCTGATGATTGCTGTCAAGATATTTTTTACCAATGAAAGTGTTTTAAACTTGTTTTTCTGTTGGAAAACTTTGATTAAAAAAGTATAAGACTATGTGCACACGTTGCTGAATTGCCGCGGAAATTTCTGCAGCAATTCCGCAACTCCCTGCCGCGGGTAAAATGCATGCGGAATTGGCATGCGTTTTCACACTAAACACTAGCGTTTTGCAAGCGTAGTTAGCTTTCAGAATGTAGCATCGCTTGGAAAACTGATTGACAGGTTGGTCACACTTGTCAAACGTAGTGTTTGACAAGTGTGACCAAATTTTTACTATTGATGCTGCCTATGCAGCATCGGTAGTAAAAAGATATATTGTTAAAAATAATTTAAAAAAAAATCGTGATATTCTCACCTTCAGGCGGTCCCCGCAGCCTTCCCGATCCTCACGATGATACCGGCAACTCCTGTTCCCAGTGATGCCTTGCGACAATGACCCCAGATGATGTAACATCACGCGAGACCGCTATGTCATCACAGGTCATTGTCGCAAAGTATAACTAGGAACGGGAGCGGCCGGGAGCATGGCTAAGGCCTGGGCTGGATCCGGGGGCTGCCAGAAGTTGAGTATATAATTCTTTTTTATTTTAATTCTTTTTTTTTTTTACAGGGACATGGTACCCAGGGCCTGGAGGAGAGTCTCCTCTCCTCCACACCCGTGTACCATCCGCACATGATCCGCTTACTTTGCGCATGGTGGGCATAGCCCCATGTGGGAAGTAAGCAGATCATTGCATTCCTATGTGTGCGGAATCGCCGCCATTCTGCACAAAGAATGAGCATGCTGCATATTTTTCCACGATGCGATTCTGCCGTGGAAAAATACGCAGCATTAGCACAGCATTGCGGAATCCCATTGAATTCAATGTTCTGTGTTGTGTATGAGTTTTCGCAGCATTTTTGCGGCGAAAAACCGCAGCTAAAACGCATAAAATCCGCAACGTGTGCACATAGCCTAATAGTGTACACCTCCCTTATATCATACATTTCCTTTACATATGTACTGCAACTTTATAATATATCGTATTTTTCGGATTGTAAAAGGCACTTTTTTCCTCCAAAATTTGGGAGAAAAATATGGATGCATGTTATAATCCGAATGTAGATTACCGGTGGAGCTGGGTCACACGAGGCAGGGACACTGCCGCAGGGAGAAGGGGGAAAGTGTCCACCACTGAACCTGGATAGAGGGTCATAATGTTTGGCTCTCTCCATATTTGGTGAGACTTTTCCGATTTGTGAAGTATGCCAATTTTTCATATCGCATTGATCCCCTCCTGAGAGAGGGATAGGAGAGAGGTTCACCTTAAAGAGGATGCACCCATAAAATATGATGTTGCATCAATAGGTGACACCTGCCTGTGATTGTTGTTGCTGTCATAGGTGACCCCGGTGTTTTGCTGCTTGTCAGGCTATTTAGATATGTGGCTTTAAGAGAGGATCTTTCTTGTGGCAAGTAGACGGTCCTGAGATTCTATATAAGGATCCGCTATATGTATTATATGTATTAGTCATACTCACCTATATCGGGGCAGGAGTTCCAGGTAAACGATACTGTTTGATGTATGGTCTATATAGCCTGCCAATCAAAATTTTTAGAGCAATATAAAAATGTGGAGTCTGCACTAATTGGGCGTATTTATATATGTGAGATTGTTCGCCAAAGTCTGGTTCCTCTAGGTCGGAATCGAACATCGTATGTACATAGTTCTATAGGGACTGTAGTTTCTTTGACTCTGTCTATAAAGAACCTATCATTGTATAAAACTAGCGGTCTCTGATACATAAGATTACCCTACTCGTTAATGTGCACTCCACTATGCTTTAGTGTTGTTTGTCAGATGCACCTTGCACTTTTCTTTTTCTTTTGTGTGTAACCTTGCCCTAAGAGTAATACCTTTTAAGGATTAATCTTAAGAGTTATATTTTAAACCAAAACGCTGATATTCACTAAAGTTATTGCAGTTTCAGCCTCACTGAAAGATCACATCACAAAGGACAGTGCTACAGGGATTATGACCAGTAGACGAAAAAAAGGTGGAGAGGTGACGAATCCTGACTGCAGATAGATATATAATTACATAGTTGAAAAAAAGACACAGGTCCATCACGTTCAACCTTTCTTAACCAGTTATATATTCTCTATCACTAGATTATTTGTAACTTACATTTCGATTTGTTGTGAGGAAATCATCCAGCCCTTTTTCACATGCTGTTATAGTAACTGCTATTGCTAACTCTTGTGGTAGGGCTTTCAAGAATTTGACTCCTCTAACTGTAAAAAATCCTTTCTTATTTAGCTGCAATCAACTTTCCTCCACATGTAATGAATACTCCCTGGTCTCTTGTAAGAAGAAATACAGTTGTGTGAAGAAGTATTTGCCCCCTTCCTGATTTCCTATCCTTTTTGCATGTTTGTTACACTTAAATGTTTCAGATCACAAAACAAATTTAAATCTGCAGTGACCTGTATGTAAAAGTGATTTTCCCCTAAACCTAACAACAGGCTGGGCCATCCTTGGTAGCAACAACTGCAATCAAATGTTTGCAATAACTGGCAATGAGTCTTTTACAACGCTCTGGAATTTTGGCCCACTCATCTTTGCAGAATTGTTGTAATTCAACCACATTGGAGGGTTTCTGAGCATGAACTGCCTTTTTTAAGGTCATGCCACAGCATCTCAATCAGATTAAGGTTAGGACTTTGGCTAAGCCACTCCAAAGTCTTAATTTTGTTTTTCTTAACCCATTCAGAGGTGGACTTGCCGATGTGTTTTGGATCATTGTCCTGCCGTATAACTCAAGTGCACTTCAGCTTGAGGTCACAAACAAATGGCCAGACATTCTCCTTCAGGAGTTTTTGGTAGACAGTAGAATTCATGGTTCCATTTACCACAGCAATTCTTCCAGGTCCAGAAACAGCAAAGCAGCCCCAGACTATCACACTCCCACCACCATATTTTACTCTCGGTATTATGAACCTTGTCTGAAATGCTGTGTTACTTCTACACCAAATGTAAAGGGACATACACCTTCCAAAAAGATCAACTTTTGCCTCGTCAGCCCACAGAGTATTCTCCCAAAAGTCTTGGAGATTATCAAGACTTAGATGAGCCTTTATATTCTTATTGCTCAGCAATGGTTTTCATCTCTTTCTTATGGTGGAGTCATGAACACTGACCTTAACTGAGGCAAGTGAGCCCTGCAATTCTTTGGATATTGCTGTGGGGTTTTTTGTGACCTCATAGATGAGTTGTCGCTGCGCTCTTGGGGTAATTTTGGTCAGCCGGCCACTCATGGGAAGGTTCACCACTGTTCCATGTTTTCTTCTTTTGTGGATAATGGCTCTCACTGTGGTTCTCTGGGGCCCCAGAGCTTGATAAATGGCTTTATAACCTTTTCCAGACTGATAGATTTCAATTACTTTGTTTCTCGTATGTTCCAGAATTTCTTTGGATTGTGGTATGATGACTAGCTTTAGAGGATCTTTTGGTCTGGTCTACTACACTTTGTCAGGCAGGTCCTTATACTGACACATATAATTGAGATTTGTTCTGTCTGAGGTGTTTTTTCTAAGCAAAACAATCCAACATTTTCTAACCTCTTATTAGAGGAGAGGTCTTCTATCCCATGTAATAATCTAGTTGTCCATCTCCTGGGAACTGACTCCAACTTTCCAATATCCTTTATGAAATGTGGAGCCCAAAACTGTTATTCACAGGATTTTATTTCTCTTTTCATACGCACAAAAATATTGTTTGCTTTTGTATCGTGCTCTATTGAAAATAAGCTGTTTATTCTGCTTAACATGTCATAAATTATTGAGTCTCACACCTAATTATTCTTTTTAGTGTGAAATCTTAGGGGGTTTATACGAAGATGGGCTACGTAGAACCATTCTGGATATAGTCACAGACTGTGGCCCCTTGGTCAGGGTACAGTGCTTCTGACTATGGATCCAAGCTTAAGAATACATTTAGCTACAATACATCATATAAGTAACATTATGGTTCTAGTATAGGTGAGTAAATTGGTTCAATAAGAATCGAATATTGTTGAATTTTTTAACAATTGTGGTTAAATTTGCAATAATAACTCAAAATTCTCACCTCATTTTAGGTAGTGTAGTAGATTGCATTAGCCAGAAACCTTTGGCGTGTCTTGGTGGGATTTCCATAATGCCTTGCAGCTATAACATCACATGGTAGACAAAAGTTAATAAGTAGGGCATATCATAGCCTGAATACAAACATGAGCAAAAAATGCAGCAGCCATTTTTGGTTGAATCTGGAGAATGAGAAGGCGTCACAGCTCACAGCTTCACAATATAGATAATGATAGAAAACCATGAAACATTGGACAAATTCTACAGTGTGTAGCATTAGAATTAAAGAACAATTGCCATCCATTTACCCATAGCCATATTTGTTGAGAGCACTTTTCCACACCACTAAGTGGTTGCACTGAAGCACTTGAAATGAAACCTCAGAGTGTTATACACATCTTTTCAGTTTGAGTACTTGGGATTCTCTGCAATGTGATTCCCAGTGAATAAAATTTCTATTAAAAACTGAAACTGGTGATTTCAAATTTCGAAAGCTTCTGTCATCTCTACTTAGAAATATTGCTGTCACTCACACGTGATGAGTTTCTTGGAAAATTTGCCTTGAAAAATAGGTATGATTTACTGTAATTCAGAGTGATCTTGCTACACCAATAGTTAAATTACAGAGAAAAACAATTTACGATTTCTGACAAATTGTTTTTGGATTAGCTTTAATCCCAAGAATTGTGTATATCAAGTGAATTCATTTTGTGGTGACAATGACATTTTTTTCTGTTAGTGATTTTATTTTTACTAACAGCTCACCAAAGAATGCATAAAATCACAATATACAACAATAGAGACACACATTCTATACTTTCTACT
The DNA here is from genome assembly GCF_051348905.1 of Ranitomeya variabilis. NCBI lineage: Eukaryota > Metazoa > Chordata > Amphibia > Anura > Dendrobatidae > Ranitomeya > Ranitomeya variabilis. Next base: position 1,059,592,872 of record NC_135232.1, on the reverse strand, counting down.
GCCAGATAATTGTACTAACAATTTCCATGTCAGTCTTGTTTCCCTTTCTATACATCAGTTCAGTGATATTTATCCTGGGTTTATTTTTAACTTTGCATGGCTTTTACATTCTAGGAGCAATTAAGCAGAATGTTGGCATGTGCCTACCTTATATTAGAAGTTGTCAAAATATGTCACGGTGTAACAGAATTAATTAATATCTAATCAATGCACAGTTCTAAAGGTCACTCCCCACTGAGACCTGCCGCTTGCTGATGGAATCTGAATTGACTTTGTGTTATACTGAGCATTGCCAAGGTCCGACCTCTTTGCTCGTTTGTTCATGGTAAAACGAAAGAAAAGAGTCTTAACTTCTTGCTGTTACACTGAAAGTATAGTTTATAGATACAGTGGAAAAAATAAGTATTTGATACACTGCCAATTTTGCAAGTTTTCCCACCTACAAAGAATGGTGAGATCTGTAATTTTTATCACAGGTACACTTTAACTGTGAAAGACAACATCTTTTTAAAAATCCACAAAATAACATTGTATGATTTTACCACAATATATTTGCATTTTATTGCACAAAATAAGTATTTGATACAATAGAAAAACAGAACTTAATATTTTGTCCAGAAATCTTTGTTTTCAATTAGAGGTCAAACGTTTCCTGTAGTTCTTAACCTAGTTTGCACAGACTGCAGCAGGGATTTTGGCCCACTTCCTCCATGCAGATCTTCTCCAGATCTGTCAGGTTTTGGGGCTGTCGCTAGGCAACATTGAGTTTCACCTCCCTCCAAAGATTTTCTATTGCTAGTCCACTCCAGGACCTTGAAATGCTTCTTACGGAGCCACTCTTTAGTTGCCTTGGCTGCGTGTTTCAGGTTATTGTCATGCTGGAAGACCCAGCCACAACCAATGCTCTTACTGAGGAAAGGATGTTGTTTGCTAAAATCTAGAGATGCATAACCCCATCCATCCTCTCTTCAATATGGTGCAGTTGTCCTGTCCCCTTTGCAGAAAAGCACCCCCAGCGTATGATGTTTCCCCCACCACGCTCCACAGTTGAGACGATATTCTTTGGGTTATACCTATCCTTCTTCTTCCTCTAAATATGGCAAGTGGGGTTGATACCAAATAGTTCTATTTTGGTCTCAACTGACCACATGACCTTCTCCCATGCCTCCTTTGGATCACTCAGATGGTCACTGGCAAACTTCAAATGGGCCTGGACATGTGCTGGCACTAGCAGGGGTACCTTGCGTGCCTTGCATGATTTTAATCCATGATAGCTGTTGGCCTAATGCATATTGATCTGTATGTATTGCAACAACTATTGTTTGTTTAATATGATGTGATTTTTATGTCTGCATGCATATTGTTCATCTGTTAACAAAGTTTAAAAAATAAAAAAAGGAGTCCTCATGTACAGACAGGATGCTCCTCCTCCTCCTTCCCTGTGAGCACATTTTTTCTTGTGTGTGGAATTGAAACTGAAAGTAACAGCATATCTCTCTCAGAAACCAGATTGATCCTGTTCTCATGTTGTATGCTGAATGTTCTTAGTTCTTAATAAATGAACATTCTCTGTTGCTCGTTGTGGACATCACGCTGATTAACCCGCTGCTAACAGGTTATGGGTTCAGAAGTCAAGGCAATCCCAAACCTGCAGAGCACAGAGATAGAAAGACAACAGCAAACTGAGAAGAAGTAAAATGGCCACCAGCAGCAACTCAACAAAGTTTACAGTGCCAAGCCTGAATAACCAGAACTACCAATCCTGGAAATTCAAGGTGAAGATGCTGATGATAAGAGAAGGTACATGGAAATACACTCAGGACCCTAAGCCTGACCCAGTACCACAGGAATGGCTAGAAATGGATCAGAAAGCACAGAGCACCATATCACTCAGTATAGAGGATGATCAGATTGTGCATGTGTGCAAGTGTGAATCTGCAAAGGAAATGTGGGAGCAGTTGCAGAAAGTACATGAGAGAATAAATTTAAGTAATAAACTCTATCTAATGAGAAAGCTGTATCAGTCTAAGCTGCACAATGACCAGGACATGCAGGACTACATTAGAAATACTCTAGAGACTGTAGAGCGCCTGCGGGGCATTGGGAAAAATATGAAGGACTTCCATGTAGCAGCACTATTACTTAGTGGTCTCCCAGAAAGCTATGATACGCTTGTAACAGCATAAGATGCATGCCCAGATGATGAGCTTACATTGGAGTACGTCAGAGGAAAGCTTGTAGATGAATATAAGAGAAAGGCAGAAAATGTGAGCAGCAAGATAAGTAACAAGGAAACTGCTTTACAAACACATGATATGCCCACCAGCAGAATCCACCCTAAAGAGACACGTGAATGTTTTGTATGCAAGAAGCCAGGTCATTTAAAGGCTGAATGCAGAGTCTGGAAAGCTAAAATGAATCAGCTGAAAAAGCAAAACAGTCAACAGAGAGTTAAGAGTGCTGTATCTGAAAGCAATGATTCAGTGAATACTGAAGCTGCATTCACATCAGTCAATGCATTTAAATCAAAGCATGTGTGGTGTATAGATTCTGGTGCAACCCGTCACATGACCAATGACAGAGACTTCTTTACTAAGCTTAACCAAAATAAGTCAGAGAAAGTGATAATGGCGAACGGTCAGTGCATGAACTCAGAAGGCATAGGAGACCGTTTTATTGATTGTAACATCTCTGCAACACAAAGTAGAAGGATCCATGTAAAGGATGTACTATATGTGCCTAGTCTTGAAAGTAATCTGTTATCTGTGAAAAAGCTCACAAAACAAGGTAATGAAGTTACATTTAAGGAAGATAGCTGCATCATCTCAAAAGAGGGTCACACATTAGCAAAAGGAAAAATCAGAGATGAACTGTATCAGTTGAAATGTAAAGAGTGTGCATGCACAGCCAAGCAAGAACTGCACAAGAACTGTATTCATGTATGGCACAGGCGGCTTGCGCATAGAGACCCAGAAGCAATAAGAAAGTTATTTCAAGAACAATTAGCTGACAATATTACAATTGATTCATGTAATCAGACAATGAAGTGTTCCAGCTGTATCAAAGGGAAAATGTCCAGAAAGGCCTTTCCTAATAAAAGTACTACAAGAACAGAAAAACCACTAGATTTAGTACACACGGATATCTGTGGTCCAATGCGTACTCAGACACCTGGAAAGAAGAGATATTTTCTTACATTTATTGATGACAATTCAAGATATACAGTTGTCCATTTACTTCACAGCAAAAATGAAGTTCCAGAGAAACTTGGAATATATCAAGCTGAAGTGCACAACAAGTTTGGAAGAATGCCAAAAACTTTACGTGCAGATAATGGAACTGAGTATACAAGTAATGAAACGCAGAGCATTTTAAAGAAAAATGGAATTATATTTCAAACTACTGTACCATACAACCCTGAGCAAAATGGTATAGCAGAAAGAAGGAACCGGACACTCTGTGAAAGCGCAAGGAGTGTTATGACCCCAATGGCAGAGGGTCTCAGGAATCAATACCAAGTCTGCAAACACAAAAAACCAGCTCATAGGGCAGTGGTAACTGGGCTGACCATATATCTAATCCTAGCACCACAAATAGAAGTAGCCGGGGAACGTGCCTACGTTGGTTCTAGACGTCTCGCGCCAGCCGGAGAACTAACTAACCCTAGAAGGGAAAAGAAAGACCTTTCTTGCCTCCAGAGAAAAGACCCCAAAAGTTGGATACAAGCCCCCAACAAATAATAACGGTGAGGTAAGAGGAAAAGACAAACATAAGAATGAGCTAGGTATTTAGCAAAGAGAGGCCCACTAGCTAATAGCAGAATATAGTAAGATGACTTATATGGTCAGCAAAAACCCTATTAAAATATCCACGCTGGATATTCAAGAACCCCCGAACCGTCTAACGGCCGGGGGGAGAACACCAGCCCCCTAGAGCTTCCAGCAAGGTCAGAAATCACATTTAGTACAAGCTGGACAAAAATAGTAGCAAAGCAAGTAACTCAAAAAACAAAGAAGCAAGACTTAGCTTAATTTTGCAAGAGCCAGGACCAGCAGACAGGAGCAACAGAAGGATCTGATTACAACAATGCCAGGCACTGGACTAAGGATCCAGGAAGTTAATATAGCGACACCCCTGGACTAACGACCCAGGTGAGTGCCAAACAAAAAAAAGACAATCCCAGAGTCATACCACTAGTGACCACAAGAGGGAGCCAAAAAGTCTAATTCACAACAGTACCCCCCCCTTAAGGAGGGGTCACCGAACCCTCACCAAGACCACCAGGGCGATCAGGATGAGCAGCGTGAAAGGCACGAACTAAATCGGCCGCATGCACATCAGAGGCAACCACCCAGGAATTATCCTCCTGACCATAACCCTTCCACTTGACCAGATACTGAAGCCTCCGGCTGGAGAGACGAGAATCCAAGATCTTCTCCACCACGTACTCCAACTCGCCCTCAACCAACACCGGAGCAGGAGGCTCAACAGAAGGAACCACAGGTACAACGTACCGCCGCAACAAAGACCTATGGAACACGTTGTGAATGGCAAACGACACAGGAAGATCCAAGCGAAAGGACACAGGATTAAGGATTTCCAATATCTTGTAAGGACCGATGAAGCGAGGCTTAAATTTAGGAGAGGAGACCTTCATAGGAAATTTGCTACCTGGAATCAAATCTATGGCACAGTCACAGTCCCTATGAGGAGGCAGAACACTGGACCTGGACTCGCTGAACACATCCTGATAATCAGACAAATACTCAGGAACTTCCGAAGGAGTAGAGGAAGCAATAGACACCGGCGGGGAATCACCATGAATACCCTGACAGCCCCAACTTGACACAGACATTGCCTTCCAATCCAAGACTGGATTATGAGTCTGTAACCATGGCAAACCCAAAACGACCAAATCATGCATTTTATGCAGAACAAGAAAACGAATCACCTCCCGATGTTCAGGAGTCATGCACATGGTCACCTGTGTCCAAAACTGCAGTTTATTTTCCGCCAATGGCGTAGCATCAATACCCCTCAGAGGGATAGGATTAACCAACGGCTCAAGAACAAAACCACAGCGCTTGGCAAATGACAGATCCATAAGACTCAGGGCAGCACCTGAATCCACAAACGCCATAACAGGGTAAGAGGACAATGAGCAAATTAAAGTCACAGACAAAATAAATTTAGGTTGCAAATTACCAATGGCGACAGGACTAACAACCCTTGTTAGGCGTTTAGAGCATGCTGATATAACATGTGTAGAATCACCACAGTAAAAACACAACCCATTCTGACGTCTATGATTTTTCCGCTCATTTCTGGTCTGAATTCTATCACATTGCATCAAATCAGGTGTTTGTTTAGACAACACCACCAGAGGATTAGCGGTTTTGCGCTCCCGCAAACGCCGGTCAATTTGAATAGCCAGCGCCATGGAATCATTCAGACTTGTAGGAATGGAGAAACCCACCATCACATTCTTAATGGCTTCAGAAAGGCCATTTCTGAAGTTTGCGGCCAGAGCACACTCATTCCACTGAGTAAGCACGGACCATTTCCGAAATTTTTGGCAATACACTTCAGCTTCATCCTGGCCCTGAGAAATAGCCAGCAAGGCTTTTTCTGCCTGAACCTCAAGATTGGGTTCCTCGTAAAGCAATCCGAGCACCAGAAAAAACGCATCAATATTTGCCAATGCCGGATCTCCTGGCGCTAGCGAGAAAGCCCAATCCTGAGGGTCACCCCGTAAAAAAGAGATAACAATTTTTACTTGCTGAACTGAGTCTCCAGATGAACGGGGTCTCAGAGATAGAAACAATTTACAATTATCCCTGAAATTCCTAAACTTAAATCGGTCTCCAGAAAACAGTTCAGGAATAGGTATTTTAGGTTCAGACATAGGACTACTGGTAACAAAATCTTGTATGCTTTGCACACGAGCAGCAAGCTGGTCCACACTTGTAATCAAGGTCTTGACATTCATGTCTGCAGCAAGCTCAAGCCACTCAGAGGTAAAGGGGAGGAAGAGAGGAAAAAAAAATAAAATTCAGAATTTCCTTTCTTATATCCCACTTCTGCAATGCATTAAATATTCAATGTTGGCCTGGCATACTGTTATGACCCCAATGGCAGAGGGTCTCAGGAATCAATACCAAGTCTGCAAACACAAAAAACCAGCTCATAGGGCAGTGGTAACTGGGCTGACCATATATCTAATCCTAGCACCACAAATAGAAGTAGCCGGGGAACGTGCCTACGTTGGTTCTAGACGTCTCGCGCCAGCCGGAGAACTAACTAACCCTAGAAGGGAAAAGAAAGACCTTTCTTGCCTCCAGAGAAAAGACCCCAAAAGTTGGATACAAGCCCCCAACAAATAATAACGGTGAGGTAAGAGGAAAAGACAAACATAAGAATGAGCTAGGTATTTAGCAAAGAGAGGCCCACTAGCTAATAGCAGAATATAGTAAGATGACTTATATGGTCAGCAAAAACCCTATTAAAATATCCACGCTGGATATTCAAGAACCCCCGAACCGTCTAACGGCCGGGGGGAGAACACCAGCCCCCTAGAGCTTCCAGCAAGGTCAGAAATCACATTTAGTACAAGCTGGACAAAAATAATAGCAAAGCAAGTAACTCAAAAAACAAAAAAGCAAGACTTAGCTTAATTTTGCAAGAGCCAGGACCAGCAGACAGGAGCAACAGAAGGATCTGATTACAATGATGCCAGGCACTGGACTAAGGATCCAGGAAGTTAATATAGCGACACCCCTGGACTAACGACCCAGGTGAGTGCCAAACAAAAAAAAGACAATCCCAGAGTCATACCACTAGTGACCACAAGAGGGAGCCAAAAAGTCTAATTCACAACAGTAACCCCTTAAGGAGGGGTCACCGAACCCTCACCAAGACCACCAGGGCGATCAGGATGAGCAGCGTGAAAGGCACGAACTAAATCGGCCGCATGCACATCAGAGGCAACCACCCAGGAATTATCCTCCTGACCATAGCCCTTCCACTTGACCAGATACTGAAGCCTCCGGCTGGAGAGACGAGAATCCAAGATCTTCTCCACCATGTACTCCAACTCGCCCTCAACCAACACCGGAGCAGGAGGCTCAACAGAAGGAACCACAGGTACAACGTACCGCCGCAACAAAGACCTATGGAACACGTTGTGAATGGCAAACGACACAGGAAGATCCAAGCGAAAGGACACAGGATTAAGGATTTCCAATATCTTGTAAGGACCGATGAAGCGAGGCTTAAATTTAGGAGAGGAGACCTTCATAGGAAATTTGCTACCTGGAATCAAATCTATGGCACAGTCACAGTCCCTTGTTGTGATCCGCTTTTTGGGCTCCCCTAGTGGTGGCTGGTGGTACTGGAGACTTGTGTGTTCTTTTCTGCCTCAGCTCACCTGCTTCCATCAGTTTTGGGAGTTCCCTATTTAGCCTTGCTCTCCAGTCACTTCCTTGCCGGTCATCATTGTAACCTGAGTCTTTCAGTTGCATGTTCCTGCTACCAGTCTGCTGATCAGCTAAGTGGACTCTTGTCCTTTTTGTTTTGTATTTTTTGTCCAGTTTACAGTTTGTCATTTCCTGTTACTGGAAGCTCTTGTGGACTGAAATTGCCACTCCTGTGTCATGAGTTGACACAGGAGTCTTAAAGTAATTTCAGGATGGGTTTTTGAAAGGGTTTTTCAGCTGACCGTGAAGTCCTCTTTTGTATCCTTCCTCTATCTAGTAAGTGGACCTCGCTTTGCTAAATCTACCTTCATACTGTGTATGTCTTTTCCTCTGAACTCACCGTTAATATATGTGGGGGCTACTATCATCTTTGGGGAATTTCACTAGAGGTAAGCCAGGTCTGTTCCTTCCTCTTCCAGGTGTAGTTAGTTCTCCGGCTGGCGCATGGCATCTAGGCAGCCGTAGGAATGCTTCCTGGCTACTGTTAGTTGTGTGGTAGATTTAGGTCACGGTCAGCTTGAGTTTCCATCACCCGAGGGCTAGTCTGTTATTTTGTGTTTCTGATGTTCCCATGCCATTGGGGAATCATGACAGTATGACCGGCTACTGTTAAAGTAATTGGCAGAAGAAAGGAGAGTAAAAGAAGTCTGTAGATTTTTTTTTTTTTTTTTCCTTCCTCACTTGTTTGCTACTTAGTTGGCTCAGTTGTATTTCTGCTCTATTTACAGCCTTGCCTTTCTCTCCTTCTAATCCTTGAATGGCTCTGATCTCTCCGGTTTAAGGATGGACTCTCAGAGTTTGGCTGCAGGTTTAAATAATCTTGCTACGAAGGTTCAGAATTTACAAGATTATGTTATACGTACTCCTATTTCTGAACCTAAGATTCCTACACCAGAGGTATTTTCCGGAGATAGATCTCGGTTTCAGAATTTCAAATGTAATTGTAAATTATTCCTTTCTCTTAGACCTCACTCCTCTGGAGATCCTGTTCAGCAGGTTAAGATTGTGATTTCTTTGCTGCGAGGTGACCCTCAAAATTGGGCATTTTCATTGACACCAGGGGATCCTGCGTTGCTCAATGTGGATGCGTTTTTTCTGGCTTTAGGGTTGCTGTATGAGGAACCTAATTTGGAGATTCAAGCTGAAAATGCTTTAATAGCCCTGTCTCAAGGGCAAGATGAAGCTGAGATATACAGCCAAAAATTTCGTAAATGGTCTGTGCTTACTCAGTGGAATGAGTGTGCCCTAGCGGCAATTTTCAGAGAAGGCCTTTCTGATGCCGTTAAGGATGTCATGGTGGGGTTTCCTACGCCCACAGGTCTGAATGAGTCCATCACAATGGCGATTCAGATTGATCGGCGTTTGCGGGAGCGCAAACCCGTGCACCATTTGGCGGTATCTTCTGAAGGGACGCCAGAGAAAATGCAATGTGACAGAATTCTGTCAAGAAGCGAGCGGCGGAATTATAGGCGCAAAAATGGCTTGTGCTTCTACTGTGGTGATTCCGCGCATGTTATATCAGCATGCTCTAAACGTACTAGGAAGGTTGACAAGTCTGTGTTTCTATTGGCACTTTACAGTCTAAATTTCTTCTGTCTGTAACTCTCTGATTTGTTCATTATCAGTTATTACCGTGGATGCCTATGTGGACTCTGGCGCCGCTCTGAGTCTCATGGATTGGTCCTTCGCCAGGCGCTGTGGGTTTGATTTGGAGCCTCTGGAAGTTCCTATACCTCTGAAGGGTATTGATTCTACACCTCTGGCTTGTAATAGACCACAGTTCTGGACGCAAGTGACTATGCGTATGACTCCAGACCATCAGGAGATGATTCGCTTCCTCGTGTTGCATAATTTACATGATGTGTTAGTGCTTGGATTACCATGGTTGCAATCTCATAACCCAGTACTGGACTGGAAAACTATGTCTGTGTTAAGCTGGGGATGTCGGGGGGCTCATGGGGACATACCTTTGGTTTCTATCTCGTCATCTATTCCCTCTGAGGTTCCGGCATTTTTGTCGGATTTTGGGGATATTTTTGAAGAGCCTAAAATTGGTTCTCTCCCTCCCCACAGAGAGTGTGATTGCGCCATAGATCTGATTCCAGGCAGTAAATTTCCAAAGGGTCGTTTGTTTAACCTATCTGTACCTGAGCATGCTGCCATGCGAGAGTATGTTAAGGAGTCCCTGGAAAAGGGACATATTCGTCCTTCTTCATCACCTTTAGGAGCTGGGTTTTTCTTTGTCTCTAAAAAGGATGGCTCGCTGAGGCCTTGTATTGATTATCGACTCCTGAATAAAATTACTGTCAAATATCAGTATCCGTTGCCGCTGCTTACTGATTTGTTTGCTCGCATAAGGGGGGCTAAGTGGTTCTCCAAGATTGATCTCCGTGGGGCGTATAATTTGGTGCGAATTAAGCAAGGGGATGAGTGGAAAACCGCATTTAATACGCCTGAGGGCCACTTTGAGTATTTAGTATGCCTTTCGGCCTTTCTAATGCACCTTCAGTTTTTCAGTCCTTTATGCATGATATTTTCCGTGAATATCTGGATAAATTTATGATTGTGTATTTGGACGATATTTAGATTTTTTCTGAGGACTGGGAGTCTCATGTTCAGCAGGTCAGGAGGGTTTTTCAGGTCTTGCGGGAGAATTCTCTGTGTGTAAAGGGTTCTAAGTGTGTTTTTGGGGTTCAAAAGATTTCCTTTTTGGGGTACATTTTTTCCCCTTCTTCTGTTGAGATGGACCCTGTCAAGGTTCGGGCTATTTGTGACTGGACGCAGCCTACTTCTCTAAAGGGTCTTCAGAAGTTCTTGGGCTTTGCTAATTTTTATCGTCGATTTATAACTGGTTTTTCTGGTGTTGCTAAGCCTCTTACGGATTTGACTAAGAAGGGTGCTGATGTTGCCAATTGGTCCTCTGCCGCTGTGGAGGCCTTTCGGGAACTTAAGTGCCACTTTTCGTCTGCCCCTGTGTTGCGCCAGCCTGATGTCTCTCTTCCCTTTCAGGTTGAGGTCGATGCTTCCGAGATCGGAGCGGGGGCGGTTTTGTCGCAGAAAAGTTCCGATTGCTCAGTGATGAGACCTTGTGCGTTCTTTTCTCGAAAATTTTCTGCCGCCGAAAGAAATTATGATGTCGGTAATCGGGAGCTTTTGGCCATGAAGTGGGCATTTGAGGAGTGGCGTCATTGGCTTGAAGGTGCTAGACATCAGGTGGTGGTTTTGACTGATCACAAGAATCTGATTTATCTTGAGTCTGCCAGGCGCCTGAATCCTAGACAGGCGCGCTGGTCGTTGTTTTTCTCTCGGTTTAATTTTGTGGTCTCATATCTACCAGGTTCTAAGAATGTGAAGGCAGATGCCCTTTCTAGGAGTTTTGAGCCTGATTCCCCTGGTGATTCGGAACCTACAGGTATCCTTAAGGATGGGGTGATATTATCCGCTATTTCCCCAGATCTGCGACGTGCTTTGCAAGAGTTTCAGGCGGATAGACCTGATCGCTGTCCACCTGGTAGACTGTTTGTTCCTGATGATTGGACCAGTAGAGTCATCTCGGAGGTTCATTCTTCTACGCTGGCGGGTCATCCTGGAATTTTTGGTACCAGGGATTTGGTGGCTAGATCCTTCTGGTGGCCATCTCTGTCTCGAGATGTGCGTGTTTTTGTGCAGTCTTGTGATGTGTGTGCTCGGGCCAAGCCTTGTTGTTCTAGGGCTAGCGGGTTGTTGTTGCCCTTGCCTATTCCGAAGAGGCCTTGGACGCACATCTCGATGGACTTTATTTCTGATCTTCCTGTCTCTCAGAGGATGTCTGTTATCTGGGTGGTGTGTGACCGTTTTTCTAAGATGGTTCATTTGGTGCCATTGCCAAAGTTGCCTTCCTCGTCTGAGTTGGTTCCTTTGTTTTTTCAAAATGTGGTTCGCTTGCATGGTATTCCTGAAAATATCGTTTCTGATAGGGGTACCCAGTTCGTTTCTAGATTTTGGCGGGCATTCTGTGCCAGGTTGGGCATTGATTTGTCTTTTTCGTCTGCCTTCCATCCTCAGACTAATGGCCAGACGGAGCGAACTAATCAGACTTTGGAGACGTATTTGAGGTGTTTTGTGTCTGCGGATCAGGATGATTGGGTTGCCTTTTTGCCGTTGGCGGAGTTTGCTCTTAATAATCGGGCTAGTTCGGCCACTTTGGTTTCCCCTTTCTTTTGCAATTCGGGGTTTCATCCCCGTTTTTCTTCTGGTCAGGCGGAGTCTTCGGATTGTCCTGGAGTAGATGCTGTGGTGGATCGGTTGTATCGGATTTGGGAACAAGTGGTGGACAATTTGGATTTGTCCCAGGAGAGGACTCAGCGGTTTGCTAACCGCCAGCGTCGGGTTGGTCCTCGCCTTCGTGTTGGGGACTTGGTGTGGTTGTCTTCCCGTTTTGTCCCAATGAGGGTTTCTTCTCCTAAATTTAAGCCTCGGTTCATCGGTCCCTATAGGATTTTGGAGATTATTAACCCTGTTTCCTTTCGTTTGGACCTCCCGGCATCTTTCGCTATCCATAATGTGTTCCATCGGTCGTTGTTGCGGAGATACGAGGTGCCGGTGGTTCCTTCTGCTGAGCCTCCTGCTCCTGTGCTGGTTGAGGGTGAATTGGAGTACGTTATAGAGAAGATCTTGGACTCCCGTATTTCCAGGCGGAGACTCCAGTATCTGGTTAAATGGAAGGGCTATGGTCAGGAAGATAATTCTTGGGTAACTGCCTCTGATGTTCATGCCTCGGATTTGGTTCGTGCCTTTCATAGGGCTCATCCAGGTCTCCCTGGCGGTTCTTGTGAGGGTTCGGTGCCCCCTCCTTAAGGGGGGGGTACTGTTGTGATCCGCTTTTTGGGCTCCCCTAGTGGTGGCTGGTGGTACTGGAGACTTGTGTGTTCTTTTCTGCCTCAGCTCACCTGCTTCCATCAGTTTTGGGAGTTCCCTATTTAGCCTTGCTCTCCAGTCACTTCCTTGCCGGTCATCATTGTAACCTGAGTCTTTCAGTTGCATGTTCCTGCTACCAGTCTGCTGATCAGCTAAGTGGACTCTTGTCCTTTTTGTTTTGTATTTTTTGTCCAGTTTACAGTTTGTCATTTCCTGTTACTGGAAGCTCTTGTGGACTGAAATTGCCACTCCTGTGTCATGAGTTGACACAGGAGTCTTAAAGTAATTTCAGGATGGGTTTTTGAAAGGGTTTTTCAGCTGACCGTGAAGTCCTCTTTTGTATCCTTCCTCTATCTAGTAAGTGGACCTCGCTTTGCTAAATCTACCTTCATACTGTGTATGTCTTTTCCTCTGAACTCACCGTTAATATATGTGGGGGCTACTATCATCTTTGGGGAATTTCACTAGAGGTAAGCCAGGTCTGTTCCTTCCTCTTCCAGGTGTAGTTAGTTCTCCGGCTGGCGCATGGCATCTAGGCAGCCGTAGGAATGCTTCCTGGCTACTGTTAGTTGTGTGGTAGATTTAGGTCACGGTCAGCTTGAGTTTCCATCACCCGAGGGCTAGTCTGTTATTTTGTGTTTCTGATGTTCCCATGCCATTGGGGAATCATGACAGTATGACCGGCTACTGTTAAAGTAATTGGCAGAAGAAAGGAGAGTAAAAGAAGTCTGTAGATTTTTTTTTTTTTTTTTCCTTCCTCACTTGTTTGCTACTTAGTTGGCTCAGTTGTATTTCTGCTCTATTTACAGCCTTGCCTTTCTCTCCTTCTAATCCTTGAATGGCTCTGATCTCTCCGGTTTAAGGATGGACTCTCAGAGTTTGGCTGCAGGTTTAAATAATCTTGCTACGAAGGTTCAGAATTTACAAGATTATGTTATACGTACTCCTATTTCTGAACCTAAGATTCCTACACCAGAGGTATTTTCCGGAGATAGATCTCGGTTTCAGAATTTCAAATGTAATTGTAAATTATTCCTTTCTCTTAGACCTCACTCCTCTGGAGATCCTGTTCAGCAGGTTAAGATTGTGATTTCTTTGCTGCGAGGTGACCCTCAAAATTGGGCATTTTCATTGACACCAGGGGATCCTGCGTTGCTCAATGTGGATGCGTTTTTTCTGGCTTTAGGGTTGCTGTATGAGGAACCTAATTTGGAGATTCAAGCTGAAAATGCTTTAATAGCCCTGTCTCAAGGGCAAGATGAAGCTGAGATATACAGCCAAAAATTTCGTAAATGGTCTGTGCTTACTCAGTGGAATGAGTGTGCCCTAGCGGCAATTTTCAGAGAAGGCCTTTCTGATGCCGTTAAGGATGTCATGGTGGGGTTTCCTACGCCCACAGGTCTGAATGAGTCCATCACAATGGCGATTCAGATTGATCGGCATTTGCGGGAGCGCAAACCCGTGCACCATTTGGCGGTATCTTCTGAAGGGACGCCAGAGAAAATGCAATGTGACAGAATTCTGTCAAGAAGCGAGCGGCGGAATTATAGGCGCAAAAATGGCTTGTGCTTCTACTGTGGTGATTCCGCGCATGTTATATCAGCATGCTCTAAACGTACTAGGAAGGTTGACAAGTCTGTTTCTATTGGCACTTTACAGTCTAAAATTCTTCTGTCTGTAACTCTCTGATTTGTTCATTATCAGTTATTACCGTGGATGCCTATGTGGACTCTGGCGCCGCTCTGAGTCTCATGGATTGGTCCTTCGCCAGGCGCTGTGGGTTTGATTTGGAGCCTCTGGAAGTTCCTATACCTCTGAAGGGTATTGATTCTACACCTCTGGCTTGTAATAGACCACAGTTCTGGACGCAAGTGACTATGCGTATGACTCCAGACCATCAGGAGATGATTCGCTTCCTCGTGTTGCATAATTTACATGATGTGTTAGTGCTTGGATTACCATGGTTGCAATCTCATAACCCAGTACTGGACTGGAAAACTATGTCTGTGTTAAGCTGGGGATGTCGGGGGGCTCATGGGGACATACCTTTGGTTTCTATCTCGTCATCTATTCCCTCTGAGGTTCCGGCATTTTTGTCGGATTTTGGGGATATTTTTGAAGAGCCTAAAATTGGTTCTCTCCCTCCCCACAGAGAGTGTGATTGCGCCATAGATCTGATTCCAGGCAGTAAATTTCCAAAGGGTCGTTTGTTTAACCTATCTGTACCTGAGCATGCTGCCATGCGAGAGTATGTTAAGGAGTCCCTGGAAAAGGGACATATTCGTCCTTCTTCATCACCTTTAGGAGCTGGGTTTTTCTTTGTCTCTAAAAAGGATGGCTCGCTGAGGCCTTGTATTGATTATCGACTCCTGAATAAAATTACTGTCAAATATCAGTATCCGTTGCCGCTGCTTACTGATTTGTTTGCTCGCATAAGGGGAGCTAAGTGGTTCTCCAAGATTGATCTCCGTGGGGCGTATAATTTGGTGCGAATTAAGCAAGGGGATGAGTGGAAAACCGCATTTAATACGCCTGAGGGCCACTTTGAGTATTTAGTAATGCCTTTCGGCCTTTCTAATGCACCTTCAGTTTTTCAGTCCTTTATGCATGATATTTTCCGTGAATATCTGGATAAATTTATGATTGTGTATTTGGACGATATTTAGATTTTTTCTGAGGACTGGGAGTCTCATGTTCAGCAGGTCAGGAGGGTTTTTCAGGTCTTGCGGGAGAATTCTCTGTGTGTAAAGGGTTCTAAGTGTGTTTTTGGGGTTCAAAAGATTTCCTTTTTGG
Source organism: Ranitomeya variabilis (assembly GCF_051348905.1). NCBI lineage: Eukaryota > Metazoa > Chordata > Amphibia > Anura > Dendrobatidae > Ranitomeya > Ranitomeya variabilis. Next base: position 1,059,577,708 of record NC_135232.1, on the reverse strand, counting down.
GGTACATTTTTTCCCCTTCTTCTGTTGAGATGGACCCTGTCAAGGTTCGGGCTATTTGTGACTGGACGCAGCCTACTTCTCTAAAGGGTCTTCAGAAGTTCTTGGGCTTTGCTAATTTTTATCGTCGATTTATAACTGGTTTTTCTGGTGTTGCTAAGCCTCTTACGGATTTGACTAAGAAGGGTGCTGATGTTGCCAATTGGTCCTCTGCCGCTGTGGAGGCCTTTCGGGAACTTAAGCGCCACTTTTCGTCTGCCCCTGTGTTGCGCCAGCCTGATGTCTCTCTTCCCTTTCAGGTTGAGGTCGATGCTTCCGAGATCGGAGCGGGGGCGGTTTTGTCGCAGAAAAGTTCCGATTGCTCAGTGATGAGACCTTGTGCGTTCTTTTCTCGAAAATTTTCTGCCGCCGAAAGAAATTATGATGTCGGTAATCGGGAGCTTTTGGCCATGAAGTGGGCATTTGAGGAGTGGCGTCATTGGCTTGAAGGTGCTAGACATCAGGTGGTGGTTTTGACTGATCACAAGAATCTGATTTATCTTGAGTCTGCCAGGCGCCTGAATCCTAGACAGGCGCGCTGGTCGTTGTTTTTCTCTCGGTTTAATTTTGTGGTCTCATATCTACCAGGTTCTAAGAATGTGAAGGCAGATGCCCTTTCTAGGAGTTTTGAGCCTGATTCCCCTGGTGATTCGGAACCTACAGGTATCCTTAAGGATGGGGTGATATTATCCGCTATTTCCCCAGATCTGCGACGTGCTTTGCAAGAGTTTCAGGCGGATAGACCTGATCGCTGTCCACCTGGTAGACTGTTTGTTCCTGATGATTGGACCAGTAGAGTCATCTCGGAGGTTCATTCTTCTACGCTGGCGGGTCATCCTGGAATTTTTGGTACCAGGGATTTGGTGGCTAGATCCTTCTGGTGGCCATCTCTGTCTCGAGATGTGCGTGTTTTTGTGCAGTCTTGTGATGTGTGTGCTCGGGCCAAGCCTTGTTGTTCTAGGGCTAGCGGGTTGTTGTTGCCCTTGCCTATTCTGAAGAGGCCTTGGACGCACATCTCGATGGACTTTATTTCTGATCTTCCTGTCTCTGAGGATGTCTGTTATCTGGGTGGTGTGTGACCGTTTTTCTAAGATGGTTCATTTGGTGCCATTGTCAAAGTTGCCTTCCTCGTCTGAGTTGGTTCCTTTGTTTTTTCAAAATGTGGTTCGCTTGCATGGTCCTCGCCTTCGTGTTGGGGACTTGGTGTGGTTGTCTTCCCGTTTTGTCCCAATGAGGGTTTCTTCTCCTAAATTTAAGCCTCGGTTCATCGGTCCCTATAGGATTTTGGAGATTATTAACCCTGTTTCCTTTCGTTTGGACCTCCCGGCATCTTTCGCTATCCATAATGTGTTCCATCGGTCGTTGTTGCGGAGATACGAGGTGCCGGTGGTTCCTTCTGCTGAGCCTCCTGCTCCTGTGCTGGTTGAGGGTGAATTGGAGTACGTTATAGAGAAGATCTTGGACTCCCGTATTTCCAGGCGGAGACTCCAGTATCTGGTTAAATGGAAGGGCTATGGTCAGGAAGATAATTCTTGGGTAACTGCCTCTGATGTTCATGCCTCGGATTTGGTTCGTGCCTTTCATAGGGCTCATCCAGGTCTCCCTGGCGGTTCTTGTGAGGGTTCGGTGCCCCCTCCTTAAGGGGGGGGTACTGTTGTGATCCGCTTTTTGGGCTCCCCTAGTGGTGGCTGGTGGTACTGGAGACTTGTGTGTTCTTTTCTGCCTCAGCTCACCTGCTTCCATCAGTTTTGGGAGTTCCCTATTTAGCCTTGCTCTCCAGTCACTTCCTTGCCGGTCATCATTGTAACCTGAGTCTTTCAGTTGCATGTTCCTGCTACCAGTCTGCTGATCAGCTAAGTGGACTCTTGTCCTTTTTGTTTTGTATTTTTTGTCCAGTTTACAGTTTGTCATTTCCTGTTACTGGAAGCTCTTGTGGACTGAAATTGCCACTCCTGTGTCATGAGTTGACACAGGAGTCTTAAAGTAATTTCAGGATGGGTTTTTGAAAGGGTTTTTCAGCTGACCGTGAAGTCCTCTTTTGTATCCTTCCTCTATCTAGTAAGTGGACCTCGCTTTGCTAAATCTACCTTCATACTGTGTATGTCTTTTCCTCTGAACTCACCGTTAATATATGTGGGGGCTACTATCATCTTTGGGGAATTTCACTAGAGGTAAGCCAGGTCTGTTCCTTCCTCTTCCAGGTGTAGTTAGTTCTCCGGCTGGCGCATGGCATCTAGGCAGCCGTAGGAATGCTTCCTGGCTACTGTTAGTTGTGTGGTAGATTTAGGTCACGGTCAGCTTGAGTTTCCATCACCCGAGGGCTAGTCTGTTATTTTGTGTTTCTGATGTTCCCATGCCATTGGGGAATCATGACAGTCCCTATGAGGAGGCAGAACACTGGACCTGGACTCGCTGAACACATCCTGATAATCAGACAAATACTCAGGAACTTCCGAAGGAGTAGAGGAAGCAATAGACACCGGCGGGGAATAACCATGAATACCCTGACAGCCCCAACTTGACACAGACATTGCCTTCCAATCCAAGACTGGATTATGAGTCTGTAACCATGGCAAACCCAAAACGACCAAATCATGCATTTTATGCAGAACAAGAAAACGAATCACCTCCCGATGTTCAGGAGTCATGCACATGGTCACCTGTGTCCAAAACTGCGGTTTATTTTCCGCCAATGGCGTAGCATCAATACCCCTCAGAGGGATAGGATTAACCAACGGCTCAAGAACAAAACCACAGCGCTTGGCAAATGACAGATCCATAAGACTCAGGGCAGCACCTGAATCCACAAACGCCATAACAGGGTAAGAGGACAATGAGCAAATTAAAGTCACAGACAAAATAAATTTAGGTTGCAAATTACCAATGGCGACAGGACTAACAACCCTTGTTAGGCGTTTAGAGCATGCTGATATAACATGTGTAGAATCACCACAGTAAAAACACAACCCATTCTGACGTCTATGATTTTTCCGCTCATTTCTGGTCTGAATTCTATCACATTGCATCAAATCAGGTGTTTGTTTAGACAACACCACCAGAGGATTAGCGGTTTTGCGCTCCCGCAAACGCCGGTCAATTTGAATAGCCAGCGCCATGGAATCATTCAGACTTGTAGGAATGGAGAAACCCACCATCACATTCTTAATGGCTTCAGAAAGGCCATTTCTGAAGTTTGCGGCCAGAGCACACTCATTCCACTGAGTAAGCACGGACCATTTCCGAAATTTTTGGCAATACACTTCAGCTTCATCCTGGCCCTGAGAAATAGCCAGCAAGGCTTTTTCTGCCTGAACCTCAAGATTGGGTTCCTCGTAAAGCAATTCGAGCGCCAGAAAAAACGCATCAATATTTGCCAATGCCGGATCTCCTGGCGCTAGCGAGAAAGCCCAATCCTGAGGGTCGCCCCGTAAAAAAGAGATAACAATTTTAACTTGCTGAACTGAGTCTCCAGATGAACGGGGTCTCAGAGATAGGAACAATTTACAATTATCCCTGAAATTCCTAAACTTAAATCGGTCTCCAGAAAACAGTTCAGGAATAGGTATTTTAGGTTCAGACATAGGACTACTGGTAACAAAATCTTGTATGCTTTGCACACGAGCAGCAAGCTGGTCCACACTTGTAATCAAGGTCTGGACATTCATGTCTGCAGCAAGCTCAAGCCACTCAGAGGTAAAGGGGAGGAAGAGAGGAAAAAAAAAAATTCAGAATTTCCTTTCTTATATCCCACTTCTGCAATGCATTAAATATTCAATGTTGGCCTGGCATACTGTTATGACCCCAATGGCAGAGGGTCTCAGGAATCAATACCAAGTCTGAAAACACAAAAAAACCAGCTCATAGGGCAGTGGTAACTGGGCTGACCATATATCTAATCCTAGCACCACAAATAGAAGTAGCCGGGGAACGTGCCTACGTTGGTTCTAGACGTCTCGCGCCAGCCGGAGAACTAACTAACCCTAGAAGGGAAAAGAAAGACCTTTCTTGCCTCCAGAGAAAAGACCCCAAAAGTTGGATACAAGCCCCCAACAAATAATAACGGTGAGGTAAGAGGAAAAGACAAACATAAGAATGAGCTAGGTATTTAGCAAAGAGAGGCCCACTAGCTAATAGCAGAATATAGTAAGATGACTTATATGGTCAGCAAAAACCCTATTAAAATATCCACGCTGGATATTCAAGAACCCCCGAACCGTCTAACGGCCGGGGGGAGAACACCAGCCCCCTAGAGCTTCCAGCAAGGTCAGAAATCACATTTAGTACAAGCTGGACAAAAATAGTAGCAAAGCAAGTAACTCAAAAAACAAAGAAAAGACTTAGCTTAATTTTGCAAGAGCCAGGACCAGCGGACAGGAGCAACAGAAGGATCTGATTACAACGATGCCAGGCACTGGACTAAGGATCCAGGAAGTTAATATAGCGACACCCCTGGACTAACGACCCAGGTGAGTGCCAAACAGAAAAAAGACAATCCCAGAGTCATACCACTAGTGACCACAAGAAGGAGCCAAAAAGTCTAATTCACAACAAAGGAGTATGCTATTTGATGCAAATTTGCCTACAGTATATTGGGGCGAAGCTATTATGACGGCTTGTTATCTTCAGAACAGACTACCAAGTAAAGCGACAGAGAAGACTCCATTTGAGCAATGGAATGGTACAAAACCAAAACTACAACACATAAGGATTTTCGGAAGTAAAGCATTTGCACATGTTCCCAAAGAAAAACGAACTAAGTGGGAATCTCATGCCAAGGATGGCATCCTGGTAGGCTATAGTGAAACCCAGAAAGGTTATAGAATTCTACACCCAGAGACAAACAAGGTCACAATAAGTAAAGATGTAGTGTTTGATGAAAACTTCGTGTCCCCCAAGTTTTATGACATTATGTCAGTAGTCCAGATGAAGCAACAAGAACAATCTCAGTCACAATTACAAGACAATGAAGAAAAGAATGTAGAAGTCTGGCTGGACTCTTCAACCACTGAAGGAACAACAAAAGGCCTAAGTGAACCTGAAATCAGACGGTCGTCAAGATCAAACAAAGGAATACCAGCTAAATGTTTATCCTATGTTGTGAAGACACTGCCTGAGTCAAAGCCACAGTCATGGGATGAAATGCAGAAACTACCCGCCCATGAAAGAACAAAGTGGATCAATGCCGCGAATGAAGAAATTAACTCGCTTCATCAACTTCAAACTTGGAAACTCACTGAGTTACCACAAGGTAAAAAGGCAATTAAGTGCAAGTGGGTATTTAAAACCAAATATGATTGTGAAGGTAAAGTCCACAGATTTAAAGCGAGGTTGGTCGCAAAAGGATATTCGCAAAAATATGGCGAAGACTATGATGCTACTTTTTCCCCGGTCGCTAAGCAGACAACATTTAGAGCATTGTTGGCGGTAGCTGCAGTACAAAGGATGTTTGTCAGACATTTGGATATCAAAACCGCATTTTTAAATGGTGACATTGAGGAGGACTTATACATGACTCAACCTGAAGGTTATATAAAGGAAGGTGAACAGAACCTTGTTTGCAAACTACAAAAATCTCTTTATGATCTTAAGCAATCAGCGAGAGCATGGAATACTAAAATGAACAAAGTCTTGTTAGAAGAAGGATTTAAAAGAGGTCAAGCGGATCCATGCCTGTACACAAGATATTCAGATGGAAAATGGATGTATATTCTCTTATATGTGGACGATGTAATTGTAGTTCATCAAGAAGAAGCTGAAATTGGGATAATTACTAAAATTTTGAACCAGCATTTTGAAACGAAAGACCTAGGAAATGTGACATATTATCTAGGAATCCACATCCAGAGAGAGGAAGATGGAAGTTTTCTTTTAAATCAAAGCGCAAAGATTAATTCACTTTTGCATCAGTTCGGAATGACAGAGGCCAAAGGTGTATCAACGCCAATGGAATCATCCTACCTGAAACTGGAAGAAGGTGACCTGTTGCCTAACAATGAGAAATATCGACAGGCAGTGGGGGCACTTCTATATATCTCAACTATGACTCGACCGGATATTACAACAGCAGTTGGAATATTGTGCAGATATGTGGAGAAACCGCGCCAAAAGGACTGGAATGCCGTTAAAAGAGTTCTCCAATATTTAAAAGGGACACAAGGTGTAAATTTTAAAATATCTGCAGCAGGAAATCTAAAACTCACCGGCTATGTTGACTCAGATTGGGCTGGTGATTCGCAAGATCGTAAATCCACAAGCGGATACATATTTAAACTTGGAGAAAGTTCAATCTCCTGGTCTAGTAGAAAACAAGTATCTGTTGCTTTGTCATCTACAGAAGCTGAGTATGTGTCCGCAGCCTATGCAAGTCAGGAGATCATTTGGCTAAGACAACTGATGGATGATCTTGGTAAACCGTTAACTCAGCCAACAGTCATGTATGAGGACAAGCAAGGATGCATTAAACTTGCATGCAGTGAAAAGATCAGTGCTAGAACTAAGCACATCGACGTCAGATGTCATCATCTACCTGACTTAATAGATCGTGGCATAATACAGTTTGTTTATTGTGAAACTGATAAAATGTTAGCTGATATTTTGACCAAGTCATTGCCACGACCTAGGTTCCAAGAATTGAGAACCACTATGGGACTGACAGAATAAGTAGTTGTTGAGTGGGGGTGTTGGCCTAATGCATATTGATCTGTATGTATTGCAACAACTATTGTTTGTTTAATATAATGTGATTTTTATGTCTGCATGCATATTGTTCATCTGTTAACAAAGTTTAAAAAAAAAAAAAGGAGTCCTCATGTACAGACAGGATGCTCCTCCTCCTCCTTCCCTGTGAGCACATTTTTTCTTGTGTGTGGAATTGAAACTGAAAGTAACAGCATATCTCTCTCTCAGAAACCAGATTGATCCTGTTCTCATGTTGTATGCTGAATAGTGTTGAGCATTCCGATACCGCAAGTATCGGGTATCGGCCGATACTTGCGGGTATCGGAATTCCGATACCGAGATCCGATACTTTCGTGGTATCGGGTATCGGTATCGAAACAACATTAATGTGTAAAAGAAAGAATTAAAATAAAAAATATTGCTATACTCACCTCTCCGACGCAGCCTGGACCTTACCGAGGGAACCGGCAGCGTTCTTTGCTTAAAATGCGCGCGTTTCCTGCCTCCCGTGACGTCACGGCTTGTGATTGGTCGCGTCGCCCATGTGACCGCGACGCGACCAATCACAGCAAGCCGTGACGTAATTTTCAGGTCCTGAATGCAGAATTAGGCATTCAGGACCTGAAATTACGTCACGGCTTGCTGTGATTGGTCGTGTCACGGTCACATGGGCGGCACGCAACCAATCACAAGCCGTGACGTAATTTTAAAATGCGCGCGTTTCCTGCCTCCCGTGACATCACGGCTTGTGATTGGTCGCGTCGCCCATGTGACCGCGACGCGACCAATCACAAGCCGTAACGTAATTTTCAAATCCTGAATGCCTAGATTTAGGCATTCAGGACCTGAAAATTACGTCACGGCTTGCTGTGATTGGTCGCGTCGCGGCCACATGGGCGGCACGCGACCAATCACAAGCCGTGACATCACGGAAGGCAGTAAACGCGCGCATTTTAAGCAAAGAACGCTGCCGGTTCCCTCGGTAAGGTCCAGGCTACGTCGGAGAGGTGAGTATAGCAATATTTTTTATTTTAATTCTTTCTTTAATTCTTTCTTTTACACATTAACCCCTTCACCCCCAAGGGTGGTTTGCACGTTAATGACCGGGCCAATTTTTCCAATTCTGACCACTGTCCCTTTATGAGGTTATAACTCTGGAACGGTTCAACGGATCTTGGCGATTCTGACATTGTTTTCTCATGACATATTGTACTTCATGTTAGTGGTAAAATTTATTCGATATAACTTGCGTTTATTTGTGAAAAAAACGGAAATTTGGCGAAAATTTTGAAAATTTCGCCATTTTTCAACTTTTAATTTTTATGCCCTTAAATCACAGACATATGTCATGCAAAATACTTAATATGTAACATTTCCCACATGTCTACTTTACATCAGCACAATTTTGGAACCAAAATTTTTTTTTGTTAGGGAGTTACAAGGGTTAAAATTTGACCAGAAATTTCTCATTTTTACAAAATTTTTTTTTAGGGACCACATCTCATTTGAAGTCATTTTGAGGGGTCTATATGATAGAAAATACCCAAGTGTGACACCATTCTAAAAACTGCACCACTCAAGGTGCTCAAAACCACATTCAAGAAGTTTATTAACCCTTCAGGTGTTTCACAGGAATTTTTGGAATGTTTAAATAAAAATTAACATTTAATTTTTTTTCACACAAAATTTATTTCAGCTCCAATTTGTTTTATTTTACCAAGGGTAACAGGAGAAAATGGACCCCCAAAGTTGTTGTACAATTTGTCCTGAGTATACTGATACCCAATATGTGGGGGTAAACCACTGTTTGGGCACATGGCAGAGCTCGGAAGGAAAGGAGCGCCATTTGACTTTTCAATGCAAAATTGACTGGAATTGAGATGGGACGCCATGTTGCGTTTGGAGAGCCCCTGATGTGCCTAAACATTGAAACCCCCTACAAATGACACCATTTTGGAAAGTAGACCCCCTAAGTAACTTATCTAGATGTGTGGTGAGCACTTTGACCCACCAAGTGCTTCACAGAAGTTTATAATGCAGAGCCGTAAAAACAAAAAATCATATTTTTTCACAAAAATGATCTTTTTGCCCCCAATTTTTTATTTTCCCAAGGGTAAGAGAAGAAATTGGACCCCAAAAAATGTTGTGCAATTTGTCCTGAGTACGCTGATACACCATATGTGGGGGTAAACCACTGTTTGGGCGCATGGCAGGGCTTGGAAGGGAAGGAGCGCCATTTGACTTTTCAATGCAAAATTGACTGGAATTGAGATGGGACGCCATGTTGCGTTTGGAGAGCCCCTGATGTGCCTAAACATTGAAACCTCCTACAAGTGACACCATTTTGGAAAGTAGACCCCCTAAGGAACTTATCTAGATGTGTGGTGAGCACTTTGACCCACCAAGTGCTTCACAGAAGTTTATAATGCAGAGCCGTAAAAATAAAAAATCATATTTTTTCACAAAAATGATCTTTTCGCCCCCAATTTTTTATTTTCCCAAGGGTAAGAGAAGAAATTGGACCCCAAAAAATGTTGTGCAATTTGTCCTGAGTACGCTGATACCCCATATGTGGGTGTAAACCATTGTTTGGGCGCATGGCAGAGCTTGGAAGGGAAGGAGCACCATTTGACATTTCAATGCAAAATTGACTGGAATTGAGATGGGACGCCATGTTGCGTTTGGAGAGCCCCTGATGTGCCTAAACATTGAAACCCCCCACAAGTGACACCATTTTGGAAATTAGACCCCCAAGTGTTTCACTACAGATTATAACACAGAGCCGTGAAAATAAAAAGTCTTTTTTTTTTTTCACAAAAATGATTTTTTAGCCCCCAGCTTTTGTATTTTTACAAGGGTAACAGAATAAACTGGACCCCAAAAGTTGTTGTCCAATTTGTCCTGAGTACGCTGATACCCCATATATGGGGGGGAACCACTGTTTGGGCGCATGACAGAGCTCGGAAGGGAAGGAGCACCATTTGGAATGCAGACTTAAATGGATTGGTCTGCAGGCATCACGTTGCATTTGCAGAGCCCCTGATGTACCCAAACAGTACAAACCCCCCACAAGTGACCCCATATTGGAAACTAGACCTCCCAAGGAACTTATCTAGATGTGTTGTGAGAACTTTGAACCCCCAAGTGTTTCACTACAGTTTATAACGCAAAGCCGTGAAAATAAAAATTCTTTTTTTTTTCACAAAAATTATTTTTTTAGCCCCCAGTTTTGTATTTTTACAAGGGTAACAGAATAAAATAGACCCCAAAAGTTGTTGTCCAATTTGTTCTGAGTACGCTGATACCCCCTATGTGGGGGGGAACCACTGTTTGGGCGCATGACAGGGCTCGGAAGGGAAGGAGCGCCATTTGGAATGCAGACTTAAATGGATTGGTCTGCAGGCATCACGTTGCATTTGCAGAGCCCCTGATGTACCCAAACAGTACAAACCCCACACAAGTGACCCCATATTGGAAACTAGACCTCCCAAGGAACTTATCTAGATGTGTTGTGAGAACTTTGAACCCCCAAGTGTTTCACTAGAGTTTACAACGCAGAGCCGTGAAAATAAAACATATTTTTTTCCCACAAAAATGATTTTTAGCCCCCCAAATTTTTATTTTCCCAAGGATAACAAGAGAACTTGGACCCCAGAAGTTGTTGTTCAATTTGTCCCGAGTACGCTGATACCCCATATGTTGGGGTAAACCCCTTTTTGGACGCACGGGAGAGCTCGGAAGGGAAGGAGCACTGTTTTACTTTTTCAACGCAGAATTGGCTGGAATTGAGATTGGACGCCATGTCGCATTTGGAGAGCCCCTGATGTGCCTGAACAGTGGAAACTCCCCAATTCTACCTGAAACCCTAACCCAAACACACCCCTAACCCTAATCCCAACGGTAATCCTAACCACACCCCTAACCCTGACACACCCATAATTCTAATCCCAACCCTAATCCCAACCGTAAATGTAATCCTAACCCTAACTTTACCTCCAACCCTAACCCTAGCCCTAACCCTAGCCCTAACCCTAACTTTAGCCCAAACCCTAACCCTAGCCCTAACCCTAACCCTAGCCCTAATGGGAAAATGGAAATAAATACATTTTTTTAATTTTATTATTTTTCCCTAACTAAGGGGGTGATGAAGGGGGGTTTGATTTACTTTTATAGCATTTTTTATATCGGATTTTTATGATTGGCAGCTGTCACACAATAAAAGACGCTTTTTATAGCAAAAAAGTTTTTGCGTCTCCACATTTTGAGACCTATAATTTTTCCACATTTTTTTCCACAGAGTCATGTGAGGTCTTGTTTTTTGCAGGACGAGTTGACGTTTTTATTGGTAACATTTTCGGACGTGACCGTTTTTGATCACTTTTTATTCCGATTTTTGTGAGGCAGAATGACCAAAAACCAGCTATTCATGAATTTCTTTTGGGAGAGGCGTTTATACCGTTCTGCATTTGGTAAAATTGATAAAGCAGTTTTATTCTTCGGGTCAGTACGATTACAGCGATACCTCATTTATATCATTTTTTTATGTTTTGGCACTTTTATACGATAAAAACTATTTTATAGAAAAAATAATTATTTTGGTATCGCTTTATTCTCAGGACTAAAACTTTTTTACTTTTTTGCTGATGATGCTATATGGCGGCTTTTTTTTTGCGGGACAAGATGATGTTTTCAGCGGTACCATGGTTATTTATATCCGTCTTTTTGATCGCGTGTTATTCCACTTTTTGTTCGGCGGTACGGTAATAAAGCGTTGTTTTTTGCCTCGTTTTTTTTTTTCTTACGGTGTTTACTGAAGGGGTTAACTAGTGGGACAGTTTTATAGGTTGGGTCGTTACGGACGCGGCGATACTAAATATGTGTACTTTTATTGTTTTGTTTTTTTATTTAGATAAAGAAATGTATTTATGGGAATAATATATTTTTTTTATTATTATTTATTTAGGATTTTTTTTTTTTTTTTTTTACACATGTGGAAATTTTTTTTTTAACTTTTTTACTTTGTCCCAGGGGGGGACATTACAGATCGATGATCTGATAGTGTGCACAGCACTCTGTCAGATCACCGATCTCACTTACATCGGTGCAGGCTTACCAGCGTCTGCTCTGAGCAGGCGCTCGGTAAGCCACCTTTCTCCCTGCAGGACCCGGATGCCGAGGCCATCTTGGATCCGGGACCTGCAGCGAGGAAGGAGGTAGGAGACCCTCGGAGCAACGCGATCACATCGCGTTGCTCCGGGGGTCTCAGGGAAGCCCGCAGGGAGCCCCCTCCCTGCGCGATGCTTCCCTATACCGCCGGTACACTACGATCATGTTTGATCGCGGTGTGCCGGGGGTTAATGTGCCGGGGGCGGTCCGTGACCACTCCTGGCACATAGTGCCGGATGTCAGCTGCGATATGCAGCCGACACCCAGCCGCGATCGGCCGCGCTCCCCCCGTGAGCGCGTCCGATCGCGTATGACGTACTATCCAGTCGGTGGTCATACGGGCCCACCCCACCTCGACGGGATAGTACGTCAGATGTCAGGAAGGGGTTAATATGGATCCCAGGGCCTGAAGGAGAGTTTCCTCTCCTTCAGACCTTGGGAACCATCAGGGATACCGTCCGATACTTGAGTCCCATTGACTTGTATTGGTATCGGGTATCAGTATCGGATTAGATCCGATACTTTGCCGGTATCGGCCGATACTTTCCGATACCGATACTTTCAAGTATCGGACGGTATCGCTCAACACTAATGCTGAATGTTCTTAGTTCTTAATAAATTAACATTCTCTGTTGCCCGTTGTGGACATCACGCTGATTAACCCGCTGCTAACAATAGCATAGTGTGTAACTAATGGTAATGTTTGAGACTGTGGTCTCTTCAGATCATTGACTAGGCCCTCCCATGTAGTTTTGGGCTGATTGCTGACCTTTTTCAGAATCATCCTTACCCACGAGGGGAGATCTTGCATGGAGCCCCAGACTGAGGAAGATTGACAGTCATCTCGAGTTTCTACCATTTTATAATAATTGTGCCAACACTTGTTGCCTTCTCACCAAACTGCTTGCCTATTGTTCTGTAGACCATCCCAGCCTTGTGCAGGTCTACAATTTTGTCCCTGGTGTCCTTAGAAAGCTCCTTGGTCTTGGCTATGGTGGAGAGATTAGAGTGTGATTGAGTGTGTGGACAGGTGTCTTTTGTACAGGTAATGAGTTCAAATAGGTGCAATTAATACAGGTAATAAGTGCAGAATAGGAGGGGTTCTTAAAGAAAAAATAACGGCTGTGAGAGACAGAATTCTTAATGGTTGGTAGGTGATCAAATGCATATTTCATTCAATTTAATTTTGAAAAAACATGCAATTAGTGATGAGTGAATATATTCGGCACTATTCGTTACTCACCAGAATAGCACTGTATTCGGGCTATTTGTTGCTCAGTGACTAATTTTCTATTAACCTTGGTATATTTGAGTGACCCACTCAGCATGTTTGTCACTTTATTTGCAGCCAATGAGCATGCTGGACTTGCTTGCCAATCACAGTAATGTCAGCACCATCCTTGGTGTGGTATTATTGTGATTGACTGTCAGAACACCGGGTGTTTGTCGTGCTGTCATGTGCATGACAGCACGGCAAACATCGCTTCTGATCGGCAATGAAATATTTCTGAGCTAGAGATTATATATAAGGCTTCCACAGTCTAGTGTTTCACTGGTTGGGCCCAGTCCTTTTGTCTGCCCTTATTCACACTGTGGTCAACATTGACACATGGTAAAGTTTTAATATTAGACAGTGTAGGACTGTCCTGATCAGAGTTACCTTGACGAGGTGGGATGGCTTTTGTGCTATTTTTTGATAAAAAAAAACAGTATTACTAAAAACTCTGTGTTATTTAAATGCACTTTTGCTTTTTTACTTAGTTACATCAGGGTTTTTGCTCACTTTTTTTTTCTCTTGTAGGTTTTAATGTTTTCTGGCCAATGTGAACATGCGTTTAACCTCTGCATGTGTACCAACTCAAGTTAAGCTCAATTTTTGTATTTTTTTTTCTCTGTATTGTTGCATTCTGTGCAAGCCAGGGTGTGGCCTCCCTGTTTCTGAGCTAGAGATTATATATAACTAGTGTTGAGCATTCCGATACCGCAAGTATCGGGTATCGGCCGATATTTGCGGTATCGGAATTCCGATACCGAGTTCCGATATTTTTGCGATATCGGGAATCGGGATCGGAATGCATATTCATGTGTAAAATAAAGAATAAAAATAAAAAATAGGGATATACTCACCCCTCTGACGCGCCCTGGTTGTAACCGCTGCAACCGGCAGCCTCCGTTCCTAAGAATAAGCGATTGAAGGACCTGCGATGACGTCGCGGTCTTGTGATTGGTCACGTGAGCGGTCACATGAGCGGTCACGCGACCAATCACAAGCCGCCATGTCATTGAAGGTCCTTCACTCGCTCATTCTTAGGAACGGAGGCTGCCGGTTAACACCGCTACGTCCAGGGTCCGCCGGAGGGGTGAGTATATCCATATTTTTTATTTTTATTCTTTATTTTTTACATGAATATGGATCCCAGGGCCTGAAGGAGAGTTTCCTCTCCTTCAGACCCTGGGAACTATCCAGGATAGCTTCCGATACTTGTGTCCCATTGACTTGTATTGGTATCGGGTATCGGTATCGGCGATATCCGATATTTTTCGGGTATCGGCCGATACTATCCGATACCGATACTTTCAAGTATCGGAAGGTATCGCTCAACACTATATATAAGGCTTCCACAGTCTAGTGTTTCACTGGTTGGGCCCAGTCCTTTTGTCTGCCCTTATTCACACTGAGGTCAACATTGACACATGGTAAGGTTTTAATATTAGACAGTGTAGGACTGTCCCGATCAGAGTTACCTTGACGAGGTGGGATGGCTTTTGTGCTATTTTTTTTATCAAAAAACAGTATTACTAAAAACTGTGTTATTTAAATGCACTTTTGCTTTTTTACTTAGTTACATCAGGGTTTTTGCTTACTTTTTTTTCTCTTGTAGGTTTTAATGTTTTGTGGCCAATGTGAACATGCGTTTAACCTCTGCATGTGTACCAACTCAAGTTAAGCTCAATTTTTGTGTTTTTTTTTCTCTGTATTGTTGCATTCTATGCAAGCCGGGGTGTGGCCTCCCTGTTTCTGAGCTAGAGATTATATATAAGGCTTCCACAATCTAGTGTTTCACTGGTTCGGCCCAGTCCTTTTGTCTGCCCTTATTCACACTGAGGTCAACATTGACACATGGTAAGGTTTTAATATTAGACAGTGTAGGACTGTCCTGATCAGAGTTACCTTGCCGAGGTGGGATGGCTTTTGTGCTATTTTTTGATCAAAAAACAGTATTACTAAAAACTCTGTGTTATTTAAATGCACTTTTGCTTTTTTACTTAGTTACATCAGGGTTTTTGCTTACTTTTTTTGCTCTTGTAGTTTTTTATCTACTACATAAGACTATTCGGAGACACTGGCATTTATTACAGGAGGCCCATCCCAACGTTCCTGAGTTCCGTATACCATGTCTCCCCTGCTTCAAAAGGGCACCAAACATAAAAGATAAATTAGTGAGGGCAGATATGGTCAACCCCACAACACCATCTCGACAACTTTTCTTACAAAATCCCAAGGGTGGCACTTTTCCGTGCCTCCATTGTTACCAGTGTGGCAATGTGACCAAAGGTGACAGCTTTTTTCATCCACACTCAGGGAAGAGATTTAAAATACGTGACTATTTCACATGTGACACATCATACGTTGTCTACCTCATTAAATGTCCCTGTGGTTTAATGTATGGAGGGGAGACTACACAGCCAGTGAAGGACCATATATCCAAGCATAAGTCTACCATCAGATGTAGGAATCTCCTTTTACTCCTTTTTTGCCTCACGCAACCATAGTGTCTCCAAATTGAAGTTTCAAGTGATAGAACACATACCACACTCCAGGCGGGGTGGGGACCATATTGAAAGGTTGAAACACTGTGAGGCCTTTTGGATCCACACTTTAGGGACCCTCCACCCAAGAGGACTCAACAGGGACTATGATTTGTTGTCTTTTATTTGATCTACAATGTCATTATCTTAAGACTGTTGTTCCCTATTGTTTCACTGTTACCTCTGCAATATTGAGACTAATTATGCCCTATATGTCCTATTATGTACTTTAGTGAGACATTAACTTATTATTTCCTTCTTGCAGAATCGTCTATATTTATTCCACTCAACCATCACACACTTTCTGGAGTTCCCACTGGGCTAACAGCCACCTTCATCCACCTTGTTACTGGCATTAACAACGTCATTTCTGCCTGGCTGTCACTGGCACGCATACTCACTATTGTGGAACGCATAATATGGGCGCTGGAATGCACATGGAGCGCACACCCAGCACTTCCTGCTATGACACATCCGCACTCCCATAACAGCGGACCCCGTAGCCACGCCCACTTCCTTTTTAGTCTCAGCAGAACACGCTCCCTCCACAGCTGACTAGGGTTGGGCACCGCATTGCTGGAGGACATGCAGACCACACTTGAACTTAGGGTAAGGTAACGCTACACTCCTGTTATTCCTCGTTTTACCGCTAGTTGTTAATTTGCACTCCACTCCTGCAGGCCACATAGGACACCTGGCACTATGGCCTGAAACCTACGAGCCTACCTCAATATACTCTGGTAGGCAATTTAGTATGGTCACGTCATTTCTTTGGTGCACATCTAATACTATTTAGCCCTATATGTCCATTTTATTATAGACACAAGAGGCGTGACACATACTTACCACCCACTTACCAGCATATTTCCTTGTCCCATTGGGCAGCACAGGACGTCAGTAGTTCTACTCTTCTATTGTGCATGCAAACTATAGTGTGTACCATACAAGGACGTGTTATTATGAGCAATGTATAGGTGATTTTTCCTCTTATAGGCCTGAAAATGTTCATGCTCTTGACCATGTCTATTGTTCTCTGTATATACTTATTTTCAATTTTTGGAGCAATGTACTCACATTTTGCTATGTTATTTTCTGTATATAGTTACTGAAGAAGGCCAACACAGGCCGAAACGTTTATATTGTTCTTTTGCTGCATTAAAATACAAAAGAAACTCACCACAAGTTGAGTGCCAGGTTTTGATTACTTTATTGACACACGGTGTGGGAACCTACCTTGGCACCCTCTTCGATAGTGCATACGGTATCTTGTTCACAGTATAACTGCTGTGTCAAGGCCTATTTCATGAGTTTTATTTTTTTTCAAATTCTGTGGAAGCGTGGTTGAAAAGCAATGTCTGACTTTCATTTGTTGATTTTCATAGATTTTTAATTTATTATTGCTTTTGTCAGATTCAAGTTATTTCTGTGACCATTGTGGGTTTTTCTGTCATTAGAGGGGTACCAACAATTTTGACCACTTGTGTATGTGTATATATCTGTTCTATCTATTCTATTCTAACCTGTCACGCTGTGATTTTACTGTACACCGCAGGTTAATTGCCAGCTTTTCTTCTATATCTATCTATTTATTCCATCCATTTCAGCTTTTTTCTCATGTTGTCAGACCTGTTTGTTGGATCCAGTATATTCGGCTTTCCCATTGACTTGCATTGGATCTGTTATACACAGATATTAGAAAGTATTTGTGCCGATTTTCCCGTACCCTAATATTTCACTATTCGTTCATCACTACATATAATGTGATTTTCCGTTTTTCATTTTTAGATTCTGTCTCTCACAGTTGAAGTGTACCTACTATAAAAATTACAGACGTCACCATTCTTTGTAGGGGGAAAACTTGCAAAATTGGCAGTGTATCACATACTTACAAACATTCTATAGGACTCTCTTGATAGGCAGAAATCTGAAGAGTGCGCTTTAAGCCTCAGCTTGGCATCTGCTTGTGTATTTCAGCATACTGCAAAAAAAGATATAAATTAAAGTAGAAACCTACCCTACTCCTTACCATCGTGTCCTGGTATGAATTAATGGATGTCATAATAGACAGTGAGAGATACCACTGACACAATCCTCCATTATAGGGCTATTTCCAATAATTCAAGTTATCATCTATCCCAACAAAATGGCCATTTGCAACTTGTGCCATGCCAAGATCAGCAGGAGGAACATGACCACTAAGAACCTAACCACCCCCAGCATGATCAATCATATGTCATCTAAGCACCCGACTTGGTGTGCCAAATGCCTGGGTCCACAATTGGTGCCATCAGGTGACACCATTGCCTCTTCCCCTGTGCTAGGTGCTTCCCAAACCCCTGTCCAAAACACTGGCACAAATGCCTCCTGCCATGCTCCTATCCTAGCACTTTCTGACTTACCATCATCACGTCCAAATCCTTGTCCCTTCACAGCATCAAGCTGTGTCTACCTCAAGCCTTGGAACAAAACAGAAAGTTTCCAGTCACCCACCCACAGGCCCAAATGCTAAACGGGTACATTTTGAGTCTTCTTGCACTAGAAACATTGTGATTTAGACTGGTAGACATGGAGGATTTCCGCCAACTCACTGCGGCAGACATCCCTTAGTACTTGGTCCCCAGCCAAAACTATTTCTCCAGGTGTGGCGTCCCCACCTTGTACCAGTGTGCCCAGGAATATCACCCATTGCCTTACCAACTCACTCACTGGCATTCATCACTTAACGATGACACGTGGACAAACGCTTGTGGCCAGGGATGCTACATTTCCCTGATGACACACTGGGTGAACATTGTGGAGGCTGGGGCTTGAGCACTGTGCATGTTCTCCCAATGCTGAGGATTGCTGGCTCTACTTCTATCCTCCACCTCCTACAGCAGTTCCTGCTCCATCTCATCCTCCATCTCCGATGTTCTTTCTCAAACCACGTTGTCCACATCAACCGGAAGCTGGAAGCTTCACAGCACTGCTTCAGCAAAGCGACAACAGGCTCTGCTGAAGCTAATTTGTCTTGGAGACAAACAGCACACCACGGCAGACCAGACAGATCTGTGGTTTTTGCCTCTGAACCTCCAACCAGGCATGGTCATGTGTGATAATGAGTATAACTTGGTGGCAGCTGTGAAGCTTAGCAAGCTCACATACGTACCATGATTGGCACATGTGCTCAACTTGGTAGTTCAGTGATTTCTGAAAACATACCCAGATTTGCCAGAACTTCAAGGTATGCTGCTTCAGTGCCCAATTCTGCAGTCTGCTATAGCTGCCACCACTGTGAGCAGAAAGTGCCAGTCGTTAAGTGCCAGCTCCAACAAGCCTGTTGATGTTCTGGTCAACCTCCGCACATAACAACTGAAGAGTGGACATTGATGTCTGACATTTGTGTGGTTCTCCAAAATTTTGAGGACTCCACAAAGATTTCGAGCGGCGATGACACTATAGCGCAACTATCCCGCTTCTATGCCTACTTAAACAGTCACTGCTAGCAATTAAACATGAAGATTTGCATGAGGACCAGGTGGGGGTATGGAGCTTGGCACACATAGTCGATTTTATGTACTGCTGCATTTTCCGTGACCCTAGCACTACATTCATCTTGGCAAAAAAAGAGTACTGGCTGTTCACTCTGCTAGACGCACGCTACAAGAGAAACATTACATCTCATCTTTCTAAGGTTTTTCTAAAATGGTGCTATGCCAAAGGCCATTATGATAAATATGTTGAAAAAATTCCCATCAGATAATGCAGGTGGCAAGCTTCCTTGCCCAACCAAGAAAGAGAGACACACAGTAGAGGCTGGAAAAAGAGGCAGCACTTCAAAATAAGGAAACAGAAAAAAGGACCTTTAATAGCCCACGTGGTGTGGCATCATTTTGGTTACACAGAACACTTTACATTTTTGTTAGGTAAATAGATATCAATGAGATATACAATATGTGCTTTGCATGTCTATCTTACTGTACATCTTTTAGCCAAAAAAAAAAAAAAAAAATATATATATATATATATATACACTCACCGGCCACTTTATTAGGTACACCATGCTAGTAACGGGTTGGACCCCTTTTGCCTTCAGAACTGCCTCAATTCTTCGTGGCATAGATTCAACAAGGTGCTGGAAGCATTCCTCAGAGATTTTGGTCCATATTGACATGATGGCATCACACAGTTGCTGCAGATTTGTCGGCTGCACATCCCAAAGATGCTCCATACAAGGCAGGATGGATCCATGCTTTCATGTTGTTTACGCCAAATTCTGACCCTACCATCCGAATGTTGCAGCAGAAATCGAGACTCATCAGACCAAGCAATGTTTTTCCAATCTTCTACTGTCCAATTTTGATGAGCTTGTGCAAATTGTAGCCTCAGTTTCCTGTTCTTAGCTGAAAGGAGTGGTACCCGGTGTGGTGTTCTGCTGCTGTAGCCCATCTGCCTCAAAGTTCGACGCACTGTGCGTTCAGAGATGCTCTTAGGCCTACCTTGGTTGTAACGGGTGGCGATTTGAGTCACTGTTGCCTTTCTATCAGCTCGAACCAGTCTGCCCATTCTCCTCTGACCTCTGGCATCAACAAGGCATTTCCGCCCACAGAACTGCCGCTCACTGGATTTTTTTTCTTTTTCGGGCCATTCTCTGTAAACCCTAGAGATGGTTGTGCGTGAAAATCCCAGTAGATCAGCAGTTTCTGAAATACTCAGACCAGCCCTTCTGGCACCAACAACCATGCCACGTTCAAAGGCACTCAAATCACCTTTCTTCCCCATACTGATGCTCGGTTTGAACTGCAGGAGATTGTCTTGACCATGTCTACATGCCTAAATGCACTGAGTTGCCGCCATGTGATTGGCTGATTAGAAATTAAGTGTTAACAAGAAGTTGGACAGGTGTACCTAATAAAGTGGCCAGTGAGTGTATATATATATATATATATATATATATAAATAAATGAAAAATTGATATGGGATCCCCCCAATTTTGGTTACCAGCAAAAGTAAAGCAGAAAGCTGAAAGCTGACATTATCAAACTGGGAAGGTCCCTAGCTATTGGACCCTTCCCAGCCTAAAAATACTAGCCTGGAGCCACCCCAGAAGTTGAGCGTGATATTTATCTTGCGGAGACGGAGCGGTCTGGAAAGACGCGCCGCATGTGTGTATACGCAGGGATGCTGGACACTTCACAGCTGACATCAGTCCCAAGCCCCATTACCCTGATTGGTAATTCACCAGGGTAGGGCATCGTAAAGGGCCAAGGCAATGCACCAGAATTGGAGCATGTCATGTGATGTCTCACTTCTGGGATGGCTGCGTGCTGGTATTTTTAGGCTGAGACCCTCCCAGCCTGATAATATCCACTCTCAGCTGTTTGCTTTACCTTTGCTGGTTATCAAAAAAGGGGAACCTCACATAATTTTTTTCATTCATTTATTTATTTAATTTATTAGGTTAAAAGATGTACAGTAAGCATGCAAGGCACAAGTTATCTATATCTACCTATTTTTTTAATTATATGCACAGTTTTAAGACATAAAAATCTGTAACTTTTATTCTATTTTTTGGGGTACATGTCACACAGGGATGGCAGACGGATGGCACAGACATACACACGGACATCCAACAGAAAACCACACGGACACTAAAATCAAACTGTGTCATGTGTACTTTTTGTAAGTGGACGTGTGAAGGGGCCTAAAGCAAAGTTCCACCAACCTACCTATATAACAGCTTCTATTGAGATGCAGTGTAACAACATTTGTTTTGTTTTTTTTAACAGAATGGAGTTCAAAATTCAGCCTAAACCTTTTAGCATTGAGGACATTAGTACAAAGTTGTAGATCATTGTGTTTTTGTTCCACACTTCATCACAGCAGTTTTCACCAGACACATGATTTAACACAGCAGATCCACCAGGATGTTTAATAGCTTTATTCAATCAAGCCTGTAATTGGAGTTATTTTGAATGTGATTGGATTCGTCCGGTAATGTAGCATTCCCAGCTTTGTGCCCTGATTGCAAGCATACAACCTTTTAACTCAAATAGAGTAATTACCTTAGGTGTGACTGCTTAGAATAGTGAGATACAAGCATCTACACTGTATGCATAATGCATATCACAGGCACACGTAAAACAGAAAGCGGTAAAGTGCAAGATACAAACATCATTACCCAATTTTTTAAATGTTTAATTTTTTTTTTATTTTATGAGTGATTTTAGTGCATAATAAATACAGTCATGTTAATTTAATCTGAAAAGAGCTAATCCGATATCCTCTTTTTTAATGAAAGAACTGCTATATAATGTTTAATCAAAGGGTAGACCTATAACTAATAGGCTCCACGCACATATCCATTGCTGATTTTACATTTGTCAATATCAGACTATTTTTTTCCAATATATCATCCATTTTGTCTCTTGATTGCACTTTTTGGCCATTCACAATTAGCAATAGATTAGCTAAAAAATGAAGTAAAACGGATGTCTTCCATTTTTAACAGATAACAATAGAGAATTGGACATGTATTTTGTTTAAAGGAATGGACACACAGAGCACATAAAAAACATAAAAACGCACGTGTGGATGATCTATTAATCCCTTAAGCACCAAAGATTGTATAATTTTTCGTGCTTTTGTTTTTCCTTCCTTTTGTTCCAAGAGCCAAAAACGATTTTATTTTTCCATTGTGATTTGAGGGCTTGTATTCTTTGTGTGACAACTTGTAGTTTTGAATGACACCATTCATTTTAATATACAATAGACTGGAACACAGTTTCATTATGGCATCTTTATTATTATGCTAATGTCACTCAAATCAAACTCAATCAGAGTTTGATCCGAGTGTCATCTTACTGTGATCCGATTTTCTTGCATGAAAGAATCATATGTGTGGAGAAGATGGAGAACTTAATTTCTTCATCTTCTCCATTCTCTGTGTCCATGGGAACCAAACTGCGTTCGGATGAAATCTGAGTTTAAATCATTTTATATTTTGATAATTCGATTTAATTTTTTGGACAGCAAAACTTTATTTTTCAGTTCCCCTAGGGAACTTGAACCTGCAATCATTTGATCACCTATAATATAGTAAAATCGAGGTTCTCCCATGAAGCTCAGCTTGTGGCTGAGCTTCACAGGAGGACCAAAATGGCAATTACAGGGTCTCCAGCAGGCCACCAGCTGCTATGGTAACCCATCGGTTTCCAGCAATCATGTCATAGGGAGGATGGGCACCTGGAATGGATATCAAGCAGGAGCAAGCGATTTAAATGACACTGTCAGATACAGTGGTATTTATGTGGTTGAACTGCAGTTACAGGCAGATACCATCTTATGTAACACAGCTGACACCTGCCTGATATGAAGTAGATTCAGCTCTTTCATACTTTCCTTAGTAACCTATGATGAAAATGTATTTCATACGTTGTTAACAGTGCTTAAATTTAAATTCTATGGGTTAATGGTAGAGATGAAAGGATGAGCAGAATTTGAATTTACTGATCACACGGAATTTCCTGGGAAAGTTATTGTTTGCACATTTAATGTCCCTTATGAACCCAGTGCATAATTAAACAAACATGTAAAAACTAAAAAATTCTTATTCTCACCTTACCGCTTACTTCTCCCACCCCTCCGCTTCTCACCATCACCTGTCCAGTCCTCGCTGTATCCTCTTATCTTCGCTGCGAGTCACAAAATCCCAAGGCCTCTCACATTATGCTAGGACTTCCGGCTCTGATGACAATGAGGAGAATATTGCACAAGAACAGAAAAGGTCATGACGTGCACCACGACCTTGAGCATGCATGGCAGAACTATCACAAGACCCAACAGAGCCAGAAGTCCCAGCTCAGTGTGAGAAGTACAAGAATTTCAGCTCTCTTGGGCAGGATCAGAAGATGTAAGGAGGACCTGACGGGTGATGGTGAGGAATGGTGGGACCAGATATGTGAGCAGCAAGGTGAATATAAGTATTATCTTTATTTTGTAACCGTTTGATGAATTCTTGCGGCACAGATAAAGGGCAGCCAGGGTGCTCCATTTAGCTGAATCCTCGAAGTGAATTACAAAAATTACGTGATTTGGGAACCGCGAATTTTAGTGCAATTTGAGCAGAGTTCAATTTCCACTTGAATTTATTCACACATCTCAAGTCAGTGGGCTTTAAGTTTTAAAAACAAACCTCGCAGATGAGAATATTTGTTCAGACCTTGTGGAATCAGCTAATCATTGATTTGACGTTATCTTAAAAACTTAAAAATGGAAAAAGAAATGTTTTACCTCAATTTATTAAAAATTTGTACTGCTGATCCCCTAAAAATACAGTGTTATACTACATTAATATCACATTTGTGATTTATAATATATTTATTCCAGTAAAGCTGAATGTGTTCATAAACTTACATTAGGTCAACAGAGGCCAAAAAGTTCAGTTGGGGTTTTTTTCTGGTGTGCAATTCGGAATCCAATGGGTGAGGGATACCATTGTAAATAGAGGGAGATGGGCAGTTGGGGCATCTGCCCAGAGCACAGCCAGCACAGGGGTGCCATCATAATGCAGTGGTCTTAGATGTCTCCATGGTGGCATTTTGCTGCCCCCAAGGAGTGGGATTCATACATTCTCTCAGCCAACTGTTAAACTGACAGCCAGCCCAGAGAATATGTTTAATGCCAGGTGCCTGCATTTAATTGCAGTTGTGTCTTTTAGAAGTGAGCACAGTTGAAACTCTGTCTGTTGGCATTTCCATTATCAAGTCAACATCAGCAGTGTGATCAGGTCACCTGATTATAATACTGATGTAACTACTGTGCAGAGGAGAAAGGGAGAGGTAAGATAAGAGCTCTGAAGGAGTGAATGAAACGGGAGTGTTAAGTCACGTACACATGTTGAGTATTTGGTATGTTTTTTCGCTAAGTATTTGTAAGCTAAAACTAGAAGTGGGTGAAAAATGCAGAAGTGGTGCACATGTTTCTATTACACTTTCCTTTGTCAGTTCCACTCCTGGTTTTGGCTTACAAATACTGATGTAAAGCAATTACTAAATACTCAATGTGCACATGTGGCCTACTTGAGAGTAGTGATGTTCGGGTCTGGCAAGTTTGGTCAAACAGTTACAAAAAGTTTGATTTGGGTACCAGAACAGTAACTGAACCCATACCCCATTTAGTTGAATGGGGGCCCAAACAACCATTGTTTACCATGCTGTCATCTACTAAGCTTGGTGACATATTCCTTTACTGATCATGGTTTTCATGATGTATTCATATACTCATAGTGCTTCTGATGATGTTTTCATGTAGTGATGGTGATGCATTTATGCCCTGTTGATAGTTCTGATGCTGTATTCATGTACTGATCGTGGTCCTGATGCTGTATTCATGTACAAATGGTGATTCTGTTGCTGTATTCATGTACTGTTGGTGGTTGTGATGCTTTATTCCTGTACGGGTTTTGGTTTTGATATATACATATGTAGCAATCCATAACTTGTCAGATAACGTGATGCATGGCTATGCTAATAAAATCTTATATCATCTGACAAGTTAAGGGTTACTACATCTGTATTTATGTTATGAAAATTAGTTGTATAAAATGCAGCACAGTAGCACGACAAATCCTAACAGAGTCTAATATACTCACTATCAGGGTTTGGTACTGCTTACCAATTCCAGTGGTCATCACACGGCCACTTATATGTTATTTTCATACTTATGGTCATGTACCAACTAGCTTCTCTTCCTGTTTCTCTCAATGTAATAGGGATTGCTTGCAGTTTTTCACTATACATTGAGAGAAATAGGAAGAGCAGCTAGTTAGCTTGTGACTGTAAGTGGGCAAATTGCATATAACCAGTCACGTGAAGACTACTTAAACCATTCAAACTGTGTATAAGAGGGAGTACATTTGTGCCCAAGGTACAGGAAAATCTAGATTTGCCTTTGGTATGGCAAATGTCAGATGCATTTGTTTAACTGAAACAGAAACAGCTGTTTCGGGGGTTTATAAGTGGGTGAGAAACAGGAAACTCTACCACAAAGGTGAGGTCATGGAAGACTGTTTCCTGTCACCAGTCTTACAGTGGTCAAAACTGAGCACAGAAACAACTGCATTAGCAAGGTCTCTCCCAGGCACAAATTTCAAAGCAGACTAGGGTTTTTAGATTTGCAATATAAGTTCTTTTGAAAAAGCACAAAGAAATTAGCAACATTAAGGCCGTAGACGCAGTGGTCAGCCAAAAAAACTTAAAAATACATAATGCTTACTTCCCTTAAAAATCAGATCATGTGCAGCAGTGCCATCAGTAAAAAAAGGCAGTTTTTTTTTACCATCGGGCTTTGCAGTGTCTGCAGGTAATAGTGAACCAAGATGAAGGATTCTTGATAGTTTGGAGCTGCATTTCAGCAAATTGTTGGGGATTTGGTCAAAATTAATGATGTTAATGCTGAGAAATACAGCAAGAAAAGTATCCATTTTACAATATCATCAGGGCATCTGATTGACTCCAAATTTATTGTGCAGGAGAACAATGATGCCAAACATACAGCAAATATCATTAAAGTGTACCTGTCATCAGGTTTGGCCAATAGGATTTAAGGCCACCACCTTTCAGGGCTGATATACAGCATTCTATAATGTCCCCAACCCGACCTGTAAGAGAAGAAAAACAACTTTTATTATACTGACCTGCGGGGCAGTCTGGTCCGATGGGTGTCACTGGTCTTGGGCCGGCGCCTCCCAACTTCTTACGATCCTTGTCCTCCTGCTTGCTTCATGTGGATGACGTGTCCCTTCATCATCCACACAGTCTTCTCTGCACAGCGCTCCTGCATAGGTGTACTTCTCTGCCCTGTCGAGGGAAGAGCAAAGTACTGCAATGCGCATGCGTTGGGGCTCAGCACCTGCGCACTGCAGTACTTTGCTCTGCCTTCAACATGGTAGAGAAGTACACCTGCGCAGGATTGCGGTGCTGAGGAGACGCATCATCCACAGGAAGTGAGCAGGAGGGCGGCATCGCAAGAAGAAGGGAAGTGCTGGACCATGACCAGTGACGCCCATCGAACCTGACCGCACCGCAGGTGAGTATAACAAAAGTTATTTTTTTTCTCTTACAGGTCGGGTTGGATGCAGATATACAGCATTATAGAATGCTGTATATCAGCCCTGAAAGGTTATGGCTAGTGTTGAGCATTCCGATACCGCAAGTATCGGGTATCGGCCGATACTAGCGGTATCGGAATTCCGATACCGGGATTCCGATACTTGGCGCGTATCGGATACCGGAATCGGAAGTTCCATGATTCAAAATTCAGAAATTCAGCCAATGAGAAAGATTCCAAGTGTGGGCACATCCTGTTTAGCATGGAGGGCATGAAAGTACTGGCAAGGCTGTGATTGGCTGCTGAAATGATGTCATGATGCAGTTTAAAAGTCGCTGGCGCCATTTTGCGATCACTCTGCTGTGAATTCAGTTAGTGACAGGACGCTGTTTGCTGACTGAGGGACAGTTTAGAGATAGCGATTTGCTTCTTTGTGCTTTCCAAAGGCTAATTTAGCAACCGCTGTGTTCACCTACTATTCACCTTGCTTTTGCCTTGTAGCGCTGTTTTCACAGCGATCTGCAAGGTCTCTCTGTGTGTGTGTGTGTGAGTGCAGCCCACTCTCTAGTCTGAGTGCAGCCACATAGGCCATCCATAGCTGGTTGTATTCAGTTCAGGGAGGGTGGTTCATTGCCTCATACTGTCCTTTTTTTTTTTTTTTTTTGAAGTAGTGCAGGCTGCTGCACATTTTTTCAAATAATTCCTATTAGTGTCTTTCCACCCGTCTCCATCTAATTTGTGGAAAAACACTACATAGGATAAAGTAGAGGAGGGTTTTTGGGCCTTGCAGCGCCGTTTACGGCTGTCTGCACGGTCTCCGTGTGACTGCAGCTCGCCCTGTAGTCTGTGAGCAGCCGTAGCTTGGTTGTCTCCAGCTCAGGGTTGTTCACTGCGTCATACCGCCAAATCAATTTTAATTTTTTTTCAAGTACTGTAGTCTGCTGTTAATTAATTTAAAAAAATCCTATTAGTGTCTTTCCACCCGTCTCCAGCTAATTTGTGGAAAAACACTACATAGGATAAAGTAGAGGAGGGTTTTTGGGCCTTGCAGCGCCGTTTACGGCTGTCTGCACGGTCTCCGTGTGACTGCAGCTCGCCCTGTAGTCTGTGAGCAGCTATAGCCTGGTTGTCTCCAGCTCAGGGTTGTTCACTGCGTCATACCGCCAAATCAATTTTAATTTTTTTTCAAGTACTGTAGTCTGCTGCTAATTAATTTAAAAAAATCCTATTAGTGTCTTTCCACCCGTCTCCAGCTAATTTGTGGAAAAACACTACATAGGATAAAGTAGAGGAGGGTTTTTGGGCCTTGCAGCGCCGTTTACGGCTGTCTGCACGGTCTCCGTGTGACTGCAGCTCGCCCTGTAGTCTGTGAGCAGCCGTAGCTTGGTTGTCTCCAGCTCAGGGTTGTTAACTGCGTCATACCGCCAAATCAATTTTAATTTTTTTTCAAGTACTGTAGTCTGCTGCTAATTAATTTAAAAAAATCCTATTAGTGTCTTTCCACCCGTCTCCAGCTAATTTGTGGAAAAACACTACATAGGATAAAGTAGAGGAGGGTTTTTGGGCCTTACAGCGCCGTTAACGTCTGTCTGCACGGTCTCCGTGTGACTGCAGCTCTATCCGTTGTCAGTTCAGCCCCCAAAAAAGAAATAAATAATAAAGTTCACCAAACACACCAGTTACACCACTTTACATTTGTGTAGGCCACATTAACTCATATTAAAGTCTAGTCCACACTTTAGCTAATTAGTGTTTCTTATACCTGTTAGGAGGAGTTTTTCAGGAATAAGCACACAAAGCCGTTAGTACTTTTCTGCTTTTCTTTATCAGTCAACCACGATGAAGAAGGCAGTGAGTAAGGCACGTGGGCGTGGGCGCGGAGCAGGGAGGGGACGTGGGGATTCTGTGCCCGCTGCGGGCACCGGTGACTCATCAGCACCCACTTTCACGAGGGAACAGTCGTTCATGCGCAGCTTTGTCGCCGAGCGCCGTACACCGCTGCTGCGTGAAGACCAAATTGAAGCCGTTGTGGGATGGATGGCAGCTAATGCATCAACTTCCATTAGTGCCACATCCTCTCAGACACAGAGCACTGGAGAGCAGCCATCTGTCTCTTCACCACCTGCCAAATTGCCCAGGCAGACAGAGAGCCCAGGACAGGAGCCGTCTCTACTTCTGTTCTCTGAATCTCTTGGCTTGGAAACAGGGGGCCAGCCAAGCAGCATTGGAGAAATGGAAGAAGAGGCAGGGTGCAGTGATGCCCAACAGCTTTTTCTCTCTGAGTCTGAAGAGGCGGGTGGGCCAGTGGCTCCGTTCACCACATCGCAGGCCGCATCAGCTGATGATGACACTCAGGTGCCACTTACTGGTGCGTGCTCTGCTGCTGAGACTACCCGGGAGGAGCAGTTGGGGGCAGAGGGTAGTGTGGATGACGAGGTCCTTGACCCATCTTGGCGTCAGGGACAGGAAGGTGGTGGGAGCAGCTCTGAGGAAGAGATTCCCCGTACGGTCCAAAGAGGGAGAGGGAGGGGGAAGACTGCGGATCCTGCAGCCTCCGCTTTGGCACCCGTAAGGAGCATGTCTCTTCCAAAAGTCAAAAGGGGGGCTCCCAAGACTTGCAGTGCCTGGTCCTTTTTTGACACAGTTGCAGATGACATTTGCTATGTCAGATGCAAGGTGTGTCATCAAAAAATCAAAAGAGGTCAAAAAGTCGCCAACCTCAATACCTCCAACATGTGGAAACATGTGCGCAACAGGCACCCGGCGGAGTTAGACAAACACACTGAAGAGCTAGGCCAACCAACAGCGGCAGCTACCACCTCTTCAGCTCGTGTTGCCTCTTCCTCTAGCTCACACGCAGCTGGTTCGGCTTCCTCCCAGGATCGCCGTGGAAGAACCTCTGGCCCTGTTGTCCAGAGACCCGCTGTAATTCCACCCGCAGCACCACTTTCCCAGTCAACCACACACTCCCAGCCCAGTCTACAGCCATCGGTAGTACAGGCATGGGAGAAAAGGCGGCCTTTCTCGTCAAACCACCCACGAGCACAGGCTCTGACTGCAGGCATTGCCAAACTTCTGTCACTGGAAATGCTGTCATTCAGGCTGGTGGAGACTGACAGCTTCCGTGACTTGATGTCATTGGCAGTCCCACAGTACAGTGTGCCCAGCCGCTTTTACTTCAGCAGGCAAGCCGTCCCTGCCCTGCACAAGCATGTGGAGGGACACATAAAACACGCGCTACTGAACGCCGTCAGTAGCAAGGTCCACCTCACCACCGATGCGTGGACCAGTCAACATGGACAGGGGCGATACCTTTCCCTCACTGCCCATTGGGTTAATGTAGTTGAGCCGGGTACAGACCGTGCGAGTGGCGCAGGACGTGTCCTGCCCACTCCAAGGATTGCAGGAATCCATTCTGTACGCATTGACTCCTCCTCTTACACCAGTTCCTCAGAATCATCGCTGCAGGAGCCGTCACAGTCCACCTCCACATGGACCCGTGATGAACGTGTACCTGTTACGACCGACATGAGCACAGCCGTGGCCAAACGTCAACAGGCCGTCTTGAAATTAATTTTTTTGGGGAATCGTAGCCACACAGCGCAGGAGCTCTGGAATGCCATCAAGCAGGAGAGCGATGTGTGGTTTGAGCCAGCGAATCTCCAGCCAGGCATGGTAGTGTGTGATAATGGCCGAAATCTGGTGGCAGCCCTGGGCCTCGGCAACCTCACTCACATCCCATGTCTGGCACATGTGCTCAATTTGGTCGTGCAGAGTTTTTTGAGGGACTATCCGGATCTTGATGCACTGCTGCACAAGGTCCGCCTAGAGTGTGCTCACTTGCGGCGTTCCAGCACGGCAAAAGCGCGCATTGCGGCTCTGCAGCGCCGACACCGCCTGCCGGAACATCGCATCATATGTGACCTACCTACCAGGTGGAATTCCACGTTACATATGTTGGAGCGGTTGTGTGAGCAGCAGCAAGCTGTAATGGAGTACCAGCTGTATCAGGCGCACAAAAGTCGCAGTCAGCGCCGTACAGACTTCACAACCACAGAGTGGGCCACTATGAAGGATGTCTGCCAGGTTTTGCGTCCCTTCGATTATTCCACGCGGATGGCGAGTGCAGATGATGCACTAGTCAGCATGACTGTCCCCCTTATCTGCCTGCTTGAAAAATCACTGCAAGCGCTAAGGGATGATGTTGTGGAAGAGGTGGAGGATGAGGATTCACCACTTCCATCATCTTCTGGACAGTCAGCGCCACGTGGTTCCTCACAAACGCGTAGGCAGGGGACAGTTTGTGAGGAGGATGAGGAGGAGTCAATGGAGGAGGAAGACATCCGTCCAGAGGAGGGAGTTACACAATTGTCCAGTACTCAGTGTGTACAGCGAGGGTGGGGTGATGACGAGCGGGCAGAGATCACGCCTCCAGCTGGGGACAGCGTTTCTTGGGCAGTTGGCAGTCTGCAGCACATGGTGGATTACATGCTGCAGTGCCTGAGAAACGACCGCCGCATCGACCACATTCTCAACATGTCTGATTACTGGGTGTTCACCCTCCTCGATCCTCGCTACCGGGACAACGTAGAAAGCCTCATCACACCGTTGAACCGGGAGCGAAAAATGCGGGAGTACCAAGACACACTGGTCAGTTCCATCATCTTCTCCATTCCAACTGAGAGAAGTGCTGCTAGTGCATTCCAAAGCAGCTCAGTGCGTCCAGGCAGTGGTGGAGGCTCTGCACAAAGAGGGAGCAGAAGCAGTGCCTCTGCCCAAGGCAAGACCAGTATGGCCCAACTGTGGCACAGTTTTGTGTGCCCCCCACAAAAGTCTACACCATCACAGACGGCTCCAGTCAGCAGGAGGCAACGGTTCCGTCAGATGGTGACAGACTACATGTCTTGCCCTCTTGCTGTACTCCCAGACGGCTCTTCCCCTTTCAAGTTTTGGGTCTCAAAGCTGGATACATGGCCAGAGCTAAGCCAGTATGCATTGGAGGTGCTGTCTTGCCCTGCGGCCAGTGTATTATCGGAACGTGTCTTTAGTGCTGCAGGTGGTGTACTAACTGACCGTCGCATGCGACTATCCTCCGATAACGTTGACCGGCTTACTTTCCTGAAAATGAACAAGGCCTGGATCTCGCAGGAATTTGCCACTCCTCCTCCTGATTAAATAATTAGGTCACTGTATACGTTATCCAGGTCTCCTGTTGTGTTCATCTTTCAACCACCTGAACTTACATTCCTGGGCTCCAACAACGCCAGTTGAGGCTCAGAAGTGCCATCTGCACAGTCAAAACATACGACCCAGTGTTATTGGGTTTCAGTAACGTCAGCTGATCCCCAGCTGTGTAGCCGGCAATGTGTCCTGCGACCGCCACGCTGACACAACTGAAATGTAAGGGAACCTGTCCCCCCCCCCCCCCAAGGCGTTTGTTACTGAAAGAGCCACCTTGTGCAGCAGTAATGCTGCACAAGGAAAAGGTAGCTATTTTCATTATGCTCCTTGCACACGCAGAACTTAACACTTATAAAATGTGTCCACTGATACCGTAAAACCGTCCCGGAGGTGGGACTTTCCTTCGTAATATGACGCAGCACAGCTGTCATTCCTACCCCCTCGGCGCCGTGCCCCGGCTCCTCATCGTTGTTTGATTCCGTCCCGGAGCCTGCGCTGTTATGTTATCCCTTGGCCAGGCACACTTAGCGCTGCCCATCTTCTGACATCATTTGGTGTCAGGCTGGCTGCGCCTGTGCGGCCGCGCTGTCCGAGAGCCCGCCTCGCAGTGTGGTCTAATGTAATCCCACCGCGGGCCTGGGATCAGTGGCCATGCGCAGTGCATATCCTCGCCTCTCGCTCCACTCCCTACGGCTTCTTCAGACTGTGCGGTGCCAGCTGATCCGTAATAGCATGCCACGGCCGTGGCAGCGCACAGTCTGAAAAAGCCGTAGGGAGGGGAGCGAGAGGCGAGGATATGCACTGCGCATGGCCACTGATCCCAGGCCCGCGGTGGGATTACATTAGACCACACTGCGAGGCGGGCTCTCGGACAGCGCGGCCGCACAAGCGCAGCCAGCCTGACACCAAATGATGTCAGAAGATGGGCAGCGCTAAGTGTGCCTGGCCAAGGGATAACCTAACAGCGCAGGCTCCGGGACGGAATCAAACAACGATGAGGAGCCGGGGCACGGCGCCGAGGGGGTAGGAATGACAGCTGTGCTGCGTCATATTACGAAGGAAAGTCCCACCTCCGGGACAGTTTCACGGTTTCAGGGGACACATTTTATAAGTGTTTAGTTCTGTGCTTGCAAGGAGCATAATTAAAAGAGCCACCTTTTCCTTTTGCATCTTTTGAGCTGCACAAGCTGGCTCTTTCAGCTACAAATGCCTTGGGGGGGGGGGTTAAAGGTTCCCTTTCTCCAATCAGGCTTCGGCCTACATTGTGTTCCTCTGCTTCTACTGCTGTCCCTGGGCTCCAACACCGCTAGTTGTTGCCTGGTAGTGCTGTACGCACAGTCAACAGTCGCTCCTCTGTTATTGGGGTTCAGTAACGTCAGCTGTTCCCCTGCTGTGTGTGTGGCAATCCCTCCAACCTCCTCCAACCTCATCCAAACTCCTCCTCCTCCACCTGTCCCTGGGCTCCAACACCGCTAGTTGCCGTCCAGAAGTGCTGTACGCACAGTCAACAGTCGCTCCTCTGTTATTGGGGTTCAGTAACGTCAGCTGTTCCCCTGCTGTGTGTGTGGCAATCCCTCCTACCTCCTCCAACCTCCTCCTACCTCCTCCTCCTCCACCTGTCCCTGGGCTCCAACACCGCCAGTTGCCGTCCAGAAGTGCTGTACGCACAGTCAACAGTCCCTCCTCTGTTATTGGGGTTCAGTAACGTCAGCTGTTCCCCTGCTGTGTGTGTGGCAATCCCTCCTACCTCCTCCAACCTCCTCCTACCTCCTCCTCCTCCACCTGTCCCTGGGCTCCAACACCGCCAGTTGCCGTCCAGAAGTGCTGTACGCACAGTCAACAGTCCCTCCTCTGTTATTGGGGTTCAGTAACGTCAGCTGTTCCCCTGCTGTGTGTGTGGCAATCCCTCCTACCTCCTCCTACCTCCTCCTCCTCCACCTGTCCCTGGGCTCCAACACCGCCAGTTGCCGTCCAGAAGTGCTGTACGCACAGTCAACAGTCCCTCCTCTGTTATTGGGGTTCAGTAACGTCAGCTGTTCCCCTGCTGTGTGTGTGGCAATCCCTCCTACCTCCTCCTTCCTCCTCCACCTGTCCCTGGGCTCCAACACCGCCAGTTGCCGTCCAGAAGTGCTGTACGCACAGTCAACAGTCCCTCCTCTGTTATTGGGGTTCAGTAACGTCAGCTGTTCCCCTGCTGTGTGTGTGGCAATCCCTCCTACCTCCTCCAACCTCCTCCAACCTCCTCCTCCTCCACCTGTCCCTGGGCTCCAACACCGCTAGTTGCCGTCCAGAAGTGCTGTACGCACAGTCAACAGTCGCTCCTCTGTTATTGGGGTTCAGTAACGTCAGCTGTTCCCCTGCTGTGTGTGTGGCAATCCCTCCTACCTCCTCCAACCTCCTCCTACCTCCTCCTCCTCCACCTGTCCCTGGGCTCCAACACCGCCAGTTGCCGTCCAGAAGTGCTGTACGCACAGTCAACAGTCCCTCCTCTGTTATTGGGGTTCAGTAACGTCAGCTGTTCCCCTGCTGTGTGTGTGGCAATCCCTCCTACCTCCTCCTACCTCCTCCACCTGTCCCTGGGCTCCAACACCGCCAGTTGCCGTCCAGAAGTGCTGTACGCACAGTCAACAGTCCCTCCTCTGTTATTGGGGTTCAGTAACGTCAGCTGTTCCCCTGCTGTGTGTGTGGCAATCCCTCCAACCTCCTCCAACCTCATCCAAACTCCTCCTCCTCCACCTGTCCCTGGGCTCCAACACCGCTAGTTGCCGTCCAGAAGTGCTGTACGCACAGTCAACAGTCGCTCCTCTGTTATTGGGGTTCAGTAACGTCAGCTGTTCCCCTGCTGTGTGTGTGGCAATCCCTCCTACCTCCTCCAACCTCCTCCTACCTCCTCCTCCTCCACCTGTCCCTGGGCTCCAACACCGCCAGTTGCCGTCCAGAAGTGCTGTACGCACAGTCAACAGTCCCTCCTCTGTTATTGGGGTTCAGTAACGTCAGCTGTTCCCCTGCTGTGTGTGTGGCAATCCCTCCTACCTCCTCCAACCTCCTCCAACCTCCTCCTCCTCCACCTGTCCCTGGGCTCCAACACCGCTAGTTGCCGTCCAGAAGTGCTGTACGCACAGAGCCAAACACCTCGCCAATGTGTTAGTGGGGTTCAGCACCGCCAGCTGTTCCCCTGCTGTGTATACGGCAACGTGTACTGCGACCGCCACGCAGACACAACAAGTTAAATGTAAGGGAACCTGACCCCCCCCCCCCCCAGGCGTTTGTTACTGAAGGAGCCACCTTGTGCAGCAGTAATAATGCAAAGGGAAAAAGTGCCTCTTTTCGTGATGCTCCTTGCACATGCTGAACCTAACACTTATGAAATGTGTCCCCACACAGCGTTAAACCGTCCGGTAGGTGGAACTTTCCTTTGTCGTGTGACGCAGCACAGCCATCATTTTTACCCCCTTGGCGCCGTGCGCCCACTCCTCAGCGTTGTTTGAATCTGTCCCGGAGCCTGCGCTGTTAGGTTAGCCCTTGGCCATGCACACATGTTGCGCTGCCCGTCTTCTGACCTCATTTGGTGTCAGGCTGGCTGCGCCTGTGCGGGTGCGCTGGTCGAGATCCCGCCTCGCAGTGTCGTCTAATGTAATCCCACCGCGGGCCTGTGATCCGTGCCCGTGCGCAGTGCATATCCTCTCCTCTCACTCCCCTCCCTACGGCTTCTTCAGACTGTGCGATGTCAGCTGGTCCCTAATAGCATGCCACGGCCGTGACAACGCACAGTCTGAAAAAGCCGTAGGGAGGGGAGTGAGAGGACAGGATATGCACTGCGCACGGGCACGGATCACAGGCCCGCGGTGGGATTACATTAGACGACACTGCGAGGCGGGATCTCGGCCAGCGCACCCGCACAGGCGCAGCCAGCCTGACACCAAATGAGGTCAGAAGACGGGCAGCGCAACATGTGTGCATGGCCAAGGGCTAACCTAACAGCGCAGGCTCCGGGACAGATTCAAACAACGCTGAGGAGTGGGCGCACGGCGCCAAGGGGGTAAAAATGATGGCTGTGCTGCGTCACACGACAAAGGAAAGTTCCACCTACCGGACGGTTTAACGCTGTGAGGAGACACATTTCATAAATGTTTGGTTCCGCATGTACAAGGACCATAATTAAAAGAGCTAAGTTTACCTTTTCCAGCATTAGTGCTGTACACAATGGCTCTTTCAGCTACAAACGCCTGGGGGGGGGGGTGTTAAAGGTTTCCTTTCAACTTGCTCGAGTGCAGGCTTCGGCCTACACTCCGCTCCCCCTGCTCCTCCTGCTGACCCTGGGCTCTAACACCGCCAGTTTTTGCCCAGATGTGCTAGCTGCACAGAGAAAAACACCAGCCAATGTGTCAGTGGGGTTCAGCACCGCCAGCTGTTCCCCTGCTGTGTAGCCGGCAACGTGTCCTGCGACCGCCACGCAGACACAAGAACTGAAATTGAAGGGAACCTGTCCCCCCTCCCCCAGGTGTTTCTATGTTTTACAGCTACCTTGAACAGCAGTAATGCTGCATGTGTTCAAGGTGGCTCAGAAACTTATTCTCCTTGCCCATGTTGAAGTGAACACGTCTAAAATGTGTCCTCTGTGACCATTAAAACGTCCCTCAGGTGTGATTTGACTTTGTATTGACACACGCAACAAGCTCCTTGGTAGCGCTGCCCGTCTTCTGGCATCATTGTTTGGCTGGCTGCGCCTCTGCGGCCGCCCTGACCCACACAACGCCCCTCGGTGT
Source organism: Ranitomeya variabilis (assembly GCF_051348905.1). Classification (NCBI taxonomy): domain Eukaryota; kingdom Metazoa; phylum Chordata; class Amphibia; order Anura; family Dendrobatidae; genus Ranitomeya; species Ranitomeya variabilis. The sequence goes on along the minus strand of NC_135232.1, from coordinate 1,059,540,983 downwards.
CTTATTTATTGGGACTGCGAGGGTGTGATTGATGGGCAGGATCAGTGCATCAGTTCGCCTGTCCCTCCTCTCCTTCCGCCTTCTTCGGACTGTGCGGCTTCATGGCCGTGGCATGCGATAAGGGATCAGATGACGCCGCACAGTCTGAAGCGGGTGTAAGGACCCGAGTGTGAGAGGCCAACATATGTGCTGCGCCAGGCCCTGAATCCCAGCCCCGCAGTGTTTTAACAATGTTAAGACACTGCGGGGCTGGGATTCATGGGCATCGCGAACCGCACCGGCCGACATTACATGATGCCAGAAGATGGGCAGCGCTAACGGCGCTAGGCCAGGGGATAACACGACAGCGCAGACTCCTGTACAGCAAATAACAACGCTCAGGAGGCTGCACCCAGCACCAAGGTGGGATTCTTGACATCTGTGCTGCGTCTCATTACAAAGGGAACTCTCGCCTCCATTACACAGTTTGACTGTATAAAGGGCTAAATGTTATACGTGTTCCATTCAGCGTGTGCAAGGAGAAAAATTACAAGAGCAACCTTTGACTTGCGCAGCACTACTGCTGCATAAGCTGTGGCTCTTCTACTTTGTAACCCCTGAGGGGGGGTTAAAGGTGACTTTTGAAATCGGTTCAATTAGGCTTCGGCCTACACTCTGCTCCACCTGCAGAGCCCGGGCTCCAACAACGCTAGTTGCTGTCCGGAAGTGCTGGCTGCACAGAGCCAAACACCTCGCCAATGTGTCAGTGGGGTCCAGCACCGCCAGCTGTTCCCCTGCTGTGTAGCCGGCAACGTGTCCTGCAAAAGCCACGCAGACACAACACACCCAAAGCTGCCGCCTGTGCAGGCTTCGGCCTACACTCCCCTCCCCCTGCTCCTCCTCCTCCTGCTCCTCCTCCTGCTGTCCCTGGGCTCTAACACACCGCCAGTTTTTGCCCAGATGTGCTAGCTGCACAGAGAAAAACACCAGCCAATGTGTCAGTGGGGTCCAGCACCGCCAGCTGTTCCCCTGCTGTGCAGCCGGCAACGTGTCCTGCAAAAGCCACGCAGACACAAGAACTGAAATTGAAGGGAACCTGTCCCCCCTCCCCCAGGCGTTTTTACGTTATCCAGCCACCTTGTACAGCGGTAATGCTGCATGTGTGCAAGGTGGCTCATAAACGTATTCTCCTCGCACATGTGGAACTGAAAACACGTCTGAAATGTGTCCTCTGTGTGACCATTTAACCGTCCCGGGGGTGTGACTTTCCTTTGTAATGACACGCTGCAACCCCCTTGGTAGCGCTGCCCGTCTTCTGGCATCATTGTTTGGCTGGCTGCGCCTCTGCGGCCGCCCTGACCCACACAACGCCCCTCGGTGTCTTATTTATTGGGACTGCGAGGGTGTGATTGATGGGCAGGATCAGTGCATCAGTTCGCCTGTCCCTCCTCTCCTTCCGCCTTCTTCGGACTGTGCGGCTTCATGGCCGTGGCATGCGATAAGGGATCAGATGACGCCGCACAGTCTGAAGCGGGTGTAAGGACCCGCGTGTGAGAGGCGAACATATGTGCTGCGCCAGGCCCTGAATCCCAGCCCCGCAGTGTTTTAACAATGTTAAGACACTGCGGGGCTGGGATTCATGGTGATCGCGAACCGCAACGGCCGACATTAAATGATGTCAGAAGATGGGCAGCGCTAACGGCGCTAGGCCAGGGGATAACACGACAGCGCAGACTCCTGTACAGCAAATAACAACGCTCAGGAGGCTGCACCCAGCACCAAGGTGGGATTCTTGACATCTGTGCTGCGTCTCATTACAAAGGGAACTCTCGCCTCCATTACACAGTTTGACTGTATAAAGGGCTAAATGTTATACGTGTTCCATTCAGCGTGTGCAAGGAGAAAAATTACAAGAGCAACCTTTGACTTGCGCAGCACTACTGCTGCATAAGCTGTGGCTCTTCTACTTTGTAACCCCTGAGGGGGGGTTAAAGGTTACCTTTGAAATTGGTTCAAGTAGGCTTCGGCCTACACTCTGCTCCCCCTGCAGAGCCCGGGCTACAACACCGCTCGTTGCTGTCCGGAAGTGCTGGCTGCACAGAGCCAAACACCTCGCCAATGTGTCAGTGGGGTCCAGCACCGCCAGCTGTTCCCCTGCTGTGTAGCCGGCAACGTGTCCTGCGACCGCCACGCAGACACAACACACCCAAAGCTGCCGCCAGTGCAGGCTTCGGCCTACACTCCCCTCCCCCTGCTCCTGCTCCTCCTCCTTCTCCTGCTGTCCCTGGGCTCTAACACACCGCCAGTTGGGGCCCAGATGTGCTAGCTGCACAGAGAAAAACACCAGCCAATGTGTCAGTGGGGTTCAGCACCGCCAGCTGTTCCCCTGCTGTGCAGCCGGCATCGTGTCCTGCAAAAGCCACGCAGACACTTGCTCTTGTACCTTCTGCTCCCCATCCTGGTTCCAGTACCGTCAGCTGGTTCCGGGCAGAGCCTTTGGCTTAGGTGCCTCCCTTTGGTATCCGAGTTCCACCAACGTCAGGTGGTCCTTGGTAGTGCTTTCAGGCACGGGTACCTCCTGCTTAGTAACCGGGTTCCAGTAACGTCAGCTGGTCCTCGGTAGTTCCATTGGCTCTTGGACCTTCGGCTACCCATCCGGGTTCCAGCACCGTCAGCTGGTTCTCGGCAGTGTCTTTTGCTCTTGTACCTTCTGCTCCCCATCCTGGTTCCAGTACCGTCAGCTGGTTCCGGGCAGAGCCTTTGGCTTAGGTGCCTCCCTCTGGGTATCTGAGTTCCACCAACGTCAGGTGGTCCTTGGTAGTGCTTTCAGCACGGGTACCTCCTGCTTAGTAACCGGGTTCCAGTAACGTCAGCTGGTCCTCGGTCGTTCCATTGGCTCTTGGACCTTCGGGTAGCCATCTGAGCTCCAGTTCCATCAGCTGGTTCTCGGCATTCTCTCAGCCTTCTTGTACCTTCTGCTGCATTTCCAAGTTCAAGAGACTAAACACGATGACCCGGAAGACCACCCCTAAGATGACGACGACACCAGAGACGACAACCACCGTGATGACGACGACCCTGGAGACGATGACCCTGAAGACCACCCCGATGACGACGACCCCGGAGACGACCCCGATGACGACGACCCCGGAGACGACGACCCTGGAGACGACGACGACCTGGAAGACCGAGAAGCAGAAGAACAAGAGGCTGCAGAACAAAGAGCAGAAGGACATTAAGCATAACACAAAATATCAGAGCAAAAAATATTATGTAAATTATAAGCAGAAGAAGACTAAGCAGTGTATGGGGGTGAGTCCGTTCCTCCTCGTGGTGCCCCTGGATAAAGCCTGATGCTGCAGGCCAAACTGAACGCGGACAAATGTAACTGTTTTGTGACAGGCAGAACGGAAGGTGTAATCTTCAAACTTTTATAGATAACAACTACGGGAATGCCTGTCACAAATAAGAATATGATGAAGAAGTAGAATATGATGAAGATAATAGTAAAATAAAAAGAATATGAACAATGTAACCCAAAAAATAATAGGTAGAAGATGAAGAAGAAGATGAAGAAGGTGAAGAAGTTGATGTCAAAGAAGCTGATGATGAGGATAATGAAGAAGAAAGCGTGGGAGAAGTAAAAAAGAAGGTGAAGGGCGTGGAAGTAGTGAAACATCAATATCTGACATAAAAAAAAAAAATAACATAGTCAAATTCTTTCTAACGCCGAACGTCATAAAAAAAAAAAAAAAATCCTGCTATTCTATTAGATTGGGCTAAACCTCTGTGCCTTTAATGTCTCCGCCACGTCCCCCAATACATCCTACATTATTCTTAGTTGTTTTCCTTCATGTAGAATGAACCTACAAGTGTATAAAGGGTTTATTTTAATTCCGATATTTTCGTCCCATTGACTTGCATTGGGATCGGGTATCGGTATCGGATTGGATTCCGATACTGTGACGGTATCGGCCGATACTTTCCGATTCCGATACTTTCCGATATCGGAAAGTATCGCTCAACACTAGTTATGGCCATATCTCTTATCGGCCAAACCTGGTGACAGGTTCCCTGTGTAAAGTGTAAAGTGGAACAAGAAGTCTTGGAAGTGATGCTATGACCCAACAGAGCCCAAATCTAATTTTCTTTAAGTCTGTCTAGGATTACATGACTATACAAAAGGATTTGAGCAATCCTTTATCTACAGAAGATCTGTGATCAATTCTCCAAAATGTTTGGAACAACCACCCTGACAAGTTGCTTCAATCTGTAAGCAAGTGTAATTGATGCTGATTTGAAGGAATAGGGTGGTCCCACCAAATGTTGATTTTATTTAGATTTCAGTTTTGTTTATTCGCTTTGCATTTCGTTAATTCATAAAAAATACACTTCTGTTTTTTGGAAGCATTCTAATTTTGTATTATTTTTTCCACACCTCTTAAAAAAATTGCACATGTTACTGTATAGTGTGCAATAATTTTGATGTGACCAGCGCTATTTGCTTTAACAAGCGCTTGAACTTGACAATGTAATTATATTGGATTGTGTCACATCTAATATTTGATGCTTCACATATTCAATGTATTTTATTTTAAGAAACCACTTCATGCAAAAATCTAGGATTAGAGACAGCATGTAAAACATACATCTTTATATAAAGTCAGGTCTAATAAATCTACAAAATATTCTAAATGATATATCCTGTATCATAGATCATAAGTTATTCAAAAGAAAATCAAGAATCAAAAGAAAATAAAATAATAAAAAGGACAAGATGAAGTTGCATTTGTGTTTTATTTCTAAGATGGTGGTCATGCAAACTAAATATTTTACGGCATTTACAATTATTTGAAAAATTGATGTTGGTAAAATCTACTGCACACCTCCCAATCTTTGATTCCAAAATGAAGGGACATTGCAGAGCCTCCTTCTTTCCGCCTAGAAAAACCTACAAATCACATAGAAGTCTGTAAACTTGAAGATGCTCCTCTTGCTAGTTCAAGGGACAGTCGCGAGATGAAAGAGATTGTTGGGAGGTATGCTACTCATGTTAATACTGTAACTATTATTTTATTATAATAAATGTTTTCACAAAAAAATTAAATACAGGAGTGAAAAGGTATCTGACAAAAGTTTGCCAGTTGAAGTGGTCCCTTGAAGACATGCAATGGTATTTTCTAATTTCTTATCACCAAGATTTCTTCTTGTGGAAAATGACAGTTTCTTTTTCAGAACTGATGTTATTTTTAATTGTCACAAAATTACACCTTATAAATTCATATGCACAAAATTCTATACATAAAGTAGGTTGTGAAAGCAAGGGAGTTCAGTAGAGGAACACACAAACCACATATCATTGAATGGTACAGAGGAGATTCCTATAAATCATATTTTTCTAATAATTCCATCTGCCATGGACGTTTTTTTTCTGGAAAGTAATCTGGAATTTTGATTTTTTTAAATTCTTGTATACATTTTTTCATTTCTTCTTCGATGCTTGGTTTCTCACTGACTTTCCTTTTAGAAAGGTTGTTATCTCTAGATTTACTCATCAGTGATTGGAAGAGTTCACTATTCCTACGTTTATCAGCTGGTGGAACCCACTGGACTTGATTCTTTTTTGATTGACGATCCAATGTCAGGGTGCTAGGTTGATGGGAACTCGATTGCTGGAGCACAGATGTATTTTCTTGTGGGGTGCTAGCTTCTGACTGGCTATCGCAACTAGATGTAGACAGTTCATTACATGATGTTCCACTTTCACTACCTTTGTCTAACACTTTTTCAGACTTTACTTCATCACAGTCTTGTTTTGGAGATACTAACTTTAGAGGGGATCCTGTGATGACAAAAAAAAGACAAAACAAAATGATGGTGAACATAATTAACATTAGAATTAACATTTAAATAGTTGAACATTATGTAGGTCAGTCATCAATATAACCAGTCAACAATCATCTACTCGTGATACAACTCAACTTAAAGAAGTTGTCTGAGATAACGAACAAGGGGGCCTGCTTTTTTGTCATAAATCAGTTCCACCTGTTATGGGGTACTGCAACTATGTAGAAACACATGCATATTGAGCGGGCACCACTACTGTATTACCACAAATAAAGGATCGGTGCTACCCATGCGCCAAACGCATACCCGTACACAAGAAGAAGAAAGCGGCGCAAGAATAGTGCACTCATAACCCATTTATATGAATAAGTAATGCTTTATTAAGACTAACAAGTGTGCAAAAACAAGATATAAAAACATTTAAAAGCATGTGGAAAAATATAAAAATAATAAAAATATTAGTTAAATTATTGGTGATGGGGGTCCATCTGGATCATATCCAGGTGGAGTAATTTAGATAGGGATAAATAAAATCTGTAGTCCCTGGATGGGGATATTATGGCTCATGTATGGATTTTTAGGCCTATAGGATCCCCGATTGGAAAGAGTTCCCTAGTAGAACAAATAGTTATCGGACAATAGGATAGAATAGGAAATTAGTTAGTAATATTGTTCCCACTATTTGTGTTCAGATTACATAGTTACATAGTTATTAAGGTTGAAGGAAGACTTTAAGTCCATCTAGTTCAACCCATAGGTTCTTGTTTTATATTGAGCTTTTTGTATTTGGATAGCCACGCAGCAATAAAGTGTTAACCAGATACTGGGGTACTCATAATAGAATACCGGGGTTCGGTTTGAGTGTGGTACCTTATGGTAACAGATAGCTCCATGAGGTTCCTCCCAGTTACTACGAACTCATCTTTGCCGGGCTTAGCAGCGGGAGGTGTGAGCCGCTGCATTATCAGGGCGGCAGACTAGATGTCGCTAAAGAGTGGATTTGTGTAGTGGAGCCTAGCGCATGCGCCGTTGCTCACTGGTATCAGCCAGGAGCTTTTGTGCTCCGATAGAGGTACCCCATGCATAGCGCATGAACCACATTATCAGGATAGGAGTGCATACAGAGCAAGCAGCATGGGGGTACTGTGCAGATGCAGTCAGTGACGCAACAGCCTAGGCTGGACGGACCAAGGGGGACTGTACTAGAGGGCGTACCTAGCCCTCTGGGAGTGCTCTCATGGATATGACTAACAAGGTCACACAGACCAGCGCAAGCGCTCTTGCCACTTCCGACAGAGACCGGAGTTTTTTGAGATTCATCTCGGTGCTTGACAAACTGTGGTACCGGAGTCTAGCAATTTCCCTACTTTTAATGTGCATTCACGGCGATACAAACAGGTAGTTCCACAGCTTATGGTTTGCCAGACACAGGTGCCGGCAACCATTAGCTATCAAGTAAGTGCACTTACTGTTATATATACCTGACATGATCAGAAGCTCCTTACTTCCCCTGACGAAGCTACCGAGAGTAGCGATAGCGATACGCGTTGGGAGCCAGTGGGCTCTACTATTCTTAGTGAGTATAACTATTTATTTCATCTTATGTGCTATGTGTGTAAATAAACAACACTTATGTGCATGACTCGGTTGGGGGGCACCCTCCGCAGCGGTACCTAGCCTTTGCAGCAGTAACTTAGTATTCAATATTCATTACTATTGTAATATTACTACAAGTTTATATCAGAAAGATAAGTGTTTATTTAACATTGGTACGCTGGGGAGAACCACACCTGGGTCGTGCAAACAGTTGCACAAGGATATTAATGCACAAGTTTCATCAGCAAGTTATTGTAACTCACTAGAATTCTCTATGGGATTATTGCACCCCTCATGTTTTGAGCCTGCTTTCTCTATATCTTCATATACAGAGGATATTGATCATGCATGTATGGGTGTCTTTTCCACATGCTTTTAAATGTTTTTATATCTTGTTTTTGCACACTTGTTAATCTTAATAAAGCATTACTTATTCAAATAAATGGGTTATGAGTGCACTATTCTTGCGCCGCTTTCTTCTTCTTGTGTAGGGGTACTGCAACTAATTAATTTTACTACTTTTTCTAACTACTCCCAATATTTTAAATTGAGTGATAAACATCTGAAAAATTGGTGTTTTTCAGATTCTTTCATTGCACTTAAACTGCAACATTATGAAAAAAACACGTATTAAGTTATATATTGTTTTCTTTTGAATAGATGTGATGGATGTAATTTGTGAGCCAAGTTTTTACTGGATAACACTAAGCTATATTGAATTGGTATAATATAATATCAGCATATCTTTTGAAATTCCAATTTTTCAGCTTCACCACATTTTTTCACCAGGAAATTTGATTTGTGAATAATTGAAAGTACTTCAAATTCTCTAAAATGTGTATGACTCCTCACACACAAATCTTCTTCACTGCTGTACCATCAGACACTATTTTATCAATTTCTTCAGTGTTTTATGGCTTTCTCTCCCTATATTTATGGCTACGCTATGAACTGTGACATCTTTCTATCCAGATTCAACACAAAATGACTGCTTGCATTCTTTTCTATTGCTTTTTTACAGGCTATGAGAGTCTCCCTTGATCTGCTATACCATGTGATGTGATACCTGCAGACCATTTTATGGAAGCCTGACTGAGGACATGTGATTTTTTTTGGCTAGTGCAATTTTTTAAGAGAAACAAAGAAGAGCTATCTGCGCTGTGTTCAGAGTTTTAAGGGTTTTTGTGTTAAAAACCTAGATAAATGCCTGTTAGAAATCGATCACTTTATAAGGGGAATCAATATTTCAATGAATGTCAACATTAAAATAAACACTAAACAAAGTGTTGGCAATATTCAATGTAAAAGGGGAAGGAGGGAATAAAGGGTTAAAAAGTGGTTAAAAAATATGAAAATAAATACTGCTTCCACTGTAAAGTTCAATAGTGGTGCACTTACGTGGCCCAGACGAGGATGGCGGTATCAAAAAGGTGCCATGTGCTGCCTTCAACTATGTCAGGTGAAGCTGTAGTGGTAGCGCACGATCCTCCACAGCCCCGGATCAGCTGTCTGCAGATGATCTGACCCAGAAGGGGATGACGGAACCAAAAGGGGGCCGTGTGCTGCCTTCAGCTGTATCAGGAAAAGCTGTCATTGTTGCGCACTGTCCTACGCAGTCACCGTGCACTTCCGTTGTTTAGAAGAGAGTAATATCCAATAGATACCGTGTTTTGCCTTTCAGATAGCGGGCTACAGGCACTGCCCCGGCCGGTGGCAGAAGATCCTGCACTCGCTTGCAGTGTAGAATAGGTTGGTATTGCTGGGCTAAGCCGCTAGGTACTCTGCTGCTGCAGGACCTTACGTGACGTCACGGTCACGTGATTATTCACGTGACAGGCTAAGGAAAGCGTGTGGGACCAATTCCTACGCGTTTCGGAGACAACCGTGCTCCTTCATCAGGGATGGTCCGTCCTATGCAATGTGTACCTATATAGCCTTCAGCAATCACATGACCCTCATTCTGAATTAAAGGCAAATAATTCGATCTCACTGTTCAAACCTTTGGGAATTAGAGTATCAAATTCAAAAATCATTTTCGTCTCTTCTCTGGACATTTTTTGAATGAAATCACCTCCTCTCCAGCCTTCTTTTACCACTTTCAGGCCAGTAATAACGGTGCCACGTATTTGGCCCCTGTTGTGAGTCAGGAAGTGTTTAGAAAGCGGGTGTCCCTCAAATTTTTTGTTGATGTTCCTAATGTGTTCATTAACCCTAACTTGAAGGGCCCGCTTTGTTCTTCCAATATAAATTTTATCACAGGGACATCTAATTGAATAAATGACACCCTTCGTTTCACATGATATAAAAGTTTCAATTCTCCAATCAATATTCCCCTTTTTGAAAGAAAGTTGTTTTTTAGTTTTAAGTAGTTTACACGATTTGCATTTTAAACAGGGAAAAAAACCGGGATATTTTTGTACAGATGGTCTTTCTGTTGGAAAAAGACGTGGAACTGTGGGAGCTATTTTATTTCCCAGATTTCGAGCCTTCTTAAAAATAAACAATGGATGTTGGGGAAGTTTATCACCAATGACTTTGTCTTCTTTTAAAATGTCCCAATGTCTCTTCTTTTAAAAGAAGACAAAGTCAGCAGCAGAGTACCTAGCGGCTTAGCCCAGCAATACCAACCTATTCTACACTGCAAGCGAGCGCAGGATCTTCTGCCACCGGCCGGGGCAGTGCCTGTAGCCCGCTATCTGAAAGGCAAAACACGGTATCTATTGGATATTACTCTCTTCTAAACAACGGAAGTGCACGGTGACTGCGTAGGACAGTGCGCAACAACGACAGCTTTTCCTGATACAGCTGAAGGCAGCACACGGCCCCCTTTTGGTTCCGTCATCCCCTTCTGGGTCAGATCATCTGCAGACAGCTGATCCGGGGCTGTGGAGGATCGTGCGCTACCACTACAGCTTCACCTGACATAGTTGAAGGCAGCACACGGCACCTTTTTGATACCGCCATCCTCGTCTGGGCCACGTAAGTGCACCACTATTGAACTTTACAGTGGAAGCAGTATTTATTTTCATATTTTTTAACCACTTTTTAACCCTTTATTCCCTCCTTCCCCTTTTACATTGAATATTGCCAACACTTTGTTTAGTGTTTATTTTAATGTTGACATTCATTGAAATATTGATTCCCCTTATAAAGTGATCGATTTCTAACAGGCATTTATCTAGGTTTTTTACACAAAAACCCTTAAAACTCTGAACACAGCGCAGATAGCTCTTCTTTGTTTCTCTTATTACAATTACTGAGTTACGGACGGGTGTTACGTAACACTATTTGCTGCAGTCTTTTAGAGTGTGCAAGCGCTACTGGCTTTTATATATATAGTGCAATTTTTTGCCTATGCGTAAAATGACCGAGGCCATATTAGTTGGCTCGAATTAAACGAAATAGCAAATTGTTCAAATTCGCAGAGTTCAATGAAATCGTAAATTTTCAACTCTTTTGGCATCAATTTGAATTGCTCCTCTGTACAAATTTCAGAATAACTGGTGTACAGTACATGTATGGTGATGAGAATAACTGGTGTACCTGTATGGTGAGGAGAATAACTGGTGCACATGTATGGTGATAAGAATAACTGGTGTACCTGTATGGTGATGAGAATAACTGGTGTAAATGTATGGTGAGGAGAATAACTGGTGTACATGTGTGGTGAGGAGAATAACTGGTGCACATGTGTGGTGAGGAGAATAACTGGTGTACATGTATGATGATGAGAATAACTGGTGTACATGTATGGTGAGAATAACTGGTGTACATGTATGGTGAGGAGAATAACTGGTGTACATGTATGGTGAGGAGAATAACGGGTGTACATGTATGGTGAGGAGAATAACTGGTGTACATGTATGGTGATGAGAATGACTGGTGTAAATGTATGGTGAGGAGAATAACTGGTGTACATGTGTGGTGATGAGAATAACTGGTGTACATGTATGGTGATGAGAATGACTGGTGTACCTGTATGGTGAGGAGAATAACTGGTGTACATGTATGGTGATGAGAATAACTGGTGTAAATGTATGGTGAGGAGAATAACTGGTGTACATGTGTGGTGATGAGAATAACTGGTGTAAATGTATGGTGAGGAGAATAACTGGTGTACATGTATGGTGATGAGAATAACTGGTGTACATGTATGGTGAGGAGAATAACTGGTGTACATGTATGGTGAGGAGAATAACTGGTGTACATGTATGGTGATGAGAATAACTGGTGTACATGTATGGTGAGGAGAATAACTGGTGTACATGTATGGTGAGGAGAATAACTGGTGTACATGTATGGTGAGGAGAATAACTGGTGTACATGTATGGTGATGAGAATAACTGGTGTACATGTATGGTGAGGAGAATAACTGGTGTACATGTATGGTGAGGAGAATAACTGGTGTAAATGTATGGTGAGGAGAATAACTGGTGTACATGTATGGTGAGGAGAATAACTGGTGTACCTGTATAGGGAGGAGAATAACTGGTGTACCTGTATGGTGATGAGAATAACTGGTGTACATGTATGGTGATGAGAATAACTGGTGTACATGTATGGTGATGAGAATAACTGGTGTACCTGTATGGTGAGGAGAATAACTGGTGTACATGTATGGTGATGAGAATAACTGGTGTACATGTATGGTGATGAGAATAACTGGTGTAAATGTATGGTGAGGAGAATAACTGGTGTACATGTATGGTGAGGAGAATAACTGGTGTACATGTATGGTGATGAGAATAACTGGTGTACATGTATGGTGATGAGAATAACTGGTGTACATGTATGGTGATGAGAATAACTGGTGTACCTCATGGTGATTAGAATAACTGGTGTACATGTATAGGGAGGAGAATAACTGGTGTACATGTATGGTGATGAGAATAACTGGTGTACATGTATGATGATGAGAATAACTGGTGTACATGTATGGTAATGAGAATAACTGGTGTACATGTATGGTGAGGAGAATAACTGGTGTACATGTATGGTGATGAGAATAACTGGTGTACATGTATGATGATGAGAATAACTGGTGTACATGTATGGTGATGAGAATAACTGGTGTACATGTATGGTGAGGAGAATAACTGGTGTACATGTATGGTGATGAGAATAACTGGTGTACATGTATGGTGATGAGAACAACTGGTGTACCTGTATGGTGAGGAGAATAACTGGTGTTCCTGTATAGGGAGGAGAATAACTGGTGTACCTGTATGGTGATGAGAATAACTGGTGTACATGTATGGTGATGAGAATAACTGGTGTACCTGTATGGTGAGGAGAATAACTGGTGTACATGTATGGTGAGGAGAATAACTGGTGTACATGTATGGTGAGGAGAATAACTGGTGTACATGTATGGTCAGGAGAATAACTGGTGTACATGTATGGTGAGGAGAATAACTAGTGTACATGTATGGTGAGGAGAATAACGGGTGTACATGTATGGTGAGGAGAATAACTGGTGTACATGTATGGTGATGAGAATAACTGGTGTACATGTATGGTGATGAGAATAACTGGTGTACCTGTATTGTGAGGAGAATAACTGGTTTACCTGTATGGTGAGGAGAATAACTGGTGTACATGTATGGTGAGGAGAATAACTGGTGTACCTGTATGGTGATGAGAATAACTGGTGTACATGTATGGTGAGGAGAATAACTGGTGTACCTGTATTGTGAGGAGAATAACTGGTGTACCTGTATTGTGAGGAGAATAACTGGTGTACCTGTATAGGGAGGAGAGTAACTGGTGTACATGTATGGTGAGGAGAATAACTGGTGTACCTGTATGGTGATGAGAATAACTGGTGTACCTGTATAGGAAGGAGAATAACTGGTGTACCTGTATGGTGATGAGAATAACTGGTGTACATGTATGGTGAGGAGAATAACTGGTGTACATGTATGGTGATGAGAATAACTGGTGTACCTGTATGGTGAGGAGAGTAACTGGTGTACATGTATGGTGAGGAGAATAACGGGTGTACATGTATGGTGAGGAGAATAACTGGTGTACAGGGAATTAGGCTGCAAGCTGAAAGCAAGGACCTCCAACGTGGTATTTTCCGAAATACTGCCTGTACCACGTGCCACGCCACAGAGGCAACGGGAGATTAGGGAGGTTAATAAGTGGCTCAAGAATTGGTGTAGGAAGGAGGGGTTTGGGTTCCTGCAGAACTGGGCCGACTTCTCAGTTGGCTACAGGCTCTACGCTAGGGACGGGCTGCACCTCAATGGGGAAGGGGCAGCTGTGCTGGGGGAGAAAATGGTTAGAAGGTTGGAGGAGTGTTTAAACTAGGGATTGGGGGGAGGGTATTCATTTTATAGGAGGTGCAGATAGAGACCTGGGCACAAATAAGGAAGTTGGGGGTGGCGGTGGCATGGGGGGTGGGGTTAGAACAGTTAGTAATTTAAGAAAGAATAGAGGTACAGAGAGTAACATCAAGTGCATGTATACTAATGCCAGAAGCCTTGCCAACAAAATGGATGAATTAGAACTAATGTTGTTGGAGCATAATTATGACATGGTGGGGATATCTGAGACGTGGCTGGATGAGAGCCATGACTGGGCTGTTAACTTGCAGGGCTATAGCCTGTTCAGAAATGACCATACAGATAAGCGAGGGGGAGGGGTGTGTCTATATGTAAAATCTTCCTTAAAACCCATCCTGCGTGATAATATAGGTGAATTTAATAAAAATGTAGAGTCCCTGTGGGTGGAGATAAGGGGAGGGGGAAAAAATAATAAATTACTGATAGGGATTTGTTATAAATCTCCAAAAATAATGGAAGCAATGGAGAATATCCTCGTAAAGCAAATAGATGAAGCTGCGACTCAAGGAGAAGTCATTATTATGGGGGACTTCAACTACCCTGAAATAGATTGGGGAACAGAAACCTGCAGTTCCAGCAAAGGTAATCGGTTTTTGACAACTATGAGAGACAATTACCTTTCACAACTGGTTCAGGACCCAACAAGGAGGGGGGCACTGCTAGACCTAATATTAACCAACAGGCCAGACCGCATATCAAATATAAGGGTTGGGGGTCACTTGGGGAATAGTGATCACAAAATAATAAGTTTTCATGTAACCTTTAATAAGATGGGTAGTAGGGGGGTGACAAGGACACTAAACTTCAGGAGGGCAAATTTCCAACGGATGAGAGAGGATCTTGGTGCAATTAACTGGGACGAAATCCTGAGGCACAAAAATACACAAAGAAAATGGGAGACGTTTATTAGCATCCTGGATAGGACCTGTGCACAGTATATACCGTATGGGAATAAACATACTAGAAATAGGAGGAAACCAATATGGCTAAATAGAGCTGTAAGGGGCGCAATAAGGGACAAAAAGAAAGCATTTAGAGAATTAAAGGAAGTAGGTAGTGAGGAGGCATTAAATAAATACAGAAAATTAAATAAATTCTGTAAAAAGCAAATCAAGGCAGCAAAGATTGAGACAGAGAGACTCATTGCCAGAGAGAGTAAAAATAATCCCAAAATATTCTTTAACTATATAAATAGTAAGAAACTAAAAAATGACAGTGTTGGCCCCCTTAAAAATAATCTGGGGGAAATGGTGGATGAGGATGAGGAAAAAGCCAATATGCTAAATGACTTTTTTTCATCAGTATTTACAAAAGAAAATCCCATGGCAGACAAAATGACTAGTGATAAAAATTCCCCATTAAATGTCACCTGCTTAACCCAGCAGGAAGTACAGCGGCGTCTAAAAATAACTAAAATTGACAAATCTCTGGGCCCGGAGTGATACACCCCCGAGTACTGCAGGAACTAAGTACAGTCATTGATAGACCATAATTTTTAATCTTTAAAGACTCCATAATAACAGGGTCTGTACCACAGGACTGGCGTATAGCAAATGTGGTGCCAATATTCAAAAAAGGGGCAAAAACTGAACTCGGTAATTATAGGCCAGTAAGCTTAAACTCTACTGTGGGTAAAATCCTGGAGGGCATTCTAAGGGATACTATACTGGAGTATCTGAAGAGGAATAACCTTATGACCCAGTATCAGCACGGGTTTACTAGGGACCGTTCATGTCAGACTAATTTGATCAGCTTCTATGAAGAGGTAAGTTCCGGACTGGACCAAGGGAACCCAGTGGACGTAGTGTATATGGACTTTTCCAAAGCTTTTGATACGGTGCCACACAAAAGGTTGTTACATAAAATGAGAGTAATGGGGATAGGGGAAAATATGTGTAAGTGGGTTGAGAGCTGGCTCAGGGATAGGAAACAAAGGGTGGTTATTAATGGAGCACACTCGGACTGGGTTGCGGTTAGCAGTGGGGTACCACAGGGGTCAGTATTGGGCCCTCTTCTTTTTAACATATTAATGACCTTGTAGGGGGCATTCAGAGTAGAATTTCAATATTTGCAGATGACACTAAACTCTGCAGGGTAATCAATACAGGGGAGGACAATTTTATATTACAGGATGATTTATGTAAACTAGAAGCTTGGGCTGATAAATGGCAAATGAGCTTTAATGGGGATAAATGTAAGGTCATGCACTTGGGTAGAAGTAATAAGATGTATAACTATGTGCTTAATTCTAAAACTCTGGGCAAAACCGTCAATGAAAAAGACCTGGGTGTATGGGTGGATGACAGACTCATATTCAGTGGCCAGTGTCAGGCAGCTGCTACAAAGGCAAATAAAATAATGGGATGTATTAAAAGAGGCATAGATGCTCATGAGGAGAACATAATTTTACCTCTATACAAGTCACTAGTTCGACCACACTTAGAATACTGTGCACAGTTCTGGTCTCCGGTGTATAAGAAAGACATAGCTGAACTGGAGCGGGTGCAGAGAAGAGCGACCAAGGTTATTAGAGGACTGGGGGTTCTGCAATACCAAGATAGGTTATTACACTTGGGGCTATTTAGTTTGGAAAAACGAAGACTAAGGGGTGATCTTATTTTAATGTATAAATATATGAGGGGACAGTACAAAGACCTTTCTGATGATCTTTTTAATCATAGACCTGAGACAGGGACAAGGGGGCATCCTCTACGTCTGGAGGAAAAAAGGTTTAAGCATAATAACAGACGCGGATTCTTTACTGTAAGAGCAGTGAGACTATGGAACTCTCTGCTGTATGATGTTGTAATGACTAATGAGTAGTGTTGAGCATTCCGATACTGCAAGTATCGGGTATCGGCCGATACTTGCTGTATCGGAATTCCGATACCGAGATCCGATATTTTTGTGATATCGGGTATCGGTATCGAAACAACATTAATGTAAAAATGTGTAAAAGAGAGAATTAAAATAAAAAATATTGCTATACTCACCTCTCCGACGCAGCCTGCACCTTACCGAGGGAAGCGGCAGCGTTCTTTGTTTAAAATTCGCGCTTTTCTTTCCTTTACGTGAGTCCCGGCTTGTGATTGGTTGCGTGTCGCCCATGTGACCGGGACGCAACCAATCACAGCAAGCCGTGACGTAATTTCAGGTCCTTCAGGATTTTAAAATTACGTTCCGGCGTTGTGATTGGTTGCGTCGCAGTCACATGGGAGACACAACCAATCACAGCAAGCCGTGACATAATTTCAGGTCCTTAAGGATTTTAAAATTACGTCCCGGCTTTGTGATTGGTTGCGTCGCAGTCACATGGGAGACGCAACCAATCACAAGCCGTGACGTCACGGGAGGCTGGACACGCGCGCATTTTAAAATGGGCGCGTGTCCAGCCTCCCGTGACGTCCCGGCTTGTGATTGGTTGCGCCGCGGTCAACCAATCACAAGCCGGGAGGCTGGACACGCGCCCATTTTAAAATTTTAAAATGCGCGCGTGTCCAGCCTCCCGGCTTGTGATTGGTTGACCGCGGCGCAACCAATCACAAGCCGGGACGTCACGGGAGGCTGGACACGCGCCCATTTTAAAAAGCGCGCGTGTCCAGCCTCCCGTGACGTCACGGCTTGTGATTGGTTAATGGCGGCCATGTTGCCGGGACGCGGACCAATCACAGCAAGCCGTGACGTAATTTCGTCACGGCTTGCTGTGATTGGTCCGCGTCCCGGCAACATGGCGCCGTGACCAATCATAAGCCGGGACGTCACTGAAGGCTGGACACGCGCGCTTTTTAAAATGGGCGCGTGTCCAGCCTCCCGTGACGTCCCGGCTTGTGATTGGTTAATGGCGGCCATGTTGCCGGGACGCGGACCAATCACAGCAAGCCGTGACATAATTTCGTCACGGCTTGCTGTGATTGGTCCGCGTCCCGGCAACATGGCCGCCCTGACCAATCACAAGCCGGGACTTCACGTAACCAAGTAAAAGCGCGAATTTTAAACAAACAACGCTGCCGGTTCCCTCGCTGAGGTCCAGGCTGCGTCGGAGAGGTGAGTATAGCGATATTTTTTATTTTAATTCTTTCTTTTACACATTTATATGGATCCCAGGGCCTGAAGGAGAGTTTCCTCTCCTTCAGACCCTGGGAACCATCAGGAATACCGTCCGATACTTGAGTCCCATTGACTTGTATTGGTATCGGGTATCGGTATCGGATTGGATCCGATACTTTGCCGGTATCGGCCGATACTTTCCGATACCGATACTTTCAAGTATCGGACGGTATCGCTCAACACTACTAATGAGTGATTCATTAATTAAATTTAAGAGGGGACTGGATACCTTTCTGGAAAAGTATTATGTTACAGGGTATATACACTAGATTCCTTGATAAGGCGTTGATCCAGGGAACTAGTCTGATTGCCGTATGTGGAGTCGGGAAGGAATTTTTTTTTTTCCCCATGGTGGAGCTTACTCTTTGCCACATGGGTTTTTTTTTTTGCCTTCCTCTGGATCAACATGTTAGGGCATGTTAGGTTAGGCTATGGGTTGAACTAGATGGACTTACAGTCTTCCTTCAACCTTAATAACTATGTAACTATGTAACTATGTAACTATGTACATGTATGGTGATGAGAATAACTGGTGTACATGTATGGTGATGAGAATAACTGGTGTACCTGTATGGTGAGGAGAATAACTGGTGTACCTGTATGGTGAGGAGAATAACTGGTGTACCTGTATGGTGAGGAGAATAACTGGTGTACCTGTATGGTGAGGAGAATAACTGGTGTACATGTATGGTGAGGAGAATAACTGGTGTACATGTATGGTGAGGAGAATAACTGGTGTACCTGTATAGGGAGGAGAATAACTGGTGTACCTGTATGGTGAGGAGAATAACTGGTGTACATGTATGGTGAGGAGAATAACTGGTGTACCTGTATAGGGAGGAGAATAACTGGTGTACATGTATGGTGAGGAGAATAACTGGTGTACCTGTATGGTGAGGAGAATAACTGGTGTACATGTATGGTGAGGAGAATAGCTGGTGTACATGTATGGTGAGGAGAATAACTGGTGTACCTGTATGGTGATGAGAATAACTGGTGGACCTGTATAGGGAGAAGAATAACTGGTGTACATGCAGCGCCCCAGAGTCCTGGTCGTTGCAGTACTGTGGCTCCGCCACTATGGGGAGCTATGGTGCGTCTGATGGCACTGAAGGAGTTCATCTGATCAGGTATCACAGACACCAATACATTTCACAGCTGGGCCTCCGGGGGGAGCTAAGGGTGCTATTCATTAGGCCACTCCCCACCATAGTGGGTAAACTGGGGGTCAGGCAGGAATTTAGATCAGAAAGCTGACTGGGTTGGAACCAGGCAACACCTTGTGGCAGAGGGTGTTGTGGGGGAAGATACAGTAGGGTCTCTGTCAGGGGTGGGATCCTGACAGGGGCTTGGCACCAAGAACGAACGTAACGGGACCGTGCCTGCTCCGGGTAGCGGCGGTGCCCAAGAAAGGATTAGAAGCGAGATAGATTGTGCTGAGTGAGAAACGAGATCACGCAAAGGAGACATACCAGTAGGAGTCGTGCTGTAAGACCGAAGCAACATCCTACTGAGGCGCACTACCGGTGGCCGGAACGCCGAGGGAGTAGAATAACATTCAGCTTCAAGCAATACTCCAAACAGTGGCAGGACAGTCAGTCTAAGGCGGGCTGTCTCACCTTAAATCACCTATGCAGTCTTGGGGGGCAACTTGTGGAGAGGGGCGACTCTAGGGTCCCGGAAGAGCTCCGAGCCTACCCGTCAAACGGGTGCCGTCCCAACCAGAACATCAGGGAGGGACGGAGGATTTGCAGAACATCATCTAATCGAGTTGTGAGGGAACTTAAGAAACAGACACAACAGTTGTGGGGGACTTTCCGTAAGCACAGCAGGGAAGGACCACAACACATAGCGCTAGAAGGAAGGCACCGATTTCCACCTGTGAAGAGAACTCTGGAGGTGCCATTGGACCGGCCGGACTTGCGCAGCCTGGTGAACCATATTCCGGACTGAGGACCCAGAGATCTTCAGTAAAGAGGTAAAGAGACTGCAACCTGGTGTCCTCGTTATTTACTGCACCGCACCATCACCACCACCATACACCCATCCACACCTGTTATTCACTGTGCGCCCCACGGCAGGGTCACGGACCGGGGCCTAGCCGCCGTGACAACCCCAGAGCAGAGACTCGGAGGCCCGGTACCGGGTACCCCTCGGCCCTGCGGCGGTGGGGGCGCTACAACTTGGCGTCACGAACAGGATCTACTTAAGCCTGAAGAGTCAGGTCATGTGTGCCTTGGAACTGAGATTTGTTGTGCTAGGACTGTATTATGTTGCAAAGACTGTGCTATGACATTCCCCGCCAAAACCGTCGCCATTATAATATGTGGCGCGCAGGGAACATGGGGCGTGTCATCGTGGGCGTAGCTTGGAAGAGCGGCGCAAAGATGGAGCCCGCCCCTCATAGATACTACTATGTTCAGAAAATCTGCCCATCAAGGAGAAGGGCCCGCCTCCTAGTATGGGATGGTGGAGGGGAGAAAGGCCGTCCTCCGGACGGGGAGGAGCCAGAGCCTCTGGATGCCACGAGGCAGAATCCGATTGGCAGCATGGAGCGCGGAAGTCACCCCGGAGAGGGAGAGAAGACCCGTACTAGGCTCCGCCAATGGGAGCCGACGGAGTTCGTACCAGGCTGCGCTAATCAGGAGATCCTCGGGGCAGAGGTGGAGGAGCTGTGCCGGCAGTTCCGGAGTCTCTGTCAGCGAGCAACCGTCCCTGGGGAGGAGCCGCACCTGCACCAGGCATCGATCCCACAGCCAACTACAGAGGAGACCGGCACCGGAGGTGCGGTGGAAGCAGGTAATGGCGCCGACCCGGGCGTGGCGATTAAAGAGCCCCTGCTGGTGGATGTAGACTCGCCCCCACCACGACCACCCGGACGGGTGTGTAGCCGCATCGAGTGTGAGAGGCCCTGGGAAACCCTGCAGACGGCCGATAGGCCCCTGCGACCCATCAAGCAGTCCCCGCAGCTCCAGGGAGAATGGGTCACCTTCAAGTGGACCCGCGCGGCCACCACCAACCTGATGGGGTTTCCGGGGAATGCCCAGGAGGAAGGGGAGAGTATCGAGGTCATTCACCAGAGGGAATACCGCCAGCAGCTGCGCCAGCAAGAAGAGGAGTGGGCCCGCAAGAAGGAACTCCGGCGTCAGGCAGAGCGGGAGAAAGACCTCCAAATTAAAGCCCAGGTCAGGCAGGCTGCTGAGGAGAACTGGGGCCCGCAGCGCCACGGCATGATCAGCACCTTCCGGCTGCAGGGAGGTTGGGGCTTCATTAAAGAGCCCGGTCTTGCTTTGGAAGTATTTGTCAACCGGCGGGATGTAGAGGCGCACCTCATGGAGGGACACCCAGGCCGGGATCTCTACCCAGGAGACCGAGTTCGGTACACTCGCCACTGGGGAGATAAGGGGTGGTATGCCCTGCATGTGCGCAAATACAAGCCAGAAGTGACCGTACCATCCTCCGACGATTCACCGAGGCCAGCGGCCATCCCCCCAATCTCCTTGTGTGCTAAATGTTTACGGACCATCACCCCAAGGAGAACCGTGAGTACCCAGACCCCAATCCGGGGTGCAGACGCCCTTTATGTGGTGGCAGGAGGAGGGCGGTGCTCACGGAAGCCACCCCCAGACTTGGAAGAGTAAACCTCGATACACTGAGCAATGTAAATAGTTTACTGTTGTGCTGCTGAACCCGTCCAGGGTTAACTCTTAAGGGGATCCTTCTGTGGACCTGGGATCCCTATTGTTTGTTTTTGTTTGTTTTTCTAAAGTTTTGCACAAGTTTCTAGTTAAAAAGAACTGCTGAAATCATGAACAGTGCATGATCCGAACTTCTTGTATATAGTTTGCACCTTATTAAAGGCGCCCCCTACTGGTTTTACTTAAAGAACGACTCTTTGTGAAGATACCACACTGGAACCTTTGCTGAGTATGGACTGGTAGCTTGAGAAGGCGCGCTACCTCATAGAGACTTGGTCCCCTCTTAAAGGGGATGTTCATTTGTTGCGCTTAAACCGTGATATTGCTTTAAGATTGGAAGCAATAATGTCTTGACCAATGAAAGTGATGATAATGTTTACATGAGAAAGTTATATGTATTTAATTAGTTAATTGTGAAGAAAAGCTGATGATGTTCTCTGAGAAGGAAAAAGTGAAAGATAGAAGGAGGATGCAGTGGGCCCATAGGGATAGACGTGGTGTCCAGCATGCATGATAGAAAGAAAGATAATGAGAAGGCTTAATGTTCAATAGAAAATGTTTTGATAATCTTGAAAGATAGTTAGGATAGAAGGTAAACCCTGAGTCCTCATAGGAGTCATGTAGAGATGGCTCAGTGCTCTTAAACTGAAAGTAATGTTATGTTCTATACTGTGTATAGTAGTTGAAAAGGCAGTAGGCCCTGGCTGAACGGGGCGGTCCTGTAACTGAAAGGAGAGTCAGTAGGTCTGGTGCCGATAGGACAGGCGGTCCTGCAGATCTAAAGAAGGAGAATGAAAAAGTTAAATTACCTTATAATGTGATTATAGGAAGGTCTTTAGTGGATTCAGAGTGTATGTCCTTAAAGGCAATGTTAAATTATTGTTCAACAATTTTGCACTTAGTAGAATACCCGGTTGGGTAACAGGAGTTATTTATAGCCTGTAATTTATAACGTTAACCATGTTTGTAACGTTCAAGTGTCCTTACCTCCCATAAAGGGAAGCCTGTTCAAGTATACTTATTGTTATTGCACTCAACAAAACTGTATGTCTTTTTGCTAACTTGTATTGTTGTTTTCTTCCCAGTCCCGGAGTACTGTGTTTAACCAGGGGGGAGTGCAGCGCCCCAGAGTCCTGGTCGTTGCAGTACTGTGGCTCCGCCACTATGGGGAGCTATGGTGCATCTGATGGCACTGAAGGAGTTCATCTGATCAGGTATCACAGACACCAATACATTTCACAGCTGGGCCTCCGGGGGGAGCTAAGGGTGCTATTCATTAGGCCACTCCCCACCATAGTGGGTAAACTGGGGGTCAGGCAGGAAGTTAGATCAGAAAGCTGACTGGGTTGGAACCAGGCAACACCTTGTGGCAGAGGGTGTTGTGGGGGAAGATACAGTAGGGTCTCTGTCAGGGGTGGGATCCTGACAGGGGCTTGGCACCAAGAACGAACGTAACGGGACCGTGCCTGCTCCGGGTAGCGGCGGTGCCCAAGAAAGGATTAGAAGCGAGATAGATTGTGCTGAGTGAGAAACGAGATCACGCAAAGGAGAAATACCAGTAGGAGTCGTGCTGTAAGACCGAAGCAACATCCTACTGAGGCGCACTACCGGTGGCCGGAACGCCGAGGGAGTAGAATAACATTCAGCTTCAAGCAATACTCCAAACAGCGGCAGGACAGTCAGTCTAAGGCGGGCTGTCTCACCTTAAATCACCTATGCAGTCTTGGGGGGCAACTTGTGGAGAGGGGCGACTCTAGGGTCCCGGAAGAGCTCCGAGCCTACCCGTCAAACGGGTGCCGTCCCAACCAGAACATCAGGGAGGGACGGAGGATTAGCAGAACATCATCTAATTGAGTTGTGAGGGAACTTAAGAAACAGACACAACAGTTGTGGGGGACTTTCCGTAAGCACAGCAGGGAAGGACCACAACACATAGCGCTAGAAGGAAGGCACCGATTTCCACCTGTGAAGAGAACTCTGGAGGTGCCATTGGACCGGCCGGACGTGCGCAGCCTGGTGAACCGTATTCCGGACTGAGGACCCAGAGATCTTCAGTAAAGAGGTAAAGAGACTGCAACCTGGTGTCCTCGTTATTTACTGCACCGCACCATCACCACCACCATCCACCCATCCACACCTGTTATTCACTGTGCGCCCCACGGCAGGGTCACGGACCGGGGCCTAGCCGCCGTGACAACCCCAGAGCAGAGACTCGGAGGCCCGGTACCGGGTACCCCTCGGCCCTGCAGCGGTGGGGGCGCTACATACATGTATGGTGAGGAGAATAGCTGGTGTACATGTATGGTGAGGAGAATAGCTGGTGTACATGTATGGTGAGGAGAATAACTGATGTACCTGTATGGTGATGAGAATAACTGGCATACATGTATGGTGATGTGGTAAAAGAAAGGCTAACCAAAATTTTACCCTGATTATCACACACTGTCTATTTTATGAGCTTGGCTGCTGTGAACGCAGCTGTGTCATTAAATGAGGCCAGTTTTGCTGAGTATACCATGAAGATAAGAAGTATGTGGGGAGTAACCTACAAATCTGTTATCTACAGTAACAAAGTCATGCCGATGCCCAAATTCTACATTTGTATAGTGCTACCTTTGCGTACAGTAACTCTGGCTTGTATTTCACACAGAATCAAAGGATTTCTCTCACTAGGCTTTCTCTATATAAACTCAATTCATCATCACCTTTTAAGCTGTCTTATTCAGCACTCCAATTAGCATACAGTGAGGTCCAGTCCGATGTTACCGCTGGTCTGTGCTTAGCGCCTCCTCTGTTCCCAAAATCGCCATTCTCTTGTCATGACTGACATGGCTGATGTCTCCTATGTCAGCCACTGTTTGTTCAAATCGTACGCCTACACAGTATTGAGTAAGAGCTGAGCAGATGCAACAAACTGTGTGGATGACATCAGCCTTATTAACCAAGGTAGGAGGATAGCAATTGTAGTGACAGACAAGACACCGAGCACACTCCTGCGACATCCATTGCACAACTCCGTTTAACATATAGTGTGGAAGGATTATCAAGATAAATAGATTGCTGGGTGTTATTATAGATGACTTAAAGAGAATCTATCACCCCCGGGACATATGTGACTTATTAATATGGGCATACAGGAAATAGAAATGTTACACTAGTCCTACCTGTATGCCTCATATTAATGGTCTTGTGGAGAAATGTTGTATTCTGTCTTCATGTTAATGATTTCTTTCAGACTCCAGGACATGAAGTGCCTGGAAGAAATCACAAAACAGAAGAAAATCCAGCTCAACGAACTTGTGAACAAACTTCTTTCTTTATTCACTGAAAGTGCTCAGTAGAGGATAAAACGGCATCAGTGATGTAAGTTACGTGGTATGCGACATCGACGCTTTTCAGATGACTACTCGCACTTAATCATGTTTGTAATCAAGTTTGTTCACAAGTTCGTTGTGCTGGGTTTTCTTCTGTTTGTGATTGCTCCATGCCTTGACAGTGTATCCTGTGCTCCGAACACCTAAGGATTTCTATTAGGGTGAGCTGGACTTATTCCTGAAAGAAATCCCTGCATCTTGTCTTCATTGTAATACTTACCCCCTCTCATCAGTGTCAGTTACAGCCCCTGAATCCTGCGCCTGCGCCATGTGCTCCCTCAGAAATCCTCCTTTCTGTGGGCATAGCATTCAGGGATCTTCTGTGCAGGCACCCGGGGAGTCACTGTGACCTCCGGTGTGCATCCCGATAATATGCTCTCCCAACTTACTTCCTGCACAGTCATCACTAGGAACCATGTGTACATGGCGATGACTATGCAGGTTGGAAATGGGGGGAGCACCTTATCAGCGCACACACCGGAGGTCACCGGAGCGAAAGTTGCCGGCGCCTGCGCAGAAGATCCCAACACTTTTGTGTGCAGCTCAAAAAAGTTATACCGGCCTGAAAAATTTTAAAGGAGATGCTTTGGCCATCTGTAGGATAAATGGAGCTACTGTATATGAATATCTTCAGTATATGCAATGGGAAAGCATCCTGCATGTGCTTAATGTGGGGTTTTTAAAGGGGCAATCCCATCTCCAAAATCCTATCTCAATTTGTAGTAAATGTATCAATAAGAATATTAGCAAATACCTCCAATTACAAATGTAGTATAATTCCACTGATTTGTTATGTTGTTTACCCCATGTGAGGGCATTGCAGTAGTATCCATGGATACGACCACTCATATAGTGACAATCAGTTAGTTGTCAGTGGTCGTAATCATGAATAACTAAGCTACTGAAATGTTCAACACATGGGGTAAGCGACATAATGAATCAGAAGAACTATGCTACATTTCTAATTGGATGTATTAGCTAATATTATTACACCAACTGCATATTGTAGGATCTTGGAGATGGTAATAACCCTTTAATGTGAGCAGAGTCTTAACTGGAAAAATTTAAGTCAGACATTATGATATTGAAAAACATTTCAAAATTTTAAATTTTTAGAAGTTCACGGCTTGTATATCTTTTACCAGGGGAAAAGGATGAACAGCAGCTGTTTAAGCTAAAAACATCTGATGCACTATGCAATAAAAAAGAATTACTGAACATCGCAATTTACTGTAGTTTTCTATGCCTTAGTACGATCTCACAGCACACAACGTGTCTCCGCACATGTCACAACCCTTGACATAAAAGCACTGCAGCACCATACTGATTTGTGATGGAGGCAGGCATGTGCTCCTCACTTTACTACAGACTACGGGGAGATTATTAACGTAATGTTCTGGATAAGTCAGCACTGAACGGAGGTCACTGAGCCAATGGCCTGAGCCAGGTTTGCCATTAAGCATAATTTTAGAACTCTGGAGAGTGTCATAGAAGCTGTAATGGCAGCCATTTTCAATGCCACAAGACATATGAGTAACTCCGACTGTAATAAAAACTGTAAAGATAACGAGCGCAATAAGGTCTTATTTGGGTTAAAATGAGGAACAGAGGCAGAGAAAATTCTCACCTGAAAAGGGTGAGAAAGTCACAACCCCCGTGTTAGCTTGAAAAATTTGGCTCCTGCAGATCTACAATAAGGTATATCTTATGGAATCAGGAGAAAGGTGGAGATAAATCCGCGCTGCAAAAAGTGTAAGATGCCGTAGGAGACCATGGAAATGTACAGTGAATGCAGTTTTCGCAGCACAATAATAAAAGGACAGCTCACAAGATGGTAGAATAAGTAGATAACTTATTAAACAAAGAGGCGCGCAATAACGGCCTTCTAAAATCATATGACTGCTGTAACAGGCTGGGGTATACTCTGGACTGGGCCAAACTATATCCGGGTTTAATCTGGACGGAGGGCAATTTGGCCTGTTACTCCGGGTCACCACGTCATTGTATTGAAAAAATGTATGAAAGTGTATGAGCTCGACTAATGATAAGTTTGATGTGAATAGACAAAAAGGAGGGTTGGGAGGAGAAATAAGAAAGTAAAATAGATATAAAAATATAAATATAAGAATATATAACATATATTTTTATATTTTTTTTACTTTCTTATCCATCCATTCATCCCCTCCTTTTTTTATTATTGTGGTTTGTCCTGAGGAAGAAGCAGATGTTAATCAAAACGCGTTGATGAATAAAAACCGCTTTTACATCTCCCCAGTCTCCTACTGCACCTTATACTTTTGGCAGCGCAGTGCTATCTGTTTTTTCACTTCAAATTCGGATGGGTGCGATAAAAAAATCTGATGCCCTAAGCCACAGTATGGCACACGATTTTTATGGATTCATTACAATTGTATAACAGGAAACTGTGAATGGTCCTGTAATTGATTAATACCTGCTGAAAAAAAAAACTGACGAAAGAGAAAAACATTGGCCCACTTTTCTGGATGAAAATCTGTCTGATTTTTTTATATGCTTGTGTGACCCTAAACTAAAGAGAAACCTTGATACAGATGTAATTAGTGACTGAACAGTAAGGGAAGACATTTCGTAAAAATATTAAGACATAGAGGACTTCCATAATGTTTTGGTATCCTTTTTCAAAGCTGTTAATAAAAAAAAATCTGTCTTTGTTACCCATAACAACCAATCAGAGCTCAGCTATTGTTTCTTACAGTGTTCTGGTAAAATGAAAGCTGAACTGTGATTGGTTGCTATGGGCGACAAAGATGGTTTTCCTATAATTAAATTTTTTTAGAAATCTTTGTTGATTTTAAAGCTGTAAAATGAGAAATCCAGTCAGAATAATCTTACATATACATATGTAACTTGAAAGATGTCCTTGATATGAATGGCTCTTTACTTAAAAGGTTTAGCTACCTTGCCTTTTAGAGAGCTCTATGTAGTAATCTGAGACCACCTGAATTACCCAGCTCACCTACCTATGGAATATCAGAAGACATCGGGCCATGTTCTTTAAGATTGTCGTTACGTATGCCAGTCTTAATGAAGGGTGTGCAGGAATAAGATGATATCCAATTCATTAAAATGCATACGGCACTTAATCAATTTGGTGCATCTTATCACTGGTGAGAGCCACGCCAAAAATTTTACTCCAGTCAGTGACTAACATACATTTCTGATGCCTCTAAGGTGACGTAACTTCTGAAGAATTTGTCAGGCGAGCTTTGCCATGGCCTGTCCCATCTATGCTTTGCCCACTTTCTTACGTAAAAATACCAAAAGTTGCAAAATCTTTGCACAACTTCGTAGTGCGCCAAAAATTGTGACTCTTCAATGTATTTTACGCTAGAAATATGGTGAAAATACTTTGATAATAGGGCCATATTTTTTAAGTTTTGGGTTTTAAAGTTCATTGCTGTTCCAAAAAGAATCAATTTTGACTTACTGCACAAATAACAATCCACAAGGGCCTGCAAACATTTCACGGCCAAATGACCGTAAACAAGCCACAGTACATAATATATGGCATTGAAATACATGTTCTTACAATTGGCTATTTAGAGGTTATTTCAGAATCCCATCTCTAATCAAGTTATCTTTCATAAATGTTCTGCTAATAGAATCTTCCAATCCCTGATGCACTAGTGCCGTCACTGTATTTACACCATCTGGATCCATGGCTTGCCGTACCATGCATGGACAAGATGGTTTACAGGTAAAGTCCATGTCCTTGGTCCCAGACTACATAGTCTACGTCTTCTAACCATACCATTTATCTGAGATAAGGGTAATTGCAAAATCAGGCATTGGTACTGATGCTTCTTTCTGCTTACAATTACAGGAGTATTCTCAAGTTTGGATAGGAGATGGTATTTCCATTGCTGGGAGTTCAACCACTGGGAGCCATAACAATCCCAAGAACAAAAGCTTTCCAGAGCCCCTTGCGAATAAAACAGTAGTTGATCATGCGCACTGCTACTCCATACATTCTTAATAGGACTGCCAGAGATAGCCATAAAAATGAATGGAGTGGCAGTGCACATGATCGATCAGTGCTCCATTCACATGAGGCTCTTTAGCTCTTTAGCCCTGTTTCTTGGTATCGGTGTGTGTTACAGAAGTCGGACCTCTCCCCGGCATCCGCATAACTTCCAAATGTGAAAATATCCCTCTTGCAGAACCTTGTAGACTGAACCGTCACTATCAAGACCCTCTCTTCTCCTCTATCAGTTGGTGATGATGATGACTGTACATGCTTTTTATTATGTATACTCCTTTTCACATGTAAAGCCCATTAAATAAATGGCGCTATAATAATAATAATAACTGGTGAATATAAAATGTTCAAAAATTCAATAATCGTTCATCAGTTACTCATATGAATAAAAAATAAACAGAAATATAGTTAGAAAAAATAAAATAATTGTGTCAACAATTCTAATTCTACCAAAAGGTTCAGTCAAAGACAAGAATGATTCCTCCACAATTACGTTCATGTGCAATTTGAGTTCAATTATTATTGTTACATAATATGTACATGCTGTCTATATTTTATGTACTATCTGTGTAAAGGGCTAGTAGTATTATTCAACATTCATAGATAACTTGCATAATTATTCATGCATTTATAAGGGAGAGCTTGCTTCTGGTTTTTATCACAATTACTCCCATTGATTTTCTCTTTACAATGCTTTTACTATAAAACAGAACTAGCTGATATCACGTAGTTGGAGGACAACATTCGGGAGCCATTTTTATTGGTCTAAGTATGAGGAAACTATGACGCTGAACGTCTGTTTCACCGAGCAAGAACATATAAAAGAGATCATTTATTCGTTTACCTTTTTACTAGATAAGCATAGCATTGTTTAATTTGCTTTAGTAACGTATTGTTGGTTTTATCCATTTAATTAACAGTGATACTATGCTGAACTGAATTATTCTGCAAGATTAACTGCCTTGAGTTAGAAAGCAATATGGTGAAGACCAGAAATCTCCCTAGAGATATTTTATAGATTCACAGATAATTGTCAATGTCAATCTTAACATTAAACGGAATCTGTCACCTCATTTTTGGCCTATATGCTGCGGCCACCGTCATCAGAGACTTATCTACAGCATTCTGTAATGCTGTAGATAAGCCCCCAATGTTACCTGAAAGATAAGAAAAAGAGGTTAGATAATACTCACCCAGGGGCGGTCCGGGCGCTGCTGCATTCTGGTCTGATGGGCGTCGCGGTCCGGGTCCAGCGCCTCCCATCTTCATGCGATGACGTCCTCTTCTTTGCTTCCTGTTGCAGCTCCTACGCAGGCGTGCTTTACCTTCCCTGTTGAGGACAGAGCAAAGTACTGCAGTGCGCAGGTGCCGAGAAAGGTCAGAGAGGCCCAGCGCCTGCGCACTGCAGTACTTTGTGCTGCCCTCAACAGGGAAGATAAAGTACGCCTGCGCCGGAGCCGCGACAGGAAGCAAAGAAGAGGACGTCATCGCATGAAGATGGGAGGCGCCGACCCAGACCGCAACGCCCATCAGACTGGACCGCACCGGGACCGCCCCTGGATGAGTATAATCTAACTTGTTTTTCTTATCTTTCAGGTTACATCGGGGGCTTATCTACAGCATTACAGAATGCTGTAGATAAGCCCCTGATGGCAGTGGCCACAGTTTATAGCGGCAAAAATGGGGTGACAGATTCCCTTTAAATATTTCTTTGATTTACTATTCAACCTGCTGTGCAAATGTCTATCAAGCTAGCCACATGTCTATTATATATATGAAAAATCCAATAAATCTCATATTTGAAAAATGCTAGGTATTCCCTTTTTCCATAACACCCTCATTTTTGGACTATAAAGATCAAATATAAAACCTTTTTCTGTCCAACCAAATTCAAAGGAGAAAAAAAAGTGCTTTGTTACTATCGGATTTATATCCTCTAAGAGTATTGCTTCTCTACCGAGCCATTTATAGGTACCGTACTATAGCACACAGAGTAATGGAGTCAAAACTACTATCTTTATGATGATAAAAATATAATGTTTATTCAATAACAAAAAGAAATATTAAAGTCACCATGTACAACAATATAAAAAGCCCCCTGAAGAAGCCTACGCGAAACGTGCGTAGGGGCTGGTATTCCACTTCCACACTACGACAATGATGGGTGAGGATCAGTCTTACATATATGTGTGTGATTAGATGTCTGTTGGGACAGATAATGCCTGTTACTATACGGCCTATACACTTTAAGAACTTGATACCTCGGGTCAGATTTTTTTATATTAGTGTGGAGTTGTGGATGTGTTACCTGTGTCCTTCGTTCTTGTAGTTACCCTGAAATGATTATACGCTTTTTATATTGTTTTTTATATGATGACTTTAATATTTCATTTTGTTATTGAATAAATATTACGGTATGTTTTTATCATCATAAAGACAGTAGTTTTGACTCCATTGTTCTAATTCTATATGATGTTGGGAGTTTCTGTCATGGTTCACATTTGATTTTGAACTATTTTGTTGCTCTGATCTATATAATTATAGCACCCAGAGTGCCTACAGGTTCTTTATTATATGCAGCTATGGGGACTCTCGGCTTTAATGATCAAAACTGTCTAAAAGAAATATTACTACATTGCCCAATCACAGCACAGTTTTCATTTTGGAAACTACCTTGGCAAAAAGGTAAAGAAATGCAGATTATTCTTTTAGATTCTTTTAAAAAATTTGCCCCATTGGGTGCCAATTTTTATAACGATTGCATATTAATTTTTTTTAATTATATGTAATTAGTTTATTTGAATGGTAACATTAATACTAAGCATGTATATTAATTATTTAAAATGTTGTATATTATCATAAATTAAATTCATTCTAAATCCCTAACTGGCTGGGCTAGTCCCCAGCATGCAGAGACCAGTGATGTCACTAGTGGGGCTGGTTTCTGCACACTGGGTATTCTGACAGCGCTCTGTTGTCAACTAATTACAGCTGATCTGAGCCGGCAACAGAGAGTGCGCTGTCATTGTGCGCATCGCACAGGTACTAGCCCAGGCTCTGTAACAAGCATCACTGATGAAGCTTCATTTCAGGGAGGGGGCAGGGGCTGAGGCAGTGACCGCATCCTTTACTCCCTGATGACGCTTATTTTGAGTATCCCAATATGCACTGGGATTCTCCGATGAAGATTGCTCAAAAAGGAGGTAAGGAAAAAATAGAAAAGCCGTTAGATAGTGTAGTTAGGGAAGGATAGGGAATTTTTAATACAAGTATTTTAGAAAATAGTTTAGACTATGGCACAAAGCAGATGGGGATTCAGAATGAAAATTACCGCACTTTGCCTTTGGACCACCCCTTTATGTACCCTTATTTTTTATTAATGATAGTAATTACAGTATATGTAAGTATAATGACTATAAATTAAATACATAAAATAGAAATGTATTTTTCCTAGAATTTTTTCTAATAAGGATAAAAACTAGGTTGTGAAGTCATACTGACTAATACGAACCAATAATTTTCCTTAAAGAATAATATTTTACAGCTATTATTTTGACATATTTTTATGCTAATTTAAATGTTCATCATTGTCTCAACACAAAAACAAAGATGGAAAACTGCTGCAAACTTGCCACAAAATAACTAAAAAAAATGACTTATTACTTACATCTTATTATTGCTGCTCAATTTTGTTCTTTCACATACGATGAGATGCTAAGCTCTCAGAAAGCCAAAAATACATTGGGTTGGAAATTTGGTCCTAAAAAGTAAAGCGTAGGGCTTTGTAAATATCAAGTACATAATATGTAAAATATTCTACATCAAGAACATGATTTTTTAATGCTGAACAATTTTAATTTTACAGAACACATGGACTTATTTTTACAAAATTTTAGAATTGCGAAAAACACTATAGTTAATGTGAGGCCTATTGACTTCACTAGCAAATGGTAGCTGAACCATAGGAGTGATGAAGCTGATTTATACCCCCCCGCTGTACCTGCCCTGTTTTTATATTTGGTTTCTGCAATAAAAGTAGTGGTGGTCTAATTTTCTCTGAATCCATTTAAGTTAGTTACAAGCTTAAGTAAATTAGGAAATGAGACCAAAACCAAAGTAAATGGAGTTGTAAAGTATCAAGTAAATGTGTATGCCGATGTGTACATACCATATTTATTAAAGGGATATTCCCATCTCCAAGATCCTATCCCAATATGTAGTAAGTGTAATAATAATAATGTTAGCAAATACCTCCAATTATAAATGTAGTATAGTTCTTCTGATTAGCTATGTCGCTTACCCCATGTGCAGAGAATTGCAGTAGCTTAGATATCTATGGTTATGACCACTCATATAGTGACAGTTAGTTGCTAGTGGTTGTGACCATGGATTTCTAAGCTACTCTACACAAATCAGAGAATCAGAAGAATTATACTATATTTATACTTGGAGGTACAGTGGGGGAAATAAGTATTTGATCCCTTGCTGATTTTGTAAGTTGGCCCACTGACAAAGTCTATAATTTTAAGGGTAAGTTAATTTTAACATTGATGGATAGAATATAAAAAATAAAATCCAGAAAATCACATTGTATAAATTATGTAAATTTATTTGCATTTTAAAGTGAAAAATAAGTATTTGATCCCCTACCAACTATTAAGAGTTCTGGCTCCTACAGACCAGTTAGACGCTCCTAATCAACTTGTCCGCAGACTCAATTAATCAGTCAGATTATAACCTCTACAACATAGGCAAGACCAAAGAGCTTTATAAGGATGCCACGGACAAGATCATAGACCTGCAAAACGCTAGAATGGGCTACAAAACCATAAGTAAGATGCTGGGCGAGAAGGAGTTGGTGCAAGAACTGCAATAGTAAGAAAATGAAAGAAATACAAAATGACTGTCAATCGATATCGATCTGAGGCACCATACGAAATCTCACCTCGTGGGGTATCCTTGATCATGAGGAAGGTGAGAGATCAGCCTAAAACTTCATGGGGGGAACTTGTTAATGATCTCAAGGCAGCTGGGACCACAGTCACCAAGAAAACCATTGGTAACACATTACACCATAAAGGTTTAAAATCCTGCAGTGCCTGCAAGGTCCCCCTGTACAAGAAGGCACATGTACAGGCCTGTCTGAAGTTTGCCACTGAACAGCTGGATGATTCTGTGAGTGATTGGGAGAAAGTGCTGTGGTCAGATGACACAAAAATTGAGGTCTTTGGCATTAACTCAACTCGCCGTGTTTGAGGAAGAGAAATGCTGCCTATGACCCAAAGAACACCATCCCCACTGTCATGCATGGAGGTGGAAACATATTTTGGGGCTGTTTCTCTGCTAAGGGCAAAGAACTACTTCACCGCATCATTGGGAGAATGGATGGCGCCATGTACCGTAAAATCCTGAGTGACAACCTCCTTTCCTCCATCAGGACATTAAAAATGGGTTGTGGCGGGGTCTTCCAGCAAGACAATGATACAGAACATACAGCCAAGGCAACAAAGGAGTGGCTCAAAAAGAAGCACATTAAGGTCATGGAGTGGCCTAGCCAGTGTCCAGACCTTAATCCCATAGAAAACTTAAGGAGGCAGTTGCGACAGCCTGAAAATCTTAATGATTTAGAGATGATCTTTAAAGAGAAGTGGATCAAAATTCCTCCTGACATGTGCGCAAACCTCATCATCAACTACAAAAAAATGTCTGATCTGAATCCTGCAAATTGGTTTGCTTATCCCTACTGTAGACCTATAACATGCCAGGATTAGCCTTACTCAACAGAAACAGATGGGAATATTTATTAAGCAATATGTCCTATGAGGACTACATGGCACAACATTATTTATTATGTAAAGTTGTATACATTTAAAATGTCTTCTGTTGAGTGAGTTGCGTGATGTATATTAAATGGATTGTCCAACCTTAGAATACAAGTCTGCAGTCACTCTATGCAATTGCAGACTTGCGAATCCTTACAGCACACTCTCTGAGCATTGAGGATTCTCCAGGACGGGAAGCGGTGGTGCATGACCACAAGTATGTGATTTGCATACATACGGTCAGGTGCCGAACTGACGTGTGCAAGTGTATTTATCAAGGCCGGAGACGTTTTATTGTAATGTGCAAACCACCCACATCAGAGAATCTTCACAGCGAGCAGACTTGTACCTCATAGTCGGACAACCCATTTAACCCCTTTCTGACCTCGGACGGGATAGTACGTACGAGGTCAGATCCCGGTCCGGTGAGCCCTCATCAAAGCCGGGACATGTAATCTGGGTGTAATCGCAATCCACCCACTGCTATTAACTAATTTAATGCAGCTGTCAAATGCTGACAGCGGCATTTAACTACCGCTTCGGTCCATCGGGCCGGAAATGAGCTCATCGCTGACCCCGTCACATGACCGGGGTCAGCGATGCATCGGCATAACAACCAGAGGTCTCCTTGAGACCTCTATGGTTGTTGATGCCGGATTGCTACGAGCACCACTCTGTGGTCGGCACTCATAGAAATGCAGGAATTCAGCTACATAGGAGCGATCTGAGCTTCGCTCCTATGTAGCAGAGCCGATTGAGTTGTGCCTGCTTCTAGTCTCCTATGGAGGAAAAAAAACATGTTTTAAAAGATATGAAAAAAAAAATAAAAAAATATATAAAAGTTTAACCTATTTACCCCAAGGGTGGTTTGCACGTTAATGACCAGGCCAATTTTTACAATTCTGACCACTGTCCCTTTATGAGATTATAACTCTGGAATGCTTCAACGGATCCTGGTGATTCTGACACTGTTTTCTCGTGACATATTTTATTTCATGATAGTGGTAAAATTTCTTTGATATTATCTGCGTTTCTTTGTGAAAAAAACTGAAATTTGGTGAAAATTTCGAAAATTTTGCTATTTTCCAAATTGAATTTTTATGCAATTAAATCACAGAGATATATCACACAAAATACTTAATAAGTAACATTTCCCTCATGTCTGCTTTACATCAGCACAATTTTGGAACCAAAATTTTTTTTTGTTAGGGAGTTAAAAGGGTTAAAATTTGACCAGCAATTTCTCATTTTTACAACACCATTTTTTTTTTAGGGACCACATCTCATTTGAAGTCATTTTGAGGGGGTCTATATGATAGAAAATAACCAAGTGTGACACCATTCTAAAAACTGCACCCCTCAAGGTGCTCAAAACCACATTCAAGAAGTTTATTAACCCTTCAGGTGTTTCACAGGAATTTTTGGAATGTTTAAATAAAAACGAACATTTAACTTTTTTTCACAACATTTTTTACTTCAGCTCCAATTTGTTTTATTTTACCAAGGGTAACAAGAGAAAATGGACCCCAATAGTTGTTGTACAATTTGTCCTGAGTACACCGATACCCCATATGTGGGGGTAAACCACTGTATGGGTGCATGACAGAGCTCGGAAGCAAAGGAGCGCCATTTGACTTTTCAATGCAAAATTGACAGGAATTGAGATGGGACACCATGTTGCGTTTGGAGAGCCCCTGATGTGCCTAAACATTGAAACCCCCTGCAAGTGACACCATTTTGGAAAGTAGACCCCCTAAGGAACTTATCTAGATGTGTGGTGAGCACTTTGACCCATTAAGTGATTCACAGAAGTTTATAATGCAGAGCCGTAAAATCATATTTTTTCACAAAAATGATCTTTCTGCCCCTAATTTTTGATTTTCCCAAGGGCAAGAGAAGAAATTGGGCCACAAAAGTTGTTGTAAAATTTGTCCTGAGTATGCTGATACCCCATATGTGGGGTTAACCACTGTTTGGGCGCATGGGAGAGCTCGGAAGGGAAGGAGTGCCATTTGACTTTTCAATGCAAAATTGACTGGAATTGAGCTGGGACGCCATGTTGCGTTTAGAGAGCCACTGATGTGCCTAAACATTGAGACTGCCCACAAGTGACACCATTTTGGAAAGTAGACCCCCTAAGGAACTCATCTAGATGTGTTGTGAGAGCTTTGAACCCCCAAGTGTTTCACGACAGTTTATAACGCAGAGCCCTGAAAATAAAAATAAAAAATGTTCCCACAAAAATTATTTTTTAGCCGCCAGTTTTGTATTTTACCAAGGGTAACAGGAGAAATTGGACCCCAAAAGTTGTTGTCCAATGTGTCCTGAGTACGCTGATACCCCATATGTTGGGGTAAACCCCTGTTTGGGCACACGGGAGAGCTCGGAAGGGAAGGAGCACTGTTGTACTTTTTCAACGCAGAATTGGCTGGAATTGAGATCGGACGCCATGTCGCGTTTGGAGAGCTCCTGATGTGCCTAAACAGTGGAAACCCCCCAACTATAACTGAAACCTTAATCCCAACACATGCCTAACCATAATTCCAATGGTAACCCTAACCACACCGCTAACCCTGACACACTCCTAACCCTAATCCCAACCCTATTCCCAACCGTAAATGTAATCCAAACCCTAACCCTAACTTTAGCCCCAACCCTAACCCTAACTTTAGCCCCAACCCTAACTGTAGCCTTAACCCTAGCCCCAACCCTAACCCTAGCCCTAACCCTAGCCCTAACCCTAGCCCCAACCCTAGACCTAACCCTAGCCCTAACCCTAGCCCTAACCCTAACCATAGCCCTAGCCCTAACCCTAGTCCTAACCCTAGCCCTAACCCTAACCCTAGCACTAACCCTAATGGGAAAATGGAAATAAATAAATTTTTTAAATTTTTTGTTTTTCCCTAACTAAAGGGGTGATAAAGGGGGGTTTGATTTACTTTTATAGTGGGTTTTTTAGTGGATTTTTATGATTGGCAGCCGTCGCACACTAAAAGATGCTCTTTATTGCAAAAAAATATTTTTTGCGTTACCACATTTTGAGAGCTATAATTTTTCCATATTTTGGTCCACAGAGTCATGTGAGGTCTTGTTTTTTGCGGGACGAGTTGACGTTTTTATTGGTAACATTTTCAGGCACGTGACATTTTTTGATCGCTTTTTATTCCGATTTTTGTGAGGCAGAATGACCAAAAACCAGCTATTCATGAATTTCTTTTGGGGGGGCGTTTATATTCTGCATTTGGTAAAATGTATAAAGCAGTTTTATTCTTCGGGTCAGTACGATTACAGCAATACCTCTTTTATATCTTTTTTCTGTTTTGGCACTTTTATATGATAAAAACTATTTTATAGAAAAAATAATTATTTTTGCATATTCTGAGGACTATAACTTTTTTATTTTTTCGCTGATGATGCTGTATGGCTGCTCGTTTTTTGTGGGACAAGATGACATATTCAGCGGTACCATGTTTATCTATATCCGTCTTTTTGATCGCGTGTTATTCCACTTTATGTTTGGCAGTATGATAATAAAGCGTTTTTTGCCTAGATTTTTTTTTTACGGTGTTCACTGAAGGGGTTAACTAGTGAGACAGTTTTATAGGTCGGGTCGTTACGGACACGGCGATACTAAATATGTGTACTTTTATAGTTTTTTTTATTTAGATTAAAAAATTATTTATGGGAACAATATACACTCACCGGCCACTTTATTAGGTACACCATGCTAGTAACGGGTTGGACCCCTTTTGCCTTCAGAACTGCCTCAATTCTTCGTGGCATAGATTCAACAAGGTGCTGGAAGCATTCCTCAGAGATTTTGGTCCATATTGACATGATGGCATCACACAGTTGCTGCAGATTTGTCGGCTGCACATCCCAAAGATGCTCCATACAAGGCAGGATGGATCCATGCTTTCATGTTGTTTACGCCAAATTCTGACCCTACCATCCGAATGTCGCAGCAGAAATCGAGACTCATCAGACCAAGCAACGTTTTCCCAATCTTCTACTGTCCAATTTCGATGAGCTTGTACAAATTGTAGCCTCAGTTTCCTGTTATTAGCTGAAAGGAGTGGTACCCGGTGTGGTCTTCTGCTGCTGTAGCCCATCTGCCTCAAAGTTCGACGCACTGTGCATTCAGAGATGCTCTTAGGCCTACCTTGGTTGTAACGGGTGGCGATTTGAGTCACTGTTGCCTTTCTATCAGCTCGAACCAGTCTGCCCATTCTCCTCTGACCTCTGGCATCAACAAGGCATTTCCGCCCACAGAACTGCCGCTCACTGGATTTTTTTTCTTTTTCGGACCATTCTCTGTAAACCCTAGAGATGGTTGTGCGTGAAAATCCCAGTAGATCAGCAGTTTCTGAAATACTCAGACCAGCCCTTCTGGCACCAACAACCATGCCACGTTCAAAGGCACTCAAATCACCTTTCTTCCCCATACTGATGCTCGGTTTGAACTGCAGGAGATTGTCTTGACCATGTCTACATGCCTAAATGCACTGAGTTGCCGCCATGTGATTGGCTGATTAGAAATTAAGTGTTAACAAGAAGTTGGACAGGTGTACCTAATAAAGTGGCCAGTGAGTGTATATATATATATACACTCACTGGCCACTTTATTAGGTACACCTGTCCAACTTCTTGTTAACACTTAATTTCTAATCAGCCAATCACATGGCGGCAACTCAGTGCATTTAGGCATGTAGACATGGTCAAGACAATCTCCTGCAGTTCAAACCGAGCATCAGTATGGGGAAGAAAGGTGATTTGAGTGCCTTTGAACGTGGCATGGTTGTTGGTGCCAGAAGGGCTGGTCTGAGTATTTCAGAAACTGCTGATCTACTGGGATTTTCACGCACAACCATCTCTAGGGTTTACAGAGAATGGTCCGAAAAAGAAAAAAAATCCAGTGAGCGGCATTTCTGTGGGCGGAAATGCCTTGTTGATGCCAGAGGTCAGAGGAGAATGGGCAGACTGGTTCGAGCTGATAGAAAGGCAACAGTGACTCAAATCGCCACCCGTTACAACCAAGGTAGGCCTAAGAGCATCTCTGAACGCACAGTGCGTCGAACCTTGAGGCAGATGGGCTACAGCAGCAGAAAACCACACCGGGTACCACTCCTTTCAGCTAAGAACAGGAAACTGAGGCTACAATTTGTACAAGCTCATCGAAATTGGACAGTAGAAGATTGGAAAAACGTTGCTTGGTCTGATGAGTCTCGATTTCTGCTGCGACATTCGGATGGTAGGGTCAGAATTTGGCGTAAACAACATGAAAGCATGGATCCATCCTGCCTTGTATGGAGCATCTTTGGGATGTGCAGCCGACAAATCTGCGGCAACTGTGTGATGCCATCATGTCAATATGGACCAAAATCTCTGAGGAATGCTTCCAGCACCTTGTTGAATCTATGCCACGAAGAATTGAGGCAGTTCTGAAGGCAAAAGGGGGTCCAACCCGTTACTAGCATGGTGTACCTAATAAAGTGGCCGGTGAGTGTATATATATATATATATATATATATATATATATATATATATATATATATATTTATTTAGGAATTTTTTTAAATTTTTTTTACGCATGTGAATATTTTCTTTAACGCTATAACATTGCCCCAGGGGGGCATCATGTTATAGTGTAAGATCGCCGATCTGACACTTTGCTGTGCACTGTGTCAGATCAGCGATCTGATGTGCACTCCTGCAGGCCTACCAGCGCTTGCTCTGAGCAGGCGCTGGTAAGCCACCTCCCTGCAGGACCCGGATGCAGCCCCGTGGCCATTTTGGATCCGGGGCCTACAGGAAGGAGGCGGTAGGAGACCCTTGGAGCAACGTGATCACATCACTTTGCTCCGGGGGTCTCAGGGAAGCATGCAGGGAGCCCCCTCCCTGTGTGATGCTTCCCTATACCACCAGAACACTGCGATTATGTTTGATCGCAGTGTTGCGGGGATTAATGTGCCGGGGCGGCCCGTGACGGCTCCTGGCACATAGTGCCAGAAGTCAGCTGTGATAGTCAGCTGACACCTGGCCACGATCGGCCGTGCTCCCCCCGTTAGCGTGGCCGATTGCTATGACGTACTATCCCATCGGTGGGCATACAGGCACACCCCACCTCAACGGGATAGTACGTCTAATGTCAGAAAGGGGTTAAATCACCCCCCTTTCACCTCATTCAAAATAAAACAATAACAAATCAAATATACACTTATTTGGTATCGCAACGTTCAAAAAAACCCCGATCTATCAACAAAAAGAAGGATTAACCTGATCCCTAAACTGCGTAGCGAGAAAAAAATTAGAAACGCCAGAATTACGTTTTTTTGGTCGCCCCGACACTGCATTAAAAATGCAATAACGGACGATCAAAAGAACGTATCTGCACCGAAATGGTATATTTAATAATGTCAGCTCGGTACGCAAAAAATAAGCCCTCACCCACCCCAGACGCTACGCCTATTGGAAAATGGCGCATTTTTTTTTTCTTTAGCAAAGTTTGGACATTTTTTTTCACCACTTAGATAAAAAAGAACCTAGACACGTTTGGTGTCTATGAACTTGTACTGACCTAGAGAATCATAATGTCAGTTTTAGCAATTAGTGAACCTAGCAAAAAAGCCAAACAAAAAACAAGAGGGGGATTGCACTTTTTTTGCAATTACACCGCACTTGGAATTTTTTTCCCGTTTTCTAGTACATGACATGTTAAAACCAATGATGTCGTTCAAAAGTACAACTCGCCCCACAAAAAAAAGCCCTCACATGGCCATATTGATGGAAAAAGTTATGGCTCTGGGAAGGAGGGGAGCGAAAAACGAACACGGAAAAATGAAAATACCCCGAGTCATGAAGCGGTTAATGCCGGCTGCCCATTAAATATTTTAATTGAATAGATATCCATACAATGTTGTGACACTAAAATCTCCCCCAGCAATCCTATTTTTCAAGTATGTTAATGAATAGAGCACTGTATTACCTTTAGTCCAGTGTGACCTTGAATTAAAACATAAGACATAGAAACACTGCAGTGAGCAAATAGTCACAAATGTAAATGACATAGGGTACATAGCTGACATTTTTTTTTTTTTTTACAAAAAAGCGTAAAAGCCATTCCACTGCGACAAAGCATAGCCAATCAGGATGGTCCCCAACTCTAGTGACTCGCCTCTTTTATGGCATACAGACCTCAAAATAGATGGGGCAAAGCAGTAAACCTTGTCTCAGTGGCATGGCTTTTACACTTTTATGATGAAAAAAGTCAGATAAGTATGATTTTTTTGTTTTATTTGTTTACTACAGTGTTTCTGAGCATTGTTTTTATTCTGGGTTATATTTGTTAATGACTGTAGAATATACCAACAGGTGTGCTGGACCTTCTGATTTGCTTTTGCCTAAAGCGGTGGTCTGACACTAACATGGATTTTAATCCTAAATGTCTAATGCTCTTTAATTAAAAAGTCCCTACCATTCCCTCCCTACTCTATAAAACTGATATATTTATTTTTTTAACCTACTTTTGTTTGATGGCATCTGTTCCCACTCTGAAATGAAGTGTTATCAGTGGCGTCTGTTTCAGGGGCTGGGCTCGTCACCACTCTACTAAGCACGCGTCCGTTGTCAAATTCAACACATGATCAGAGCAAGTTCTAATGTACTGTAACTGTGTGATATTCTTTCCAATGTGAAGTGACAGTGCACTCCCTCACCAACTTTAATGAGAAGTGATGAACTGGCAAGAGAGTGCACTGTCAGTGCACAGTGTATTGAGTGGTTAGAGACACTAACGTCTGTTTCAGATGTTGGTCTTTACTCTCCCTGCATATCGTGTTCTCACCTCTAATGACATCCCAGCATGCACTGGGAATTCTGAAACAAAATCATTCCAACAAATGTAGATAAAAAAAAACAGGGCAGAGAGGGAACAGTAGGGAATTATTAAGTAAAGTATATTAGAAAAACAATTAGATAATTACATTAAATATATAGACATTTAGTTTAGAACCACCCCTTAGGTTTAAATGTGAACATCTTAAAAACGGAACCTATCACCCTGGAAAATGCTATTTACCTGTAGATATAGGGTTAATCTGCAGGTCTACAGGTAAATAGCTGTGCCATGCTGCCCAGCTGCCTTATTGAAAGTACGACTGTCAGAAGAAAATGATCTTGTTTCCTCCTGGGAGCTGCCATCTTTCAGTGATAGAGCTGGTGCAGGGAGGAGCTGAACTTTTAGTACGAAAAGTGAGACAAATTTTTTTGCTTCTCATCCATGTGCAATCTGCTTTTCTTTTTTTTTTTTACACCAGCAGCTATTAATCATCTACAAGACCTTACAGTTGTTTATCTTACAGAACTGCAATGTAGCCACAAAAATCGGATATTACACTGGTTATGACTGCATGGTGGCTCAGTGGTTAGCAGTGTATGTTGGCTCAGTGATTATCACTGTATGGTGTCTCAGTGGTTAGCACTGTATGGTGGCTCAGTGGTTAGCACTGTATGGTGGCTCAGTGGTTAGCACTGTATGGTGGCTCAGTGGTTAGCACTGTATGGTGTCTCAGTGGTTAGCACTGTATGGTGGCTCAGTGGTTAGCACTGTATGGTGGCTCAGTGGTTAGCACTGTATGTTGGCTCAGTGATTATCACTGTATGGTGTCTCAGTGGTTAGCACTGTATGGTGGCTCAGTGGTTAGCACTGTATGGTGGCTCAGTGGTTAGCACTGTATGGTGGCTCAGTGATTATCACTGTATGGTGTCTCAGTGGTTAGCACTGTATGGTGGCTCAGTGGTTAGCACTGTATGGTGGCTCAGTGGTTAGCACTGTATGGTGGCTCAGTGGTTAGCACTGTATGGTGTCTCAGTGGTTAGCACTGTATGGTGTCTCAGTGGTTAGCACTGTATGGTGGCTCAGTGGTTAGCACTGTATGGTGGCTCAGTGATTATCACTGTATGGTGTCTCAGTGGTTAGCACTGTATGGTGGCTCAGTGGTTATCACTGTATGGTGGCTCAGTGATAAGTGCTGTATGGTGGCTCAGTGGTTAGCACTGTATGGTG
Source organism: Ranitomeya variabilis (assembly GCF_051348905.1). Taxonomy (NCBI): domain Eukaryota; kingdom Metazoa; phylum Chordata; class Amphibia; order Anura; family Dendrobatidae; genus Ranitomeya; species Ranitomeya variabilis. The sequence continues at coordinate 1,059,497,128 of NC_135232.1, read as the reverse complement.
GCTCAGTGGTTAGCACTGTATGGTGGCTCAGTGGTTAGCACTGTATGGTGGCTCAGTGGTTAGCACTGTATGGTGGCTCAGTGGTTAGCACTGTATGGTGGCTCAGTGGTTAGCACTGTATGGTGGCTCAGTGGTTAGCACTGTATGGTGTCTCAGTGGTTAGCACTGTATGGGGGCTCAGTGGTTAGCACTGCAGCCTTGCAGCGCTGAGGTCATGGGTTCAAATCCCACCAAGGACAACATCTGCAAGAAGTTTGTATGTTCTCCCTGTGTTTGCGTGAGTTTCCTCCGGTTACTATGGTTTCCTCCGACACACCAAAGACATACTGGTAGGGAATTTAGATTGCGAGCCCCATCGGGGACAGCGCCAATAACGTATGTAAAGCACTGCGGATTAATGGCGCTATATAAGTGAGTAAAATAAAAAGTTGGTCCGAATATTATCCATTTCCATTCACGAACATCAGTTGGACAAAAAATAAGGCCTTATGAACAATGCCCTCAGGCGGCTTGGCTGCATTGTAATGTTATCTACCTGGAGATTAACCCAATATCTCCAGATAAATAGCATTTCCTTAGGTGACTGGTTCCCTTTAATTCTGCCATTGTTAGTTTATATTCATTGTGTGCTCCCGGTGAAAGTACGTTATTTACTAGCATTGCTGTGTTCTTGTAGAACTGTTATTTGCTTTGTTTGCACAATTTGTGCTGACTGGATTGTCTGAAAGAGTTTATCTAAAGTTATTATCGTCTACTTTTAGAGACTTCCCCTAACCCCCCTGCTACTGTAACACTACAGCTTAATTGATTTGACAATGTACATGTAATTTTATGCTCAGAATCTCATGAAAGAATAATGTGGACTAGATTTCATTTGTATGGTTATTCTATAAGAATGTATACATTATGCTGGTTTGTATTATTGGATACAATCCCAAGCAATGAAGCAAGACGTACAAGTCTGGAATATTTGGTAAGAACTTGTGCTGGGATTTACCATGTAATTAAAGGGATTGGTCACTATATCTTCAATTTAGCACATGTCGGGAACATGATTTTGTGGCACATAATAATATATCTATACAACTCTGGAAAAAATTAAGAGACCACTGCAAAATGTTCAGTTTGTCTAATTTTTCTCTTTATAGGTATATATATATTTGCATTTTTGTATTTAAAAAAAACCCCAGTGCTTTCAGACCTCAAATAATGCAAAGAAAACAAGTTCATAATCATTTAGAAACAACAATACTAATGTTTTAACTCAGGAAGAGTTCAGAAATCAATATTTTGTGGAATAACCATGATTTATAATCACAGCTTTCATGCGTCTTGTTATGCTTTCCATCAATCTGTCACACTGCTTCTGGTGCAAAAATTTAAGTAGTTCTTCTTTGTTTGATGGCTTGTGACTATCCATCATCCTCTTGATTACATTCCAGAGATTTTCAATGGGGTTCAGGTCTGGAGATTAGGCTGCCCATGACAGGGTTTTGATGTGGTGGTCTCTTTATTTTTGCCAGAGCTGTATATATATATATATATATATATATATATATATATATATATATATATATATATATATATATATATATATATATATATATATACTGTATATATATATATATATATATATATATATATATATATATATATACATATATATATATATATATATATGCCACAAAATCTTGTCCATAACCTGCTTTTTAAAATAAAGACAAAGTGGAAAGCCCATTTAACCCGTATGTGGATGAATGGATTTTCCTACTATGAATCTCCAGGTCACTTTCCAGAAGAAGTCTCTGTTATCCACAGCTGATGTGGATGATCACATGTCTCAGTTTGCATCACCATAAGGCCGGTTTCACATGTCAGTGGCTCCGGTACGTGTGGTGACAGTTTTCTCACGTACCGGAGACACTGACTCACGTAGACACATTAAAATAAATGTGTCTCTGCACATGTCAGCGTGTTTTCATGGACCGTGTGTCCGTTTGAAAAACACGGAGACATGTCAGTGTTCGTGGGAGCGCACGGATCACACGGACCCATTAAAGTCAATGGATGCCGTCCGTGTGCTGTCCGTGTGCCGACTGAGGACCACACAGACCGTGCAGGAGACAGTGCTAGAGTTAAGCACTGTCCCCCCCGCGTGTGGTGCTGAAGCCGGCATTCATTCCTTCTCCCCAGCAGCATTCGCTGGAGAGAAGGAATGAAAAATCAATGTTTTTTTTATTTTTTTTTGTGTTTAAAATAAAGTTCCTGGTTACTTCCCGCCTCCTACCCCCTGTGCGCCCGCCCACTGGCATCAAAATACTCACCCAGCTCCCGCGATGCTTCCTCTCAGCACCGCAGCTTGTCCTGTGTGAGCGGTCACGTGGTACCGCTCATTACAGTGATGAATATGCGGCTCCACCTCCCACTGATGTGCCACGTCAGCACACGGACACACAGGCATGGATAACTCCGATACCGATTTTTCCGGCACCGGAATTATCTGGACGTGTGAGACTGGCCTAAAGCAGAATTCCTCATGAAACATGCAGAAGGTCAGGAGTGGAACAGGATAATGTAGCAGAAGATCAGGGCAGGCTGCAAACAGAAGACATTGGAAAGGAAACTAACTGGGTTTTACCAGGAATATCAAGTGAGGGACATCAAAATATTATTGCTAAAGCAGTAAGTGACTGTTGGAAGGGTCTTTTAAGAATTCTACAATGGTTTGGACATTGTCTGTGAATAAAGAACTTTTATTCAAGATAGCCCTTTAAGAAAGCATGAATCATTATTCAAACTAGTTCTTTAAGAAAGCATGAGTCACTGTTCAAATTAGCCCTTTAAGAAAGCTGGAGTCAGCATGCAAACTGGAGACAGCAGTAGAGGTCCCAGCAGGAGACAAGGTGGAAGCTAGGAGCCTCCCCGTCATTTGGCCACACAGTAATTGTGACACCCAGGAAATCAAGTATTCATGAAAAAACAATAAGAAATAACCAAACTATTAACAGCGTGCAGTAATTCATAAAATCTGATAATCCAGTGTTCTCTGGATTAAGGCCACTTTACTACAGCACAATTCCTAATTCTTATATTTAAAAGGAAACTGGAAAAGACAATTATTAGTTTGCATTACTGGGTTGCAATGTTACAACTGTTTTTCATTAAATAAGAATAAGGTAGCACATTTGTAATAGAGTTACATGTTCAGGGACGGATTTGTACTAACTCGTTAAATTATATTACCGTCTCCTGGGACGTATTAAATAGAAAGTACAAATCATAGATACATGTTAAACAATTCACTCTTGGCTTATTTGGAGCACACAATAGCCTTAAAAGAAAATGTTTTATGCATTTTCTTGTTTCACTGTCAGTTTATAATTTGCAGGAACAAACTTTTAAATGGATTCCCTTATCAATTTTCAGCAGCTGAATGCCATTACAGAAATGGTTTAAACCTGCTTTCCTGAAAAACCCCTGGGTGCATAAAATCTCTAAGTTGGCAGTAAAAATGTCTACTTGCCACTGTAAGGAATAATTAATCTCATTAATAAACGTACAAGCAAGCTGCTGGTATTGGATTTGTATACTATGTCCACTGCTAGAGACAAACACTCTTCTCTTACTCAGATTACTTTTGAAGCAAAGAATATTCATACTTTTTTGTGCATTGAGCTGTAAACATAATTTTTCATAGCTTTTTTTCCCTGTTTAAGGCTACCTTCACACATCTGAGTATGAACCACAAGGCATGGACATCCAATGGGACTCCCAACCCGAATTCTACAGTCTCCTATATGCCCATGAGGCTGTTGAGCTTTGGTCAGGAGACCCATTGCTTGTTTATGCTTTATGGTCCATACTTGGATCCCGAAACATGGATGTGGGAATTCGGTCTAAGGCTACCTTCAAGTCCAACATTTATGGAAAAATGCTACTTTTTGGAAAATTTTTCCTACCAATACAGGAAAATTAGTATTGCCCTAAAGCATAGCTAGTAACAGCCCTTTTAAAGCCTGCATCGTGCAAGCTGAGCTCTTCTGGACCCCACTGTTGGGTCTTGTGAGTTTATCCTCAGCACTCCCCTGATGAGCCTTTTTCATGAAAGAAAGAAATGTTTCGGAAAAGTAGCAAGGATAAACTAGGGTCCCCTACTAACAGGTGTATTTATGGGTACTTATAAGAAAGTATGTAGCACTCACCAGTTCGAAAAATGTGCTAGTCCTTTTTATTCAATACTTGGGATCTGGACATAAAAAAGACATGCAGGTTACTGAGGCATGCGGGGAGAGACAGAGTGGACGACGGCTATTTCTCGTACCAACGCTTCAACTGGTCCAAGTGTGGGGTTCTGGGTACTGCCCTTGTCAGTGTGGGATCTATAACACATAGGGGCATTATAGCTATAGCAGAGTGAATAATTATCTTCCTGACTCTCGTCTTGTACAAAGCTCACTGTAACTGTAAAGTCCGGTGCGGTAGAACATTTTTTTTATTGAGCACTATCATATAGAGTATGTGCACTCTCCTGAACTATTTACTTTCCTGAACAGTGAGGGTGATCAATGAGCGGAACAGGCTGACACCAGAGGTGGTGAGTTCTCCTTCAATGGAAGAGGCTGGACAGACATCTGTCTGAGATGTTTAGTGAATCCAGCATTGAGCAGGAGGTTGGACACGATGACCCTGGAGGTCCCTTCCAACTCTAACATTCTATGATTCTATGATTTAGTCATAGCGAATCGCCTCTAGACCTTTTCACTGGACAAGTTGTCAAAGATACAATGAGTATGAGATGTGCACTTTTGTTGGTTCACTATTGGTTGCTTTCAACACATGCATGTTTAGATATTGTTTTTTTAATAAGATTAATTAAAAGTTATGCTTTCGAGAAATCCATTTCTTGCTAATAGAATATACGTGGATCATTCACTTGATCTTTCTGCTGCAGCAGAAGTGCTATTTGCTATAAGCTCTCTTTTGTAAGCATTTGTTGGAAATAAAGCTGCCGCTTAATGTTAGCTGTACGGAAATACAGAAATCATAAACACACTATAAATTGTGCATTTTCTTGTGGCATTGTTCATTCACTTTACCATAAGAACTATTAATCTGTGGAGTAGTTCACCGCAGGAGCTGGTCACAGCGGGAACCACTGATGATTTAAAAAAGGGCTTACATGCTTTTTAGAATAAAATAACATAAATGGTTATATTGTGTTCTGAAAGTAATAGTAGTTATAGCGTCTCACCATAATCCAGCCTATTTTTGAGATCAGGGGGTCCCACCAATGACTGTTTTATATGCTACTTATGTCCAGGTCATGCAGACCCATGGGTCATTAGATGCAAAGTGTTGATGGCGGCACTGTTAGGAGCTAAATAACATGGTCAGGACTCATATTTAGTCATTAAAAATAAGCAATTGAGGTTCCAATTCAAAAACAGCAAGTAAAGATTGTTGAAACAAGACAATAAGCAAATTAGAATAATTGGGTAACTTCAGATTGCAATATATAATATTTATTGTATTTGTTACAGATGTAATAACCTTGTGCAAAAACAGCAAAATTGAATTTCCCTTCAAGTTTAAGTACTACTTGAAATTAAGCTTTAAAGAGGACCTTTTACCAAATTTTTCATGTTGTATTGTACACACCATGTAATAGGTGCTGCAGGGCAGAATAAAACTTTTTTTATTATTTTGCCTCTTTATTGCAGAGATATCAACAATCAGGGTATGTGCACACGCTGCGGATTTTGCTGCGGATCCGCAGCGGATTTGACGCTGCGGATCCGCAGCAGTTTTCCCTAAGTTTACAGTACCATGTAAACCTATGGGAAAAAAAAACCCGCTGTGCACATGCTGCGGAAAAATCAGCGCGGAAACGCACCGGATTATTTTCCGCAGCATGTCAATTCTTTGTGCGGATTCCGCAGCAGATTTCAACCTGCACCAATAGGAAAGTGCAGTTGAAAAACCACAGAGGAATCCGCAGAGGAAACCGCTAGAAAATCCGCAGTGAAAACCGCAGTGGTTTTGCACTGCGGATTTTCCAAATCCGCTGCGGAAAAATCCACAGCAGAATCCGCAATGTGTGCACATACCCTCAAAGTATTTGCCACCTAAACAGTTATTTTTTTTTTAAGTTCAAGTGGGCATTACCAGATATTTGGGGGGGCGGGATGTACTCATTCCTCTTTCTCTTTTATTATTTTATTGTTTTTTTTACAAGGAGCAAGGGCTTCAATGGATTAGGTTTAAAGGTGAGTATAACTGTGCTTTTTATTTTTAAATAAATGTGTAAAACAGAGTGTTTTGTTTTATTTCAAGTAAAGGATTTTATTCTTGCTGTGTGTTTATTTCAATACATACTATGGGGTTAGTAATGGAGGGGTCTTATAAATGCCTTTCTATTACTAGCCCCTGGGCTTGATGTCACCTGAAAGTACAAAGGTGACATCAACCCCAACCCTATCATCCCACTTGCCACCTCCACAGAGCAAGAAGGAAGAGCGAGGATAAGCGCCATTTCTGGGGTTGTTTAGGGCTGATGCTGGTAGCTTGGGAGGGGAACAATAACTTTGGCCCCTTCCCAGGATACTAATATCAACCTACAGCTGTCTGTTTAGCCTTTGCTGGCTTGAATTTATAGGGAGACCCTACATCATTTTTTATGAGGTACCCTTAAATTTACCGGGAAAGGCTAAGCAAACAGCTGCAAGCTGTTATTAATAGCCTGAGAACCTTATGGGGTATTGCCCCTTTTCCCAGATTATTAACATCAGCCCCCAGAGGATTTCCCTCTGCTGGTTCTGAAAATGTGTGGGAGCCCATGCAATTTTTTTATTTGTTTGTTTATTTTATTCAGGAGGAACACAGCTGCTGCATACAACTCCCATCTATGTAGCTTGGTCGCGCTGATCTCAGGGAGACCAAGTGACAATGGCGAGAGCTGTAATCAGCAGCCAGCACCTGGGATCAACGTGAACTATACTGCTTTTCCCAGCCGCCGGTATGTGCCACACAGACACATGGATGCAACACTGATGTGAAAAAAGGACACAGGTATGGCAAACCACACCTATATCGCATACATACATATGAATAGCGCATGGACATGGACCATGGATATCACCAGTTTTTCCTTTCCAGGAATCACCAGGTCATATGAAGGAGGCTTTATAGTGAGGGAATTTTCTTCTTTAATCAGTGTGTTGCTGCCTGCTTATGATTGGTCAGAGACAAAAAAAAGGAAAAAGTACACCCTCCAGTGAAATCTCTCTGTAATGTCCATTAGGACTTTAAAAATATAACTGTTTAGGTACCAAATACTTTGATGGCTAATATCTCGGAGAAGTAAAATTAAAAAAACAAAAAGATGAAAACAACAAAATGTTTTATTCTGCTCTGCAGCCACTCTTATGTTGTGTGTCCAATTTAACATGATGTCAGGACTCTGAACATTTTTTGCCTTTTGTGCATTACTGCCCTTTCCAAGATGGCGTCTTTGGTCTCATGTGCACTGTGTCTTCCTGCTATAAAACTCCACCCCAGCCTTCAGTCTGTGCTAGAGTATTCTGCCTTGCATCCAGCTCCTGAGCTCTGATTACTCCCTGGCTATATACCTGCTCCTGTGAACCTGTGTGGTGATCCTGCTACTCTGCTCTGAGTTCCTGCTGTATACACAAGTTTCCAGTAATCCTCCTTCATCTGCTGCTCGTGTTTACTTCATCTGCATTTGCTGGACATGTAAGCTGTGCTGCGCTGCAATAACCTGAGACTATTAACCAGGCCTCCCTGGTTGAGCTAAGAAATTATTTGAACTGCCTTATAAGCATATCTATCTGTTTTTGGACTAAGACAAGGATTTATTCGTGTCAAGTTTCCTCAAGAATAACTGTGCTTCATAGACTTTCTGCTTCATTGCATTTTCCTCTGAAGTTTCCTATAGACTGCTAAGCTGCGTTTATTATTTGCACCAAGTGTTGTGGACTTGAGTTTCTCTCTGCACCTGTTTGAATCACCATTTGATAATATAGACTTTACCACTTATAAAACTGTGTCCTGTAGTTGTCTTGTTCCACGCAAAGAGTCTCCTGAGTTTTCCCCTATAATTATTACACATGAAAGATTTGGTGACTGGTCTTCTTTAACTATATCAGGATTGATTGAAGATCAAGTCATAGACGCAAAGCAAAAACTGATGAGGATACGGCTCACTCTTCCCTATAGAATGTAAAAGTTTGGGCACCCCTGGTCAAAATTACTGTAATTGTGAACAGTTACCGTTGAGTCAGTGGTACTTCTGTACTGTAATGTTTCTGCGTGCCGGAGAGCACTGGGAGCCAAAGTACCAGTGATTCCCCGGCACCTGCACAATAGGAACCTGAAGCCTATGCCTAAGGCCGGGATCACACATACGAGAGATACGGCCGAGTCTCGCAGGTGAAATCCCTCCTCTGGCGCCGGCACTTGGGAGCGGAGCATGCAGCTCCATGTATTGCTGTGCAGCTGCATGCTCCTCTCCGGAGTGCCGGCGCCAGAGGAGGGATTTCACCTGCGTGACTCGGCCGTATCTCGCGTATGTGTGATCCCGGCCTAAGCCTATGCCTATAGAAGGGCGGAACACTGAAGAGGAACACCGTGAGATAGAATGCGCATGTGCAAGATTTTCAGATGAGCACCCGACATTGCAGGGACAGAGTGAGGTGATTCATAGGATGATGAAACGCAAAGAAATAGTTATCTTCCAGGCAGCGTACTCCCCAGAACCTGGAAGAGGTCATTTATATAAAGTGATAAAAGATGATTTCTCAGCAACAAGGCATCTGACAGCAGGCACACAGGGAGGACTTTTTTCAGCAGTCTATCCCTGCATGCCCATATTAGTGGTTAGATAGGTCAAACATGGTGATAGGTTCCCTTTAAGGAACACCAATGCAGCTCTCCTTCAGTCTCTGCATAGGCATAACTCAATGTAAGTGGGAAAAATGAACAGGACATTCACTTTCATTCTGTACATATTACAGCGCCTTGTTTTTCATAGCGCACAAATAAGACATTATGATGTGTCTCCTTTATGTGTCAAATTGCAAAAATAAATAATAATAATAATGCCCAGTGTGAGATGGCACTGTGAGACTTGATACATCCATATATTAATAAACTACTGCGGGTCATGACCGAAAACAAGTGCACATTACTATTCAGTGGTGCTTATAACAAGGACAGGATTGTGACATCTCCTTATTGATTTTCATAAAAAGGAAAGATGTTGTCACATTAAGAAAGATGAAAAATAAGTCTGTATGCCAGCATGGGGAATCTCATCAATCAAAAGAGCTGGAGCGATAAGTTAAGGAGAAATTTGAAACTAATGTATAACATCCATTTTGGTTGAGATGAGCTTTAACCCCTTTCCGAAATCGGGCATAATAGTACGCCGATGTTGGACTCCCTCCCTTTGATGTGGGCTCCTGCGATGAGCCCACATCTTTCTGGAGACATGTCAGCTGTTTTGAACAGCTGACATGTGCCCGCAATAGCTGCGGGTGGAATCACGATCCACCCGTGGCTATTAACCAGTTAAATGCGCTGTCAAACTCTGACAGTAGCATTTAAATCGTGCTTAAATCTCACCGTAACATTAGCCTCAAAATAAAATATATTACAGTTGTGACTTTACCTTACTGTATGTGTTCCCTGTACAGTAGTAATGCTTATGTCCTCTTTGTGATCCCAAAACAGTCAAATTGCTCATACAGGTGTGAAGTCCCTCTTTGTGGCCCCAACGTAGCAGTGATATTTCCCTTTGTGGCCCCATACATTAGCAATATCCCCCTACATGGCCCCAAAACATTGGCAATTTCCCTCTGCATGCCCCAATACATTAATAATGTCCTCCTTTGTGGCTCCGCATAGTAATAATGTCCCCTTATGTGGCCCTCATATAGTAATAATGTCCCTCTGTGTTGCCCCATTATAATAATAATGTCACCTATGTGGCCAGGCCACCATTCTAGCAACAATAGTCACCACTTATAGTCTCCATAAAATCAAAATGTCCCCTTATTTAGACCCACTATAATAATAGTGTTCCCATTTCTGGCTCCCATAAATTAATATTGTTCCCCTATGTGGCCCCCATTGTGCTTCCAAAGTCTGCCACCCAATCAAACTTTTCACCTATCCCCTCTTCTTTCATCTTTCTGGCTCGTTGCCTCGAACTTACTCAGGTCTGTTAAGTGCCTGGAACATTACATCATAGGCCCCGCCTGACATCATTAGTTACGCTGTCATGCACTTCAACTGTGAGCATCGGTTAGGCCTGTAGCTGCAGAATAAAAATGGGGCAGGGAGCCAGTAGTGCTCTGCTGTACAACAGTGCTTGACCCCACAGGGCCCTCACTTCTACAGGCCACATAGACAGAGGGTCCAACCACAATCGTTCTATTCCTGTGCATCATTTAAGTGTGTATACACCTACTGGAGGCAGATAATCAGATGCAGTCTACTATGTCTGCGTGTTTGCCTCCATGATGTACGGCAGCTAGCACGTTTACTATGCTAGCACCATTGTAGTCAATGGCCCCGTTGTGATATATACCCAAATCCTGTTTTGTGGGGGTTTCAAACGTAAGTCCCGACAGGGCTACCAAACGGCTGCCGGAACGCAATGTGAAAACACCATAGCTCTTACAAATACATAAACTAACCTAAGGATCGGTCATCAATGTGAAATCCCAAAAAGCCCCTTAATGAATGCCAGTAGTAACATGTCATACTCAAGAAATGGATCAAGTCTAGAAAAAAATTTGAAAAATAGGCTTAAATGGTAACATGAAAATAATTTTCACTTAAGAGTAAAAAAGGGGATTCGGTACCGTATTAGCCAGTTGAAGAAAGGATACTCTCAGTGGGATAATCTTGTGGTTATGATACCTTTTAATGGCTAACAAAAATAAAATAAATGATGATACAAAGCAAAATTTTGACACTTCTTAGGTCTCTTCCTCAGGCATGGTATAACAAAGATTCTGAAGAAACACAAATATATTCAAAAACAAAGAAAAAAAAAGAAAGAGACGTGGTAAAATAAATGAACATTTAAATAACGAAACTGAGCTCAGAGACTGAATCCTTAAAGGGAATCTGTCACCCCATTTTTGACATTTCCCAGCACCTGCGCACTGCAGTACTTTCCTCTGCCTTCAACAGGACAGACAAAGTACGTATGCGCAGGAGCCCCAACAGGAAAAAAAAAAGGACGTCATATGAAGATGGGAGGCCCCGGACGGGACCGCAACGCCCATCGGACCGGACCACAGTGGGACCGCCCCAGGTGAGTATAATCTAACTTATTTTTGTTATCTTTCAGGATACATTGGGGGGCTTATCTACAGCATTACAGAATGCTGTAGATAAGCCCCTGATGCCGATGGCCGCAGCTTATAGGTCAAAAATGGGGTGACAGATTCCCTTTAATTGTATTAGATTAGTGGTGTGAAAGTTTTATTGTCCCAATATTCATGTAAGATCAGAGGCCTGGTGCCCTCACTGTCTCTGGAGCAGATTCTTTAGATTCTGAAGTGAGTCATAAATCCTTCTGACAGATTTAGTCCTGTGTGGAGGGAATCAAAGACTCAAATAAGTTTATATTTCCAGACCCTGCAATATTTTTGCGATTTAAAATTGCCTTTTAATATGACAACTTTTATATTGTTTGTTGTGTCCTGGACCACAGAAACGTTTGGCCACCGGTAAATGTTTTTTTTTGGTTATCTGTAATTGTGTGGCGATGAGTCCTTATCTTTGCTCTCAGTTTTTATCCTGTTTCTCAACAAATCACCTAAATATGTACTCAATTTTCAATAAATCATATAAAACAAAACTTTTAATAATAGTATCTAGAAAGACAATTTTTATCAATAAAAACAATAACAATTGTGACTCACAAATGGACAACAACACACATTAATATTTTTGCCTGCAAAAAATAGTAATAAGGAAGGGAGTAGAGAAACTTCACCCTAATATTAGACTGGTGTCTCTCTACCTGCCTGCGGAGGTTGGCACCCTAGACTTCCACAATGGCGCCCCCACTCATCGGTGGCTGTCCCTCCATCTCCCAAAAGCAAACCTTAACAAAAGATGTACAGTATATAGGATGCAAGTTATCAATAGTAAGGTACCATATCTTAATAATCAGGTCTACGTAGTGCCCTATTTTTGATATATCATATTGTACATGCACTATATCAGAGAATAATAATAATAATCTTTATTTATATAGCGCCAACATATTCCGCAGCGCTTTACAGTTTAACAGAGAAGGGAGTCCCTACAACAAGGGTAAAGAGAAAACTTCCAAACAGGCAAGCACTGTACTTGGAAGTATACAGGCGAATAATTATTCCCACATAATAAGGATATATTGCATCACAGAGATTATATATGCATATGTAGGTGCAGTCAGCCATTTGCACATAATCCTCTTGTAATCAGGTCAATATAGTACCCTATTTATTATGTTTTTTCAGAAGTGGGGGCCCATGCAATGAGGGTACAAACAAAATAATTAAATCAGGTAAACGGTTATACTGAGAGGTATACTAAAGAGTAGGTATACCGTTGTCAAACAGAGATTATATAGGTACATCTCATATTTTGCACATAATCCCCAACATAGTATATACTTCAGATAGAGCCTTGGGATCCATTAGTCAAAAGAAAGAGAGGTGCCCTCATATTCAACACCTCTAAAGTGCTTCCGTGTGCATTAATATTATTATTATTATTTATTTATATAGCACCATTAATTCCATGGTGCTGTACATGAGAAAGGGGTTACCTACAGAGTTATAGATATCGTTTACAGTACACAAATTTATGATGACAGACTGGTACAGAGGGGAGAGGACCCTGTCCTTGCAGACTTACATTCTATGGGATAATGGGGAAGAGACAGAAGGTCGGGGGTGCAGCAGCTCCGGTGGTGGTGAAGCGGCAGCTCTGGTGGTGGTGAGGCGGCAGCTCAGGTGTTGATGAGGCGGCAGCTCAGGTGTTGGTGAGGCGGCAGCTCGGGTGTTGGTGAGGCGGCAGCTCGGGTGGTGGTGAGGCGGCAGCTCTGGCAGTTGGTGAGGCAGAATGGTTATTGCAAGCTGTAGGCTTTCCTGAAGAGATGGGTTTTCAGGTTTCTTCTGAAGGATCCGAGGGTGGTGGATAATCGGACGTGTTGAGGCGTGGAATTCCAGAGGATGGGGGATATTCGGGTGAAATCTTGGAGGCGGTTGTGTGAGGTCAGTATATAATAGTATATAATTATTATATATAATAGCCAGTTAACACATTGTTATTGCACATATCCCTCAGATTGAAAAATCAATACAGCTTACCAGGATTCCCCAGCTACTATCCTTATCCAGTATGCATATACTCAACACATTTCCCCGTCATGCGGTTCATCAGGAGAACATACTGGTTTAGGTCCATAAAGAAAAGATAGGTCTTATCTTATAATGTCAAAGAGAAGAGTCAAGGACAGCGTGGGAATGATGCCCATCTGCGTGAGTGATGGAGCCGACATCCGTCTTCAGCGCCCCGGCGCCAGGGAACAGCGCTTACTGTAGTACTTCTTCCCTTGCTCCGTTGTGTGTCACACGGATGACATCCATGTATGTTCTCCATGTGCACATGTGCTGGATGTTTTGCGGCCCATGCTACTGGTAAGAAATGGACATGCTGGTGTGTTTAGCCCACAGATACACGGTCCGTGAAAACACGCTGACATGTGCACAGACTCATTCATTTGAATGGGTCTACGTGTATCAGTGTCTCCGAGATGTGTGCAAACTGTCACCACACGTACCGGAGACATGGACGTGTGAAAGAGCCCTTAGAAATATATTTACTTAGAAAATTGCGGATGTGTTCAATACTGATTTCACCCGCTCTGTGTTACTTGCCAGTCTACTTTGGATAAAATCACTGTTTTATTAGCAGAAGTTTATCACTAGAGGACTCGTAAACATGCTGCTATGTAGTCCTAAAAATTAATTAGCTCTATATAACCCCGACCTCACCACTGATTGGCAGCTTTCTGACTATGCACAGTGTACACAGAAAACTGCCCATCAGTAGTGTGGGTGTAGTTATACAGAGCTCAGTATTCAGCAACTGGTTCTGCAGCAGAGAATCAGGATTTCGAGTCTATCATCGGCAGCATTATCCACCTCATCATGTAGTCATGGACCCAGCTGTAGTACGCATGATGTAAGTAAGATGCAGTGCTTTGTTCACATCTGAACCTCATTATGGTTATTGCTCCACCTTATACACAGTTGCTTGCAAAAGTATTCACCCCTTGGGCTTTTTACCCATTTTCTTACATTACAGCCTGTGTTTAAATAATTTTTAATCCGATTTGTCAGTGATGCATCAGCACGAAATAATCTAAGTTGGTGAAGTGAAGTGAGAAAAATGTAGGCAAAAATTTTATTTATGGGATACAATAAATAAAAATGAATATGTGCATATGTATTCACCCCTTTTGCTATAAAGCCCCTAAAATTTTTGGTGCAAGCAACTAAATTCATATGTTACATGTTTAATGAAAGTAAGTCCATCTGTGTGCAATCTGTCACATGTCTGTCAGTATATACACTTTACCTTTTCTGAGAGACCACAGAGGCTGCAACACCAATAAGCAAGAGGCACCACTAACCAAACAGCACCATGAAGACCAAGGAGATCTCCAAACAAGTTAGGGGCAAAGTTTTTAAGAAGTACAAGTCAGGGTTGGGTTATAAAAAAATATTCCAATCTCTGATGATCCCCGGAGCACCATGAAATCCATTATCATCAAATAGAAAGATCATGGTACCACAACAAACCTGCTAAGAGAGGACCACCCACCAAAACTCTCAGCCTGGACAAGGAGAACATTAATCAGAGAGGCAGCACAGAGACCAAAGGTAACCCTGAAGGATCTGCAGAACTTCCAAGCAAAGACTGGAGTACCAGTCCATATGACTAGAATAAGCCATACACACCATAGTGGTGGTATTTATGAAAAAGTGGGCAGAAAAAACATTTACTTGCACACAAAAATTGTAAGGTTCATTTTGATTTTGCCAAAAGACATGTGAGAGACTCCCCACATGTATGGAGGAAGGTGCTGTGGTCAGATGAGACCACAATTGAACTTTTTGATCACCAAGGTAAACGCTTCTCTGTCACTAAACCAGCCCAGCTCATCAACCCAAGAACACTATCCCCACAGTGAAACATGGTGGTGGCAGCAGCATGCTGTGGGGATGTTTTTTGGTAGAAGGAACATGGAAAATGGTCCAAGTTGAGGGGAATAGGAATGGCGTGAAATACAGGGATTTTCTTGAGCAACACTTGTTTCAGTCTGACATTGATTTGAGCCTGGGATGGAAGTTCACCTTCCAACAAGACAATTACCCAAATCAACACTAAAGTGTTTTAAGGGGAAACATATACCGTATATACTCGAGTATAAGCTGACCTGAGTATAAGCCGACCCGCCTAATTTTGCCACAAAAAACTGGGAAAACTTATTGACTCGAGTATATGCCTAGGGTGGAAAATGCAGCAGCTACCGGTGAATTTCAAAAATGAAAATAGATGCTCCATACCATTCATTATTGCCCCATAAGATGCTCCATATAAAGCTGTGCCACATATAATGCTCCATACATTTCATTATGGCCCCATAGATGCTCCACATAAAACTGTGCCACATATAATGCTCCATACTGTTCATTATTGCCCCATAAGATGCTCCATATAAAGCTGTGCCATATATAATGCTCCATACCGTTGATTATTGCCCCATAGATGATCCATATATAGCTGTGCCATATAGAATGCTCTGCACCGTTCATTATGGCCCCATAGATGCTCCATACAAAACTGTGCCATATAGAATGCTCTGCACAGTTCATTATTGCCCCATAGATGCTCCATATAAAGCTGTGCAATATATAATGCTGCTGCTGCTGCTGCAATAAAAAAAAAATGACATACTCACCTCTCTTGCTGCCCGCAGCTCCTCAGCGTCCTGTCTTGGCGTCTCTCCGCACTGACTGTTCAGGTAGAGGGCGGCGAGCAGATTAGTACGTCATCACGCCCTCTGACCTGAACAGTCAGAGCAAGAGGACGGGAAGACGGAGCGGAGCCCGGCGTGTGGAACGTGGACAGGTTAATATGTAATACTCACCTGCTCCCGGCGTCCCTGGCTCCTTATCCCGGACAGATGGTCTCCGGGTGCCGCAGCCTCTTCCTCTGTCAGCGGTCACCATTACCGCTCATTAGAGAAATGAATATGCGGCTCCACCCCTATGGGAGTGGAGTCCATATTCATAACTTTAATGAGCTGTCCCATGTGACCGCTGAACAGGGGAAGAGCTGCGGCACCCGGAGACCATCTGTCCGGGATAAGGAGCCAGGGACGCCGGGAGCAGGTGAGTATATGACAGACCTCTCTCCCCCTCACCCGCCGACCGTGACTCGAGTATAAGCCGAGAGGGGCACTTTCAGCCCAAAAATTTGGGCTGAAAATCTCGGCTTATACTGGAGTATATACGGTAAATATCTTGGAGTGACCTTGTCAAAGTCCAGACCTTAATCCAATTGAGAATCTGTGGTCAGACTTGAAGACTGCTGTTCATCAGAGGAAACCATCTAACTTGAAGGACCTGGAGTATTTTTGGCTTGAACAATGCCCCAAAATCCTAGTGACAAATGTGGAAACCTCATAGAGACTTATCCAAAGTGACTTGCAGCTGTAATTGCCACAAAAGGAGGCTGTACAAAGTACTGACTTAAGGGGGTGAATAGTTATGCACACTGAGGTTTTGATGATATACAAGGTCCATATGATTTTCTTTTTCATTAATTATTTTGTCCTAAACTCTGGGTTACTCATTACTATAGATTTACATAATAACTGTTGCACTGCATTTCTCCACCTTTGTTTTTTCTTGTCTGTCATGTCGTATATGGTTGTATAATATTCTTGTCCATTTTGTTCTCAATAAATGAAAACACAAGTGTAAAAGTGACATCATATCTGTACAATAAAATGGGGGCTGTCACAATTCTGCTACCATTTGTATGTAGGACGATTTCTGGAAATGAAAGTGTCCCCTAGTCTAGGCTGCAGCAGGAGCTTCCATGTCACAAAGGGGCGCACTGTATGATTATTGCTTCATCCAAGCTTTTAATTTGCAGCTTTGTATCCGCAGTCAGTTGTTGAATAAATATACCGTACATCTTAATTTTAAATAATCTTCTTCACTTCTTCTTGAAGTCTATTTTCAGCAGAATGTGAATAATTGAATACTTGATTTGTGCTGCATGAAAACACAGGGAACACCAGGGTAGACATATAAGACTTGGCATAACACGGTGCTAAGTAGATTTGAGGTTTTCGTTTCAGGGCTTCTGTTTTCTAGCAACGAAAATCATTCTGCTTGGAGTCCTTTGCTCCTTACATTGTGCGCCTTTTCACTGCTAGTAAAATACAAATATTTTCTACAGTATAAGTCATAGCCATAGGGGGGTGCAAAGGAAGCAGCTGCACCCTAGTGCTCAAGGGGGACCAAAGACCCCACTGCCATATGCAATTAGTTTTATAAACGGCACATGGTAGGAGAATCGCCCTACATAAGCTGGCAATATTAAAACAAGATACACTTATGTGGTCTTGTTATTGTTAATAGTCTAGTTCAATAAAAAAAAAGAATATTAACATCTGGGCCCTATAAAATCTTTGGGGTTTTCTCAAGAGCAGTCAGAGGTTCAGACTAAATTCATACAACTGTATTTTTGCTTTGCACGCCTATTCAGCTCACAATGGACTCTGCATGCACAGCACATGGAGCCACAGTAGTTAGTGGTCCGCATGGTATGTGAATAAAAGTCTGTCTCACAAGAGTCAGATGGGTTGAGCTAGACCAAACAGATGCACTGCAGGAAGGCCTACAAATGAAAACACATGGCCGACTATATTTTATTAACTTCCAGGGAAACAAAGAAGATCTTCTGTGGATGGTGCCATTACTTGGATCTGTTGATATTAGTCTTTCTGATTGATGAGCACACTTTATAAAATACAAATTTGTCAACTTTACCAAATTTTTCCCAAAACGTTTATTCTGAATTGTTTTGCCACGAATTGCAAATTACTCCAAATCCTCCAATTGCCTTGAAAAGACATATGTAAGACTCTGAGGTCTCCTAGGACTGTGACCAATCCATTTCATGCTCTTCAAGACAAACAAAGCCATATTAATGTGAAAGCATATGGCTATGGTAACTGTTCTTCACTGATTTGCTGTCACACACTCTCTGTACAGTTTATTCAGTGCTTTATGGCTTTGTCATCCTAGCTCTATTGCTGAGCTGTGAGGTGACCTTTCACTATTCAGGTTCACCACAAAATGGCTATTCAAGGTCAGGAATAGAAATCTGTGTTCCTGAATTTAGATACATGAGTTTGCTAGGAAGATTTGAGAAAGCAACTTTTTAATTGATAAGCAAATGAGGCTGAAGAGCTATTTGTAGATCTGGTGTCTCTGTCACACCAGCTCTATTTCCCTCCCAGTGCTGCTTCCTCCTGTTTGACTGACAGCCTCTATGCTTTGTAACAAAGGAGCTGTCAGTCAGATAATAGAAGATGGTGCTGGGCAGGAAATAGAGCTGGAGTGACAGAGGCTTCAGCTCTACCATGTACGTTTGCATATCAATTCAAACAGTGATTTCTCGGAAATAAAGGAACAGACTGGCCATGTAAAGGTATTGCTGGAATTGTCTTTGAAAGAGCTACATGTGCACATAAATAGTTTACATTCACTTTACAAAGACTTAAATCCCCCATGCACATTAGACTAATGTTGGCTGAACACGGAGATATCGATGGGTACTGCAGAAAGTCTAATGTGTATGGAGGCACCGGCCAAATGATGGTCTGGAAAGATGACCATTGCGCATGTCCAATTTCAGACTGCCAATCACATTGTTCTTCTGGAGATAAGGATCCCACAATGTGTCAGCCGGCGGCTTTCTCAAAGAGAATACCAGATTGCTGGACCAAACGAGCGCTCCTGTGTGGGAGAGTCATCTGAGATGGCTGTCAGCCAATGGATAGATTGAAGCATCATTCAGCCGACAGCCATCTAATGTGTATGGCCAGCCTTAGAGAAACCACCGAGAGGAATTTTCTC
This sequence comes from Ranitomeya variabilis, assembly GCF_051348905.1. Lineage (NCBI taxonomy): Eukaryota > Metazoa > Chordata > Amphibia > Anura > Dendrobatidae > Ranitomeya > Ranitomeya variabilis. Next base: position 1,059,477,875 of record NC_135232.1, on the reverse strand, counting down.
TCTTCTGCTAGCTCTCGTCTATCAGCTGCTCTCTATTGCCTTAATTATCAAGGACAGATAGAATGATCTCAGAGGGCTCATAAATACTATAGGTCTAGACACGTGATACTTCAGGATTCAGACTAAATAATATATCTACCAAAATGTCCAGGATTCGCTGAACTGTCCCAGGAGTTCTCTCACTGTTCACACCAAGTCCCGAAAGGTTCACAAGTCAAGAAAATGATTAATCTTTTAAGTAACACATTACCTCCTGCTACTAAAAACCCCACTGTAGAAAACCTGAGCCCTGACAAAGGGAGTATACCACACGGGATAACTGTGCTTTGGGCATGTAGCACGCATATGATGGGCTGTAGCAGGCAACTTGTATGGTAGGGCATGGGGTCGTAAGCTGGAGATAATTCATATAACTAGAGAAGGCTGTCACTTTATTTGGACAGAGTAGTTGGCATTGTTAATGGGGCTCCAAAAGCATGTAGAAAGGGCCGACATAAAAGTAGCATTCGCACCGTGAGCATGCGTGCGCTGCAGTCTATTGTAAGTGCTTAGTTGCTTTTCATGTATCGTTTGATTGCTGATCAGGATTTTGTATTCTCTACAGGCTCCAGAGATGTAATTCGGCTGCAGTCCAGAGATACATGAGGTCTTCATAAAAATGATGCTTCTCCTTTGCTTCCACAGGAGGCACAGCAGCCTGATTCTTTTCCAGATGCTTAATCCAGTGATTGGATTCTTCTACTTTACACAGATAAGGAATGTTTTAAAACTCTTTTGGTTTTCCAATATATAAATCAGCCTGAATTACTGCAAATCTCTAACTTGGCAAATCCATTCCGCTATCTCCATCCTCACTGTTGGATTATCTTGCAGGCATCTGTTTGTGGCTTAGAGTTGATATAAATAGTGGAAACTCTCCCAATTAAAATACCAGTGGATGAAAGTCTTCACCGTGAACTGTGTGAGGGAAAGCAGCAGGAGCCTATGGCTACCAGTCATGTAGAGACCTTAGGTTGTGTTCAGACGTATCGGTCAGTTTGTGTCCCTCAGTGTATCCAACAAGTATTTCAGTAATAGGAAAACAGGAGAACATGGAGTATTCATGTTTCCAAAGATTGATACATTTTATTGAATATCAAAGATTTTATAAAAATATTAAAGGAGGTAGAAAAAACACACAAAAAAGTGACACCCTCAAGCCACAATAGAAACTACAATATATCGACTGTATCCCTTGTTACAACCAAATATGCTACTGGGTTTTTGTTTGTTAAAGTATTTCAGTAAGTAGAAAATCTAGTATGGAGGTTCTGAAAAATGTGTTTGCGTTGTGCACCATATTTTTTAACCAGTTGCTAGTGCAGGGCCCCAGAGTCCTGGTCGTTGCAGTACTGACGCGCCGCCGCTAAGGGGAGTGATGGTACGTCTGATGGCACTTAAGGAGTTCACCTGACCAGGTATCACAGACACCAATACACTTCACAGTCTGGCCGCCAGGGGGAGCAAAGGGTACTATGTATTATGTCATGGTTCCCAATGGCAGGGACTCAGGCAAAAACGGACTAGCTCTAGGAATGATGGAATCTCAGATGACCGCGACGCTGAACCTAACACGCAACTAATAGTAGCCAGGGGGTGTGCCTACAATTATCCCTAGACACCTCGCACCAGCCGGAGATCTAGTTACCCCCTAGTAGAGGAATACACAGACCTGGCTTGCCTCCAGGGAAACCCCAAAAGTGATAGTAGCCCCCCACATATAATAACGGTTAGGTAAGAGGAAAACACGTACGCAGTATGAATATAGATACAGCAAAGAGAGGCCCTCTGACTAGATAGCAGAAAATACAAAAGAGGACTTCGCGGTCACCTCAAAACCCTAAACAGCCATCCTGAAATTACTTTAACTCCGTTATCAACTCATGACACCGGAGTAGTAATTTCAGATCACTAGAGCTTCCAGCAGCAAGAGAAATATAAATGCATGCTGGACAAACAAACACAAAAAATGCCAAAGATCCAACTTAGCTGAATTGCAGACTTGGAGCAGGTAGCAAGCAACAGAGGTGCTCTGATAACATTGATTGCCGGCACTAGAATGACTGAGAAGCCAGACTAAATAGGAAACTCCCAGTTTCCTGATGGGAACAGGTACAAGACAAAAGTCAGCCAGTACCACCAGTAACCACCAGAGGGAGCCCAAAAACAGAATTCACAACAGTACCCCCCCCTTAAGGAGGGGGCACCGAACCCTCATGAGAACCACCAGGGCGATCTGGATGCGCCCTATGAAAGGCGCGAACCAAATCAGAGGCATGAACATCGGAGGCAGTCACCCAAGAATTATCCTCCTGACCGTATCCCTTCCATTTAACCAAATATTGAAGTCTCCGTCTGGAAACGCGAGAGTCCAAAATCTTCTCCACAACATACTCCAATTCACCCTCCACCAGCACAGGAGCAGGAGGCTCAACAGAAGGAACAACCGGTACCTCGTACCTCCGCAACAACGACCGATGGAAGACATTATGAATGGTGAAAGATAGAGTTGAGCGACTTTCATTTTTTTAAGATCGAGTCGGGTTTTGTGAAACCCGATTTTGTCCAGAGTCGAGTCGAGTGCAGTCGGCCGATTATCGCTAAAAGTCGGGGATCGACCGAAACACGAAACCCAATGCAAGTCAATGGGGAAGCATAGTCGGCAGTGAGTGGAGGCCAGGAAAACACCTACAGTGCCCATTTTAATGCCAAAAACATCCATTCTTGTTTCTGAAGCTTGTCAATCTTAATTAACTTTATAATAATAGTTGGGCATAGGGAATTGGGGGTCATTTGGCAAAAGTTGTGGGGGGAGTAGGGCTGGCTCAAATTTTTCGTGGGCCCAGGAAATGCGGGCTACGTCACGGCGGTGTTGCAGGGAAAGGTAAGTATTTCAACGTTGCAAGTGCTGTGATCCTGAGCAAGCAGGGGGGGCCCACTCGTTCACATTGGCACTGGCACAGGGCCCCTCAAAGTACGGCGGTGTGTTTGCATGGCGGGGGCGCCTCCCACCAGCAGCGACACTTTTGCGTACTCTGAGGGGCCCTGTGCCAGTGACGTCGCCAACGAGTATGCCCCCCCACCTGATGAAGGAACCTGCACTTTCATCTGCACCTTCCTCTCTGTCCCTGTGTAAGGTGGTATAACATGCGGGAAGGGGAACCTTACTTTCAGCAGGGTCAGATTCTGGCTGTGTAGAGTATAAGGGGAATGTAGTGGTCTAGGTCAATGTACCAGCAGACTCATCTAGCAGTGGCTGGGCAATGGGCAGGATGAGGAGGAAACAGATATAGGGCCAAAGAATAAAGTAGGCTAAATGCAGTTCAAAATTGGTAACAGGACTACACAGGCGGCATTGCTTTGTTCAGTGGAGTAGCAAACCCAAGAGCAGCAGACACTGTTTCAAGGGCCTAACCACACTAGTAGGCCAAATGCAGTTTAATATCTGATAGTATAGGGCGAAAGCCAGAATGTGGAAGCTCAGCTTTGTTCAGTTGAGGACAACACCAGGCAGGGGCAGACATTCACCTTTAGTAGGCCGGAACAGCCAATTGCATTTTTAAAAATGGTAATTTGGAACTGAAGGTTGAAGCTCAGCTTTATTCAGTTGAGGACAACACCAGGCAGGGGCAGACAGACACCTTTAGTAGGCCGGAACAGCCAATGGCATTTTTAAAAATGGTAAATTGGAACAGAAGGTAGAAGCTCAGCTTTATTCAGTTGAGGACAACACCAGGCAGGGGCAGACAGACACCTTTAGTAGGCCGGAACAGCCAATTGCATTTTTAAAAATGGTAATTTGGAACTGAAGGTTGAAGCTCAGCTTTATTCAGTTGAGGACAACACCAGGCAGGGGCAGACAGACACCTTTAGTAGGCCGGAACAGCCAATTGCATTTTTAAAAATGGTAATTTGGAACAGAAGGTTGAAGCACAGCTTTGTTCAGTTGAGGACAACACCAGGCAGGGGCAGACAGACACCTTTAGTAGGCCGGAACAGCCAATTGCATTTTTAAAAATGGTAATTTGGAACAGAAGGTAGAAGCTCAGCTTTATTCAGTTGAGGACAACACCAGGCAGGGGCAGACAGACACCTTTAGTAGGCCGGAACAGCCAATTGCATTTTTAAAAATGGTAATTTGGAACTGAAGGTTGAAGCTCAGCTTTATTCAGTTGAGGACAACACCAGGCAGGGGCAGACAGACACCTTTAGTAGGCCGGAACAGCCAATGGCATTTTTAAAAATGGTAATTTGGAACAGAAGGTAGAAGCTCAGCTTTATTCAGTTGAGGACAACACCAGGCAGGGGCAGACATTCACCTTTAGTAGGCCGGAACAGCCAATTGCATTTTTAAAAATGGTAATTTGGAACTGAAGGTTGAAGCTCAGCTTTATTCAGTTGAGGACAACACCAGGCAAGGGCAGACAGACACCTTTAGTAGGCCGGAACAGCCAATGGCATTTTTAAAAATGGTAATTTGGAACAGAAGGTAGAAGCTCAGCTTTATTCAGTTGAGGACAACACCAGGCAGGGGCAGACATTCACCTTTAGTAGGCCGGAACAGCCAATTGCATTTTTAAAAATGGTAATTTGGAACTGAAGGTTGAAGCTCAGCTTTATTCAGTTGAGGACAACACCAGGCAGGGGCAGACAGACACCTTTAGTAGGCCGGAACAGCCAATGGCATTTTTAAAAATGGTAATTTGGAACTGAAGGTTGAAGCTCAGCTTTGTTCAGTTGAGGACAACACCAGGCAGGGGCAGACAGACACCTTTAGTAGGCCGGAACAGCCAATGGCATTTTTAAAAATGGTAATTTGGAACAGAAGGTTGAAGCACAGCTTTGTTCAGTTGAGGACAACACCAGGCAGGGGCAGACAGACACCTTTAGTAGGCCGGAACAGCCAATTGCATTTTTAAAAATGGTAATTTGGAACAGAAGGTAGAAGCTCAGCTTTATTCAGTTGAGGACAACACCAGGCAGGGGCAGACAGACACCTTTAGTAGGCCGGAACAGCCAATGGCATTTTTAAAAATGGTAATTTGGAACAGAAGGTAGAAGCTCAGCTTTATTCAGTTGAGGACAACACCAGGCAGGGGCAGACATTCACCTTTAGTAGGCCGGAACAGCCAATTGCATTTTTAAAAATGGTAATTTGGAACTGAAGGTTGAAGCTCAGCTTTATTCAGTTGAGGACAACACCAGGCAGGGGCAGACAGACACCTTTAGTAGGCCGGAACAGCCAATGGCATTTTTAAAAATGGTAATTTGGAACAGAAGGTAGAAGCTCAGCTTTATTCAGTTGAGGACAACACCAGGCAGGGGCAGACATTCACCATTAGTAGGCCGGAACAGCCAATTGCATTTTTAAAAATGGTAATTTGGAACTGAAGGTTGAAGCTCAGCTTTATTCAGTTGAGGACAACACCAGGCAGGGGCAGACAGACACCTTTAGTAGGCCGGAACAGCCAATTGCATTTTTAAAAATGGTAATTTGGAACAGAAGGTTGAAGCACAGCTTTGTTCAGTTCAGGACAACACCAGGCAGGGGCAGACAGACACCTTTAGTAGGCCGGAACAGCCAATTGCATTTTTAAAAATGGTAATTTGGAACAGAAGGTAGAAGCTCAGCTTTATTCAGTTGAGGACAACACCAGGCAGGGGCAGACATTCACCTTTAGTAGGCCGGAACAGCCAATTGCATTTTTAAAAATGGTAATTTGGAACTGAAGGTTGAAGCTCAGCTTTATTCAGTTGAGGACAACACCAGGCAGGGGCAGACAGACACCTTTAGTAGGCCGGAACAGCCAATTGCATTTTTAAAAATGGTAATTTGGAACAGAAGGTAGAAGCTCAGCTTTATTCAGTTGAGGACAACACCAGGCAGGGGCAGACAGACACCTTTAGTAGGCCGGAACAGCCAATTGCATTTTTAAAAATGGTAATTTGGAACTGAAGGTTGAAGCACAGCTTTGTTCAGTTGAGGACAACACCAGGCAGGGGCAGACAGACACCTTTAGTAGGCCGGAACAGCCAATTGCATTTTTAAAAATGGTAATTTGGAACTGAAGGTTGAAGCTCAGCTTTATTCAGTTGAGGACAACACCAGGCAGGGGCAGACAGACACCTTTAGTAGGCCGGAACAGCCAATGGCATTTTTAAAAATGGTAATTTGGAACAGAAGGTAGAAGCTCAGCTTTATTCAGTTGAGGACAACACCAGGCAGGGGCAGACATTCACCATTAGTAGGCCGGAACAGCCAATTGCATTTTTAAAAATGGTAATTTGGAACTGAAGGTTGAAGCTCAGCTTTATTCAGTTGAGGACAACACCAGGCAGGGGCAGACAGACACCTTTAGTAGGCCGGAACAGCCAATTGCATTTTTAAAAATGGTAATTTGGAACAGAAGGTTGAAGCACAGCTTTGTTCAGTTCAGGACAACACCAGGCAGGGGCAGACAGACACCTTTAGTAGGCCGGAACAGCCAATTGCATTTTTAAAAATGGTAATTTGGAACAGAAGGTAGAAGCTCAGCTTTATTCAGTTGAGGACAACACCAGGCAGGGGCAGACATTCACCTTTAGTAGGCCGGAACAGCCAATTGCATTTTTAAAAATGGTAATTTGGAACTGAAGGTTGAAGCTCAGCTTTATTCAGTTGAGGACAACACCAGGCAGGGGCAGACAGACACCTTTAGTAGGCCGGAACAGCCAATTGCATTTTTAAAAATGGTAATTTGGAACAGAAGGTAGAAGCTCAGCTTTATTCAGTTGAGGACAACACCAGGCAGGGGCAGACAGACACCTTTAGTAGGCCGGAACAGCCAATTGCATTTTTAAAAATGGTAATTTGGAACTGAAGGTTGAAGCACAGCTTTGTTCAGTTGAGGACAACACCAGGCAGGGGCAGACAGACACCTTTAGTAGGCCGGAACAGCCAATTGCATTTTTAAAAATGGTAATTTGGAACTGAAGGTTGAAGCTCAGCTTTATTCAGTTGAGGACAACACCAGGCAGGGGCAGACAGACACCTTTAGTAGGCCGGAACAGCCAATGGCATTTTTAAAAATGGTAATTTGGAACAGAAGGTTGAAGCACAGCTTTATTCAGTTGCAGCTTCTTGGCAATAATATAAAGAAGACGCGACAGGACAACACTCGGTGGATGCCATATCTGTGTTTTCAATGGAAAAAAACCTTTCAGTTAACTACTTGCAGGAGAAAGTTTTTGTAGCTGGTGGACAATTTTTTTTAAAAAAAGCAGTTAATAAGAGGCAGAAGGTAGAAGCTCAGCTTTATTCAGTTGCAGCTTCTTGGCAATAATATAAAGAAGACGCGACAGGACAACACTCGGTGGATGCCATATCTGTGTTTTCAATGGAAAAAAACCTTTCAGTTAACTACTTGCAGGAGAAAGTTTTTGTAGCTGGTTGACAATTTTTTAAAAAAAAAGCAGTTAATAAGAGGCAGAAGGTAGAAGCTCAGCTTTATTCAGTTGCAGCTTCTTGGCAATAATATAAAGAAGACGCGACAGGACAACACTCGGTGGATGCCATATCTGTGTTTTCAATGGAAAAAAACCTTTCAGTTAACTACTTGCAGGAGAAAGTTTTTGTAGCTGGTGGACATTTTTTTTAAAAAAAAGCAGTTAATAAGAGGCAGAAGGTAGAAGCTCAGCTTTATTCAGTTGCAGCTTCTTGGCAATAATATAAAGAAGACGCGACAGGACAACACTCGGTGGATGCCATATCTGTGTTTTCAATGGAAAAAAACCTTTCAGTTAACTACTTGCAGGAGAAAGTTTTTGTAGCTGGTGGACAATTTTTTTAAAAAAAAGCAGTTAATAAGAGGCAGAAGGTAGAAGCTCAGCTTTATTCAGTTGCAGCTTCTTGGCAATAATATAAAGAAGACGCGACAGGACAACACTCGGTGGATGGCATATCTGTGTTTTCAATGGAAAAAAACCTTTCAGTTAACTACTTGCAGGAGAAAGTTTTTGTAGCTGGTGGACAATTTTTTTTAAAAAAGCAGTTAATAAGAGGCAGAAGGTAGAAGCTCAGCTTTATTCAGTTGCAGCTTCTTGGCAATAATATAAAGAAGACGCGACAGGACAACACTCGGTGGATGCCATATCTGTGTTTTCAATGGAAAAAAACCTTTCAGTTAACTACTTGCAGGAGAAAGTTTTTGTAGCTGGTGGACATTTTTTTAAAAAAAAAGCAGTTAATAAGAGGCAGAAGGTAGAAGCTCAGCTTTATTCAGTTGCAGCTTCTTGGCAATAATATAAAGAAGACGCGACAGGACAACACTCGGTGGATGCCATATCTGTGTTTTCAATGGAAAAAAACCTTTCAGTTAACTACTTGCAGGAGAAAGTTTTTGTAGCTGGTGGACATTTTTTTTAAAAAAAAGCAGTTAATAAGAGGCAGAAGGTAGAAGCTCAGCTTTATTCAGTTGCAGCTTCTTGGCAATAATATAAAGAAGACGCGACAGGACAACACTCGGTGGATGCCATATCTGTGTTTTCAATGGAAAAAAACCTTTCAGTTAACTACTTGCAGGAGAAAGTTTTTGTAGCTGGTGGACAATTTTTTTTAAAAAAAGCAGTTAATAAGAGGCAGAAGGTAGAAGCTCAGCTTTATTCAGTTGCAGCTTCTTGGCAATAATATAAAGAAGACGCGACAGGACAACACTCGGTGGATGCCATATCTGTGTTTTCAATGGAAAAAAACCTTTCAGTTAACTACTTGCAGGAGAAAGTTTTTGTAGCTGGTGGACAATTTTTTTTAAAAAAAGCAGTTAATAAGAGGCAGAAGGTAGAAGCTCAGCTTTATTCAGTTGCAGCTTCTTGGCAATAATATAAAGAAGACGCGACAGGACAACACTCGGTGGATGGCATATCTGTGTTTTCAATGGAAAAAAACCTTTCAGTTAACTACTTGCAGGAGAAAGTTTTTGTAGCTGGTGGACAATTTTTTTTAAAAAAAGCAGTTAATAAGAGGCAGAAGGTAGAAGCTCAGCTTTATTCAGTTGCAGCTTCTTGGCAATAATATAAAGAAGACGCGACAGGACAACACTCGGTGGATGCCATATCTGTGTTTTCAATGGAAAAAAACCTTTCAGTTAACTACTTGCAGGAGAAAGTTTTTGTAGCTGGTGGACAATTTTTGTACTGTACCAGTTTTTTGTTGTATGTGTTTTTGTTTTTAATGTTAAAATGTCTGCATTTGATATCTCTCCAGTATTTTCTTTTTTATAAGCAAAATACTGCAGTTTTACATCGGTTACATGGATACACAGGCAGCTTGGTGGTCAGTGGAGGAGTATTTAAAGTAGGGACCGCAGACAGGCTATCAAAGGCCTAAAATAACAAACAATAGGCTCATGGCTGTTTTACATCGGTTACATGGATACACGGGCAGGCAGCTTGGTGGTCAGTGGAGGAGTATTTAAAGTAGGGACCGCAGACAGGCTATCAAAGGCCTAAAATAACAAACAATAGGCTCATGGCAGTTTTACATCGGTTACATGGATACACGGGCAGGCAGCTTGGTGGTCAGTGGAGGAGTATTTAAAGTAGGGACCGCAGACAGGCTATCAAAGGCCTAAAATAACAAACAATAGGCTCATGGCTGTTTTACATCGGTTACATGGATACACGGGCAGGCAGCTTGGTGGTCAGTGGAGGAGTATTGCAAGGAGTGTCTGTCCCAGTACTCCCAAAATATAAATAGATGTTAATGTCTCGCAAAACAACCAAAAAAAAAAAAAAGGTGGCATACTTAGGTACAGGGGTGGGCTCATCTGCTGAGTTTCTGACATAGTAATTTGGCAGTAACTATTTAATGGTGCCAAAATAGGACACAGACACAGACTACTTTAAGTTGCATCATAGATGTCTACAAATTTGTATTGTCAGTGCCAGACATTGAATGATGTCAGCGAATAGACTAAAGATTGGTGGAGCTGTGCGACATAATTTTGCACGTGGTAGAGCACAGTTTGAGCTGGGGGAGGGGGGAACTCTCTTGAGGCCGGCGGGACCGCCCCAGGGCCCCTCATGTTACAACGGTGTGTCTGACGTTGGGTGCGCACCACCACCGCCAGAGACACTACATTGTACTATGAGGGACCCAGTAGCAATGCCGTCAACCAAAAGCGAGCACACCCACCTCTTCAGACAAACAGCAGTCTCACGGGTGCTTGCGCCAAGTCGCGATACCACGGCCCCGTGTGGGGAGTTTGGCCATTTAGGGAGGTGTAAACATGTCGTATGCTGTACAATCAGCTGCAGCAAATTAGACATTAGAAAAGTAATTCACAAGCAAGAGCTTTTCATAGGAAAGCTAGGTGTCGGCCGGGCAAGGTGGGGCAAAAGATTTCGAAATCCAGTTGTGGTTCATTTTAATGAATGTTAGATCGTCAACATTTTGGGTAGCCAGACGAGTCCTTTTTTCAGTTAATATTGAACCTGCAGCACTGAATACTCTTTCTGATAGGACACTTGCTGCCGGGCAAGCAAGCTCCTGCAATGCATATTCTGCCAATTCTGGCCAGGTGTCTAATTTTGATGCCCAGTAATCAAATGGGAATGACGGTTGAGGGAGAACATCGATAAGGGATGAAAAATAGTTAGTAACCATACTGGACAAATGTTGTCTCCTGTCACTTTCAATTGATGCAGCAGTACCTGTCCTGTCTGCGGTCATAGCAAAATCACTCCACAACCTGGTCAGAAAACCCCTCTGTCCAACGCCACTTCTGATGTGTGCACCCCTAACACTCCTAGTCTGTTGCCCCCTTGAGCTCGTGTGAGAACGATCACGTGCGCTGTGTGCTGGGAATGCCTGAAGCAAACGGTCAACAAGAGTTGATTGTTTGGTTGCTAATATTAGTTCCAAGTTCTCATGTGGCATAATATTTTGCAATTTGCCTTTATAGCGTGGATCAAGGAGGCAGGCCAACCAGTAATCGTCATCGTTCATCATTTTCGTTATTCGTGTGTCCCTTTTTAGGATACGTAAGGCATAATCCGCCATGTGGGCCAAAGTTCCAGTTGTCAAATCTCCGGTTGTGATTGGGTGAGGGGCAGTTGCAGGCAAATCTACGTCACTTGTGTCCCTCAAAAAACCAGAACCCGGCCTTGACACGCAACCAATTTCCAGTGCCCCCGGGAAAGGTTCCGCATTAAAAATATACTCATCCCCATCATCCTCCTCGTCCTCCACCTCCTCTTCGCCCGCTACCTCGTCCTGTACACTGCCCTGACCAGACAATGGCTGACTGTCATCAAGGCTTTCCTCTTCCTCTGGTGCAGACGCCTGCTCCTTTATGTGCGTCAAACTTTGCTTCAGCAGACGCATTAGGGGGATGCTCATGCTTATTACGGCGTTGTCTGCACTAACCAGCCGTGTGCATTCCTCAAAACACTGAAGGACTTGACACATGTCTTGTATCTTCGACCACTGCACACCTGACAACTCCATGTCTGCCATCCTACTGCCTGCCCGTGTATGTGTATCCTCCCACAAAAACATAACAGCCCGCCTCTGTTGGCACAGTCTCTGAAGCATGTGCAGTGTTGAGTTCCACCTTGTTGCAACGTCTATGATTAGGCGATGCTGGGGAAGGTTCAAAGACCGCTGATAGGTCTGCATACGGCTGGCGTGTACATGCGAACGTCGGATATGTGAGCAAAGTCCACGCACTTTGAGGAGCAGGTCGGAGAACCCAGGATAAGTTTTCAATAAGCACTGCACCACCAGGTTTAAGGTGTGAGCCAGGCAAGGAATGTGTTTCAGTTGGGAAAGGGAGATGGCAGCCATGAAATTCCTTCCGTTATCACTAACTACCTTGCCTGCCTCAAGATCTACTGTGCCCAGCCACGACTGCGTTTCTTGTTGCAAGAACTCGGACAGAACTTCCGCGGTGTGTCTGTTGTCTCCCAAACACTTCATAGCCAATACAGCCTGCTGACGCTTGCCAGTAGCTGGCCCATAATGGGACAACTGGTGTGCAACAGTGTCATCTGCCAATGGAGTGGTTGGCCGACTGCAGTCTGTGGAAGAGCTGTAGCTTCTGCAGGAGGACGAGGAGGAGGAGGAGGAGGGGGTGCGAACGCCTACAGCCAACTGTTTCCTAGACCGTGGGCTAGGCACAACTGTCCCGAAATTGATGTCCCCTGTGGACCCTGCATCCACCACATTCACCCAGTGTGCCGTGATGGACACATAACATCCCTGGCCATGCCTACTGGTCCATGCATCTGTAGTCAGGTGCACCTTTGTACTCACAGATTGCCTGAGTGCATGGACGATGCGCTGTTTAACATGCTGGTGCAGGGCTGGGATGGCTTTTCTGGAAAAAAAGTGTCGACTGGGTAGCTCGTATCGTGGTTCAGCGTACTCCATCAGGGCTTTGAAAGCTTCGCTTTCAACTAACCGGTAGGGCATCATCTCTAACGAGATTAGTCTAGCTATGTGGGCGTTAAAACCCTGTGTACGCGGATGCGAGGATAAGTACTTCCTTTTTCTAACCAGAGTCTCATGTAGTGTGAGCTGAACTGGAGAGATGGAGATCGTGGAACTTGCGGGTGTGCCGGTGGACATGGCAGACTGAGAGACGGTTGGAGACGGTATTGTTTCCGCCGGTGCCCTAGATGCAATATTTCCGCCTACAAAACTGGTGATTCCCTGACCCTGACTGCTTTTGGCTGGCAAAGAAACCTGCACAGATACTGCCGGTGGTGCGGAAAATGGTGGCCTTACAGTGACGGAAGGGATGTTGCGTTGATGACTAGCTTCATTGGCCGAGGGTGCTACAACCTTAAGGGACGTTTGGTAGTTAGTCCAGGCTTGAAAATGCATGGTGGTTAAGTGTCTAAGCATGCAACTAGTATTGAGACTTTTCAGATTCTGACCTCTGCTTAAGCTAGTAGAACATTTTTGACAGATGACTTTGCGCTGATCAATTGGATGTTGTTTAAAAAAATGCCAGACTGCACTCTTCCTAGCATCGGATCCCTTTTCAGGGATTGCAGACTGAGCTTTAACCGGATGGCAACGCTGTGCTCCAACAGGTTTTGGCTTTGACACGCGTTTTGGGCCAGATAGGGGCCCGGCAGATGGAACCTGTTGCGATGTTGATGCCTGCTGCGGCCCCTCCTCCACCTCCGCTTCTGAACTACTGCTGCCTGCACCCTGTTCCCCCAATGGCTGCCAATCGGGGTCAACAACCGGGTCATCTATTACCTCCTCTTCGAGCTCGTGTGCAACTTCGTCTGTGTCACTGTGTCGGTCTGTGGTATAGCGTTCGTGGCGGGGCAACATAGTCTCATCAGGGTCTGATTGTGGATCTGTACCCTGAGAGGGCAATGTGGTGGTCTGAGTCAAAGGAGCAGCATAGTACTCTGGCTGTGGCTGTGCATCAGTGCACTCCATGTCAGAATCTACTTGTAATGGGCATGGCCTGTTAAGTGTTTCACTTTCTAAGCCAGGGACGGTATGTGTAAAGAGCTCCATGGAGTGACCCGTTGTGTCGCCTGCTGCATCCTTCTCTCTTGTTGTAGTTTTTGCTGAGGAGGACAAGGAAGCGACTTGTCCCTGACCGTGAACATCCACAAGCGATGCGCTGCTTTTACATTTACCAGTTTCAGAAGAGGAGGCAAAAGAGCTAGAGGCTGAGTCTGCAATGTAAGCCAAAACTTGCTGTTGCTGCTCCGGCTTTAAAAGCGTTTTTCCTACTCCCAGAAAAGAGAGCGTTCGAGGCCTTGTGTAGCCAGACGACGAAACTGGCTCCACAGCTCCAGACTTAGGTGGAATATTTTTATCCCCACGACCACCTGATGCTCCACTACCACTACCATCATTACCAGCTGACAATGAACGCCCACGGCCACGACCTCTTGCACCAGACTTCCTCATTGTTTTAAAAAATTAACCAAAGTAACTTTATTTGTTGCTGTCAAACAACTTACACGGTGAGCTATAACTTCAGTATGATTTCTATATCCCTTAACAGGTTGGTGAGACCACAAGGAAAATCAGGCACAATGAAACACACTCTGTTTTCTGTGGCACAAAATCACAGAGATGACACACACGCAGGACTGTCACTCAAGCACTAATGTCAATATTATTCTCCCACCTAATTTTTTTTTTTTTTTTTCTCAGGGAGACTTTAGAAACCAAATAAGATAAAATGTTTTTTTCAGGGACAATTTAGAAACCAAATACTAATAAAAAAAAATAAAAAAAAAAAAATAGCCTTTCTATGGCCCACAATTAGAGAGAGAGAGGTGGCACACCCAGGAGTCAAGACTGGCACACAAGCTGAAAGGGCAATATCACTCTCCCACTGTTTTTTTATGTATTTTTTTTTTTCAGGGAGACTTTAGAAACCAAATAATATTAAAAAAAGCAAAAAAATAAATAGGCTTTCTATGGCCCACAATTAGAGAGAGAGAGGTGGCACACCCAGGAGTCAAGACTGGCACACAAGGTGAAAGGGCAATATTACTCTCCCACTGTTTTTTTATGTACTATTTTTTTTTCAGGGAGACTTTAGAAACCAAATAATATTAAAAAAAGCAAAAAAATAAATAGGCTTTCTATGGCCCACAATTAGAGAGAGAGAGGTGGCACACCCAGGAGTCAAGACTGGCACACAAGCTGAAAGGGCAATATTACTCTCCCACTGTTTTTTTATGTATTTTTTTTTTTCACGGAGACTTTAGAAACCCAATAATATTTAAAAAAATAAATAAATAAATAGGCTTTGTATGGCCCACTGAATGAGAGATGGCACACACAGGAGTGGCACACAAGCCCTGACTGAGGCCAATATTTTTCTCCCACTGATTGATGTAGTGTTTTTGTGTTGAGGTAGATTTTAGAACACAAATCAAGGAAAAAAATAAATAGGCTTTCTATGGCCCACAATTAGAGAGAGAGAGGTGGCACACCCAGGAGTCAAGACTGGCACACAAGCTGAAAGGGCAATATTACTCTCCCACTGTTTTTTTATGTTTTTTTTTTTTTCAGGGAGACTTTAGAAACCAAATAATATTAAACAAAGCAAAAAAATAAATAGGCTTTCTATGGCCCACAATTAGAGAGAGAGAGGTGGCACACCCAGGAGTCAAGACTGGCACACAAGCTGAAAGGGCAATATTACTCTCCCACTGTTTTTTTATGTATTTTTTTTTTCAGGGAGACATTAGAAACCAAATAATATTAAACAAAGCAAAAAAATAAATAGGCTTTCTATGGCCCACAATTAGAGAGAGAGAGGTGGCACACCCAGGAGTCAAGACTGGCACACAAGCTGAAAGGGCAATATTACTCTCCCACTGTTTTTTTATGCATTTTTTTTTTCAGGGAGACTTTAGAAACCAAATAATATTAAAAAAAGCAAAAAAATAAATAGGCTTTCTATGGCCCACAATTAGAGAGAGAGAGGTGGCACACCCAGGAGTCAAGACTGGCACACAAGCTGAAAGGGCAATATTACTCTCCCACTGTTTTTTTATGTATTTTTTTTTTCAGGGAGACTTTAGAAACCAAATAATATTAAACAAAGCAAAAAAATAAATAGGCTTTCTATGGCCCACAATTAGAGAGAGAGAGGTGGCACACCCAGGAGTCAAGACTGGCACACAAGCTGAAAGGGCAATATTACTCTCCCACTGTTTTTTTATGTATTTTTTTTTTCAGGGAGACTTTAGAAACCAAATAATATTAAAAAAAGCAAAAAAATAAATAGGCTTTCTATGGCCCACAATTAGAGAGAGAGAGGTGGCACACCCAGGAGTCAAGACTGGCACACAAGCTGAAAGGGCAATATTACTCTCCCACTGTTTTTTTATGTACTTTTTTTTTTTCAGGGAGACTTTAGAAACCAAATAATATTAAACAAAGCAAAAAAATAAATAGGCTTTCTATGGCCCACAATTAGAGAGAGAGAGGTGGCACACCCAGGAGTCAAGACTGGCACACAAGCTGAAAGGGCAATATTACTCTCCCACTGTTTTTGTATGTATTTTTTTTTTTCAGGGAGACTTTAGAAACCAAATAATATTTAAAAAAGCAAAAAAATAAATAGGCTTTCTATGGCCCACAATTAGAGAGAGAGAGGTGGCACACCCAGGAGTCAAGACTGGCACACAAGCTGAAAGGGCAATATTACTCTCCCACTGTTTTTTTATGTATTTTTTTTTTTTTTCAGGGAGACTTTAGAAACCAAATAATATTAAAAAAAGCAAAAAAATAAATAGGCTTTCTATGGCCCACAATTAGAGAGAGAGAGGTGGCACACCCAGGAGTCAAGACTGGCACACAAGCTGAAAGGGCAATATTACTCTCCCACTGTTTTTTTATGTATTTTTTTTTTCACGGAGACTTTAGAAACCCAATAATATTAAAAAAAACAAAAAAATAAATAGGCTTTGTATGGCCCACTGAATGAGAGATGGCACACACAGGAGTGGCACACAAGCCCTGACTGAGGCCAATATTTTTCTCCCACTGATTGATGTAGTGTTTTTGTGTTGAGGTAGATTTTAGAACACAAATCAAGGAAAAAAATAAATAGGCTTTCTATGGCCCACTCAGTGAGAGATGGCACACACAGGGATGGCACTGTAGCAGAAATGCCAATCTTAATCTTCCACAAAAAAAAAACAAAACAGGGACAATTACTATCTCCCTGCAGTAATGTAAGCCAGGTATGGCAGGCAGCAATAAGAGTGGACTGATGCACAAATTAAATAAAAAGTGTGGACAAACAAAAAAGATAGCTGTGCAGAAAGGAAGGAACAAGAGGATATGTGCATTGAAAAAAGCAGTTGGTTTGCACAGTGGCGTACACACAGCAATACAGCTATCACGGAGCCTTGTAGGGCAGCCCAATGAGCTACAGCGCTGAGGGAAAAAAAAAAATGTAGCTTCCAGTGTCCCTGCACACCGAAGGTGGTGTTGGACAGTGGAAATCGCTACAGCACAAGCGGTTTGGTGGTTAGTGGACCCTGCCTAACGCTATCCCTGCTTCTGACGAAGCGGCAGCAACCTCTCCCTAAGCTCAGATCAGCAGCAGTAAGATGGCGGTCGGCGGGAACGCCCCTTTATAGCCCCTGTGACGCCGCAGACAGCAAGCCAATCACTGCAATGCCCTTCTCTAAGATGGTGGGGACCAGGACCTATGTCATCACGCTGCCCACACTCTGCGTTCACCTTCATTGGCTGAGAAATGGCGCTTTTCGCGTCATTGAAACGCGACTTTGGCGCGAAAGTCGCGTACCGCATGGCCGACAAGCACAGGGGTCGGATCGGGTTTCATGAGACGCCGACTTAGCCAAAAGTCGGCGACTTTTGAAAATGAACGACCCGTTTCGCTCAACCCTAGTGAAAGATGCTGGTAGGTCCAAACGAAAAGATACAGGATTAAGAATCTCCAAAATCTTATAAGGACCTATGAACCGAGGTTTAAACTTAGGAGAAGAGACCTTCATAGGGACAAAACGAGAAGATAACCACACCAAGTCCCCAACGCGGAGATGATGACCCACACGACGATGACGATTAGCAAACTGCTGAGTCTTCTCCTGAGACAACTTCAAATTGTCCACCACATGACTCCAAATCCGGTGCAGTCTATCCACCACCGTGTCCACTCCAGGGCAATCCGAAGATTCCACCTGGCCAGATGAAAAACGAGGGTGAAACCCTGAATTGCAAAAGAAAGGAGAAACCAGAGTGGCAGAACTGGCCCGATTATTGAGGGCAAACTCTGCCAACGGCAAAAAGGCGACCCAATCATCCTGATCAGCAGACACAAAACACCTCAAATAAGTCTCCAAGGTCTGATTAGTTCGCTCCGTCTGGCCATTAGTCTGAGGATGGAATGCAGACGAAAAAGACAAATCAATGCCCATCCTGGCACAGAACGCTCGCCAGAACCTAGACACAAATTGAGACGCCCTGTCAGAAACGATGTTTTCCGGGATACCATGTAAACGAACCACATTCTGAAAAAATAAAGGAACCAACTCAGATGAAGAAGGCAATTTGGGCAAGGGTACCAAATGAACCATCTTAGAAAAACGGTCACACACCACCCAAATGACGGACATTTTCTGAGAAACCGGGAGGTCCGAGATAAAGTCCATAGAGATGTGCGTCCACGGCCTCTTCGGAATAGGCAAGGACAACAACAATCCACTAGCCCGAGAACAGCAAGGCTTGGCCCGAGCACAAACATCACAAGACTGTACAAAGGCACGCACATCCCGAGACAGGGAAGGCCACCAGAAGGACCTGGCCACCAAATCTCTGGTACCAAAAATTCCAGGGTGACCTGCCAACACAGAAGAATGAACCTCCGAGATGACTCTACTGGTCCATTCATCTGGAACAAACAGTCTCCCAGGCGGACAACGATCAGGCCTATCAGTCTGAAACTCCTGCAAAGCACGACGCAAGTCTGGGGAGACAGCAGACAAAATCACCCCATCCTTAAGGATACCCGTAGGCTCAGAATCACCAGAGGAGTCAGGCTCAAAACTCCTAGAAAGGGCATCTGCCTTCACATTTTTTGAACCCGGCAAGTATGAAACCACAAAATTAAACCGGGAGAAAAACAACGACCAGCGCGCCTGTCTAGGATTCAGACGCCTGGCAGACTCAAGGTAAATCAGATTCTTGTGATCAGTCAAGACCACCACCTGATGTCTAGCACCCTCAAGCCAATGACGCCACTCCTCAAATGCCCACTTCATAGCCAAGAGCTCCCGATTACCGACATCATAATTTCGCTCGGCAGGCGAAAACTTTCGAGAGAAGAATGCACATGGTCTCATCACTGAGCAATCGGGACTTCTCTGCGACAAAACCGCCCCCGCTCCAATCTCAGAAGCATCAACCTCGACCTGAAAAGGGAGCGAAACATCAGGCTGGCGCAACACAGGGGCGGAAGAAAAGCGGCGCTTAAGCTCCCGAAAGGCCTCCACAGCCGCAGAGGACCAATTGGCAACATCAGCACCCTTCTTAGTCAAATCAGTCAGAGGTTTAGCAACACTTGAAAACCCAGTTATAAATCGACGATAGAAATTAGCAAAGCCCAAGAACTTCTGAAGACTCTTCAGGGAAGTAGGCTGCGTCCAATCACAAATAGCCCGAACCTTGACAGGATCCATCTCAACAGAAGAAGGGGAAAAAATATACCCCAAAAAGGAGATCTTCTGAACCCCAAAAATACACTTTGAACCCTTTACAAACAAAGAATTGGCCCGCAAAACCTGAAAAACCTTCCTAACCTGTTGAACATGCGACTCCCAGTCATCCGAAAAAATCAAAATATCATCCAAATACACAATCATAAATTTATCCAGGTATTTACGGAAAATATCGTGCATAAAGGACTGAAAGACTGAAGGAGCATTAGAAAGACCAAAAGGCATTACCAAATACTCAAAATGGCCCTCGGGCGTATTAAATGCAGTTTTCCACTCATCTCCCTGCTTAATCCGCACCAAATTATACGCACCCCGAAGATCAATCTTAGAGAACCACTTTGCCCCTTTAATACGAGCAAATAAATCAGTCAATAGTGGCAAAGGATACTGGTATTTGACTGTAATCTTATTCAACAGGCGATAATCAATACAGGGCCTCAGGGAGCCATCTTTTTTACCCACGAAAAAAAAACCTGCTCCTAAAGGGGATGAGGATGGACGGATATGTCCCTTTTCCAAGGACTCCTTAATATACTCCCGCATAGCAGCATGCTCAGGCACAGACAGATTAAACAAACGACCCTTGGGAAACTTGCTGCCCAAAATCAAGTCTATAGCACAATCACAATCCCTGTGAGGGGGGAGAGAACTAAGTTTGGGCTCCTCAAAAACATCACAATAGTCAGACAAAAATGCCGGAATTTCAGAGGGAGTAGATGAAGCAATGGAAACCAAAGGTACTTCCCCATGAGCCCCCTGACATCCCCAGCTTAACACAGACATTGTTTTCCAGTCAAGGACTGGATTATGAGTTTGCAACCATGGCAACCCAAGCACTAAGACATCATGCAAGTTATGCAACACAAGGAAGCGAATCACCTCCCGATGGTCAGGAGTCATACACATAGTCACTTGTGTCCAGTATTGTGGTTTATTCCTAGCCAATGGTGTGGAGTCGATACCCTTCAGAGGGATAGGAACTTCCAAAGGCTCTAGGCTAAACCCACAGCGTCTGGCAAAGGACAAATCCATAAGACTCAAGGAAGCGCCAGAATCCACATAGGCATCCACAGTAATAGATGATAATGAACAGATCAAAGTTACAGACAAAATAAACTTAGACTGTAAAGTGCCAATTGCAAAAGACTTATCAACCTTTTTTGTGTGTTTAGAGCATGCTGATATAACATGAGCAGAATCACCACAGTAGAAGCACAACCCATTTTACGCCTATAATTCTGCCGTTCACTTCTGGACAGAATTCTATCACATTGCATAATCTCCGGTGTCTGCTCAGAAGACACCGCCAAATGGTGCACAGGTTTGCGCTCCCGTAAACGCCGATCAATCTGAATAGCCATAGTCATGGATTCATTCAGACCTGTGGGCGTAGGAAACCCCACCATAACATCTTTAACGGCGTCAGAGAGACCTTCTCTGAAATTCGCCGCCAGGGCGCACTCATTCCACTGAGTAAGCACAGACCATTTTCAAAATTTTTGACAATATATTTCAGCTTCATCATGCCCTTGAGAGAGGGCTATCAAGGCCTTTTCAGCCTGAATCTCCAAATTAGGTTCCTCATAGAGCAACCCCAGTGCCAGAAAAAACGCATCCACATTGAGCAGCGCAGGATCCCCTGGTGCCAATGCAAATGCCCAATTCTGGGGGTCACCCCGCAACAAGGAAATCACAATTTTAACCTGCTGAGCGGAGTCTCCAGCGGAGCGAGATCTCAGAGAAAGATACAATTTACAATTGTGCTTAAAATTCAAAAAACGAGATCTATCTCCAGAAAAGAACTCAGGTATAGGAATCTTGGGTTCTGACATAGGAGCATGTATAACATAGTCTTGGATATTTTGAACCTTAGAAGCAAGAGCACTCAGGCCTGTAGCTAAACTCTGGATATCCATTTCTCAACAGCTGAGATCTAAGCCATTCAGGGGTTAAGAGGAGAGAAAAAAGCAGCAGATTGCAATTATGGCTAGACAGAACTTCTGAGTAAAAAAAAAAAAAAAGTGTCAGAAACTTCTTCTTTTCTCTCTTTCTTCAGCCAATACCTTTAATACATTTGCGGCCGGCAATACAGTCATGGTTCCCAATGGCAGGGACTCAGGCAAAAACGGACTAGCTCTAGGAATGATGGAATCTCAGATGACCACGACGCTGAACCTAACACGCAACTAATAGTAGCCAGGGGGTGTGCCTACGATTATCCCTAGACACCTCGCACCAGCCGGAGATCTAGTTACCCCCTAGTAGAGGAATACACAGACCTGGCTTGCCTCCAGGGAAACCCCAAAAGTGATAGTAGCCCCCCACATGTAATAACGGTTAGGTAAGAGGAAAACACGTATGCAGTATGAATATAGATACAGCAAAGAGAGGCCCTCTGACTAGATAGCAGAAAATACAAAAGAGGACTTCGCGGTCACCTCAAAACCCTAAACAGCCATCCTGAAATTACTTTAACTCCGTTATCAACTCATGACACCGGAGTAGTAATTTCAGATCACTAGAGCTTCCAGCAGCAAGAGAAATATAAATGCATGCTGGACAAACAAACACAAAAAATGCCAAAGATCCAACTTAGCTGAATTGCAGACTTGGAGCAGGTAGCAAGCAACAGAGGTGCTCTGATAACATTGATTGCCAGCACTAGAATGACTGGGAAGCCAGACTAAATAGGAAACTCCCAGTTTCCTGATGGGAACAGGTACAAGACAAAAGTCAGCCAGTACCACCAGTAACCACCAGAGGGAGCCCAAAAACAGAATTCACAACAGTATTAGGCCACTCCTCACAATCTGGTAAAACTGGGGGTTGGATAGGAAGTTAGTGAGAACCTGACTGGGTTGGAACCAGGCAACATCCTGTGGCAGAGGGTGTTGCGGGGGAAAGATTCAGGGGGATCCCTGTCAGGGGTGGGATCCTGACAGAGGCCTAGCGAACAAGACAGAGCGTTAAGGAACCGCGCCTGCACTACATTGCGGCGGTATCTCAAGAAAGGACAAGAAGCGAGGTTTATTATGGAGAGTGAGAAACGAGATCACAGCAAAAAGGAGATAACACCAGTAGGAGTTGTGCCGTAAGATCGAGGCAACATCCTACTGAGGCGCGTAGCCGGTGGCCGGAACGCCGAGGAAGTATTGGGCTCCAAGCATTACCTCAAACCAACAGCAGGACAGTTAATTATAGGTTGGCTGTCTCACCTAAATCACCTAAGCAGACATAGGGGGCAATTGTGGGAGAGGGGCGACACTAGGGTCCCGGAAGAACTCCAGGCCTACCCGTCATATGGGTGCGTCCTAGCCATATCATCTGGGGGACGGAGAAGAACATCAGAACAGATACAAGTTGTGAGAAAGAACATCAGAAACAGACACAACAGTTGTGAGGACTATCCCGTGGTGCTCAGCAGGGAAGTACTACAACACACAAGCGCTAGAAGGTAGGCACTGATTTCCACCTGCAAAGGGAACTCTGGAGGTGCCTTCGGACCGGCCGGTCTCAGCCAGCCCTGTTAGCAGTGCTCTGGATTGAGGATCCTGAAGCCTTCAGTAAAGAGGTAAAGAGACTGCAACCCTGTGTCCTCGTTATTCATCGCACCTTGCACCACGCACCATTATCTCATCTTTCATTGGACGCCCCTTAGCAGGGTCACGGACCGGGTCTAGCCACCGTGACAACCCCAAGACCGAGACAGAGAGGCCCGGTACCGAGTACCCTGCGGCCCTGCGTCTGGGGGCGCTCCACTATATGACTGGTAACACTTGAATTTGACCCTTTAAAGAGGGGTGTATGAAGGAGTGACGGAGCATAACATGTTTCCCAACAGTGATACAATATACTTTATAAATCACCGACATAAATATATGATTATATCTGACCTCACAAATAGCTTTTGTTTGTTTGAGCAGAAGGCTAGGGCTAAACTAAGACATGTGCCGTGTGACAGCAGTTCCCTGAAAAGTTGGAGAACATAAACCTTTGTGCAACTTGTCTGTGGCTTGGTCTTGCGTGACTTAGGTTTGCTATTAATAAAATAGGCAAGTTGAAGACAAGTGACATGTATGTCAGGTGTAGCATGCGACTTGCATTGAAACACATGGCAAGTCAGTTGTGTGCTACTGAAAATCCAACTCATTTGGAAACATTTGCAACTTTGTGCAAGAAGTCACAGGTCGCAATGCACCGCCATAAGAAATCATCAGATACCATGTTATAAATTATGCAACACTGCAATTTCAGTGTAGCGTGACACATGTTGCCCTGTAGCCCCTTGCCAAAACCCGAAGGCAGAAAGTCCAACCAACTTGAGTTTATCTTGAAGCAAAGTACAAGGACTGAGTACCAGAGGCGTAACTATAATAGGTACAAGGGTTGCAATTAAACCTGGGTCCTGGAGCCTAGGGGGCCCAGATGGTCATTTGGCTCATGTGAAAAGACTAATACTATTAAAAACCTACAGTAGTTGGGGGCCTTTTAGGAGATTTGGGGTTGGGTCTACAAGCTTCAAGTTACGCCCCTGCTGAGTACCAGTTATGAATAAGATGGAGTCATGGCAAGCAGAATTGTAAACTGGGTCAGGACAAGCAGAGCCCATGGGAGTGGAGAGTAGTTAATATTAATTTCTCTTTAATAGTGGACACGCTGTTAGCTGCAGCCGCCAACTTCCTGCAGCTGCCAGACTTTTACGTGTGCCTGCTACTTAAGGGAATGAATATTCACTCCTCTCCACTCCCAAATGTGTGGAGAGCAGTGAATATTCATTGATCAGGAGCAGCAGCCTCCAGGTTCTGCAGCTGCCGTGTGATCACGTGTGCCCTCTGTTAAAGAGAATGAATATTCAGTGCTCTCAGTAAATATTCATTACCTTTAGTAGAGAGCACACGTGAATGCATGGCAGCTGCAGGAAGTCGGTGGCTGTGGCTAACACTGTGCCCTCTATTAAAGATCTGTGAATATTCACTGCTCTCCACATGCCCATAGTCCTCACCTGGAGAGCAGTGAGTATTCCAGCAGCTGTCCTCTGCTTGTAGGTAGCGCATGACATCATTGCCATGCTCTGCTTACAAGCATAAATCAGCTGCTGGCATTGGAACAGGAAGCTGCGAGGGAGCGCAGGAAAGTAAGTAGAATGGTTTATTTTCTATAATGTTTTTCTGATGGGGGTCATGCATACCAGGATAGGGATGTGGGGGCTATGTATACGAGGATAGGGATTTGGGGGCCATATATACCAGGATAGGGATGAGGGCGAAATGCATACCAGGATACGAATGAGCAGGCTATGCATACCAGAGTAGGGAAGAGGGGGCCATGTATTCCAGGATAGGGTGAGTGCCATGCATATCAGGATGGGTATGGTGGGGGTCATGCATACCAGGATAGGGATGAGAAGGTAATGCCTACCAGGATAGGGATGAGGAGGCCATGCATATCAGGATGGGGATGAGGAGCCATGTATACCAGGATAGGGATGAGGGGACTATGCATACCAGGATAGGGATGAGGGGACCATGCATACCAGGATGGGGATGAGGGGACCATGCATACCTGGATTGGGAAGATATATATACCAGGGTAGGGGATATTAGTGCAGAATTGACCACATTTTTTGCTTCAATTTATTTTTCTAATTTCCTCCTCTAAAACCTAGGACTGTATTATGGTCCGATGCGTCTTAAAAATATGGTAAATAAGCAAAATCAGGAACCAAGCTGAATTGAACTAGAATAACAGAACTGAGAAACAGCAGCCAAATAAAGACTACTAGCACAGATGTGTCCATGATTACTTTTACATTTCTGAAAATTTTGTTAACGATTCTAATTTATCATAATTAAAATTCAATAGAATATCACAATCTGCAAAACATAAAGGCATAACAAAACTCCCAAAAGAATATTGCAAAATCACGTTGACTATCTTGTAAGAATAATCTTAGAAGACTATATGAAGCCAAGTGGAGAGATGAGGAAGAAAACATCTGTAAATGAAGTGTTTCTCAACTCCAGTCCTCAAAGACCCACCAGCAGGTCATGTTTTCAGGATTTCCTTAGTATTGCGCAGGTGATGGAATTAATGCTTGAGCAGGTGATGAACTTATCACCTATGCAATACTAAGATATCATGAAAACTTGACCTTTTGGTGGGTTTTGAGGACTGGAGTTGAAAAATACTGCCCAAGATGCTCAGGATGATAAAAAAAGAGAGCACAGCTACCAGCAATATGTACAGTCAACAGTATTAAAGGGATTGACCACTACTTTTTTATTGATGACATATCCTTAGGCTGGGTCTTCAATATCTAGTTGATGGGGGTGCAACACCCGGCTCCCCCACGATCAGCTGTTACCCGCACTGTTGGTTGACGAAAGTCTTCGGATGCTGCCGGATCACAGTAGCCCCCTCATTCTATAGTGGTGGCAGCCTGGTACTATAGATCCCCCCTGTTCATTTGAATAAGGAATGGATCTGCTGTACCTAGCAGTGGCCACTATAGTCGTGATGTAGCATCTGAGAAGTTTGAGCTGGCACCAGTATCAGCTAACTAATGGGAGTGCCGAATGTCGCACTGATACTGACCGCCCATCCTAAGAACAGGCCATCAATAAAAAAGTAATGGCCAACCTTTATAATATTTCTTTATCTGCCTGGGAAATGTATTTAGGACTGGCACACTACTGATATGGGTTGGATGGCAATGTCAGTAGTGGAGCGAGGGGGAGCACATCTGTTCCAGGGGCTGTACTGCTGTAAGTGTTTCGGGAAGAAGGATCTTGTGCCTGCTTTAAAACACTTTGTGAGCATAACCCTATCCCTATGGCAGTGTTGATTCATTTTCCGTATTGACGTTACCATTTTCTGCTTAGAAAAATTGCTTTCCTATAAAGATCAAAGAGAGCAGTTTAAGGTTTTTCTGACCCATTTATTCACTCATCTGTTCAGATTCTCCTATAGCAGACTTCTATTATTCAGAGCTTTGGTATAGTTTGATTTTGCTGATCCGAGACTTACAGTAAATTTTACATTGATCAAAGAAGCTGTAGCACTTGACTATACAGTACATGGTGGATAATTAATTCCTGATTACATTTCCTCGAGTTACATAATTGCACATTAACATCTCTTTCAAGGAATAAAAAGATCTCATAAGCTATTATGCCAAAATGATATTCTTTAGTTTGCAATTTGCAGTAATTCCGCTTATTACACTTACTCAATGGTAATATGTCAGAAGAAGAGCAGAAGCAATATTAGTGTCAGATGTGATATATAATAATGAGATCTAAGTGCTAATACTAAGTATGTTACATGGTGATATTAATTGTATGTATTTATGGTTTAACTGCACTGCTCTAATGATTGTCTGTGGCTATATACAGTCATATGAAAAAGTTTGGGCACCCCTATTAATCTTAAGCTTAATGTTTTATAAAAATTGGTTTTTTTGCAACCGCTATTTCAGTTTCATATATCTAATAACTGTTGGACACAGTAATGTTTCTGCCTCGAAATGAGGTTTTTTGTACTAACAGAAAATGTGCAATCTGCATTCAAACAAAATTTGACAGGTGCATAAGTATGGGCACCCTTATCATTTTCTTGTTTTAAATACTCCTACCTACTTTTTACTGACTTACTAAAGCACTTTTTTGGTTTTGTAACCTCATTGAGCTTTGAACTTCATAGCTAGGTGTATGCAATCATGAGAAAAGCTACTTAAAGTGGCCACTTGCAAGTTGTTCTCCTGTTTGAATCTCCTCTGAAGAGTGGCATCATGGGCTCCTCAAAACAACTGTCAAATGATCTGAAAACAAAGATTATTCAACATAGTTGTTCAGGGGAAGGATACAAAAAGCTGTCTAAGAGATTTAACCTGTCAATTTCCACTGTGAGGAACATAGTAAGGAAATGGAAGAACACAGGTACAGTTCTTGTTAAGGCCAGAAGTGGCAGGCCAAGAAAAAAATCAGAAAGGCAGAGAAGAAGAATGGTGAGATTAGTCAAGGACAATTTTCAGACCACTTCCAGAGAGCTGCAGCATCAACTTGCTGCAGATTGTGTCACTGCGCATCGGTCAACTTTACAACGCACTTTGCACAAGGAGAAGCTGTATGGGAGAGTGATGCTAAAGAAGCTGTTTCTGCAAGCATGCCACAAACAGAGTCGGCTGAGGTATGCAAACGCACACTTGGAGAAGCCAATTTCTTTTTGGAAGAAGGTCCTGTGGACTGATGAAACCAAGATTTAGTTGTTTGGCAATACAAAAAGGCGTTATGCATGGCGGCAAAAAAACACAGTGCGTTGTATAGTTGACCGATGCACAGTGACACCATCTGCAGCAAGTTGATGCTGCAGCTCTCTGGAGGTGGTCTGAGGATTGTCCTTGACTGATCTCACCATTCTTCTTCTCTGCCTTTCTGATGTTTTTCTTGGCCTGCCACTTCTGGCCTTAACAAGAACTGTACCTGTGTTCTTCCATTTCCATACTATGTTCCTCACAGTGGAAATTGACAGGTTAAATCTCTGAGACAGCGTTTTGTATCCTTCCCCTGAACAACTATGTTGAATAATTTTTGTTTTCAGATCATTTGACAGTTGTTTTCAGGAGCCCATGATGCCACTCTTCAGAGGAGATTCAAACAGGAGAACAACTTGCAAGTGGCCACTTTAAGTAGCTTTTCTCATGATTGCATACACCTAGCTATGAAGTTCAAAGCTCAATGAGGTTACAAAACCAAAAAAAGTGCTTTAGTAAGTCAGTAAAATGTAGGTAGGAGTATTTAAAACAAGAAAACGATAAGGGTGCCCATACTTATGCACCTGTCAAATTTTGTTTGAATGCAGATTGCACATTTTCTGTTAGTACAATAAACCTCATTTCAAGGCAGAAACATTACTGTGCCCAACAGTTATTAGATATATGAAACTGAAATAGCTGTTGCAAAAAAAACAATTTTTATAAAACATTAAGCTTAAGATTAATAGGGGTGCCCAAACTTTTTCATATGACTGTATGTTGTGTGCCTTGGACATAATGTGGCTTGTCACTATAATTGCAAAATCTCTCCAATCCAACACTATACTTATTAAAGGGAATCTGTCATCACGTTTTTGCTATCCCATCTGAAAACAGCATAACCTAGAGATCCTGATTCCAATGATGTATCACTTACTGGGCTGATTGCTGAAGCTTTTTCTGCTGCAGATCTACCAGTTATCTGAATGCTGAGCTCTGTATAACCCCGCCCACAACACTGATTGGCTGCTTTCTGTGTACACTATCCATAGGCTGAAAGAAGCCAATCAACGGGGAGGGCGGAGTTATACAAATCTCATGAATATGGTGGACTACTTGGCAGCAGGTTTACTAGTCCTCAAGTCATAATCTCCTGCTAATAAAAGAGTGATTTTATAAAAAAAAAATACAGCCAGCAGCCCACTAAGTGATACATTACTGGAATCAGGGTCTTTATCTCTACATTATGCTGCTCTCAGATTAATGGCAAAAACCTAGTGACAAATTCCCTTTAACATATGACGTTCATTATATCTTATAACGAAGAGTTATGGTTGTAGTTATCTCATTGTTCATGAAACGCAGTTACATTGAATAAGCAGTGGAAAAATCCCCAAATCATCACTTTATCCTGATCTCGGTGTCATATGAAATTCCATTGGTAACAATATGCTATCTAGCACTACTATATGGCAGCATTGTGCTCTGTGGTTCTATTTTCTGGCTTTTACTGTGGGGACAATATTGTGATTGCACAATCACAGTTACTGTACTTCTAGAATAATTACAGGCGACAGCTATAATCATAGAGCATTGATTGTCTGGGAGAATACGTAGCTGACATGCAGTGTTACTGACACATTTTTGCTACATTTCCTTTAGTGATAAGCTAAAAAGAAACATGGCAATTATTTGCACCACTCAAGTAAAAACCAGAATTCTAGGTCTCGTCTTCTCATGACTGCACTGAACTGCTCATACACGGGGCAACACGATACAATGCTAGCATTATGTATCTTTAATGTTATGTAATCAGTCATGCGAATAAGTAACTGCCCCCCCAATAATACAATGCGTTATTACAGAATGTTATCATCACCCACACAGCCTTATCTGAGCCCTTCTTCAATTTTTTTGTTTTTCGTTATTTTTACTATTAGGCATCGGACTGAAGTCACTGAACATTTGGAATTCCTTAAAATATAGTAATTATCTTGCCCGACTTCTGAGATATTAGACCATGTGGCGCCCATGATCACAGGGGAGGACTGCGGTGCTCTTCTGAGCAGAACGTCCCCTTGGGCCCTCAGTTATTTTGCCTTGTTTATGAATAGCGCAATATACTATCTTCTGTCCTCTACGAAACGGCACCCGAGTGAGATGATGCGACATCACAGATCTTAGCAAATGACCTCACTCTTAAAGGCGCTGAAAACAGAATTATAAATACTGTTTATTCAAGATCGAATAGGAATGGCTGCTCATACATCAACATGACACCATGCGCAGTGTCCCAGGTAGTGTGTTCTGCCTGTCACATAAGTCACAGCAACGAGCTACAGCTCTGGAATAATAAAATGTAATGTAACATGGCGTGCGTATACACATGGACATTCATAGGAAAGTGAATAGATAATAAACAAATAACTAAATAGATCGATAAATAGATAGATAATAGGTAAAACAATAGATACAAAGATAAGTAGATAGATATGGAGCGCCCCCACCGTCGCAGGGCCGAGGGGTACCCGGTACCGGGCCTCTCTGTCTCGGTTCTGGGATTGTCATGGTGGCTAGACCCGGTCCGTGACCCTGCTAAGGGGCGTCCAGTAAAAGCTGAGAGTGATGATGTGTGGTGCAGGGTGCGGTGAATAACGAGGACACAGGGTTGCAGTCTCTTTACCTCTTTACTGAAGGCTTCAGGATCCTCAGTCCAGAGTATGGATAACAGGGCTGTCTGAGACCGGCCGGTCCGATGGCACCTCTAGAGCTCCCTTTGCAGGTGGAAATCTGTGCCTTCCTTCTAGCGCTTGTGTGTTGTAGTCCTTCCCTGCTGAGCACCACGGGATAGTCCTCACAACTGTTGTGTCTGTTTCTGATGTTCCCTCACAACTGATTTTGATGTTCTTCTCCATCCCCCAGATGATATGGCTAGGACGCACCCGTATGACGGGTAGGCTCGGAGCTCTTCCGGGACCCTAGAGTCGCCCCTCTCCCACTGTTGCCCCCTATGTCTGCTTAGGTGATTTAGGTGAGACAGCCCGCCTATAACTGACTGTCCTGCTGTTGGTTTGAAGTAAGGCTTGGAGCCAGTACTTCCTCGGCGTTTCCGGCCACCGGCTACGCGCCTCAGTAGGATGTTGCCTCGATCTTACAGCACGACTCCTACTGGTGTTTTCTCCTTGTTGCGTTGATCTCGTTTCTCACTCTTCACAATAAACCTCGCTTCTTGTCCTTTCTTGGGGTACCACCGCAATGAAGTGCAGGCGCGGTCCCGTAACGTTCTTTCTGTTCGCTAGGCCTCTGTCAGGATCCCACCCCTGACAGGGACCCCCCTGAATCTTCCCCTGCAGCACCCTCTGCCACAGGATGTTGCCTGGTTCCAACCCAGTCAGCTTCTGACTAACTTCCTATCTAACCCCCAGTTTTACCAGATTGTGAGGAGTGGCCTAATACATAGCACCCTTAGCTCCCCCTGGAGGCCAGACTGTGAAGTGTATTGGTGTCTGTGATACCTGGTCAGGTGAACTCCTTCAGTGCCATCAGACGTACCATAGTCCCCCTTAGTGGCGGAGCAACAGTACTGCAACGACCAGGACTCTGGGGCGCTGCAGATATATGCATAGATTTAAAAAAAAGAGATAAGATAGATAATAGATAGATAAATACATACAGCCATGAAAAAAGTACACCCTCTTTGAATTCCATGGTTTTACATATCGGGTCATAATAAATAATATCTGGTCCTTAGAAGGTCTTAAAACTAGGTGAATACAACTTCAAAAAACCAAAAGAGAAATTACATCAGTCCTTATATATAAAACCATAGCATTCAAAGAAGTTGTACATAGTTTTTCATGAGTAAATTGTAGAAAAGCTCTGTTCAGTGGCGTAACTAGAGTCTGATAGGTCCAAGTGCGTGTTGGTCAGCTGTATTAGCATACTAAATCCTATACAGACATACGTGTTGCCTCTTCCCCACATAATGTAATACTGTCTCCATCCTGTATTATTATCAACTTTCCTAGGCCCTTTCCTGGCATAATGTCCTCTACCCTGTGCCCCTTCTGGGAATAATGTCCCTCATCTTGTGCCCCTTCTGGGAATAATGTCCCTCATCTTGTGCCCCTTCTAGGAATAATGTCCCTCATATTGTGCCCCTTCTAGGAATAATGTCCCTCATTTTGTGCCCCTTCTAGGAATAATGTCCCTCATCTTGTGCCCCTTCTAGGAATAATGTCCCTCATCCTGTGCAACTTCCAGTAATAATGTCCCCCATCCTGTGCAACTTCCAGTAATAATGTTCCCCATCCTGTGCAACTTCCAGTAATAATGTTCCCCATCCTGTGCAACTTCCAGTAATAATGTCCCCCATCCTGTGCAACTTCCAGTAATAATGGGAGGGAGATGACATCAACATGCTTGCTATGGACGGTGCATGACATCACTGATATGTGCTGACTGTGACAGGCATGCCAATGTCAGCCGAAGGTTTCAGATTGTCCGACGATGTGTATTGCAGTGCAGAGACCCAGCAAGTCTCTGCACCTCAATACATTTCAACTGGATGTACGTACTCGGACGCACATCCTCCTGAAATAGGCGCTGATGTTGTGATCTCAAATTTTGGCATCTTAATCTGATTCTTTGTATCTTGCTAACAGAGCGCTGTCTTTTTCGTGGTATGTATGTGACGAGGTCATTGGTTGAGTTTGTAGAGGCTTTGCACTAGTCAATGTTGCTTAAACTTCTCTACTTCCCATAGTTTTACTGCAATTGCTATGCAAAAAAAAAACCTGACTTCTTACCAAAATAAAGCAAGTGTGAGCAGTTGCAAGCTGCTATGACTGCATAGTATGCAAACAGAAGAATGCAACAGCATCTGTAAGCACCAAGATTTACCCAAACTTTTAATATGTGGTAAGAAATTTAGACTATTAGCGCTTTAATAAATATATGAAGTTATAGAAAATGAAGGTACTTAGTGCACAACATGTCCAATTAATTTTGATAAATATTAGATGTAGAGTCCTACCAGAAAAAGGTATGCCTTGTCATGGCTGGTGGGCTCGCATGAATTGGCAAAAATATGTGCTAAGTACCTTCATTTTATAAGTATATTCTATATAGCAGGAATGCAGTTTAAATTTCATATATTCAATGTTTGCATATCTCTTAGCATTTACAGAGGCTGCCGTCTTCTTTTGTTTGCATTTGCTGTGCAGTTGTCATCTATGCGGCTTATACAGAAGCACATTAAACCTTGCTTGCAGCTTGCTGTGCAGTTCTCGGAAGTGTGACACCAATCTCAGCATGTACATTCATCCTTATGCTGGTGTTTATTCAGATTCCCTTTGTATAATATTGTTTATAGATATGCCATAAACGATGATGCGAGTCCCACTGCAGGAACAAACATCTATCTTGAGAACATGGCCACCTCTTTCATAGAATGGTTTGGAATGAATTGATGTAGGACCTATAAAACCTGTTTAAAGAAATAACTTTTTTTCATCCAATATTAAAAAAAAAAATGTTATAATAGGGAATGGCAATGAGACAGAAATGAAATGATCTTTTGAAATTTGAATTTGATGACTTTGCTAAATTTTTCCTAAAAAATTATATTTGCATCTAATAAATTTGAGCAAATTTCAATACTGGAAAACTTGTAATTGCTCAGAAAATACACATGGGGAGAGCGAGAGAGTGAGGGAGAGAGAGAAAGAGGAAATAACCTTCCTGACCGTAAGAGCTTACACTCAACAGAACAGAGAGAAAGAAAAACATTAGTTTGGGGAATGGTGCTGGACAAGTTTTTGTTGCAACCACAAATTTTATTTTAAAGTGTTTGAATTTGGGTGAAACCATGACTTTCAGGAAATTGGAATCAAACTAGATTCCTTGTGGATCGTTCTGCTTTTCTCTATATTAAGGTGATTAGTAGACATACATAAAATAAGTAAGAAGTAGAACATTTCATGATGTACAGTCTGATCTACTCTTCAGATACTAAAAATCTAAGAAGTCTCAATGACACTGTACCCATCTTTGTACCCCATCCTTTGTGCTTGATAAAAACAGTGAAATTTGGGTGAAGTCTAACTGGCCAACCAAGGCTTTTTCTCGATGATAATGTTATACACCTGTCCGGGGTGTCCCGGCTTCGCTCCCTTCTTCCAGATCCTCTGCCCTCTATGTCAGGGTTTTTCAGGTTGCGTGGCATAAATCCTTGACATAATCTCTCTAGACCTATTTAAGGCTCAATGACACACACTTGTGTCTTGAGATTGAGTTTCTAGACTTCTATGTTTGGTGTACGCCACCATCTGTGCCTTTATAATTTATGTTATTTTGCTTTTGCTTATCGCTATCTTATTCTGCAGCGCTTTACAGACCTTATTATCGTCCCCATTGGGATATTCCCTAGCAGTATGTCATTGGAGTGGAAACTATAGAACCTGGAGGAAACCCATGCAAACATGGGGAGAACATACAAATTCCTTGCAGATGTTGTCCTTGATGGCATTTGAGCCCAGGACCTCAGAACTGCAAGGCTGCAGTGCTAAACACTGAGCCACCGTGCTGCCCTAGTAAGTGGTACTGACTTCCATCCCTGCTGGGTTACACTTCATCTGTAATGTGTCTCACTGTCTTCACTGTGCACTTGCCTTTGAGGTTGCTGTGTAAGGGGTCACAGAAATTGTTTAACGCCCCAAACACGTCCCGGATCTACATGTCCTATTTTGTAAATAATGTCATGTACCTTATGCTGCTATATGTGTATTATAGTTCAGGGAAAGCATAGTAATTTAGTAAGTCCACTAGATGGGGACACATTAGTATACAAGGTAGAGTAAATAGTTAACATAGGAGGGGCCAACTGTGTGTAAGCCAGCAAGTTCCCGACATTTTAGTCCAGTAGGACCAGGGAGCCCAGACAGTCCGGTAGGGCCTGGGAGCCAGGACAGGGTGGGTGGACCCCATAACGTTAAATCAACTCGTTAACGTTAAACCAACTCGTCCAGGGCTTAAGAGTAGTGGAACACTGGAAAAGAGAAGGAATGCAGGACAGCTACATCAGGAAGACCGTCAGCAACGCAGGCAGACGCCTGAGTGTCTGGGACGAAACAGACCGGGAACTCCTAAAGCTGGTCAGACTGGTCAGATGGATAGCTGCAGCGCTGGGAAGTAGGGTATGACCCGGCAGCATTCCTATGGAGGCAAGGGATAGCACAGGGACAGAGAGTGTCAAACTGTATGAAGAACTGTGTGCTGTACCTAACTGTGAACTGGACGAGCTGTGTCAAGTGTTGAGTAAAGTTAACTGCTTGAAGTTGGACCTGGACTCTGCCTGTCTTTGTCAAGTAACTGAAGCAAGGAACCCTCGCCATCTCAGGGAGGACCCTGAGGGCCAGTTAAGAGAGTCAGAGGGACTTTGTGTGCATGTGGCAGGTGGCCAGGGTGCGCCTAAGCACTAACATTGTGGGCCACGACTACGGCCCTGGCCCCTCTCACAGCTGCATCAACACCCGGGGTCCACGTGTCATCCCCGAACCTTGGGCTTAGAGGATCCACTTACTTCGGTGAACCTTGACAAATGGGATCTGACTTTGATACTAGATCTACTACAAGATCAATTGATACTACAGTCTATCAATTATAGATCTATCAGATCTTACTGTTGAAATTATCCAAGAAGATAACTACAAAGATTACAAGGAAATTAAAGTTTGTCATGCACATGACCTATATATAATGATTAACTTTTGGTGGATCCAAGGATCTCCAGCATGAAAAGTGGAGAACAGTGTGTTTGAATGAATACAGTCTTATTACTTGCATTTATTACGTTATTATTTTGTTATTTATAGCTGGTATCGTATCTCTTTTTACTCTTTAATACTATCCAATCTGACTTTGATCTGGATATGCTCTCATGACTTTCGCAGCATCTTTCTTTAATCCATGAACAAAAAAATCTAAAAAGCTTCTTATCTCTTGACTTGCAGCATAATAATGTCTTTAAAATGTATGTAAAACTGGCAATTTTTGACGTGAAGAATTTGCTGATGCGTGTCTTATCCTAAAAGTAACTGATTCGTACATATCAAGTAAAAGTAGCACTTATCTGCATATTTCAAATAGTCTGGAGCCTGATTACATTTTACTAAACTCATCCAGCTGCGGTGTCTATTTAAAGTCTATTGCTATGAGCTTCACAGTTAACATCATTTTAGGAGCAAAGTCATTTTTTAAATTAAGACGAGATGTGTGTTAATCATGGAATTAGCACCATAAATATTTATAAAGTTAAGCTAAAGGGGATAAATCAACTACAGATTTTTAGAATTTTTCTAGTAAAAAATTGGTGAATGTTATCATCAAAGCTTGGAGTAGAAAAAGTAATCCAATGGCCCTGAAATAAAATTGGATGGGGTCCAACCAAAAGGGAAGCCATGATTGATAGATACGATTTCCATGTTATGGAAATTTTTGTTGTAAATTTCTTTTACTGATTTATCTGTAAAGAAGAATTTTCCTTATTTCTAATTAAACAAATCCCTATGATGATTTTAAATGGGATATACAGTGTTGTAGTATACAGTGTTGTAAATGACTTAGCCTGAGAAAATAACTTGTAATTCATAAGAAAATGAGGCTCTGATACACCCTTCACTTGGCCAAAAGTCTGGTACGCCATTACTCCACCTCATTTGCCTATTGGAGGCCTTCCCCCACTTCTGATTGAAAGTGCTAACTCCCCAGAATTAGCATTGGTTGAATGCTGCCGACATATGTGAGAGTGTGTGATTTCCCAGATGTGTTCGATGGGAGACAAGTCTGGAGATGCTGCATTCAACTGTAGCAAGTCCAGATCAAGCAGACTGCTCACTGTAGCAGGAGCAACATGAGGCTTTGTGTTGTCGTGTTGAAAATCAGTTCTTTGGACACATTTGAAAAATGGCCATACCACTGGTTCCATGATTATTTCATTGTACTGCAAATTAAATTGGACATCATGCACGAAATCTAAAACATCAAATAGTGTCTACAAAAACCATCAAAAGAGGCATGCCTAACATTGATCTACAAGTCAGATATTTAGCAACAAGTGCTTCATTGACCTCACTCGCACCACTGTAAGGGTATGTGTCCACAGTCCGGAATGCCAGCGCTTCGGACGCAGCGGATACCCCGCTCCGCCCAAAGCGCTGCCCCCTTTTGTTCGTGCGGTGATTCCGCCTGTGTTCATTGAACACAGGCGGAATCACCGCATCCTATACATAGACTGTGTTATTTATCTTGCGGGGACTAAGCATCTCCGCAAGATAAGTAGACATTCTGCAGTCTAGAAAGACGCGCCACATGTCTGGTTACACAGGTCTGCCACCTGCGTGTTTTCATAAAATCCCCTCCACTATGCTGTAACATCTCGATGCTGCGGATTGGATGCTGCGACTGTATGCAGCATCCAATCCTCAGCAAATACTGAAGGAATACGCCCTGTGGAAACATACCCTAGAAGTCCATCATGGTGCAAAGCAAGAAGGGACTGAAGGTTGTAATGGACATCTGTCCTCTTCATTGGTTAGTCCCACTTTTGCAATGATTGCTGAAGATTGGTCTAGAAACCACATGGACAATGCCACAAAAAAGCTTCCATGTGGCTGGATCATTCTAGTCTTCATGTAAAGAGAAGGGTGGGTCAACTTAGTAATCTGGGAAAACAGGCTCAATCAATCCAGGGAACCTCGCATGAACCAACCGACCAGAGAAGCTCCAAAAGCAGCATACAACAGATAGAAAAGTCAAGCGTCGAAAGCTTTGCCCTAAGCCTAAAAAAATCATTTACAACTCCATATGGTAACAGTAGAGTAGTGGACGTATGCATTTCAGCAAGTATCCTTATTCATGGTATTCTAAAGTGTCCCAGGAGCCATTTTTAATAACAATAATGCCAAGCTGTATGTTGCTAGTGTTATTGTGAACAGTCTGCATGAACCTAAAGGTAGTTCCCTCTGCACCTCTCCACAGGCTCTGTGCTTCTTTGGTGCAACTTCCCACTGAGTTGCCAGCAAATTCAGAGACAAATCGTTTCCAAGGCACCAGAGAGATGATTCTATTCCTTTATTCATCCAAAATGCATCATAAAAGCTTTAATGGTGCATTTTGGATGAATAAAGGAATACAATTATCTCTCTGGTGCCTTGGAAATGATTTGTCTCTGTGCCTGCATGACCTAAAAGTGCTACCATGTCCTGCAGCATCTCCGGACTTGTTTGTTTCCCATTGAGCACATATGGGACAACATTGGTGGGCAAATGCAAAAGGAAGCTGCCAGCAGCAGTTTTTGATGATTAGATGCCCAAGTACATTCAGTGTGGCAGAACATTCCTCAGACAACCATTAATGACCTTATTGTTGGCAGATAAGGTGTGTAAGTGTATACATTTCTGCACATGGCGCTCATACTCAGTACTGAATAAATCTAAATATTTTGAAAATATTGTTTCTAATTTTTTTCATAATTTCCATATCATTTATACTTCAGTCTTGTGATTTCCATGATTTCATGACTTTTCCTTCTTGGTGTTGCAATTTCAATGTTAAGGAGTCTATATATATGAGGATATACTCTATATGCTGTAGAATGTAAGTCCGCAAGGACAGGGTCCTCTCCCCTCTGTACCAGTCTGTCATTGTAAATTTGTTTACTGTAAATGTTATCTATAACCCTGTACGTAACCCCTTTCTCATGTACCGCACCATGGAATTAATGGTGCTATATAAATAAATAATAATAATAATATGCTGTGACAGGGTCACTGGTGAAGTGATGGAGGGGAGATACGTGTCACTGTGCATGAGGGCATCAATGTGTGCCTGGAGAGAGAGCACTCCAGGAAGGTGTGTGCTAAATCTGAACTATGGACATTGCTACCTGGACATTGCTGATCCCCGCTAGGAAAAGAACTGTGTTTCTTTTTTTGTTTCTTCATTTTGCTGTTTTTGCCCACAGGGCTGTACTTACTTTCACAAGCTTGGTTTATGCTGTCTTCAATAAACCAAGCATTTTCTTAATGAGACAGTGTTCCGGAAATACCTTTGTGTCTAGAGAGTGAGACGCTCTTCCACAATGCATAAAAATATAATTATACATATACCGCATAGAACGATACACACGTGGTCAAAATTGTTGGTACCCCTCATTTAATTACATAAAAACCCACAATGGTCGCAGAAATAACTTGATTCTGACAAAAGTAATAAATTAAAAATCTATGAAAATGAACAAATGAAAGTCTGACATTGCTTTTCAACCATGCTTCCACAGAATTTCTAAAAAAAATAAAACTCATGAAATAGGCCTGGACAGAAATGATGGTACCCCTGAAAATAATGTGACAAAAGGAACATGTTAAATCAAGATGTGTCCACTAAGTAGCATCACAGGTGTCTACAATCTTGGAATCAGTGAGTGGGCCTGTATATAGGGCTACAGATACTCACTGTGCTGTTTGGTGACATGGTGTGTATCACACTCAACATGGACCAGAGGAAAGAAGGAAAGCGTTGTCTCAGGGGATTAGAAAGAAAATTATAGACAAACATGTTAAAGGTAAAAGTTATAAGACCATCTCCAAGCAGCTTGATGTTCCTGTGACTACAGTTGCAAATATTATTCAGAAATTTAAGATCCATGGGACTGGAGCCAACCTCCCTGGAGGTGGCAGCAGGAGGAAAATTGATGACAAATCAGAGAGCCGGATAATACCAATGGCTTCGAAAGAGCCCAGAAAAACTTCTAAACAGATTAAAGGTGAACTTCAAGCTCAAGGACCATAAGTGTCAGATTGCACCATCCGTCGTTGAATAAGCCAAAGTGGACTTCATGGGAGACGATCAAGGAGGACATCATTGTTGAAAAAAAATCATAAAAAAGCTAGACTTGAATTTGCCAAACTACATGTTGACAAGCCACAAAGCTTCTGGGAGAATGTCCTATGGACAGATGAGACAAAAATTGAATTTTTTGGCAAGACGCATCAGCTCTATGTTTACAGATGGAAAAATGAAGCATATGAAGAAAAGAACACTGTCCCTACTGTGAAACATGGCGGAGGCTCTATTCTGACTCTTCAAGGCAGTATGAGTCTTTAAATCCTTAGACATCAATCCGTTAGATAACTGTATGATTGTTGTACTCATATGCGATGCGTCCTCAGATATTACAAGTCAGTGTGGCTGAGTTGGAACTAAGAGTCCAGGAGAAACAGAGTTGATTTTCTCTGAAATCTTGTATTTAAGCACAATACAGCAGGTGGAAAGAGTAATCCAAACAGAGAAGTACACATGTGCATCCAAAAATGGCTACAGCAAACTGATAATGAGAAAGAAGGGAGGAGCAAAGGCTAACATCATCAGCTACAGGAGAGAAAAAGGGACAAACTTCAAGGGGAAGGGCTTCTGCCTAGTAACAGCAGAATGCAATGCATAACAGAGAATACATAACAAGTTGTTTCCATTCATGGAACACAACAGGCTCTGTTATGTTCTGGGTCTGCCTTGCTGCATCTGGCACAGGGTGTCTAGAATCTGTGCAGGGTACAGTGAAATTTCAAGACTATCAAGGGATTCTAGAGAGAAATGTGCTGCACAGTGTCAGAAAGCTTGGTCTCAGTCGCAGGTCATGGGTCTTGCAATAGAATAATGACCCAAAACACACAGCTAAAAACACCCAAGAATGGCTAAGAGGCAAACATTGGACTACTCTGGAGTGGCCTTCTATGAGCCCTGACCTATTGAGCATCTTTGGAAAGAGCTGAAGCATGCCATCTGGAAAAGGCAACCTTCAAACACGAGACAAGTGGAGCAGTTTCCTCTTGAGGAGTGGCCCAAAATACCTGTCCAGAGGTGCAGAAGTCTCATTGACAGATACAGGAATCGTTTGATTACAGTGATTGCCTCAAAAGGTTGTGCAACAAAATATTAAGTTATGGG
The DNA here is from genome assembly GCF_051348905.1 of Ranitomeya variabilis. Classification (NCBI taxonomy): domain Eukaryota; kingdom Metazoa; phylum Chordata; class Amphibia; order Anura; family Dendrobatidae; genus Ranitomeya; species Ranitomeya variabilis. The sequence continues at coordinate 1,059,437,353 of NC_135232.1, read as the reverse complement.
TACCATCATTTCTGTCCAGGCCTATTTCATGAGTTTTATTTTATTTTTTTAATTCTGTGGAAGCATGGTTGAAAAGCAATGTGTGACTTTAATTTGTTCATTTTCATAGATTTTTTTATTTATTAATACTTTTGTCAGATTTAAGTTATTTCTGTGACCATTGTGGGTTTTTCTGTCATTAAACGAGGGGTATCAATAATTTTGACCACGTGTGTAAATACAGATGCACACTGTGTATGGATAGATTGCAAAATGGCTTCAGAATGTCAATTATCTTTTCATCTAGATTGAAATGGTTGCTTAAGAAAGTTATGAGAGTATAGTACAGTATGCATGGTATGCCAGCCATACCGATTTGTGCAGTAATAAAATTTTTGCAGATGCATTCTTTGGTTTGTATATAATGCATTTATAGCAGCTTGAACCTGCTCACAATTGGCTTATTCTGTTAAGTCAGTCTTTGCTTTTTGTATATAGGAATAGATAGGACTTGAACCTGCAATTATGGAGTCCACTCGATATACCCAACATGTTTTTCATCTACAGGGTCAAGGTTATTTGGTCATTATATTATAAAAAGTGAAGGTATTTTTAGGAAAAATTATTATAGTGAGTTTTAACATTTAAGAGTCATAAATTTACATGTAACAATAAATATTGATTTCTTCATCATTTCGATAGTTTGTCTTCTCTCTTGCTGCCACTGCTAACAAATAGCAGATTCCTGTGTACATAAAAAGATATGATCACAAGAGACCACAAGAGGAAGTCAGCAAAAAAGAAAGTGCAGTATCTACTGTATATGTTAACCTCCCCTCTCCCTGTTCCCCCAAAAAGACCTTATAAGGGGCAAGATGTATAAAATTTAAATATTTATAAAAGTAGCAAAAAAAAAAAAAGAAATAAGAATTGATAAATAAAAAAAGAAAAAACAAAAACTAAAATTAAGAGCCACTGACAGTCTAAATAGCTGTTTCTAGCTCGATCCACAATGAAAAAATAAGTCCAGTATCTAAAATTTACTTCTTAGGATAGTGGAACTCAATTTAAATTATTTTAAGTGGTCCTTTGTAGTGATAAAAAGAAATTAAAACAAACATGTGAAAAATAGACACATATTTCTCTTTTTCTTTACATTTACCCCTGATGTCAGCTGTAACAATGCTACTATCTGAGGTAGCACAGGAACCATTTCTATTTAAAGTCCGGCTAGTTTATTTCAGTCCTAAGCCATATCACAGGAAACTCAAATACAGCCCTTGTCTGGAATAAAGTAAAACAAAAAACATGTCCATACAATAGTGCTGTATAGCCCGCCGGGCTTAGAGTCCAGCTTCTACACACCTCTATACACACAGCCATGTATGACACAAACAGGTCTTGTTTTACTAGTGAACCACACCCACGGCTGGAGATATGGTAAGCAGCTGTTCAGCTGCTCATAATCAACTTGTAATGGCTAGTGATGAGCGAGTATGCTCGTTACTATAGTTTCTCCGAGCATGCTTGGGTGGTCTCTGAGTATTTCAGCGTGCTCAGAGATTTAGTTTATGTTGAGGCAGCTACATGATTTGCGGCTGCTAGACAGCTTGAATACATGTGGGGATTGCCTAATAAACAGGCAATCCCCAAATGTATTTAAGCTGTCTAACAGCCGCAAATCATGCAGCTGCATCAACAAATCATGTTACTTGGAGAAACTCGAGTAAGGGGCATACTTGCTCATCACTAGTAATGGCCTTACTAGTGATGAGCACTAGTACTACATGTACTAAAGCATAACTCCAAATTCATCCTCCATCCAATATGTGTCTAACAGATACCTTACATACCTCCCCCCTCTGTCTAAAGCCATGGGCTTTGCACCCTCTACCACTAGACATGGGATTCTCGAGAGGTCATCGGCATTACCATGCAACTCCTGGCTTTATGTTCTATATGGAAGCAAAAATCCTGCAGGGCTAGAAACCAGAGGAAAAAAAAGCATTTTCGCCTTTTTCTTCCTCATCCAGCTGAGTGGGCCATGGTCTAACACTAATTTAAATTCTTGCCCTAATAAATAGTATTGCCCACTTTACTGCCAGGCATTTCTTTTTTACAATAGAATAAGTTTTCTAACATGCCAACAGTATCCTACTCAGGTACAGGACAGGATGCTACTCTCTGTGTATCTCCTGAGAGGGAACAGCTTCTTATCCGACTTCTGAGGCTTCCATTTGGAGTACAAATTCCTTCTTAAAGTTGCAGGTACTCAAGGCTGGCTGCTTACACATATCTACTTTCAGTTCTTAAAAGGCCGTCTCCACCTCCAAAGTCCATTTGGCCATAACTGATTTTGTCCTGTTAAGGAAGTCAGTCAGGGGTGGGGCTACCATGGCAAAGTTTGGAATGAACCTCCTATAGTACCCCACGATTCCCAGAAAGGCCCTAACTTGTTGTTTTGAGAGTAGTTTCGACCACTTCTGGGTTGCATCCACATTATTGACTTGATCTGTTTTTGAGTTTTGTCCACCCCCAGATGGCCACTTAAGACATGTGAATGGGCTATGTCCAATACTCATAGGATCCTGGTACCAAGAATTGTTCCATTATACACTCCCTCACCATAGTAACATGGTACAATAAGTTCACATTCAACATGAAATAGGGAAACTTGATGTCAGCCCCCCGAATCCTGTGCTATGCCGTATACAATGGTAACCCAATTGAATGCTTCTTTTAGATTTAGGTCACAATGTTGGGCAGACCCAAAATTTTCTCTGGTCACTCCTATCTCAGGAATGTCGGTCTTCTGGGATACTACCTCATCATTTCAATCCATCACACAGAAGGGAGGATGGATGGGTTCACATTTTTGGCCAAATTTTATGCTAAGCATCTCATATGTTTTTTCATAGATTTCACAAGCCATTATGCTATTCACATTTCATGTATTACACATTTCCTTGCTTTAGTACAGTGAAATTGAGTGCAGCCATTTATCTATTTGCTATGTAAGTTGTTTTGGTTATGCACCAGTTCAGACTAGTTCTCTGTTCAGTCAGTTTACCATTACTTGCTATGTACTATTTTTTCTGACTTGAACACCTCGCCCTTCACCATGCTGTGATTTTAATTACATCCAAACACATTTGGCTCTGACCTTCCTATAAATGCAGGCTTTACCATGATATAAGCCAGAGGTAAGTGTTCACACTAGGTAGTCAGGTCAGGGAACCATCCAATCCATGAGATTACCATGACGTTGGTGGATGGGCTCACATTTTTTGGCCAAATTTTGTGCTAAGCATCTCATGTGTTTTTTCATAGATTTCACAAGCCATTATGCTATTCACATTTCATGTATTACACATTCCCTTGCTTTAGTACAATTGAGTGCAGCCATTTATCTCTTTGCTACAGAAGGGAAATCCTTCTGCTTCTGGGGTTGGTGAGACTTATTTAGGGCCAACAAATCCCTTACCTGAGCAATCATGGTCTCCCTCATAAGTCCCTAAACAACACAAAGTCCCAGCCTATAATAATTGGGTTCCTGGACCATGCTGACTTCATGGGACTCAGAACCTCAGGCTTTATCAATGACCACTCTGGTCACCGGATAGTCCCCGTGAATGCAGCAGACGCCCACCTTCCTAGGGAAGAATTGGAGAGGGAGTATGACCCTCACGAGGGTTACCAAACTCCTTGAGCCTTGAGGCTAGTAGTTCAGTCATTTGCAGACCAATCACTTTTACAGGATAAGCTTGGGGTCGCTCGCCGGACGGACAGTCCACGCTGCAAGCTGGAAATGTGTGGTATGAACACGTCCCATGCTACAATCCATTTGCTTAGCTGGTTAGCCCGCCTGGCTTAGAGTCAAGTTTCTTAGTTGTTTATCAAAGGCACTCAATGCAGGAGATCTGCATTCCTTCATGCACACTGTAAGGCTGGCATCTCTGCATTCTGCCTCCCTTCCCCAGCAGATATGCCAACTCACTCAGTGCCGTGGTCCCGCACTCCCTCCTCTGTCTCCTGCTGTTTCTGTTTTCTGCTCAGGGTCTGCACGCTGCTCGCAGATCCCTGGAAAATGTGCTTACGGCATGCAAACATGGACCTGACCTATTACTGGGCCAATGCGCGCCATCCTAAAGTGTCCCCAGCCAATAGCTGGGAGATATGTATTTGAGGCACCTCCACATGATGGGAGGTGCCTGTGCAATGTTGTTAGCCTGTTTACTTAACAAACTTGCTAGTTGTCAGCTCCAAGTGCTCGTATTCCAGTATTCCTGCCTGTCTATAAGCTGTGCTCAACTGCCTACCTGTCTATCAGCCGTATTCACCTGCCTGCCTGTATATCTGCCATTCCTGCCTGTATATCAACAGTACCCGCCTGCCTGTATACCAGTCATGCCAGAAAGTAGGAGCCTGCTTGTCACGCTCATCCAGGCTCTCCTAGGATCACGGCACAGTGATTTCAGTTGATACAAACAAGTATCATTTTACCAAGTGAACCACACCCGGGGTGGAGATATGGTGAGCAGCTATTCAGCTGCTCATAATTAACCTGGCTGATTAACCCCTTTTAGTCCTATATGTACTAAAGTATTACTCCAGGTATATCTTCCATCCATTATGTGTATAACAGTCCTAATGAATCAGAAACATCATTTGCTAAATGTTTTCAAGAAAAGGGAGTCCCAATATTCAATTAAAAATGACAATGACATGATTTCCTATTTTGTAAACATTCATTTTACAAACACAACACAAAAAATTGGACCTAATTACAAGAATTATAAAATCTTTGTTGCTAGAAGCTAAAGATTAGGCGTCCCCAAAAAAATGACATTGGTAGATAATGGGTTAAGGGAAATTAACAGCAAATGTTTCAAAATGAGTATCATATTCTGGATAATGCCACTTCCTACTTTCCTGATATTAAAATGATATAAAGTCAGATTGCAGAATGCAATGTAATATTAACGTGCTCTTGGTTTTATAGAAACCATGATCTAGGATACGAACAAATCAACACGAGTTTTGTCCACTATTCCTGATGTACTGGCCCCTGTGCGGAGTGTGGGAAATGATAAACGAGACCTGTCTTCAGAACAATGTCTTAGGAAGCGTCTATGAGTGATAGTGAAATTATCACTAATGTTTCCCATATAACTCATCTGTCAAGTCTGGATCACAACCATTTACCAGATGACTTTGTTTCCAAGCTAAAGTCATACATTATATTAATGTCTAGCTGACTACTTGTGACTTTTTTGCTCTCTATAGAGATAAGGAAATTTGAAGAAGGAAATTTTTCTTTAAATGTATTTTTCTTAACCTCACCATCAACTGTTTCTATATACTTTTATGATTAATTTTGGTGAGTACCTTGTAATAAATCATTACATATTATGCAAATGTTCGGTAAATTGAAATCAAATCTAAAGCCTTTTGACCCCAATTCTCTGATGCTGCTTCTACGCACGGCAGTAACCCATCATACACACATTTCAGAACACAGCGCATTTCGCACTTATTATGCAACTTCATAAAAGCAAATTGCTAAGAGTTTTGTGCTGAGGAGGGAAAAATCAATGAATTCGATTGAACAGTGAATGAGGGTGTGAAATAGATATTCATTTTACACAGCAATATCAATTAAATTGCATTATCAGGGTTATCTGTCTTCTTGAATTATTTGAATAGGGTTGCCATTTAGCACTCATATCTTTCTATCTAGATAAAGAGTGGCTGCAGAGATTTTCCTGCAGAGGGAACATAGCATGTCCCGCTATGTAAAGTTTCATTAACCCTGCAGTGACAATGCAAGAAATTAAGAGGTTCTCTGGTCTTATGATATTGATGACCTATCATATTCTATTGGTGGAGTTAATTTCAGCAGTGGCCTGATGTAAACATTTAAGCATTCAATTGTAGTGGTTGTAGCCAGGTCCTGCAGATAGCTCCTATGGATAGGTCATCAATATCATATGACCAGGATAAATGATTTAAACACTTGCTGTTTGTACCCCTACAGTTAATTGCTGGGGATTTAAAGACAGCTAAACCTTGTGATCAGCTTAACCCCAGCAGACCAAAGCTTGGTCAACTTCAAAGAGAAATAACTAAAATGTTTGTTAAAGAGGTAATGTTCTTCAGCCTTTACATTCTAAATAATTGAGATATAGATTTACTGTAGCTATTCTGCAGAGTGAAAACTAGTTATTTTAGGAAATAGATCAATGGCTGCACTCAAAATTTACTTGTGCTAAAGCAAGGAAATGTGCGATACATGAAATGTGAATAGCATAATGGCTTGTGAAATTTATAAAAAACACATGAGATTCTTAGCACAAGATTTGGCCAAAAGTTGTGAGCCCATCCACCAAACGTCATATTATATTTATTTACTATGTACTATTTTTTCTGACTTGAACGCCCCGCCCTTCACCATGCTGTGATTTTAATTACATCCAAACACAGTTGGTTCTGAGCTTCCTATATAAGCAGGCTTTACCATGTTATTAGCCATAGGTAAGTGTTCACACTAGGCAGTCAGCTCAGGCACCCATCCGATCTGAGATTACCTTGACGTTTGGTGGATGGGCTCACAACTTTTGGCCAAATCTTGTGCTAAGAATCTCATGTGTTTTTTCATAAATTTCACAAGCCATTATGCTATTCACAATTCATGTATCGCACATTTCCTTGCTTTAGCACAAGTAAATTTTGAGTGCAACCATTGATCTATTTGCTATATGACTTTTTTGGGTCATGCACCAGTTCAGACTAGATTGCTGTTCAATCAGTTTTCATATATTTATTAGTTATTTTAGGAAAACAGACTCTGATTTAAATACATTCTCTGTATGGCACGTAAAGAATATAAACTCGTAGAGGAAGTGTAACCAGCTCACCTGGACGGCTCGAGGCGTGCAGGAGCAGGGAAACTGTGTGACCCCCACTTAGATAGCCAAAGCTCTAGGCTTTGAGAAAGAAAGCCAGAGAGCATTGGAAACGCATTGCTCTTGATCACACTATGAATTCAAATAATCATTTTTAAATAAACTTGGAATTTTTATGGAGCTGGAATTTTCAACTTTTTTGCTTCACTTAAACAATATACCCTACGATTAGAAGATTGAAGATGTTTTAGGGTGTTGTCCAATTTATAATAAAATTTCCTAAAATGACATGTTATGTTGTGCTATATAAAAATGATAATGCCCTTTTGCTCTACCATAACTCCTGACTGCCCACAAATAACCAAAGTAAACATTTTTATAAAGTAATTTCTGCATCTAAAGGACACAGGTTGGATCTTCATGCATCTAGTGTACTCCTGCCAAGGCATTGAGCAGTAGCTGAATGCATTGAGCGCATGTGCAGATTTAGAGACCAGAATACCTGTTCATCTGTGGGACACTGTCAGTCAAGGGCCCACCAGTAACACTGACTCTGGGGGCCCACTGTTCAGCTACATGCAAATACTACGTCTGGTTCTATACAACTATACATTGTGGTAGATTGTGAAACTAATGATGATGTGCAGCCTTAGTATGTACATTATTAAGTGTCTTGTGTAAACTATTGTTCATATAAGGGGTGGGGGCCCACCGGAGAATTCCCCTGTTCTCCCGGAGGGCAGTCCAAGCCTGTGTCGAGCTACTGTCTGGCACCTGCACAGAGATGGATGCACCAAGGAAGAATCATATAGACTTTGAAAATGCTCTTCTCAGATTTTATATAATTTAGAAAGTTTATCTAACATACTAGTTTTTTTTCCTATTCCTGTTATGTTCTAATATTAAACATTTCTCTGCTATTTGGTCTTATTTCTACTTCATGGAGCAGATCTCATTAATTATATGGGAGAATGTTTCTGAGTTCTTCCTTGGAGAAATTGTTACTCAACCAGACAATTACACCATTTTCGGAATTCTATTTAGAAGAAAGCTGCTATAATTCTTTTCTTGTGGTCAGTATTTCAGCCTGCACTTTAACCAACATATAACAACCATTACTGGCTTCAGGTAATTGCATCTGAATCAGAACTGAGCACAATTTCAAACATCCTGAAATTAAGCGAAATTATTATATTCTGTAATGATTCTTAATTAGAAAAGAGAAAATAATTGATTACAGTGATTTTATCCTTGGACCTGACTGCTTTGGGATCAGAGCCGGGGCTGGCAGGATGCACAGCAACAGGATCAGGCTGGCATGGGATAGCAAAGTGACTAAATCATTACTGTTTATCCTGACCTATTTCTACATCCACAACCACCCAAACTGTCCTTTAGACCTTTGTACAATAGAGTGCAAATTCATGTTATAGAAATATAGTAAAATGTCCATAGAGGGTAGCGTCATGTTCATGATTCACCTCTCTTAGCTATTCTTGCATGGGGAACATCTACAAAGGGCATTTCCCACCCTGCATGAGTGTTACGTCCATGTTTTACAAATATGATTTCATTATGGATTTTATCATATTTGATTTGCCTTCCAACATTGCTTTGGGGAAACAAAGTATTTGCTGTTGGGTTCCCCCATTCCAGATACCAAATCATGACTGGTGGGACCAGGATCTGGAATCTCCATAACAAGTTTAGCATTTGAAGATATTTTCTTCTTTCCCAGTAACAGGGGACATTACTTTTGTAGTGCTTTGAGAATCAATTATGGGAATATTACATAAAAGATTAGATATATTTTGCAAACTGATAACTAATGTTTCAGCATACTCCAGGAAATGATATTGCACTCATTAACAGCAGCAAATTAGTAAAATGACACTTTTAAGATATAACTGATTACTTTAATCTGATGTGTGCGGAAGGTAAAATAAAGGTCACTCGCAGTTCATTAAACACTCATTAAATTATATTAAATTAATCTTGACAGTGGGAAAAAAAATCATACAGCATTTACAGAGAATGAATGGTGTTTGGTCACTGCTTATTAATTTTTATTTAATTTATCGTCACATAACTAGGAATGTAATTACTTTTATTAGCAAGATAATACTCATTTTCAACCCTCAGATGAAATTCTATTGTCTTTGACTGGAAATAAACTATTACGTATAAAACAATCAGGTCCTGAAATACATATAAAAAATGTGTATGTGTGTAATACAGTGCTGAGTACAAATGAGTACACCCTAAAAGTCTTGTCACAAAACCTTTAGCATCCTTTCAGAATCAATGTTTTCTATGGGATACCATACTACAAAATATTCCCACAAATGATGGTCATTGAATGCATACAAAATTTGTTGTTTTGCACACTCATACCTACATACATACATACACTAATAACATATTGCAAATATGAGTACATCCCAATGAAAAACTTAGCAGCAAAGCTAAAGTTTATACTACAAAATTATAGATAACAAGAATTCAAACTCAGATAAGGCTAATTTTTCATTAAACAGGTGTCCAGCAGACAGTTGACTTTCCATACTTTTAAGACGCCATACAGTTTTGAAGTAATTGTTTCCAAAAACATTTGCATTGGTTTCATCACTCCAGAGTATAGAGACAAAGAAGTCGTCATATTTTTCAGCATTTACGAGAAACTTCCCCATGTGGATGATACCCATGCATTCCATTTAATGTACGCCATATTGTGTCACAGGAAGCACTCACCATAGTTTGGCTTTTTACTTTACCTCTCTGACCTTTCCCGACCTTTCCCAGCACCTGCACACTGCAGTACTTTGCTCTGCCCTCAACAGGGCAGACAAAGTACGCCTGTGCCAGAGCTGCAGCATGAAGTCCAGAAGAGGACGTCATCCTATGAAGATGGGAGGCCCCGGACCGCGATGCCCATCAGACCGGAGCGCCCCTGGGTGAGTATAATCTAACCTCTTTTTCTCATCTTTCAGGATACATCAGGGGCTTATCTACAGCATTACAGAATGCTGTAGATAAGCCCCTGATGCCGGTGGGCTTAGCTCACCGACGATTTTGGGGGGTGACAGGTTCCCTTTAACCCTTCTCGTCAAAAGACGCTCCTGTTAGGTGTTAACTTCCAGGGCCAGGACATCTCTATGAGATGGTTGTGTAACGCTAGTTACCATTCATGGAAAAGCTGGTAGGCAGGATAGTCAAACATTCTGGGGTCAGATACCAAGAGAGCACATAATAGGAAAAGGGAAAAGATAAAGGCAAAGTCATGGTCTGAAGTCAGAATACCAGGAGAATAGTGGATTAGAGCAAAGGGGTTGAGCAAGTGCACAGTCAGAACTAAGTATAAATTTAGGCAGCAATAGAATAATGAACAGAGTACAGAAAACCAGGCAAACAGCACCACCGAGTGAATGCTACGATTGGCAGAGATTTGAGCTGTGAGCTCAGCTAAGTAGCAAGAAATTGGTTAGAAAAAGGGAGCACTTGCAAGAAGCCCAGAACTTCTCAGTCTCTGATTGGACAGCTAAGCTGTCAATCAAGGTACCGACAGCTCAGCACACCCCTGAACCTGATTGGATGACTGAACTATCACTCATTGTGCCCATAACATGCTGAAGGGAGGAATTATGACAGGCTGCAGTTCCATGTTTGTTACATTTTTCTATCACTTTTACCACAGTATTCTGACTGATAAGTAAAGCTCTGCTGATCTTGCAAACTTCACCTTTCTTGTGTAAAGAAATAATTTTCTTTCTTAAGTCTTGTAACATTTCTCTTCCATATGGCTCCATTGCTGACAGTAACTCCCTTTTTTCATCAACTGTCACATGGACAGCTGTTTAATGAATAATTAGATTTACTTGTGGTTGAATTCATACTAACTAAAATTTTGTATTCTACACTTTAGCATTGCTCCTAATCCCTTCATTGGGGTGTTCTTATGTTTGCAAAATGGTCTTGAATGAATTTGTTAGGAAAATTATTTTTTGGGTGTAATAAATAACAAATCTTGTTTGTAATCAATGACCCACATTTGTAGGAGTATTTTGTACTATGATATCCCATAGAAAATATTGATACTTCAGGGCTGTCCACTATAACCTCCCCTATATGTTCTAGTCATTGAGTCCCTTATGGACTCTAGTCGAGGCAACCCTGATATTCGCGGTATTGTGATTAAAAACCAAGACTCAGAGTATTAATATTTTGCATTTGCAGATGATCTTCTGATTCTGAATTCTCTTGGTTTGGAAGGATCAATGTTGCTAAAATGACAGTTCTACCTAGATTGCTTTAACTGTTCCAGACTATCCCAATACATATTCCTTCTTCTTTCTGGCATAAAATTCTGTGAAAGTTCAGTAAATTCTTAACCATTTTGTCTGGGCCTCGGGATGACCCAGAATCAGATCTAATATATTGATCAGACCTAGGGATGCGGGTGGTACAGGAATGCTAGACTTTCATTGATACTACTTGGTGGCCGAGATCTACATCTGCGCATGTGCCGCTCCCGGCAGTCATTTTCCCAGAGTCTACCGCAATGTAAACCATGGAAGTGCGGGGTCTCCGGGCTTTAACAAAATGTCAGTGAAGCCCAAGCACCACCGAACACCCACATCGTCGCATCTCCGAACACCCCCTCCTCCCAGCCTGAGGCCTGAAGCATCGCCTCTACCAACAGTGACTGTGGGTCCTCGCCCGACCGCAGTTGGTAAGGTATATTCAAATTATAAAACGCACCTCCATTTTCCCCAAAAATTTTGGGGTAAAAAAGTGTGTCTTAAAATCTGAAAAATGCAGTATTAACACGGTGTCATGGTGTTAGCCTCTCTAGTGGTCGGCTACCTCCACCAGTGTTTGGCTACCTTCACCAACTCTCCATTCAAACCTTCCTGAAAAATCGGCTATAGATAGAGAATTTAGATTGTGAGCACCAAGGGAGACATTTATGATAATGTCTGTCAAGCACTATGGAAATTAATGGAGTTATATAAGCGAATAAAATAAATAAATTAGTTTCCCTTCCTCTCTTGGATATCCCTAGCTGCAAGGCTGGCATGAATATATGAATGTGCCTCCTGCTCCAATATAAGCTTGAAGCACAAATATGTATCATCAGTGTCGTAGACTTAGGGTACGTTCACACAGGACTTTTTTGCTGCTTTTTTTTGCTGCTTTTTTTTATGCTAATTTAGGTGCGTTTTTTTGGTGCGTTTTTGGTGCGTTTTTTGGGTATGTTCACACAGGACTTTTTTGCTGCAGATTTTTGCTGCAGATTTTTGCTGCTTTTTTTTATGCCAATTTTCAGCTGCTAGGACACCTCATAATGGCTCTTTACACCTTACTACCAGGAACTCCCTCACAATAGATCACAATCAGGACACCTCACAATGGCTCTTCACACCTCACAATGGCTCACAATGGCTCTTCACACCTCACTACCAGGAACTCCCTCACAATAGATCACAATCAGGACACCTCACAATGGCTCTTCACACCTCACAATGGCTCACAATGGCTCTTCACACCTCACTACCAGGAACTCCCTCACAATAGATCACAATCAGGACACCTCACAATGGCTCTTCACACCTCACAATGGCTCACAATGGCTCTTCACACCTCACTAACCACACCCCTAAGCTCTTGGCTGTGAGATCCCTTCCTGCTGGCCATGATTTTCTGCACAAAAAAAGCAGCAAATAATGCTACATGCGTTTTTTCAGCGTTTTTTTCATCACCCATTCAAGTCAATGGGTGAAAAAACGCTGCAAAAACGCTGCAAAAACGCTGAAAGAAGTGACATGCCCTATGTCCAAAAAAAGCAGCAAAGCAGAAAAAACTGATCAAACAAAAAACCAACGTGTGTGCATGAGATTTCTGAAATCTCATAGGCTTTACTGGTACTGTAAAAAGCAGCTGAAAATTAGCATAAAAAAAAGCAGCAAAAAAAAGCAGCAAAAAAGTCCTGTGTGAACGTACCCTTAAACAGAGCACCAGGGTTTATACATGTACAGTATGTGATCAGCCTCTTTACTAAAGTTGCCTAGCCACAACCTTGCTGCAAGGAGAGAAATTAGAGAGAAATGGGGAGACAAGTCCATTTCTGCAAGTAGTGGGAACCACACCAATCTAGGAATTATCACCTATCCTTTTCCTGGACCTATCCAAAATATTAACCCCTTCATGCCTGGGAAATTATTAACTTTGGTGGTTTTGTTTCCTCCCATTTTTCCAAACACCATAACCTTTATGATTGGCCGTATGAGATCTTGGTTTTTCCAAGACAAGTTGTAGTTTTGAATTACACCCCTCATTTCACAATATAATGTGCTGAAAAAATTCTAAACAGTGTGAAATATTTAAAAAACACAGTTACGACATTGCTTATTGGGTTTTGTTATTATATGTTTCATAATGTGGTAAAAATTACCTAGTAGATTTTCCAGGTCAGTGCAATGACGCCAATATGAAACTTCGATTTTTTTTATTTTAGTGATTAAAAAATATCAAAACATTGATAAAGTGAATTTGGCTTGTTTCTACATTTTCTGTAGCATTTTTTATTTTTACGTCGATGGAACTGTCTGAGGGTTTGCTTTTTGCATGCTGAGTTTTCATTTTCATTGGTGCCATTTTAGAGTATATATTACATTTTGATTTTATTGCATTTATTGGAGTAAGTGTGGTGACCAGAAAATGACAATTCTGTCATTTTGATATTTTTTTTATTCTTGGCATTTAACATACAGTTAAAACAAAGTTATATTTGATAGATTTAATTTTTCTGGGCGTGGCAATACCAAATA